>NC_138976.1:32184348-32784348 GCF_964341445.2 Mesoplodon mirus | reverse complement strand
GCATTTGGTGTTGTCACTAATTTTTTATTTTAGCTATTCTGATAGGTATGTAGTGATATCTCATTGTAGTTTTATTTGTATTCCCTAATGGCTAACAATGTTGAACATCTTTTCATGTGCTTATTTTCCATCTGTCTATCCTCTTCAGTGAAATGTCTCTTCATGTATCTTTCCAATTTTCTAATTGATTATTTGTTCTTTTAACGTTGAGTTTTGAGTATTCTTCTAGATACTAGTCCTTTGTCAGATACGTGGTTTGCAAATATGTTCTCCCACTCGTAGCTTACATCTTCATCTTAATTGGATATTTTATGGAACAAGTTTTTAATTTTGATAAAGTTTAACTTACTCATTTTTCTTTCTATGGATCGTGCTTTCCGTGTCATATCTAAGAACTTTGTCTAGCTCTATCTACCTTATGAAGATTTTCTCTTATTTTTTTCCTAAAAGTTTTATAGTTTTTTTTGTTTTTGTTTTTTTTTTTTTTTTTTTTGCGGTATGTGGGCCTCTCACTGATGTGGCCTTTCCTGTTGCGGAGCACAGGCTCCGGACACGCAGGCTCAGTGGCCATGGCTCACGGGCCTAGCCACTCCGCGGCACGTGGGATCTTCCCGGACTGGGGCACGAACCCGTGTCCCCTGCATCAGCAGGTGGACTCTCAACCACTGCGCCACCAGGGAAGCCCTAAAAGTTTTATAGTTTTATTCATTTTTTGTTTTTGGTGTCATATCCAAAAAAATCCTTGCCAAGACTAATGTCAAGGAATTTTTTCCCTATATACAGGTTTACAGTTTTGGGTCTTACATTTAAGTCATTAATCCATTTCAGGTTAATTTTTTGAGTGGTGTAAGATAGGGTACAATTTAATTATTCTGCATGTGATTATCCACTTTTCCCAGAACCATTTATTGAAGAGACTATTCTTTCCCATTGAGTATTCTGGACTCCCTTGTCAAATATTAGTTGATTGTATACGTGAAGGTTATTTCTGAGCTCTTGAATCTGTTCTGTTGGTGATGTGTCTATTTTTATGCCAGTACCATGCTGTTTTCATTACTATAGCCTTGTAGTATAGTTTGAAATCAGGATGGATGATGCCTCTGGCTTTGCTCTTCTTTATCAGGATTGCTTTGGCTATTTGGCATCTTTTGTGGTTCCATACACATTTCAAGATTGTTTTTTCTATTTCTGTAAAATATACCCTTTGAGTTTTGATAGAGATTGCACAAAATTTATAGATGGCTTTGGGTAGTATGGAGATTTTAACAATAATGATTCTTCTGGTCCATGAACTCAGGCTATCTTTTCATTTATTTGAGTCTTCTTCAATTTATTTCATCAAAGTCTTATAGTTTTCAGTGTACAAGTCTTTCATCTCTTTGGTGAAATTTATTCATAAGTATTTTATTGTTTTTGATGTTATTTCAAATGGGATTTTTTTCTGATTTTTTTCAGACATTTTGTTGGTAGTATATAGAAACACAACTGTTTCTATATGCTGATTTTGTGTCCTACAACTTTTCTGAATTCATTGGTTAGTTCTAACAGTATTTTGGTGGAGTCTTTAGGATTTTCTATATATAAGATCATACCATGTGCAAAGACAATTTTACTTCTTCCTTTCCTATGTGGATGCCTTTTATTTCTCTTTGTTGCCCAATTATCCTGGCTAGGACTTCCAATACTGTGTTACATAGGAGTGGTGAGAGTGGGTACCCTTGTCATGTTCCTGTTATTAGAGGAAAATCTTTAAAACTTTCACCATTGAGTATGATGTTAGCTGTGGGCTTGTCATAGATAGCCTTTTTCATGTTGAGATATGTTCCTTCTATATCAAATTTGTTGAGAGTTTTTATTTGGAAAGATGTTGTGTTTTGTCAGATGCTTTTTCTGTATCTATTGAGATTATCATGTGATTTTTATCTTCATTCTATTGTGTATATCATATTTATTAATTTGCATTTGTAGAACCATCTTTGCATCCCAGGAGTATGTCCCACTTGACCATGGTGTATGATCCTTTTAATGTGTTGTTAAATTTGGTTTGCTAATATTTTATTGAGAATGTTTGCATCTTATTTATCAGAGATATTGGTCTGCAGTTTTCTTGTAGTGTCCTTATCTGTCTTTGGTATCAGTGTAATGTTGGCCTTGTAAAATGTTTGTGAGGGAGTGTTCCTTCTTCTTCAATTTTTTGAAAGAGTTTGAGAAGAATTGGCATTGATTCTTTATATGTTTGGTAGAATTCACTAGGGGAACCATGTGGTCATGGGCTTTTCTTTGTTGGGAGATTTTTGATAACTGATTTCATCTCTTTATTCATTATTGGTCTATTCAGATTTCTATTTCTTCATGATTCAGTCTTGGTAGGTTGTCCATCTTAGGTGTTTATCCATTTCTTCTAGGTTACCCAATTTGTGAGCATATAATTATTCATAGCAGTCTCTTATGATCCTTTGTATTTCTGTGGTATCATCTGTATTGCCTCCTATTTCATTTCTGACTTTGCTTATTTGAGCCTTCTCTTTTTTTCCTAGTCTAGCTAAAGGTTTGTAAACTTTGTTTATCTCTTCAAAAAATCAGTTCTTAGTTTTGTTGATCTTTTCTATAGTTTTTTTTTTTTGGTCTCTCTTTTTTTTTCATTTATTTTTGCTCTGATCCTTGTTATTTCCTTTCTTCTGCTAACTTTGGGCTTAGTATGTTCTTGTTTTTTTAGTTCCCTGAGTATAAAGTGAGGTTCTTTATTTGAGTATTTTTAATGTAGGCATTTATTGCTATAAACCTGTCCCTCAGAACTGCTTTTGCAGCATCCCATAGGTTTTGATTCATTGTATTTCCATTTTCATTTGTTTCAAGATATTTTTTTATTTCCTTTTTAAATTTCTTCTTTGACCCATTGGTTGTTCAGGAGTGTGCTGTTTAATTTCCACATATTTGTGAATTGTCCAGCTTTCTTCCTTTTATTGATTTCTAATTTCATACTATTGGGGTTGGAAAAGATACTTGGTATGATTTCAGTCTTAAATTTGCTAAGATCATTTCCTATCATATGATCTATCCTGGAGAATATTCTGTATGCACTTGAGAAGAATGTATATTCTGCTGCTGTTGAGTAAAATGTTTTATATATGTCTATTAGATCCATCTGATCTAAAGGATAGTCCAAGTCCAACATCTTCTTATGATTTTCTGTATGGTTGACCTATCCATTATTGAAAGTGAGATGCTGGTTAAGACATATTTTTGAAGGTCACATGGCCAGTAAATGGAAAATCTTGGCATTGTGGGTGGGAAAAGATTCAGTTATTTCTTACAAGTTCAAGGCATTACTGTAGGTTAACTAAATATAGGAACAATAATCCCTTTCTCTCACTTCTTCTTCCCATCATTGAAAAACTGAGGAATCTGATAAACTGCCCTTGAAAGACTCAAACATTTTAACTTTAGATGACTCAGACTTGTATCATCACAGAGGCAAGAAATGATTATTCATTTGGAGGAACCCATGCTTGACTCTAGCTCATAGCACTCATGCTGCCTCTTTCCCCTCCTGTGTACTTGGCAGACATTATTAATTGAAAATAGCACTCTGTCCACTGAGCGTGGTCAAAAGTTAGCAGTTCTCTACATAGCATTTCAGGGAGGGAGGGCAAATTGTTTCTGATAGAGTCAACATAACAGATAAACTTGAGTAGCTATCCCTGCTGGAAACTCTGAAAGGATCACATGAACAGCCTTTTCTTAGGGTAGAGCTATTCTTAGGGTTCTCTAGTGACAAACCCTCACTTTACAGAGTCCTATCACCCTTCACAAAGGTGGTCACATCCTATTTCACATATTTCTAGCACAAGCAGGCAGGGATGGATGATACTGTAAGACCTTGGAGCAGTTATTTGCTAGCCTTTAATAAGAACAGGCACACAACCAGGGAAATGAAATCTTGTCCAGCTGCAAAGGATATCAACACCCTGAGGAAAACTGCAGCTGACAGAGGTTCATCCTTATCTTGAGATTGATGTTTTGATGAAATGGTATCAGCCTTGCCTTCCTATCATACAGGTATTGATAGTAATAAGGGCCTAAGTTTGACAGGGCAAACCTGGGAACAGGCCTCAGCCCAATAATTGTTAATAAAGAAGTTGCTGGTATCATGACTCCATTTTTCCAGCAGATCTTTATTTTCTTCTTGGCATCTGCTATGGTGACAGGATGGAATCCGAGCTCCTTAGCCTGGCATGTAAGGCCCTTGGCAATCTTGTTGCAGAACTGCAGATGGTTCGTGCTAGAAGGCCCATAGCTAACATAGAAGCTTTTTAGGTTGCCTGATGCCCAAGGGTTCTAGTGTCAATTACACATTCAGCTAGGAAAAAAATCCACGTCCCTACAAAGACCAATATAAGTAACTACAGAGAACTACTGAAGGCCCATCATTCAGTCTTTCAGACAGCCAGTCAATCAATAGTTTTTGTTTGTTTGTTTTTGTTTTTTTAATTTTTAAATTTAATTTTATTTAATTTTTTATACAGCATGTTCTTATTAGTCATCAATTTTATACACATCAGTGTATACATGTCAATCCCAATCGCCCAATTCATCACACCACCACCACCCCCGCGGCTTTCCCCCCTTGGTGTCCATACCTTTGTTTTCTACATCTGTGTCTCAATTTCTGCCCTGCAAACTGGTTCATCTGTACCATTTTTCTAGGTTCCACATATATGCGTTAATATACGATATGTGTTTTTCTCTTTCTGACTTACTTCACTCTGTATGACAGTCTCTAGATCCACCCACGTCTCTACAAATGACCCAATTTCGTTCCTTTTTATGGCTGAGTAATATTCCATTGTATATATGTACCACATCTTCTTTATCCATCTGTCTGTCGATGGGCATTTAGGTTGCTTCCATGTCCTGGCTATTGTAAATAGAGTTACAATGAACATTGGGGTGCATGTGTCTTTTTGAATTACGGTTTTCTCTGGGTATATGCCCAGTAGTGGGATTGCTGGGTCATATAGTAATTCTATTTTTAGTTTTTTAAGGAACCTCCATACTGTTCTCCATAGTGGCTCTATCAATTTACATTCCCACCAAGAGTGCAAGAGGGTTCCCTTTTCTCCACACCCTCTCCAGCATTTGTTTTTTGTAGATTTTCTGATGATGTCCTTTCTAACTGGTGTGAGGTGATACCTCATTGTGGTTTTGACTTGCATTTCTCTAATAATTAGTGATGTTGAGCAGCTTTTCATGTGCTTCTTGGCCATCTGTATGTCTTCTTTGGAGAAGTGTCTATTTAAGTCTTCTGCCCATTTTTGGATTGGGTTGTTTGTTTTTTAAATATTGAGCTTCATGAGCTGTTTATATATTTTGGAGATTAATCTTTTGTCTGTTGATTCATTTGCAAATGTTTTCTCCCATTCTGAGGGTTGTCTTTTCGTCTTGTTTATGGTTTCCTTTACTGTGCAAAAGCTTTTAAGTTTCATTAGGTCTCATTTGTTTATTTTTGTTTTTATTTCTATTACTCTAGGAGGTGGATCAGAAAAGATCTTGCTGTGATTTATGTCAAACAGTGTTCTTCCTGTTTTCCTCCTCCTGTTTTCCTCCAAGAGTTTTATAGTGTCCAGTCTTACATTTAGGTCTCTAATCCATTTTGAGTTTATTTTTGTGTATGGTGTTAGGGAGTGTTCTAATTTCATTCTTTTACATGTAGCTGTCCAATGTTCCCAGCACCACTTATTGAAGAGACTGTCTTTTCTCCATTGCATATCCTTGCCTCCTTTGCCATAGATTAGTTGACCATAGGTGCGTGGGTTTATCTCTGGGCTTTCTATCTTGTTCCATTGATCTATGTTTCTGTTTTTGTGCCAGTACCATATTGTCTTGATTACTGTAGCTTTGTAATATAGTCTGAAGTCATGGAGTCTGATTCCTCCAGCTCTGTTTTTTTCCCTCAAGACTGCTTTGGCTATTCGGGGTCTTTTGTGTCTCCATACAAATTTTAATATTTTTTGTTCTAGTTCTGTAAAAAATGCCATTGGTAATTTGATAGGGATTGCATTGAATCTGTAGATTGCTTTGGGTAGTATAGTCATTTTCACAATATTGATTTTTCCAATCCAAGAACATGGTATATCTCTCCATCTGTTGGTATCATCTTTAATTTCTTCCATCAGTGTCTTATAGTTTTTTGCATACAGGTCTTTTGTCTCCCTCGATAGGATTATTCCTAGGTATTTTATTCTTTTTGTTGTAATGGTAAATGAGAGCGTTTTCTGTTGGCATCTTTAGGATTCTCTATGTATAGTATCATGGCATCTGCAAGCAGTGACAGTTTTACTTCTTCTTTTCCAATTTGTATTCCTTTTATTCCCTTTTCTTCTCTGATTGCCGTGGCTAGGACTTCCAAAACTATGTTGAATAATAGTGGTGAGAGTGGATTTCCTTGTCTTGTTCCTGATCTTAGAGGAAATGCTTTCAGTTTTTCACCATTGAGAATGATGTTTGCTGTGGATTTGTCGTATATGGCCTTTATTATGTTGAGGTAGGTTCCCTCTATGCCCACTTTCTGGAGAGTTTTTATCATAAATAGGTGTTGAATTTTGTCAAAAGCTTTTTCTGCATCTATTGAGATGATCATATGGTTTTTATTCTTCAAATTGTTAATATGGTGTATCACATTGATTGATTTGTGTATAAGGAAGAATCCTTGCATCCCTGGGATAAATCCCACTTGATTATGGTGTATGACCCTTTCCATGTGTTGTTGGATTCTGTTTGCTAGTATTTTGTTGAGGATTTTTGCATCTATATTCATCAGTGATATTGTTCTATAATTTTCTTTTTTTGTAGTATCGTTGTCTGATTTTGGTTTCAGTGTGATGGTGGCCTCATAGAATGAGTTTGGGAGTGTTCCTTCCTCTGCAATTTTTTGGAAGAGTTTGAGAAGGTTGGGTGTTAGCTCTTCTCTAAAGGTTTGATAGAATTCACCTGTGAAGCCATCTGGCCCTGGACTTTTGTTTGTTGGAAGATTTTTAATCACAGTTTCAATTTCATTACTTGTGATTGGTGTATTCATATTTTCTGTTTCTTCCTGGTTCAGTCTTGGAAGGTTATACCTTTCTAAGAATTTGTCCATTTCTTCCAGGTTGTCCATTTTATTGGCATAGAGTTGCTTGTAGTAGTCTCTTAGGATGCTTTGTATTACTGCAGTGTCTGTTGTAACTTCTCCTTTTTCATTTCTAATTTTATTGATTTGAGTCCTCTCCCTCTTTTTCTTGATGATCCTGGTTAAAGGTTTATCAATTTTGTTTATCTTCTCAAAGCACCAGCTTTTAGTTGTATGGACTTCGTTTCTAATTCATTTATTTCTGTTCTAATCTTTATGATTTCTTTCCTTCTACTAACTCTGGGTTTTGTTTGTTGTTCTTTCGCTAGTTCCTTTAGGCGTAAGGTTAGATGTTTATTTGAGATATCTCTTGTTTCTTGAGGTAGGATTGTACTGCTATAAACTTCCCTCTTAGAACTGCTTTTGCTGCATCCCATAGGTTTTGGATTGTCGTGTATTCATTGTCATCTGTCTCTAGATATTTTTTGATTTCCTCTTTGATTTCTTCAGTGATCTCTTGGTTATTTAGTAACATATTGTTTAGCCTCCATGTGTTTGTGTTTTTTACATTTTTCTCCCTGTAAGTGATTTCTAATCTCACAGCGTTGTGGTAGGAAAAGATGCTTGATATGATTTCAATTTTCTTAAATTTACTGAGGCTTGATTTGTGACCCAAGATGTGATCTATCCTAGAGAATGTTCCGTGCGCACTTGAGAAGAAAGTGTAATCTGCTGTTTTTGGATGGAATGTCCTATAAATATCAACTAAATCTATCTGGTCTATTGTGTCATTTAAAGCTTCTGTTTCCTTATTTATTTTCATTTTGGATGATGTGTCCATTGGTGTAAGTAAGGTGTTAAAGTCCCCCAGTATTATTGTGTTACTGTCGATTTCCTCTTTTATAGCTGTTAGCAGTTGCCTTATGTATTGAGGTGCTCCTATGTTGGGTGCATATATATTTATAAATGTTATATCTTCTTCTTGGATTGATCCCTTTATCATTAGGTAGTGTCCTTCATTGTCTCTTGTAACATTATTTATTTTAAAGTCTATTTTATATGATATGAGTATTGCTACTCCAGCTTTCTTCTGATTTCCATTTGCCTGGAATATCTTTTCCCATCCCCTCATTTTCAGTCTGTATGTGTCCCTAGGTCTGAAGTGGGTCTCTTGTAGACAGCATTTATATAGGTCTTGTTATTGTATCCATTCAGCGAGCCTGTGTCTTTTGGTTGGAGCATTTAATCCATTCACGTTTAAGGTAATTATCGATACGTATGTTCCTATGACCATTTTCTTAGTTGTTTTGGGTTTGTTTTTGTAGGTTTTGTAGGTTTTGTAGGTTTTGTTTTGTAGTCCTTTTCTTCTCTTGTGCTTCCCACTTAGAGAAGTTCCTTTAGCATTTGTTGTAGAACTGGTTTGGTGGTACTGAATTCTCTTAGCTTTTGCTTGTCTGTAAAGCTTTTGATTTCTCCATCAAATCTGAATGAGATCCTTGCCGGGTAGAGTAATCTTGGTTGTAGGTTCTTCCATTTCATCACTTTAAGTATATCATGCCACTCCCTTCTGGCTTGTAGAGTTTCTGCTGAGAAATCAGCTGTTAACCTTGTGGGAGTTCCCTTGTATGTTATTTGTCATTTTTCCCTTGCTGCTTTCAATAATTTTTCTTTGTCTTTGATTTTTGCCAATTTGATTACAATGTGTTTTGGCATGTTTCTCCTTGGGACTCTCTGTGTTTCCTGGACTTGAGTAGCTATTTCCTTTCCCATGTTAGGGAAGTTTTCGACTACAATCTCTTCAAATATTTTCTCTGGTCCTTTCCCTTCTCTCTTCTCCTTCTGGGACCCCTATAATGCAAATGTTGTTGCGTTTAATGTTGTCCCAGAGGGTCTCTTTGGCTGTCTTCATTTCTTTTTATTCTTTTTTCTTTTTCTTTTCTTCTTTTTTTTTTTTTGCGGTACATGGGCCTCTCACTGTTGTGGCCTCTCCCGTTGTGGAGCACAGGCTCCGGACACGCATGCTCAGTGGCCATGGCTCATGGGCCTAGCTGCTCCGCGGCATGTGGGATCTTCCTGGACCGGGGCACGAACCCGTGTCCCCTGCATCAGCAGGTGGACTCTCAACCACTGCGCCACGAGGGAAGACCCATTCTTTTTTCTTTATTCTGTTCCACAGCAGTGAATTCCAGCATTCTGTCTTCCAAGTCACTTATCCGTTCTTCTTCCTCAGTTATTCTGCTGTTGATTCCTTCTAGTGTAGTTTTCATTTCAGTTATTCTATTGTTCATCTCTGTTTGTTTGTTATTTAATTCTTCTAGGTCTTTTTTAAACATTTCTTGCATCTTCTCAATCTTTGCCTCCATTCTTTTTCCGAGGTCCTGGACCATCTTCACTATCATTATTCTGAATTCTTTTTCTGCAAGGTTGCCTATCTCCCCTTCATTTAGTTGTTTTTCTGGGGTTTTATCTTGTTCCTTCATCTGGTACATAACCCTCTGCCTTTTCATCTTGTCTATCTTTCTGTTAATGTGGTTTTTGTTCCACAGGCTGCAGGATTGTAGTTCTTGCTTCTGCTGTCTGCCCTCTGGTGGATGAGGCTATCTAAGAGGCTTGTGCAAGTTTCCTGATGGGAGGGACTGGTGGTGGGTAGAGGTGACTGTTGCTCTGGTGGGCAGAGCTCAGTAAAAGTTTAATCTGCTTGACTGCTGATGGGTGGGGCTGGGTTCCCTCCCTTTTGGTTGTTTGGCCTGAGGCAACCAAACACTGGAGCCTACCTGGGTCTTTGGTGGGGCCAGTGGCAGACTCTGGGAGGGCTCACGCCAAGGAGTACCTCCCAGAACCTCTGCCACCAGCATCCCCGTCCCCACAGCGAGCCACAGACACCGCCCGCCTCTGCAGGAGACCCTCCAACACTAGCAGGTAGGTCTGGTTCAGTCTCCCCTGGAGTCACTGCTCCTTCCCCTGGGTCCTGATGCGCACACTACTTTGTGTGTGCCCTCCAAGAGTGAAGTCTCTGTTTCCCCCAGTCCTGTCGAAGTCCTGCAATCAAATCCCACTAGCCTTCAAAGTCTGATTCTCTAGGAATTCCTCCTCCCGTTGCCGGACCCCCAGGTTGGGAAGCCTGACGTGGGGCTCAGAACCTTCACTCCAGTGTGTGGACTTCTGTGGTATAAGTGTTCTCCAGTCTGTGAGTCACCCACCCAGCAGTTAAGGGATTTGCTTTTACTGTGATTGCACTCCTCCTACTATCTCATTGTGGCTTCTCCTTTGTCTTTGGATGTGGGGTATCTTTTTTGGTGAGTTCCAATGTCTTCCTGCTGATGGCTGTCCAGCAGCTAGTTGTGATTCTGGTGTTCTCACAAGAGGAAGTGAGAGCACGTCCTTCTACTCCGCCATCTTGGTTCAGGGCTGGTTCCTGCTTTGAGCTCTCGCATTCCATAATCTTCGAGCAGAATAAAAGATAAAATAGCCCACAACACTGCTACAAGTGTTAGAGGGTCTCCCGCAGAGGCTGGGGGTGGCTGTGGCTCACCCTGGGGACAAGAACACCAGCAGCAGAAGCCCTGGGAAGCACTCCCCGGCATGAGCCCTCCCAGAGTCCACCACCAGCCCCACCAAAGAGACAATGAATAGTTTTTTATGTTTCCTGTGTTACTTAGGCTCCTGGAGTTCCAAAGTATCATAACTCTTTAAGCTACTTCCAGAAATGTAAATTCAATGAAAACATACATATGTCAAGAAAGACTCAGGAAATCAAGAATTGTTTCCAACATGGAAACTATCTGGAAGCTCATTGAGAATTCAAGGCTACAAGGATCGTTGCTGTCATTATCCACCTGGCCCGGATACACTAAGGGCAATTGCTTCTACCTACCAACTCTGTAACCCCCTGCTCTGCATGTCTCCTTCTACCTCATTTATTTGTTCTATTCATACCTTTGTCACATTCATGGCACCTAGTACTTTCCCTCTTTGGAACTTTTTAGCTTTGGCTTCTGTTGCCAATTGGGTGAATCTCTCTGCATTTCCTGGTTTGAATTTTTCAGGCTCTGATTAGCAATGTTTGTCCCTATTTTAGCAACTAGATGAACTCATAAATTGTTGGCATGGATTGGCTTTTTTGTGTCAGGTGCTAAGAAAGAGAGGATCATAGAGACATGAGGGAGATGATCTTTCTGTCTAACATGTGAGGATACAGAGAGAAGACTGCTGTCTGAAAACCAGGAAGAGGGTTCTCACTAGGAACTGAATTGGCCAGCCCCTTGATCCTGGTCTTTCCCTGCCTTCAGAACTGTGAGGAATCAATTTCTGTTATCTAAGTCAAAACAAGTAAATAAATAAAAGAGAGAGGATCATGTCATAAAACACGGTTGCCTAAGGCTGAACCCTCAGCAGGGGCTGTGGGAGGTCCAGGAGCCATCAGGAGGGGCTCAAGGATGTGACTTTCTCCAAGGTTTCCTTGCTGAGTATGCCTGCAATGTGCTAAGCTTTGCAGATAGAGCTAAGTTAAGAGAGCGTCTGATGTCAAGCAGCACAGTCTGGTGGATGTGGGACACTAGATCACATGAGATCTTTTGTGTGACTATTGCAAGCTAGCTGTTTTTAATCAAGGCATGAACATGAAAAGGCTTAGTAGAAAATTGTTCAAAGTAACTAGATAGGGGCTGTTTATTGGAACATAGAGTAGAAACTGAAATATTAGTTGAATTAAATGGAATCAAATTGTGGAAAGTGGATGCAACCGGAAGAAATTGGGAGGGTTTGCATTCAAAGGAAAAGGGGTAGTAAAACTGTAATACAGTGTAGTATTAAGAGCAAGGACTTCAGAGTCAGACAGATTTGGGTTCTGGGTCTGGTGTACCTCAAGCTGATTTAGTGCCTTTAAGCAAGTTACTTAGGTTCCTTGAGCCTTGGTTTCTTTGTTGGAAAATAGACTAGTAATATTTACTTTTGGGGTTATTATGAGGATTGAATGCAAAATGCATATAACGTATTTATCACAGAGCTTAGAACATAGACATTCAATAAATATTAGCTGTATTATTATTATATTATATTATGTTATAGTATTATATTAAAAATTATAAAGATGCATTCATGGCCTCAAAGGGTCTTTGGTTAACAACGCCTGAGAATTCTAGAAAAGGTCAGCCTGGTGGGCTAAGAGAGAAAGTCAACCTGAGCTGGTGTCCACTGAGAAGCCCCATTTGGATACAAGAGCTAAAGAAGTTTTAACTACTTTAGTCTTTGAAGTCACATCAGGATTTCCCCCCAGACAGAGCACACCTCAAGCCACAGATGTGCGTAAGAGCAGGAGCTCAATTAGTGGTTATTAAATCAGAAAGTCACAAAGATCTGAAACTTTTAGGAAAAAGAGGTGTGTGATAGCTCCTCTCCATCAAATGAAGTGGTCCCTTTGAGCTGTGCCATCTTATGGTTGTATTTTAAGGAAAGTCTCTTCTGGCAGATTGGAGTGGTTGAAAGGTTAAGAGAGGAGAAAGTACTGGCACAAGATATACCTTTTTCTCTTTAAAGTCTCTTGCAGAAGAACTTATTGAATTTGGAATCCCTTAGGATTCTAGATATAATTTCAGGGGAGAAGTCGTTTGCTTGCATCTACTGCTAGGGACCCTTCTAAGTTTCTTACTGGTAGATATCCTTGCATTTCCTTTCTTTGTCAGTAAGAATTTACATTTCAGTGAAAATCACATAATATTGTCCCATGTCACAAACGTTATCGCACACTTCAGAGTTTGTCTGGAGCCCAGTATGTAGTAGACACTAAGGACATACTTGTCAAATGAATAAATAAATGAAGTGCCTTAGAGATCTAGTTCAACTTGCCTATTTTACAGATTGGGAAACTGAGGCTTGGAGAAGAAAAATGAGTCATATAAGTTCATCAGTGACAGAGTGGGTCTACAAGCCCAAGGTTTCTCCAAGCCTAGAAATTATTATAAAACCCCAGATCTTAATGGCTAGGTAGATATGAGAAATTCTAATTTTGAGTGGAAAATAGCCCCTGGCAGGCATTGGCAAATTATATAGAGGGCCATATTTTAGGCACTATGGGCTGTAAGATACTTGTTGCAACTACTAAACCCTACCATTGTAGCACAAAAACAGCCATAGGCAATACGTAAATGAATGAGCATGGCTGTGCTCCAATAAAACTTTGGTAACTATGTGAGGTGAAAAAAATTTTTATTTATAGACACAGAAATTTGAATTTCATATAATTTACATGTGTCATGAAATATTCTTCTTCTGATTTTTTTCAATCATTTAAAAATGTAAAACCATTCTTAGCTCTCAGGACATACAAAAACAGGTGGGGGGCTAGATTTGGCTGACCCTTGGTCTATGGCATTAAAAAGAAGAAAATTCTTGCAGAATTTTTGGCAGCTGCAGAAATTCCCTTAGCCCTTCTCTCACTTAGACTGCAATTAGAAAGAGTGCCATAAGCTTGGAAGAATGGAGTTCCAAAGCTTATTTCAGCTGTAATCTGTTCTTTCCACTTGTTTAAGGTCTGTCTTTTCAGGATCAGGCTAATTTCTTTCAAAGTGATTCTTTGGGTTTGCACAGTACTGAAAACACCAAAATGACCAATAATGGGATTGGTTAAATAATTATTTGTACACCCATACAACATAATAACCAGCCAAAGAATTGATGATGGTATTGATGTCAACTGATATGGGAAAACCATTGTTCATAATTAAGTGAGGATAGGCAAGTTATTAAGCATGATGTCTTGTTTAATCCCATTGATGTAAATGTAATGCTACATAAATGCATAATAAAAATTATAAGCAAATCTGACTTGTTAAGCAAACACAACATTATAAGCAAATATGACATTTTGTGTTTTTCTTCTCTTTTCTTATTTTTTCTATAGTTCATAATAGTGAATTGTATAACAATTTAAAACTTCTTTTTTTTTTTTTTGTGGTACGCGGGCCTCTCACTGCTGTGGCCTCTCCTGTTGCGGAGCACAGGCTCCAGACGTGCAGGCTTAGCAGCCATGGCTCATGGGCCCAGCCTCTCCGCAGCATGTGGGATCTTCCTGGACGGGGGCACGAACCCGCGTCCCCTGCATCGGCAGGTGGACTCTCAACCGCTGCGCCACCAGGGAAACCCTGCCCAGATTTGCATGCAGTAGAACCTTAAACTTGCATGCAGGTTTAAACCTTAAACTTGCATGCAATAGAACCTTAAAAAGGAAAAAAGACTGTGGTTCTGGATGAAGTCTCTAACTGCTGATCTTGAAGCAAATTGCACAAGTGACCAGAGTCCACTCAAGTTAATGACGTTGACTTAAATCCTTCCTACACTGCACATTTTCCCACACATCAGTCCTCATTCCAAGGGCAGATGCAGCCATGCACAACCAAGTCTCCATTTGTCTTCTCCTTCTCCCCCTCCTCCTCCTCCTTCTTTATTATCTCCTCCTCCCAATCTTCCTCCTCCTCCTTCTTCTAAATCTGTGAACCTTTCCATCTTACAGACGAGCGTCGCTGGGTGGAAGAAGCACTAATAAAGTTGGTAATGGATAAATCAATTTCAGCAACCAAGAGAACATGTTTTGTCATTACAGCAAGCTTCCATGCCATAATGGGGGGAATTTCTGTAATTTTAATTTGAAGCAAATCCAGCCCAAGTGTTAGATGTAATTATTCAAAAATATTTCAGAGATATTATCTCTTTTGCTTATGTATATTCTTAAATTGGATGTGGAGAAAAAGAGGGAAGCAGCAAAGAAATGATTATTTGTGGACTGGCTGCTAGGTGCTGTGCACTTCACCCATCTTTCCTCACTTACTCCTCACAGCAACCCCATAAAGAGGTTCGTAGTCCCTCTTTCAAATGAGGGATGCAAAGCTTAGAGATGTGAAGTTATTTGCTCAGTGTCACACAGCTAGTATGGAGAGGAGCAGTATTAAAAGTACAGTTCTACCTGGCTTCAAAGACCATGTGCTTTCAGTTAAGCAGTGGTTATTAACTCAGTTTTACAGATGTCAACAGGGCCGTATTCTGAAATAGCTCACTAATTTTGCTTTTAGGAAAAAGTTAAGAAAAAAAACTTTAGTCAATGACCTTAAGTCTCAAAAACAAAACAAAAATAATATTGATTAAAAATGTAACACCCGGGCTTACCTCATGGCCCAGTGGTTAAGAATCTGCCTGCCAATGCAGGGGACACGGGTTTGAGCCCTGGTCTGGGAAGATCCCACATGCTGCAGAGCAACAAAGCTCGTGCACCACAACTACTGAGCCTGCGCTCTACAGCCCGCAATCCACAACTACTGAAGCCCGTGCGCCTGAAACCCATGCTCCGCAACAAGAGAAGCCACCGCAGTAAGCCTGCGTACCGCAATGAAGAGTAGCCCCACTTCGCTGCAACTAGAGAAAGCCAGCATGCAGTAACAAAGACCCAATGCAGCCAAAAAGAAATTAATTAATTAATTAATTAATTTTAAAGAAATGTAACAACCATATCTATACATAAGACATGGGTTTTTATAGAATTAGAGTATGCATCCCATGGAATGTAACAAAGCAGTCTGAAAACTGTTCTGTACTCAGAGATTTTTAGGGACAAGAAAAACCTTGGTGATTGTGTAGTCCAGCTGCCTCATTTTACAGATGAGAACACTGAGGCTCTAAGAGAGGAAATGGTTTGTCATAAGGCCCTAGCAATTGGTGAGAGAGCTGGGGCTGGACCCCCGGTCTTCCACCTCCTGCTTCCTTCTGCTTGGTCACAGGGTTCCATGTTTCTCAGTTCAGCAAATCAGTCAGCTAAGCTCTACGATAGATGCCTCGGAGGTTTTGAGAGTTCAAATTGGGGAAAGAAACAAAGATGAGTAAGAAGAGTTTCCTGCCCTCAAAGAGCCATCAGTCGACTGCAGGAACATCCCTGGGAAACAAGCACAGCATGTTCAGTGTTATCATAGGAGGTATAGCTTGATAAGGAGTGCATTTGCAGGGGGTGAATTTTGTTTTTTCTTTCCATGTGTGTGCATTTGTGTGTGTGTGCTCCCTAGGTGTTCTTTTAAATTTTGAATTAATTTTTTTTTCTTAATTTTGTTTTGAATAACAGAAACCAAATTTTAAGACTGTCCCTAAATTTTACTTCTTGACATATATAAGTTGGATCGATAGCCGGTTGGCTACCTTAGCACTTTTGTTCAGATCCATGCAGCCTGAAGAAGCAACTTGAGTTCAGGGGGAGAGAAGCAGACAGTTTACAGCAGAGCTTTTCCCAAGCAAAGTGCAAGTGCTGAAAGTCTCGCTGGCTGGCCGACCTTCTGACAAGCAAGGAGTGTCACCTCTTGGGTCCTTGCCAGAAGCCCTTGCTACCAACCTCCCAGCTCTTAATAAACCCCCTCAAGACAGAAACCTGTGGTGTGCTTCCCTTTTGACAGCATCTGAAGGTCTTTACAAAGAAAGACGGCCTTTAAACAAGGAACTGGCCTCTGATGCAGACTTGCTGTGTAATCTTGATCCAGTTTTTTTTTTTCTTCTTCTTCTCTGGATTTCAGGTTCTCTGTCTGTAAAAGGCAGGTATAGGACTATCTCATGGACAGCAAATACACATCATTTATTCCAGTTCACAGCTTATTGTTTGCTTGAAATCAGCCACGGTTGGAATGTTTACACCACGTAAACTGGTAAATGCTACAAATCAGGACACTGCCTCCCACCCCTAGCTCCAATTCCCAGAACTAGTTATTAGACCTTTACCAGCATACCACTGCCTTCGTGTTGCTTCTATACTGTTCTACACTCATGGCAGACATTGCTAATCAATCACAGAATTCTGGTCCAACCGAACCTAGATATGACTTAACAGCCTTCCTCCCTTCATTTCATCATTCATTCCTCCCTCTCTCCTTCCTTCCCTCCACCCCTCCTTCCTTTCAACCTGTTATGCAGCAAATAATCTTTGATGCCTTTGTGCGCCAGGCAGTGGGGATGGAAATATGGACAAAATCTACAAAATTCCTCTTCTCATGAAATTTACTTTCTCATGGAGAGGAACAGATATTAAACAAGTGACAGTGAATTTTTAAATAATTTCATATGGTGTAAGTGCTCTAAAGGAAACAAACCAAGTGGTATAATAATGCTTGAGGAGAGACTAGTTTAGATATGATCATCTGGGAAGGGTTCTCTAAGGAAGTGCTTTTAAGCCAAGAGCTGTTTGTCAAGAAAATGATAGTCCTGCACAGAGCTAAGGGAGGGCATTCTGGGAAGAGGGAACAGCAAGTGCCAAGGCCCTGGGGTGGAAACAAACTTGGAGTGTTTAAGAAACCAAAAGGCTAGTGTACAGGAAGCGACAGTAGGTATACAGAGAGAGGTGAGAGAAGTAGGCCGGTCCAGATTTGTAGAGTCTTATAGAACAGGGTGATAAATTTGGAATTTATTGCAAAAGAAATAGGAAGTCGTGGGAGGAAGAGAGTTTAACTATTATCAACTGACAGGATTTTCTAAAAATGTAAGTGAGGTGAAATTCATACAACGTATAATTAACCACTTTATACTATATATACTATTATATAATATGTGTAAAATATTATGTAATATGTATAATGGTATATAACATACTATTAACCACTTTATACTATAGTATAAAAAGTGAGCAGTTCAGTGACAGTACATTCACAATGTTGTACAACCAGCACCTTTATCTAGTCCCAAAACGTTTTTATCATCCCCAAAGAAAACCCTGTACCCGCTAAGCTCAAATGATCCATCAGGGACATGAAGGTCTGGTGATAGTTCTCCCTTCTAATGGTGCAGAGTCCAGGGCTCTGGACATCATTGCTTCTGGGTTCTTGACCTGATAGCTCATTTATGGTTTTGTAATTCTGGAATAATTTCTCAAAATCTCCTCCACTGCCATTGAACTCCAGGAATACCTTCAAATTTCTGTAATTGGAGGGATAGAGTCAATTGGCTAATATATTTCTTGTGACACTGAGATCAAACAGAAATAATAATCATCAAAGGGCAACATTAGGTGTACTTTTCTTGCAAAGTCCACAACCTCCAGTAGCACATTCCACCAAGATCTTAGCAGAAACAAGTGCATCATCCAAATAAATTAGCCCTTCCAGGTAATTCATGTCCTCCTTTCTTTCATCCAGCTTTGAAAAGTAATAGGGAATCAAATTGATAAAATCCCACAGACCATAAAGACAATTTTTCACTCTCTCTTCTCATTAGCCATAGAGAGTTGCAAAAATCCATTAGTTAAGGACTAAAAATCACTGACTCATGAGGAAACAGCTCTGATAATCCTGAGTTTGGAGTATGGAATATTGATCTGATTTATTTTTTCCTAATGTGCCTATTCTTGGAATGGCAGTCTATACACATCTCCATCTTGCCTGATTTCTGGTGCATTACTAAAATGTGGAACACAACATAAAGGGCACAGGAATTGGAGATTGCCCCATTAATCCTTAATATGTTCTTACATATTCCTGAATAGCAGATAGCCTAATTCCAAAAACATTGACAATGTTGCGGCTCTGATTTATGTTGCTCTCCCTGCCATGTCTCACTGATGGAGAGAGTGAAAAAAATGGATGGATGTTACTGCAATACACCAAGATAAAACAACGCACACATACACAGGTGTGTGCCCATACCCCATGGCATGGGATGAAGAGATTTGGCAGTGAGAGATAGGTAACTTTTAGACATGCTCAAGGAATATGCTAATAGAACATCTAAGTGAAAATGTCTGTAGGCAATTGGATCTGTGCTTCTAAAGTTGAGGAATGAAGTCTGTGTTGGTAACTTAAATTTTGGAGTCATCAGATTATATATGATAATTAAAGCCACAGGATTATATGAGATGGTCCAGGGAGCTGGTACAAAGTGATCATAAAAAAGACCCAGGACACAATACTAACATTTAAGAATAGGCAGAGAAAGAATAAATTTAGGATGTCTAAGATCTTCCTAGAAAAGGGTGTTCTACATTGTTTTGGGCAATATACTTTCATGAAGGAACACAGTTACTTCTTAGGCCAGGACAAGCTGCAGAAGCACCAGATGTGGCACTTTTGGGGAACAGTATTCACCAGATGTTCTCTGGCCACTTCCAGCCAATCACTCTCAAATTTTCTTTCCAACACAGAGCTCTCCTGAACTTTAGATCTGCATTTTCTAGTGTCTCTTTGATGCCCACAAGCACTTCATCCTTCTTTGCAAAGCTGATTGCCCTTGAAAAATATTTAAAAGGTAGAATACAGGGATCAGGGACAGACTCAGTGGAGGAGTAAAGAAGAGGAAGAAGTTGACCAATGGAAGATTGTGGCATCCTTTAAAAAACTATTTTAAGGCTAGAAAGGCAGGCTATATGTTAAAAAAGAAAAAAAAATACCAGATATTTCCTGGTATTAAATATCTGTATCTATTATGGACTTGAGTTCTTGAGAGCTGGGATGTGTTATTTATTTCTGTGCCCCAGTGCTTTGAGTAGTGTCTGGCACAGGTAAGAGCTGTGAACAAATGTTTGTAACGTTGATTTGAATGCACTTTCAAATGGGGCCAGTAGCACCTTCCCATGAGGATTTATGTCAAACATCCTCAAGGGGCCCTAGTCACTTTTGCTTCGGCAAGAATTTCATCAGTCACACGAGGGAATTGAGTCACATTCTGGGACAAACAGTGTAAAACTCCTCTCGCTTGCACCAGACTAGCTTCTTATGCCTTTCCATAATAGAGACTTTCTCACTAGCACCATTGTTTTCACTTCTGATCAACATATATGTGTATAATATAAAATAAAATAAAAACCTTGTGTTAGAGCAACTCAGTTGTTTGCTGCTCATGATAAATTCTACATTTAAAAGAGCCATCATGGGGGAAGGGAAAGGAGAGTTAGTGTTTAAAGGGGACAGAGTTTTGGTTTTGCAGGACAAGAGGTCTGAAGGGAGATGGTGGTGATGGCTGCACAGCACTGTGAATGTCCTTAATGCCACTGAACCATATGCTAGAAAATGGTTAAAATGGTAAATTTTATGTTATATATGTTTTACCACAACTAAAAATAATAATTTAAAATTGTAGCTCAATTCTTTAAAAAGAGGAATCATTGTTTCTTCTTCAAGGGTTTTGGGTTACTGTTGTCTCTCACGGAGAGTGGAGAGTCAGAAGTTTAATCTCCTCTGCAGTGTGCGGACAATGACCTTATGTAATTCTGTGTGAGCAGTAAGCTGCACCGGGAGAGTTTTGGATGCCGTTGTGGGTTGCATTGTGTCCCCTGAAAAGATATGTTCAAGTCCTAACCCCTAGTACCTGTGAATGTGAACTTATTTGGAAATAGGGTCACTGCAGATGTAATCAAGTTAAGATGATTAGTTTTAATCCAATATGACCGGTGTCCTTATAAAAAAGAAGAGACACTGAGACAGGAGATATGTCGGGAGAACACCGTGTGAGGAGGGAGGGGTGGAGCGATGCATCTGCAAGGCAAGGAATGCTAAGGATTGCTGGCAACACCGGAAGCTAGGCAGAGGCAAGGAAGGACTCCCCCCCGGCCTTCAGACAGAACATGTAGATGCCTTGATTTTGGACTTTGGGCCTTCTGAAGTGTGAGAGAATACATTTTTGTTTGTTTGTTTGTTTGTTTTGCGGTGTGTGTGCCTCTCACTGTTGTGGCCCCTCCCGTTGCGGAGCACAGGCTCCGGATGCGCAGGCTCAGCGGCCATGGCTCACGGACCCAGCCGCTCCACGGCACGTGGGATCTTCCCGGACCGGGGCACGAACCCGTATCCCCTGCATCGGCAGGCGGACTCTCAACCACTGCGCCACCAGGGAAGCCCACATTTTTGTTTTTTAAAGCACCCAGTTTGTGTTCGTTTGTGACAGCAGCCACAGGAAACTAATACAGGTGCCAAGAAGAAGGGGATCCCCTCCAGCCCCCTCTGAGCTCCACGTGCATTTGCTAAGGAGGATAGGCTGATGAAGCTGGTCTTTACTGAGCATTCTTATGGCGCACTGGTCTCATTAAGGGGTGGGGAAGAGAGGGAGGGGTCTTATCATTGTGACACACAGTCCTTCTTTAATAGGTGACAAGAGACAAAATTAAGGGCTACCTCTACGTTAAAAAGCAGTGACAGCACCTGTTGAATGCCTCCCATTTCAAGGAGACAGACACACGATCATCAAGTGGTTTAGCTGCTCCTCCAAAGGAAAGAAGCAGTTTGGAGCAGTGGAAAGAATGATGAATGAGACCTGGTTTTAGGAGTTTATAGTTTTGAAAGGGTCCTAAGATACAAATAATTAAATCTATTAAAAGGCAGAATGGGGCTTCCCCGGTGGCGCAGTGGTTGAGAGTCCATCTGCCGATGCGGAGGACACGGGTTCATGCCTCGGTCCGGGAAGATCCCACGTGCCACGGAGCCGCTGGGCCCGTGAGCCATGGCTGCTGAGCCTGCGCGTCTGGAGCCTGTGCTCCACAACGGGAGAGGCCACAGCAGTGAGAGGCCCGCGTACCGCAAAAAAAAAAAAAAAAAAAGGCAGAATGATTCAACATCAATCTGAGAGACAGGAAATACCCCCATGTGTGAGAATAGGTCTATAGGAAGCTTTCCAGAAAAGGAGGGCACTGCAGTGAATTTCTGGGAAATGGGGGTGGGTGCAGAGAGGGCCATTCAGTCAATGGGGAGAGGAAAAATCTAGGATCCGTTCAGGGCCTGATGAAGTTTGAGGAGAACGTTCATTCTGTGATTACAGGAGGCATTAAAGGCTGTGCTGAAACTTCAGGTTGGATTTTCCAGGTATTAGGGAGACTTCCTAGGTTTCTGAGCAGGAGAGCAACATGATCAGAGCTCGGCTTTGGGTAGAGTGTCGTGCTGGTTGTGTTCATTAGGAGTTGGAAGAGGAAAAGTGTGGAAGCGGGGAGAGCAATTGGAAATGTGCTGTCAAATCGATTATATTTTCTAAAGTGGCAGCTTGCCAATTGTCATTCAATTCTTTGGAGATTTAATTACACATGAAGTTCAGAATCCATAAAGAAATTTCACAGAGCAAGAGTGAGTCTTCAAAGATGGAATAAGAACAAAGAAGCAAGTCCCTGCCAACCGCCTCCATTACCCATTTCCTATCACCCTAAATAATAATCAACTAATGTCAGGGAAGCTGGCGATTCATTTTACCATTTTACCTTTTTTTTTTTCACCACTTACCAGTGTTTTACATTACCTTACAGTTAACAAAATGTAGTAAGCACTAGTATTCAGGAGATTTAGTTATGAGCCCCTGATTTCTAGCTATAGAATGGAATTACTATAGACTGAGATTGATTGCTTCCATACCACCTATACGTTGACTTTGATAAACCCTAGTCATTTCTCTCTAAAAGAGTTAGAGATTGTCTACCCAGTATCAGCAACCTTTTTATTTTGCATCTGGACCAACTGATGGAAAAGAAACTATACGCAAATTTTCTATAAGTCAAATGAAAAAAAAAAAGCTTTATTGATTCCTGTGGAGAAATGTATATTCTAATAACTTGTTACCTGCTTATTAAATAGAAAAATGCCAATTAAAAATCTTTGCATGGCTTTTCAGTCACTAAAATGTTAATTTCTATGTTAATATTGGAGAAATTGCAGCAAGGAAGCACATTTCTAGTTTCTAACTTCATGCTTAAATTAGATCAAAGATGATATTAGTTTTCATAAATTAACACACAACTTAGATCCAGTGTGTAATGAGGTAGGCCATGTGCATTCTTGAGGCTAAGGGTTGCTCACTGCTGATTTAGGAAGAACCCTTTCTTGGACACATGGGAAAATGAGTCCCAGAGATGTGAAGTGATTTGGTTGTGGTCATATGCCTACCGAATTATTGAATTCTACCAAAGATCATTCATTTGGGATCCTGCATATTTATCTATCTATCTATCTATCTATCTATTTATTTATTTATTTAGATCCTGCATATTTATCATCTTACTATTGTTTGTTCAACACATATTTACTGAGCATCTACTAAATACCAGACACCTTCGAAGTGCTGGAAAAACAGTGGTAAAAAAGACAAAGTTCATCCCCTAAATCCTAATGAGGAGAGAGAGAAATAAATTGGATAATGGTGAATGATAAGGAAAAAAAAAGCCATTCATTTAGTGATAAATGGAATGAAAAAAATCAAAGAGGGTAAAGGGACTTTACTTTAGAGCACTTTTAGGTTCACAGCAAAATTGAGCAGAAGGTTTCCCATGTACCCCCTGCTCCCCACATGCACAGCCTGCCCCATTGTCAACATCCCCACCAGAGTGGCGCATCTGATGAACCTACACGGATGCATCACTATCACCCAGAATGCATAGTTTACATTAGGGTTCACTCTTGGTGGTGTACATTCTGTGCATTTAGACAAATTTATAATATTTTTAAATTTCTAACACTTTCACTGTAAAACAGATCCTCCACTTGAGTTACATAGGAGGGAATTTGGGGTCAGTACTCCACTATTCGCTTCTAGAAAGCAGCACACCATTCACAATTTTTCGCTCATTTGTGAGCCTGTAGATTTGAAGGTTGGTATCACTACTTGTATTGAGAATGTGAGCAGGACATCAGTTCTTCCCTGTTCTCTTTCATGTGCTCCCCTGTAGAATTAACTTGTACAACAGCATCTGTGAGTAATGTGGACTGGAGACTGTGTAAGGAACAGAGAAGAGGGTTTGCACCCCACCGTAAACAGCCTTGGGCTTGGAAGTCTAAGTTCACACATCTCCCTCTTCCTTGGTTCCTTTTCTGTTGCCCAACCACAAGGGGGTCCTACTTTTCTATCCTTTTGTACCAATGGACTGGTCACCATCCTTTCCCTCTTCCATAGTTCAGCTCCGCTCCAGATGCTGTCTCCAAATCATGCCCTGGAGCCCAGTGAAAGAACAGGTGGGCCACCTTCACAGACCCATCACCTTAGAAGGCAAGTTAGGAACCCCCTCTTGCACTTGAGCATGACTTTTGGATTCTTACTCCCGAATACGTAGCTTTCACCACACTTCTCCACGAATTATAGAAATGCTCTAAAAAGGAGAATTTCTATTTTCTACTCATCATTGGGGTGATATGTGAATAAAGAAGATGATGTACCTCTTACATTATGGATGAAGACACAATGTTGTTGTGCACGGTGAGGGGAAGAAACACCGGCAGAGCCACTGATTATGCTTTGGTGTACTCTTCTCTGCTCAAGGGTGATTGTTTAACTAAGACCATCTGGCTCATTCAGCAGTAGCCAACACAAGGAAACACTTAAAGGACTGGTTTTCTGATATTAAATATGACTTTTGAAACCCAAATAGTTCTTATTATTAAGCCTGCGATCAAAGGAGATCTTAATTAGCTTTAGGACTAGAACTGTAAATAGAAAAGGCATTCACGAACAAACACGTTATCCTTCCTGGCAGATGAGCGTACACATCATGGACCGCTTCATGATGATGGGAGAATATAATGTATTTGAGGGAAAATATTAGCACAACACCATCAAGGGGATTTGCCTGATGTAAATGTAACATGCCTATGTATACATTTATATATGAGAAAACTTCTTTTATAACAGTTACATTACCTCTCTTCATCTCCTTTATCATTAATCATTTTGAAGCCCTTGGCTTTGATATTTTTTCTAAGATTTTTCTCACCACCAGACATTCAAAATTTTTTCTTGAAGGATCCCTTAGTATAAACTAATACTGCTATATTAAGACTCTCAAATCCTTTAATAATTCTTTGGATAATTCCTAAATTACTCTAAGAACTGTATCCTTGGAAATAAATCCTAAGAACAAAATGAACATGGTTTTGTTGGAAGGACCAGCAAAAGAAAATAGGCATCTTAGAATGCACTAGAAAAGTGACAAAAGCTTTTTAGACAGTCGTTAGCTATCCTCATGGAGGAATAGATTAAAATGTCTAAAAGAAATAGAAATGTTAAATGCTCTCATTTCACATCAAGTATGTAATTTCTTTTTTGTTTTGTTTTATATCCAACCAGTTGGAACCTACAAAATAATACAGCACAGATTTCTTTTTGTTGGTCCTATAATACTTCCCTTGGAACAATCATGCCTGCAATTCGGGGACTGTCACAGCCAAACTGATGTCTTCCCTTGGGACCATGAGGAACAATTGCCCTTCCCCATGGGGTGGCTCTAAAAGCCAAGCCTGGTGGATGGATGGCAGCCGCTCTCTGGAGTGCGCCCCTCTTTGTGGGTGAAGCTGCATAGTTAGGCCAAAATACTTTCTCCCAAATGGTTAACTGCTAATTGTGTGCAACTGCTGCAGAGCCCTGTAAAACCAAAGAGGAGAAAAACCATGACAATTTTTTTAAATTAGCGGAAAACATGCTCTTATTTTTTTGAATCCCCTAAGGGTCTTATTTTTTGTTTATTTTTTAATTGTCCTAGTTTGTTTCAATCCTTTCCTAGGCTTTAGTGTGATTAATTGAATGAGGCATGGACATTTTATTTGCAAACCAAGTAACACATAATATATTTTTATTTTCCAAACCCCACATGATATAACTTCAGATCCATAACATGCATGGAAAATAAATATTTCATTAATTTCATTGTTCCTTAAATATCCATTTTTTTTTTCTTCCTCTGAGTTTCTCTCCCACCTCCTCCCTTTTCTTCTCTTCTGCATAGGTTTCAGAACTTCTGGAAAATGAACTAGTTGAGTGTGTTGTATTGGGGGGAAGGGTGGGCCTTGGAGGCAGGGACTGAAATCCCTGCTTGGCTACTATGTGATTTTTGGAAAAATTAGTTAACTTCTCTGAAACTCACCTTCTTATTTATAAAATGAGGCTAGTAAATCTCTAGGGTACCTGGGAGATGATAGAATGTGAAATATGGTCCTAGCAGGGGCTGTGTGGCCAGAAGCAGGGGCGCAGGAGCCTGCAGCCTGGCATCGACTCTCCAGTGGACCACTTACTACCTTCAAATTCCTTCACTTCTTTGTACTTCACTTTTATTATTTGTAAATTAGAAACAAAAACAGTACGTGTCTTGACTCATTGCTGGGAGGCTTAAATGACTTCATCACACTTGCAAAGTGCTTAGACAGTGTCTGCCATGTGGTCAACACTTGACCAACGTTTGCCATTATTGTACTCAGCAGAGTTTCCTGCTCTCTGCCTACCTCCTCATGTTAATGATGTGTCCAAGGTGAGTCCACTCCCTCTACCTCAAGCTCAAGGGCACTTGAGTGAACCTGTTCAGCTGCAAAGTTTAGCTTCTTTCCCACACCCAAGAATCTCTGGGAGTTTCTGAGTGTGTGGTGGTGTAGCTGGAAGGTATAGCCCTCAAGGAGTGACTGGATTTTTGTGGTGCAAGGTCTAGAATCACAGGTTGGGTGTTGATGACACTCATTCAGTGGGAAGGCAAAGTTGCAAAGCTAAGTGATGACCCCACTCACATAATGGGCTCTTCTGCCCTGGCCAGTCTGTGGGGCTGTGGTCAGTGCCTTAGTCCAGCAGAGCTCTTGGTTATGACCCTCATTCACGGTATGGTCCCAAGCTAAGGCACCAAGAGCCATCTGAAGGGGAACTAGTGCCCTGCAGAGCTAGGGGTTACCCAGAAAGCACAAAAGAGCTGACCACTGAGGGACCACTCCCTAACTCCCTAACCCTTGCATGTGTTCAAAGTGCAGGAAATGAGTGGCCCAGGGAAAGTCATGACGATTCTACGGAATAATTGATTATCCAGAGATCTGGTTAGGAGAACTGCCCCTGGATAGCCAAACACAGTTGAGTCTGCCACGCAGAAGCCAAGAACTCAGCAAGAGGAACTTGAGATATTTGCCACTTAGCTCATTTAGGGCACAGGAAGGGTCCATGCACAATCTCTACTTTGAAGTTTTATTGAACTTATGCTACTTTAGGGCCTTCTCACAGTAAGTTACTTTCAGAATTTCCCCTTCATTTGGCAAATTCTGGTGGAGAACTCACATACTAAAAATGACTTCTCTCCTATAATCTGGTTGACTTTGGATGGTGAACTAAGCCTGGCGTAGTGGGCAAAGAGATTGTTACCACTGGTGTCTTTCCTGTATGTTGGTTCATTGCTTGTATGGCCAGTGGATGTGCAAGCTGGAGGTTGTTGGCTGCGTTGGGTCTTAGTTGCGGCGTGCGGGATCTTAGTTGCGGCGTGCGGGATCTTTGTTGCAGCATGTGGGATCTTTCACTGCGTCGCATGGGCTTCGTTGCAGTGCATGGGGTTCTCTGTAGTTGTGGCGTGCGGCTTTTCTCTCTCTAATTGAATCATGCAGGCTCAGTAGTTGCGGCGTGCAGGCTTAGTTGCCCCGCGGCACGTGGGATCGTAGTTCCCCGACCAGGGATCAAACACACGTCCTCTGCATTGGAAGGCGGATTCTTCGCTACTGGACCACCAGGGACGTCCCCAACCCAGTTCCCACTTTGAACTGCCATGCCAGTGACCCTCTACACCATAGTCCCCAAACTTACATATGATTGCTTATTTGAAGCCTGGCAGTTCTGATTTGTGAATTGTGTACCTGGTCTCTTGTATCTAAAGTCCTTTGGTAGTGAGAGTTGTAGGCGTTCCTCTTCATTTTTGCCCTAATATAGTATAACCCCAGGCCCTCAAAGCTGGCCTCCCTGTATAAAATAAGGACTTAGTAGAATTTTGTGAAGGCAGATTCTAATACCTGGTCTAATAGGCAGAATTCTAATGCCAGGCCTTCCCCAATTCTCAGAAGATTTGAGAGGCTGGTGGTAATGCTGGTGGGGATGTCTGGGTTACTGTTACTCCTGGAGCTTCTGCTTTCTATCAGATAGTGCCCTGGTCTCAACCGGATAACCTCAAAATAGGTCACTAAGTGGTTTAGCAATTCAGAAATAATCCTTTACAAGTGTCCTATAATACCTCTAACTCCCAGAGCCCTGTGATTCTGAGGACTCCCCGGCTAAACATGTCCTGTCAGCCAAGGTCCTCTCCTCAGAGAGGAACAGAAGGATTTTTGCTACAGCAGAAAGTAAATGAATTCTCTGCAGGTCACGAAGTAACCAAGGGTTTGGTAGGATAATTTGCTATAGTCACAGCATCTTACACAGATTCCATTTCATTCAAACCCTCAATCACATTCTCCACCCCAGGATAGCCGTTTAAAAGTTTGCTATTAGATGTTAAAACATGAGGGCCTAGACTATAAGATCCTTAGGGACCGAGAAACCTGTGATTTTTCATCTAAAATACTAAGCCATCAGAATACTGAGCAGGTTATTCTGGGGGAATTGGAGGTACTTCTGATGGCTTTCTTAAGATGATTTTTAAACTTTTGAAGTTGTCCAGTCTCAAGTTATTTGATCCATATTAGCTTGATTCTAAATAGAACTCATAAAACCAGAAGCTCTCAGGTGACCTTGGGGAAGTCTGACCTATGTCCTTCCTTAGTAACGTCACCTGCAGAGGAGTTTGGCAGAGCCTAAGGAAACCACTTTACCTGAATAACATGTAGAGGGATGGGAGGGGCAGAGTTGCTGCACTGAAGACTCAGCATTTAAATGACTCATTTGGTTTCACTGTAGCCTGGAGCTAACAGTTTGGATCTCACACCAGCACGAAAACACATTTCCTCTCCAAGGAAATTGAGTAAGAATGTAGAACCAGAAAGACAATAGTGAAGTATACTTACCACGACCTCAGCTGGTCAATTGAGTCAGGTTCAAGGTTGCTTTCTTGGAGGGAAGTGTGTAGAGGAAAATTAATATAGGCAGTAAAAGTGGGTGTAGTCGCTCTAGAAGGCTGTGTTAAGTTAGTTAATCACTCTGAAGGTAGCCTCCTAAGTCAAAACAGGCGTCCAAAAGCAGATACCCATTTGATTTTAAGTTTGTAATATCCAGTAATCATCATTGTCTGGTTTAGCTACTAAGATCTCCCCCTGGAAAGCCTTCTGACTCAGATGCCTGTCTTATCCATGGATGTTACAGTCTTAATTTGGGCCAGTCCCTGAAGAAGATGCCAGCATCTTGCTTTCATTGTTTGAGGGTGATTTCATCTGATTTTACCGTGTCTTTGTTTTGATGTCTGTAGAGTGTGCCGGCCAAGGTTACTTCCTCTTTCAGCCTGGCTTGGCTTGGCTCCTGAGTGATTTAAGACCTGTTTTGGAACTAAGTGTAGGAGTTGGATCAGTGTGGAAGTCAAGGTCAGATAAATAACCATTGTCATGAAGAAACTTAGGCAGAAATGGGTCTGCACATCCACGGCGAATGTTCTTGGTGGGTCCTGTCCCATTGGTTCTAAGTGACCCGATTTATTTTTCTGGGAAGGGAGGAGGAAAGTTGTCCCCTGGGAATGTTCCACCAAACTCAAGGCCCCTAGTTCATGCTGGAAGTTCTTAGAGGTAATAGTCTTGGGGGCCATCTCTTTCCAGGAGTTCCTCACTTGGGAAAAGAGATGATGTCTGTATCCATCTGAGATGCCTACGTGCTGGAGTCAGAAGGTGGTGACTAGCCGGGTGGATTTGCCCAGTTGAACAGAGTCCCTTCCACTGCAGCCAACTTAACCTTTATAAAATACAGATCAGATCATCTCACTCCCCTGCCTAAAACCCTTGGATGGCTCACCTTTGATTACAGAATCAAGTACTAGATCATCCACCTGCCATTTTAGCTCTCCACAATCAGGCGTCTGCTTACCTCTCCAGCCTTTTCCCTCACTGTGGGCCTTATCTACTCAGCCTTAGTGGCAGTGGTTCACAAACCACAATTCATGAGCCAAAAGTGCCACTCACAGATCAGACCACAAGCTAAGAATGTTTTTTGTATTTCTGAGCAGTTACATGTTAAATGGTTACACAAGTTCCAACACAGTATCTTCAATTTTGCCTCTTGGCCTGCAAAGCCTAAAATATTTACTATCTGGTCCTTTACAGAAAACGTATGCTGTCCCCTGTTTACATTGTCATGATACTTTCTGCCATACAGAACCCCCAAAAGCACCATTGTTGCGCTCCACCATGCCTTTGCTCAAGCTATTTCTGCTCCCTGAAATTGCCTCTCTTCCTCAATTACTAGATAGCTTCCATGTGCCAGGTGCTTGGAATACAGAGCAAATAAGCTCCTACCTTCTAGGAGCTCACAGCTTTGTGAGAAAGACGTGCAGCTATAGCAGTGAGTCCAGAACTGTGTGGTAAGGGCTGACAGTGTGCAGTGGGGACACCTACATCAGACTGGGACATCAGGGAAGGCTTCCTGGAGGAGATGGTTGTCTGAGCTGAGTTTTAAAGAAAGAGTAGGAGTTTGCAAGGTAAAGAAGAGGATTCAATTAATGCCTACTTTTCCAGGCACATGAGCAGTATCTAAAGCCATAGAAGTGTCAAGACCTTCATATCAGAAGAAAGCTGTGTAGGATCACAGGAGGATTTTTTTTTTTTTTTTTTTTTTTGCAGTACGCGGGCCTCTCACTGTTGTGGTCTCTCCCGTTGCAGAGCACAGGCTCCGGATGCACAGGCTCCGCGGCCATGGCTCACGGGCCCAGCCGCTCCACGGCATGTGGGAACTTCCTGGACCGGGGCACAAACTCATGTCCCCTGCATTGGCAGGCGGACTCTCAACCACTGCGCCACCAGGGAAGCCCCACAGGAGGATTTTTAACAGGGCAAGGCAGAGTCATATTTGCCCTATATAAAGATGGCACAGGCAGAAAGGGCAAGGAACAATTGGGGGCAGAGAACCAGACAGGAGGTGGTTTTACACATCCAGTTAAGAAGTTGTAATATCAAAACCAAGGCAAAGATGGGAATGCGGGAGAGGTGAGAAAGCCTAATTAACCCTCAGTGGCAGATGGGTTGTTGGAGGTGGGGTGAAGAAGGAGGAGATTCTGACTTTGGCCCCCTCTTCTACGTTCCCAGCTCCAGTCACTAAGCAGATGATGGAGCCGCCCCCCTCCCCCCAGCCCACAGCTGGGGAAGATCAGATGGGGATGTGCAGGGAGAATGAGGGTCTCTCGTTCAAATGTGAACACATTTGCCTCCTCCAGGAAGCCCTCAGGCTGACTTGGGGTTCTCCTTTGTACCCTAATGGCATTGTTTAGTTCTATCAGAACATGTACAGAGTGACCCTGAACTGATCTATACTTTTCTATTTTTTTCCATTTAAGTGGGGTGAACTCATTGCAAGCTGATGTAATGTCTAATTAATCTTTGTATCACCAGGGCCTAGCACAGTGTCTAGATGCTCAACAAATGATCATTGAACTGAACTGAATAGAGGTGGGGCCCTTGGGAAAGGCCCCCAGTGTGGTATGGTTGACTGAGCATGCTTTTGATCCTCAAATAGACTTGGGTTGGACTATTTCTACTTTCTGGCTTTGTGAGCTTTGCTGTCACTGTATGTATTTATCACATATGTATGATACCTTTCCTGCCTGTGCTCTAGGGCCACTGCGAGAATAAAATGGAGGCAGAGGCAGCAGGTATGGATAATGGAAAGAGATTGGGTGTTGGAAGACCAGCGTTCCAGTTCTAGCTCTGCCATGACTGCACTTTACCGCCTTGACTAAATTATTCCTACTCTCTTGGCCTCAATTTCTCCATTTATAAAACGAGGTTGGATTGGATCATATTCCTTTCCCTTCTAGCATTCTATTATGTTTTACGAAACCAGATGATGGATGTGGCAGGGTCATGCACGTGGTACATCCATGCGCAAATAATAGAGGAGTCACTTAGAGTCCAAGAAAGGCTTCAGCGGTAAACTTCATATCCATAAAGAGTGGCCCCTCAATGCATGCTGTGATGTGCCACTTGGGTCCCCCCTTCAGAACTGAGGCACTCACCCCCAGCTGCTGGGAGTGTTGCCTGCTGACTGTCTGCGGGAATTGTCCTTAGCGGAAGGGAGCTGCCTCTCCTAAGGTAGCTTCTCCCCGAGGACGGCCTCCATCCAATCACTGTTCAGTGTGGGATACAAAGGCCCAGCCCCGTCAGCTCAACTTTGGACATCTCTGAAGAGTCACCTCGGTTCAGAGCTCCCCGGGGCCCATTGGAACTGCATCCCAGTTCAACTTCCCCGTCATCACTACCCAACCCTGCTTCTTTCACTTCCTTCCCAAGAAAACAGCTGTGCACAGATCACCTTGTCTGAGTGTTTCCTGGAGAACTTGACTTTGACTTCTTATCCGCTGGCTTCTTGTCCTCCAGGGACTTTGATCAGGCATGTCAGTGTCCCCCATCAGGGGCGTGGCTCCTCCACGTCTCTTAATAATTACAGAAATGCAAGGCGGGACTGATTCCTCTAAAGGCAACATCCACTGTGTATCCCACTGTACTTCAAAATGGCAAACAAGATTTCTTCTCCCGGGGAAGCTATTCTAATGCCCAAAGTCAAAGAAAGTTGTATGTCAGAGAAGGACTGGGTTAGTAACCCCTGAAAATGGAACTTTAAAAAAAAAAAAAAAAAGACTCTAGAAAAATAAATCATAGCTAATAAAGCTTACTACTCTATAAATCAACACCCAGAAGGAGGGGGCATAAGCCTTATTTTTCATAGTCTTGCACCAACTGTCTGAGTTTCACAATTTGGTTATACCTCAGCCAGAAGTTTTATTTCTGACATCTTGAGGTCTGAAATAAAGAAGCCAGGGCTTCCTTCTGTTGTCCAAGTTCAGTGTAAACCAAAGAGTCAGAGAAATATGACAAAAAGGAAAAAGAGATAAATAATTAGTTAAAACTCTTCGAATAGCTAGATAAATATTGACTAAGATCCTGTAAAAAAGAAACATTCAGATCTGCCTGGAGAGATTAGCTTCCCTCCTTGCTCCCTCCGCTGCTGTTCAGCAGCTCTGCTGCGAGATTCTGGCTCCGTTATTTCTCTCAGTGGGAGCTGGCGTTTGAATGACTCAGCACAGCACTCTTTCAGCGGGAGACCCTGCCTCAGGTGGCGATCAGGCCTGGGAGAATTGAGGTCTCATTTAAACTAAGTCAGAAATTTCCCAACTTGTTTGAAAGTGAAATAGATTTGTAAAAATAACAATGATAATTATTTGACAGTGCTGTTATAGCTCCCAGATCGAAATTTTAACCTTTAAAGTGGAATCCATCCTTCTCCTTTCCCAATGAAACGGACTTTCTACTTCTCTGTCAGGCATTTCCAACCTGAGCTGAAACACTTGCCAGCTCAGATAAGCCTAATGTGAATAAAACAACAGCAGGATAATTTGTTTCTTGGCATCTTTGGTCTTTCTTAAATCTTCATTATTGCTCATATGAGCTATTTATGCCCATTTTTAAAAGTAATTTTATCTTCTTCATACTCCGTGCCTTAAAAAATGCGTATGTGACACAAGCCTCTTCATTTGGGGGAAATGGTTGATACTTTCCTATGTCATTTACATCACTTTTTAAATTGCCCTTATGGGGGTTTATTCCATTTTTTATAAATTGGAATATAATTTACCTAGCGTAAAATGCACTGATCCTAAAATAGGGCTCACTGTCTCCCTCAGGCCACAGTCCATCTGATCAGCTGCCCTCTCCCATTTTCTCAACGTTCCACCCAGGTCAGCTCTGGCCCAGGTGCAAGCCATTCCCACCTTGGGCCCCCCCTGCCCTGGGGCTCTGGAAGACTCCTGCCGTTCCTCCAGGCTTCCTGCTGTGTACCCTCCGCCTACATCATCTGAACTGGGACCTGGTTGCACCTGACCCGCCGTGTCCTTCGGGACCCTCTCAGGAAGGGCAGTCACCCTCTCACACCCTCCACCTCAGGACCAGCAGTGGGGTTGGGCCCCTCCCCCTCCCCCTCCCCCCTCCCCCTCCCCTGTCCGGAATATCACCTGACTCTTTCCTTCTGCACCTCCTCCTTCTTCAAGGCAATCCCACTGCTCTTTTCTAACCCCAGTAATATTACTTACCAACCTCCGTGCCACCTTTCCTCAGTTGTAGAGGATTTTTGTATCTTGCTCACAGACCTCTTCTCCTCCCACGTGTCTGTCATCTTCCTCAAAGACTTAGAATATGCAAAAAGGAGCTAAATGAATTCCTGTATTTCTCCCGAAGCTTGTCCCACTGTCTGTGTGGCTGGTGTCCCCGATGGCCGTTTCTGCCCAGAGCTGTCAGCGCGTGTGTTTCCCTGTGGCCCTGGGCCTCTGCGACCTCAACCCCGTGTCCAGCTCTCCAGCTCATCCGGGTCCTGCTAGCAGCGCTTCCAGAGCCAGAGCATCCAGTCTTCCTCACCATGTGCTTTTCCACTGGTTTCACTGGGATCTGCAGGTGCTGTTGCCCTCCTCCCAGCACCTCGTCTCTGTTCTCTCACAGAATCTTCCCTGACCTGGACCTTGCAGATCCGCGTCACGGCAACTGGCGAGCTGCTCAGCAAACCTGGCAACTCCTCTTCCTGCTTCTGAAGCACTACGTTTCCTGCCTTCCTCACACTTACCTGGGGCCACGGGACGGGCTTCTAGTCAGGGAATGTGAGGCATTTCCTTCAAGGCCTGGCCCACAGCAGCCTGATCCCTCATGCCCTTCCCCCTTTGCAAACTGGATGCTGACACCCATGGTGAGATTGAAAGCCCCCCCCCCCCGCCGCCCCGATGAAGATGGAAGAGCCTGTTACCTTGAATTCCTGCAGGAAACACAAGCCCCTGTCTTAGTCGGCTTGGGCAGCTATAACACAAATACAGTAGACCGGGTGGCTTACACAACAAAAATTCACTTCTCCTAGTTCTGGAGGCTAGGAAGTCCAAGACCAAGGTGCTGGCCAGTTCAGTTCCTGGTGAGGGCCTTCTTCCTTGTCTGCAGACTGACCCCTTCATGCTGTGTCCTCGCATGGTGAAGAGCGAGACTGTCTCTCTTGTGTCTCTTTTCTAATGGCATTAATCCAGTTCCTGAGGGCTCCACCCTCATGACCTAATTGCCTCCCAATGGCCCACCTCCCAATACCATCAGAGCTTCAGCATATGAATCTGGGGGAGGGAGACACAAACACTGAGTCCATAGCATTCTCTCTCCACGCCCCCTGCCCCGCTTCCCGTGATCGAAGAAAAACATATACATAGACCATGAATTTTTATTTATTTATTTTTTACGTATATATTTTTGTATTTATATATATCTATATATATATACATATTTTTTTTGATGTGGACCATTTTTTAAAGTCTTCACTGAATTTGTTACAGTATTGCTTCCGCTTTATGTTTTGTTTTTTTCTGGCTGCGAGGCATGTGGGATCTTAGCTCCCCAACCAGGGATTGAACCTGTACCCCCTGCACTGGAAGGCGAAGTCTTAGCCACTGAACCACCAGGGAAGTCCCTTGACCACAAATTTTTTAAAAGTCATTTTACGAAGTTAAGCCTCTGAAATTTTGGAGTTCATCTGTTACAGCAGTTAGTTTCATCTTAACTAATATAAATGTGTAAGGAGAAGGAATTCGAAACTGGATCATGTTCAAATAGAGTCTTCAGGGACATAAAAGTGGGTCACGGGGAAGGGGGGCAGGCTTAGGGTGAGGGGATAAGGAGAATTAAAGTTCTGTCTTCTTTGTGGATACTTTCCTTTACTGTTTCATCCTTTTGGACACTCTCCAGAATGTTTCATTCATGGGACCCGGGCTTCTCCCAGGCCTGTGTGTAATGCTGGGTAGGAATGAGGGAATGATCGGGGGGGGGGGGGGGAGGGGGGGGAAGGAGGCACTCAGCAGGGTGAGAGGGTGAATAATGACCTCACCTCTCAGCATGTAGCCCAGCCCTCCCCCACCCATCCTGGTGGTAGCAAAGTGTGGATGTTCTTTCTATGGTGTGTGCCCATAAGGGGCCTATGACATCAATAGACAGCTACTCAGGAATTTGGAATTCTGGATCCTGGTCCCCCTTTCCTCCCTCACAACTGGCAGTCTGAGTTAGGTTGGGAAATGGGGCAGAAGCTGGGTGAGAGAAAGGTTCAGGACCAAGGCTGTGCCTAAGGCTCTGGAGCCCAGGCGGCCCATGTGATGGGGGCCTGATATGGGTCATGGTGGGGACCGTGGGTTCTTCCCTGGTGCCACGGAGGCCTGAGTGTCTGGACCTCACTCCCCTAACTGGCATGTCTTTGTTTCTGCTGCAGTGGATGGTTCTGGCCATGATGCTGATGAGGGAAATTACTTAAGGAGCAAGTCTTCGCCCCTCCATTCTCTCTAGCATTCCTCAGTCTAGCATCTCTACTTAGAAACAGTATCTCCCCAGATCTCCCGGTCCCTGAGCAGGAGCTGCCGTGTTATCGCCTCTGGGAGACAAAGTGCTTCATGGATATTATCTCATTAAACCCCCCAACCTTTCCCTTAGGAGTCAAGCCACTCCCTTCACCTCCACCCCCAACTCACAATCCCTGCTTCGTTTGAACCAGATTGTGAATAATAAATACTGTGATTTATTGCGAGTCATTTGAAAGGAACTGTAAATGGACCCTCAGCTTCTCCGTCCGTCTGAAAGACACCATCATAATGTGCGTACAGGAGAGATAATGGCTGTTCTGACACCCACTTACCTGGGGTGCCAATGATTTATGGTTATTGGTCAGGGGTTCCCAGGTGCCCTATACTCCCATCGGACAGAGAAGTCCCAGAATCCTTGTTCTTTCCCCGAATGCTGGTGTTTCATACCTTTCCACTCCCATCACTATCCCACCAACACGCAAGGCATCTAGAAATATTTGCTGCTCTGTAAACATACCAATTTTCCTTGGGTTTTCAAAGCTTTAAGTAAACTGTCCCTCTGTTAGAATGCACTCCCTTTAGACTCTCTACATTGTGATCTGCTGCTCATCCCTGAGACCAGCTCAAATCTCATCTCTTCCATCAGACCTTCTCTGACTCCCAAAGGATGACTTGCTCTTTCCTCTGGTCTCCAACAGCCTCAAACAGAATTGCTACCATTTGTACCAGGCTCTAGCTACACACTGTTCATATACATATTATCATTTAATTCACACAACAACTCTGTGAGGTTGGTGATATTATTATAACTAATTTTACTGGTAAGGAAAAACAAGTCTTGAGGAGGTTAGTAACTCTCTTGATGTTGAATGGTAATCAGGTGGTGGAACCAGAATTCAGTGGTGGCGCCGGGTCGGACTCCAAAGCCTGTAATCTTTTACTCTATAAGCTGCCTCCATTTTTTTGCTCACTTGTTGGTCTCTCTGTTAGGCTTGAGCTTCTTAAAGTAAGACATTATGATCTTTTATACCTATATCCTAGTACCTAGCATAGTATCTGATATATGAGGTGCTTAATAAATGTTTGTAGGATGAATGACTTAAATAAAGAATGAATATATAACTTTGCTGCTTCAGAGAAATTTGTTGTATTTTTTAATTTGGGGAAATATTGCCAGGTTTCCCTTCTGGTGACAATGTTGGGAAGAAGGATCCCTGTGGGGAGAAAAGGATTATATCTCCAATTAGGCAAATCCAGGGGTCATTAAAATTAGGCTGGGACTTCCCAGGTGGCGCAGTGGTTAAGAATCCGCCTGCCAATGCAGGGGACACGGGTTTGAGCCCTGGTCCAGGAAGATCCCACATGCCGCGGAGCAACTAAGCCCGTGTGCCACAACTACTGAGCCTGCGCTCTAGAGCCTGTGAGCCACTACTACTGAGCCCACGTGCCACAACTACTGAGCCCGCGCGCCTAGAGCCCGTGCTCCACAACAAGAGAAGCCACCTCTATGAGAAGCCCATGCACCGCAACAAAGAGTAACCCCCTCTCGCCGCAACTAGAGAAAGCCCACACACAGCAACGAAGACCCAACGCAGCCAATAAATAAATATTTTTAAAAAAGAAAAAAAATTAGGCTATACACTAGAACTCATGAAAGCTTTTGAAGAGCTTTTCTTTCCGTTGGGCTTCCCCATAGAGTGATTGGGATATAGAGTTAGTCTCTGAATTCATTCACTTATTTATTTACTCATTCAAATATTGATAGAGCGTGCCCTGTGTGGCAGGCATTGTACTGAGCTCTGGGGCCACAGCAGCCAGCACAGTCATGGTCCTTAAAGTGAACTTCTGTGGTTTGCCCACCTACCATCTCTTCTGCTAACAGAACCAGACTTTTCCCTTGGGAACACATCTTTCTGATGCTCAGACTGCGTGTTTTGGGTTGGGCTAATTTTCATTGTTGGCTTCAAGTTCGGGCACATGCTCAGTCATTGTATTGCATCCTCTAGCCACAGTGATTGGTTTAGGGATGGGCATGTGACCCACTTTGGGCTGATGAGAGTCAGCAAATGGGACTCTGGAACTAGTAGAAAAGTGGCACTTTCTTTTTGTTGGGGCTACTGGTAGAGAGTGAAATCAATACAAAGGAAGACAGAGCTGAGATTTTGAGAGAACAGGAGAGAGTAGACTGATGGCATAATTTCCTGCCTTAGATACAACCGCCTCTAAAGAGAGCAGAAACCTCGGACTGCCCATTTGGGTGAGCCAGTGTATTCCCCTTTTTTGCTTAAGTCATCTTAAGGTGGGTTTCTTTCACTTGCTGTGGAGTAGGTCCTAAATAATTGTAACCTTGGCTTCTGAACGTGGGGTTTTATAAGTGAAATCCTAAAAAGTAGAACTGGCTGGATCATAGTGGCATGCAGAACACCAAGAATTCCTCTATTCTTGGCTGGAAAGTTGGAAATCCCAGTCATGTCTTACATAGCAGCTGGGTTGAACTATCACATGTACTATCTTGAGACTCAAACTGTGTTTTAGAGATAGAAAAATGAATTATATTGGAGAGGATTGGCTACTTCATAAAGCCTTCAGTAGCATCCTGTAAGGATGAAGCAAGCTGAGTGGGAAGGAAACGGAGCCCACCCTGTCTCGATCAGCTGTCCAGGAGGGCAGAGAGGAGTGCAGTGGGTTGGAAAAGCTAAACTGTCTATCCCAAGCTAAACTTGGCATAAGTGAAGTGAGGGAGGCTAAAAACACACAGGGAGAAAAGATTGGAACCTAGAGGTAGAATGATATTTCAACACTCTACAATGTCTTCTTTCTTCCGCAGCATAAAAAGCTATCCTCTGGGATGCAGCCAGGAAGCAAAGGGAAGTTTAGCCTTGCCCCTCTGCATCCCCATCCCAGTGTATCATTAGCAAGATGGATCGAACCGGAGGGCCTGCTACTAAGGGACTGGAACCTTCAGACAGTGGTCTAGATTCAAGGACCCATAATTCTGACTTTGCATTTGACTGGATGCAGATCAACCAAGAGCTTATTAAGGTTTTGGAAAATTGTAATGCCTGAAAAACACAAAGCCTGACAAATGATAACGTGCAACAGAGTGATCAACTCCTAGGGCATTTCCAGCCCCGTGAACTCTCTAGGAGGAAGTCAGCAGCCCTGAGAAGGGAAGCCACCCCGTGGCCCTCTAGCTGTGGCCACAGGGTCAATAGACAAGGCAGTTCAGGGAGAACCAGAAGAGGCCAGGCTGGTCGGCCTCCATCGCGGGGCAAAGACGTCCTGGTTATCTCTGTCCACTGTGCTGTTATCCCCGTCCATACATGCATTGGTGTAAATGCTACACCTTGTGACCCCAAGATGTAGTTTTCCCCTCTCTCGTTTTCTAAAAGGGAGCTCTTCATTGTAGCTATCTTTTTCTTTCTTCACCACCATGTATCATATGTGTTGGGGGGCGGGGATTAAATATGTCATTTAGCCGTAAGTTTCTAGACAAAGGAAATATATCAGAATCACCTAGAGGGCTCATAAAAGCCCCAGTGGCTGAGCCCTACCCCCAGAGTTTCTGATTCAGGTGGTCTGGAGTTCCAAGGTGATCTGGATGCTGTCATTGTTTTGCTTTGTTTTGTTTTGTTTTTAATTCCTCAGGTAATTCTAATTTGCAGCCAGCATTGAGAAGCTGAGTTTTAGACCCTCTAATCTACAAGCACTTTATTGAACACATACTGTATGGCCAGTCCCTGAGCTAGGTCCATGTACATGTGAATTCATATGTATATGTGTATATGTCGATGAGTAAGCCAAAGTCCCTGCTCCTGAGACAATCTTCACCTAATAGAGGAGAAATCATGTAAACTGATAAATCTCACACAGAGTAATGTCTCCTCTGATAGAGGTAGCCCACAGCTCAAAAGAGGAGAGTGGCAAACTCACTGGAGAAGTCAAGCAGGACTCCAGAAGGAGGAAATTCTTTATCTAAGCCTTAAATGACGAGTAGGACTTTCCAGGGGGCATTTCAGACAAAGGGAACAGCATGTGCAAAGGCACTGGGGGCATAGAACAGGACCACGAAACTGCACAGTCAGGACCTTACAAGAACGTTGATGTGGCTGAAGTATCAGAAATGAGGTGGCAGGGATGGAATCTGAACCTGGAGAGGCAGCCTGAGGTGCTCCCTATCTCATGGGGAAAAGCCTAAAGAGTTAAAGTCATTGAAATAGTGTTTAGATGGCAAGGTTGGTCAGAATCTCAGTGCCCAGTGGAGAGTGGCTACTTGTGGGGAGAATGAGGTACAAACAGAAAGCTCCAGCAGAAGATGGAGAACCAGTGGCTGAGGTTCCCAAGGGGTTCCACACACACTTTCAGGGGTTCCTTGTCTTCGAAAGGAGAGCTCTACATCCATGTATATATACATCTACGCACAGACACACCTGGGCTGAGGGCAGCTGGCTCAACGTTCCCGAGCAATAAACAGCCACTGTCTGTCCCCTCTCAAGCTCGGAGGCTTCCCCCTCAGCCTGTGGGCCTGACTGTCAGAGGAGGCTGGCGGAGGCCGCCCTGGGCTTGCAGCCGGGGAGCCGGCGTGCCAGCACACAGCTGCTGACTTTCTTCCCCCCTCACGTTAAGCTGGGAACATTTTGCACTTTTCTTCTCCAACTCTTTCAAAGCAAGTCATTTTCCTCCTCTGGAAGGTTGCCCATTGTTCATTTGACATTAAAGATAGGTCTTCACTGTTTTCTCTTAAGGCAGCAATTGGTGAAGTTAAGCTGTATTATGTGGACTTGTCAGAAGGGTACAACATTATACAAAGGAACGATGTGAAACAAAAATTGCTCTCTCCAACCTTCCCGACATCTCCCGCACACAGATTTCAAACCACTTTCTGCCCTTGTGTGTGCCTGGCATAGCCTGGAATCTGGGGTAATTGAAGGGAACGATGGGGTTTGTGGTTCTTCCGGCTGCCAGGGAAGCAGCGTGCTGCTGGGAATCGCTCAGTGGACAGGGGGCCTGAAGAGGACTGAGTGGGGCTGGCGAACAGGGAGGCTGATGAGGAAAACCTCTGTCCCCTCGTTTTGCTTGGGAATATGGTTACTTCAGGCCCTCAGATCTGTGGGATGGCGGGTTAGTTTTAAGGAGCTAGTGGTCTTCCGTTTCCCATGGTGAATTCAGAGTTCATTTCCCAGTGACTTTTACACAGGATCGCACGGTCACTATCCCCGCTGGAATGTGGTCCCTCCCTAATTCCGGGCAGAAGCTGTGGTCACTCTACCTCCTGGAATAACAGTTTCCTCACACATTTCTTCCCTCATTACTTGGGCTGTGGGCCCTGGTCTCCACTCTGTCACTGACTAAACGTGTGACCCTGGGCAAATTGCTTAATATCCCCGTGCCTCAGTTTCCTCACCTGCAAAATGGGAGTAAGAATCAGTTACCATCTAGCGTTGTTGTATGGGTTAAATGATACAACGCATGTACCTAGCATGGTGCCTGGCAGTCTGAGTCCTCAATAAATGTTTGGTGCGTGATACTGTTTTCGTCATATTAGTCCACAGACATTGACTAAGTGCCACGGGCACGGTTCTGGGTGGGCCCTGGAGAGTGGAAGTTGAAGGCGACAAGACGTTGCTTGCGTTCCCGTGGGAGAGGAGACCAGGCAGTGATGGTTCAGGATCAGTGGTCAGTGCTGGGAAAGAGGTAAGCAGCAGCTGCCATGGCAGGGGAGGGAGGGGCACCCACCTAAAGCCAGTGGGCAGCGAGGGCTTCTGGAGGAGGTGCCTCCTGAGGGAGACTTGAAGGATAAACGTAGAGAAAGAGATAGTCTCCCTGCCAGAGGGAAGAGTAGTGCAAAGATAGCAAAATACCTGGAAGCTTTCCCAGCACCGTGCTCAAGCCTAAGTGCCCGGAGCATAGATAGCGCTGTTTGGTGGGCAGTTGGGGGAGAAGTGGCTGGAGAGGAAAGCCTGGACCCACAGGAAGTGCTCTGGGAGGGAGATAAAAGGCTTGGGTTTTGTGCTGACGGGTCAGAGGGAAATACTTAATGGGTTTTAGTAGGGAAGTGGCATGGCCTGATTGATAGGCTCTGGGTGGAGGGTGGGTTGGGTGGATGAGAGTCTGGTCAGGAAGGCATCAGAGTAACGCAGCAGAGCCCCGAAAAGAGGAAGAAGTGGGATGGTGGCCATGCAGTGGGGGAGCTGGCATGCTTCTCAGATTTAGAAGCTCGAATCTCTACACCTTGGCAATCACAGGACACAGGAGGAGTTGGGGAATGTATCCCCCCCCTACACACCACCAGTTTCATGCCTTCAGTGACCCGTGAAGAACCCTTCGCAGAGGTGAAGATGGCGTGTTCCGTTATGGACATGCTGCCATGTTTGAGGTGGGACGGCCGGGTGGACAAGATCCAGAGGCATTTGGGCCTCCACCACTGCGGGCTCTAGGGGAGCTCTGGGCAGGGATGTGCGTCATCCACACAAAGGCAGTAACTGAGGCCACGAGGTGGGTAAGGTCACCCAGGGCAAAGAAAATGGCAAAAGAAGATGGTTGAGTGCAGAGTTCTGGGAACAGCCAGGTGAAACGGATAGAAGGAGGCGGAGAAGTCCGTGAGAGGCCAAGAAGGAGAGGCCAGAGTGACGGGAGGAAACCCACGAGCAAAGGGAGGCTATGGGGAGAGTTTCGCGAAGGAGGAGTGGTTGTGATGCGGGCTGCCCCTGACAGGTGGATGGAGGTGAGCGCCTCCGAGTGGCCCCTGGATTTACAGTGAAGGGAGGCTGTTGGCCACGGGGGCAAGGACAGCGTCAGGTGTGGTGAGGACAGAAGGTGAGGGTGGAAGGTGGAGGCTGACTCTGACAGTCAGGGGGGCAGCGTTGGGAGTGCTGGGAGCACCTGAGCGCGTGTGTAAACACAGCCACGGGCGCTGCCCACATCTGCTGAGCCCAAATCTTCAGGGTGGAGCCTGAGAACCTAGTCTGAAAAAGCTCCCTTGGTGATTCCGCAGAGAGAATTCCTAATGGCTGGAGGCACATACGCCGGGCTGAGCATCCGGAGCCACGTGTCTAAATCCAGCGGCAGCCCACGTGTGCGGGAGACCGGGAGTGGGATCTGGATTTGATTGTGGATCTGCCCCTCGCCATCTGTGTGACTGGGGCTGCTTCTGTTCCAGCCTTCTCATCTGGAAGACAGCGAGCTAATCACCACCTCAGGGTTACTGTGGGGTCCTGGTGAGAAGACGCCCCAAATGTGTTTGTCTTGTTCAAAGCCCTCGTTGCTGCTAATGTTAATGTTGCTGTTATCTGCATGACCTTGGGCATATTTCCCAACCTTTTTGGACTCTTATTTCCTCGTTTGTAAAGCAGGAGTAGTAGTTTCTTACTCAGCGGGTGTTGAAGGACCGGTGTGATTGTGCCTAGAGAATTCTAGGTAGGTGCTCAGCAAATATTCATTTTGTGCCTTATTTCATGCAGGACGTTGCACTCAGAGGAGGCCACTGGTTAGGGGGGCTGTCTTCAGGGGCAACACAACTTTCCCTTTTCGCTCCCTCAGGCACTCACGGGGTTTGTGATCATGGAGGGTCCTGAGATTTCTGCAACCGTCCCCTCCCCAAGCAGCCTCAAAGTGGGACTGGTGGTTCTGGCAGCAGCGGCAGCAGTGGTCAGCGTTGGGAGATCTGGGGGCCCGTCACCAACTAGCAGCCATCCCAGTCTTAGCCCTCCAAAGGACTGGGGGTGCTGGTACCGCTTTCAGAATACAGGGTAACCTCTGGTTTCATGAGAGACAGATCGTCCAGGGACAGGGTCCTCTGCATGTCCCTCGGGAAGTCAGGAGGAGAGGCAGAGAGTTGAGATGTTCACACCGGCAGGAAAGAATCGGTCAAATGCCCAAGATCTGCCTTCTGGCTTTTGCCCAGCCAGGGCCTCAGAGCCACGTGGAAGGTGGACAGCTTTGCAGCTCCCTCCAGCCAGGCCCATCTGGGGGAGACGAAGGGGGCAGAGGGAGGGATGGACAGCAGGATGATGCAGGGCCTGCTTTCTGTTTTCTGCTGCTCTGACTACACAGTCACCTGGCCACCATTCCTGTCCATATCACGCTGTTCTGTTTAGGGCTGAAGTCGGCGGGATGGGCCCCTTTGGAATCTGAGTCACGGATGAGCAGTATCCGCTCAGCACTTTACAGTTTACAGAGCACTTTCCCTCAGGTTGGATCATTCGATTCTGATAGCCACACAGGACAGGAAGCCCAGCAGGGATGACCATCCTCACTGTACAGAGAGGAAAACAGCAGCTTTGAGAGACCTATCTGCACCTGTGTGTCAGGGTCTGGATTCTAGTCTAAGAACATCTGGCTTCAAAGCCAGTGCTATTTTCACTAGCCCAGGAGCTGCTTTACACATGGTAGCCCTGGACTGAGACACGGAGAGCTGGCTCCTTTTCACGACATGGCCGCAGCTTTGCTCTGTGGCCTGAGACCAGTCACTTATCTGCTCTGGGCTTGAGTCAGCGACTCTGACAAACACAGAGCTTGGAGTGAAAAGCCCAGATGATCCCTTCCAACTGGACCAACTGCCTGTCTTAGTGCTGGATGTGCTCCAAGCCACCAGGTGTGCCAGGGTTAACCTTGGAAGGGTTAGTTACAGCCCTGGACCGTAGCCTCTACCCAGCATCCTAGGAAAATATATGTGGCCAGAGAGCCCTTTACTCCTCCTGGAAAGCCATGATGAACCATCCTTGAAAAGCCTGATTTAAGTGGGAAATCCGCAGACATCAGTGCTCACCAGCAGGGCAGTGCCATCCTCGTCACCAGTTCCCTGCCTCTGGGCCCAACTACTTCCCTATAGGCATTACTCCCTGGGCCCTCTCTGCCCCTCCTGGATCCTTCTTCTGTAGCAACCACTGAAGGTTTTAGGCTGAATAGATCGCCCTTGTTCCTTTGATTTGCTGTGAGTCCCCAGGGACTGTACCAAAGTGGGAACACAGTACCATTTGTGGAATGAATCAAAAACAGAATTCTTCATCTCCCTGTGGCTTTTATGTCCACCAGGGCTCTTCTGAGTGGGGTCTTCACTTCCCAGAGGGACCAGTTCTTTTCCTCCTGGGCATCATTTTTCCCTTGAGAGACTGACTTTGGTTTCTGCAGTTTACAATCACAGAAAATCCAAGAGTTTTTTTTTTCTTTTTTTTTTAAGAGAAGAAAAAACCCCTTCTCTCCTAGAGGTCAACTATGTCAGGCTCTTGGCTGAGTGGATAGACAGAGTGGGGCTCAGCCTAACTTCCTCTGCACTCAGGGAGAGCACATCTGACTTTCTGGGGGCCCGGGTGGTCTTTCCAGCTCTGCCAAGCAGAAGGAAAACTGGACTTTCCCCAGGGTCTGTACCTTGGGCTTGAGACCACTTTTTTTAGTTTCTTTTGGTTCCTTTGACCTTTTGGCTCAAAATGCAGATTAAGGAGAGGGGCCTAAGGAACAAAGTCTCTCTAGCTGCCACATGGACTACTCTGGAATTAGGCCACTGCTGTCAATTTTATTTGGTGATCCCAGTTGGATCTCCAAGTTATACCTGTAATTTGTGCACTCCATGTATTACAGTCTGTCAGAGAAATCCTATAATTATTTTTTAAGTGACAGAGTTTTAAGGAATAGCTAAATAACTGAAGCTAAATTTAGAGCACTGTCTCTGTACAGTGGAACAAGGCAGGAGTCAGAGATACAATCAGTGGCTTGTAGGAGAATTTTATCACTATCCGAAAGGTGGCAGCAAAAATTACCTCAATTAACCTAACAAGAAGCCCGTCCTCCTCTGCCAGCCAGCCCAGGAGCCCTGGCACACACCTTTTCCCTCCTCCGCCAGGATTCCAGGCCTTCCTCTCCAGCTGTCCCCGGCTCCATCTGCTGCTCCCGTCTGGGGCTGACGCCCAGGCCCCAGTCACCTCCTGCTTCCTCTCTGAGAGCCTCCAGCCCGGCATTCCAGAAGGAGCAGGGTCAGGAGTTCACGCCTCCAAGAAATCTCAGCACATATCAATGCTTCACAGCGAGGCCAGAGGAAAAGCAAGGGCCTGTTTTCCCCCCTGTGCAAACTCCATGGAAAATGAGATTTCCCACCAACCCAAATGGAAGATCTCAGGAGAAACTGGGTACATACCTCCTCTGTCTGTTCGTCCACACTTTTATTTTTGAGAATCCATTCTGTGCTGGATGTTTGTGAATGACTTTAGTTGCATGAATAGATTGATTAAATATTTATTTAGCTTTTACTATGTGTTACATACCTTGCTAGGTTCTGAGTTTCCAGTTGTGAACAGAGCAGCATGCCCTGCCTTCATGTAGCTCATGTTCTAATGGGGGTAAGACAATAAACAGGGTATGTGCTTGGGTAGATGGTGGTAAGTGCTAAGGAGAAAGATAAAGCAGGATAAAAGAGGTAAGGAGGGACAGGGGGCTGTGACAGCTTTAGACAGGACAGCCAGAGACGACCTCGCTGAGAAAGCCATGTGTGGGCAGGCACCTGAGAGAGGAGAGGGAGCAGCCCTGATGCTAAAATACCCTCTGCGGTAGGAAATGTTCAGAGGGCTTTTGGAGACATGGAAGGAATCTTATGGGTCAGGAGGTATTGGAGAAGAGAAACGTCTCCCTTCTCAGAAAAATATTTACTATTAAAGTCATAGCCGTTTAGGCCAGGGATCAGCAGACGAGGTGGTTTTGTACAGCCTGTGAGCTGGGAATGGTTTTTATGTTTTTAAGTGGTTGGGAAAAAAATCCAAAGAAGAACATTTTGTGACACATTGAAAACCATATGAAATTCAAATTCTGGAGTCCATAAATCACGTTTTATTGGAACATAGCCATGTCTATTCATGTATGTACTGTCTGTGGCTGCTTTTGCATACAGTGGCAGGGCTGAATAGTTGTGACAAAGAATGTATGGCCCAGCAAGTCCAAAATATTGTCTGCCTGGGCATTCACCAAGTTCTGGTTTAGGCAGTACGGGAGAGTGGTTAAACCCTGGCTGTGGTGTCAGGAGCCCCTGATTCCAGGCTTGGGGTCACCACTGGGTTGCTATGTAACTTTGGGCACTTGGAAACTATTTTTTCATTTCTAAAATGGGGACAAAAGTACCACCCTCTTGGTATAGTTGTGAGAATTAAATGAAATAAAGAATATGAAGTCTACAGCAAGTGCTGAATATTAATAGCCCTTATAATGATTATATAGTAAAATGTGAAGGTAGGATAGAAGGATATTATAGACTAAATGTGTCCCCCCAAATTCATATGTTGAAGCCCTAGCCACCGCACCCCCCCAGTGTGATGGTATTTATAGGTGGGCCCTTTGGGAGGTAATTAGGGTTAAATGAGGTGGTGAGGGTGGGGCCCTCATGGTGGGATTAGTGCCCTTATAAGAAGAGATCCCAGAGAGCTTGCTCTCTCCTCACCATGTTTGGACCCAGCAAAAAGGCAAGCCAGGAAGAGGGCTCTCACCAGAGCCCGACCATGCAGGCACCTTGATCTTGGATTTCCCAGCCTCCAGAACTGTGAGGATTAAATATCTGCTGCTTAAGCCTCCCAGTCTGTTGCGTTATTTTATGGCAGCCTAAGCAGACTAAGACAAAGGAGGAGCAGCGTCTTTACCTGGGGAGCCACAGAAGTGGTCACTGAAATCACTTTTCAAGGGGGAATCCAACTTCCCCAGGAAAGGAAGGCGGGAAAAGGCCTTCTTGGCAGAGGAACTTTATATGCAAAGGCACTGATGGTAATGAACAAGGCGGGGTGTTTGGGGAACAGAGAAAATTTCTGGCACTGAGCACAGACCTGTGATGGAGGTTGGAGAAAAGGGTAGGATCTGGGGGAGCTGAGGCTGGAGAAGCACATTTGTAAGGGACCTTATGTCCCATCCTTGGGGTGGGCAGATTTGTTGGGTTTTGCCCATTTGATTTTTGAAGGATTCCTCTCTCCACCCCTGAAGTCATCTTGGAATAGGGGTGAAAAGCCAGCTAACATGAATCCCTTCTTGTTCTTTCATGGCCACAGGTCAGTGGATAGTTCCTCAGCTCCTTCTCTGTGGCTGGCAGTCTGCTAATCTTGGGGTTAATCAGTGGTGAATAAGAAAGACAGCTCCTGACAGCAGGGAGTAAGGAGGGTTCTGAGAAATAAGGATTTTTTTTTTTTTTTAAAGAAGAGGAAAGTATACAAGGTGCTAAGAAAAGGTATAATCAGGTGTAACATGGTCAGTTAAGATTTTTCCCCTAAGGACACTGGAAAGTTTTTGAAGGGCTTTAAACATGGTGGTGATGTTATCAGACTTGAGTTTTGTTTTTTTTTTTTTTTTTTTTTGCGGTATGTGGGCCTCTCACTGTTGTGGCCTCTCCCGTTGCGGAGCACAGGCTCCGGAGGCGCAGGCTCAGCGGCCATGGCTCACGGGCCCAGCCGCTCCGCGGCATGTGGGATCTTCCCAGACCGGGGCATGAACCTGTGTCCGCTGCATCGGCAGGCGGACTCTCAACCACTGCGCCACCAGGGAAGCCCCAGACTTAAGTTTTTAAAAGATGGCTCCACTCCTGTGGCCTGGAGGGAGCTCGTATAGAAGAGGCTGTTGTTGTATCTGCGGAAGAAATAGTGGAAGTTTAGGCCAAACGGTGGAAGTGACCATGGAAATGAGGGAGTGGCCCCAATGAGAAAAAAAGGAAGGAAGAATTCACTGGGCTTGGTGATTGGGTATAAGCATGAGGGAAATGGAGGCCACGTGGATGATGAGCAGAGATTTTGCTACTGCATGGATGGTGATGTCATCTACTGAGATGGGGAATAGGAGAGGATACAGGGTTCAGGGTGAGGATACAGTGGGCATCAGATATTCAGTATCAGGGATGTTGAGTTGGAGATACCTATGGGATAATCTAAGCAAGGGTGGGGGCTATCTTGAGGTATTTGTCTATCTGGTTCTGAAGTTCCTGAGGGACATGGGGGCTGGAGCTAGAAATCAGGGAGTCATTAATAAATGGATGGTAATTTACACACTGTAGTGGCTGAGATCACTGAGAGATCTGTTTGCCCCTGTGCTGCCCCCCAGCTGGCGGGGTCGCACCTAGCCTCAGGATTAAATCCCGTGTAATATGCTGCCTTTCGAAAACAAATACACACACACAAACAAACAGGCAAATGCTTCAATTCCTGATGACTCAAGTGGCATGTGTCTGGCCCTGATTGTGCAGACAGTTTTGCAGGAAGTTGCCAACACAGTGAACCATCTGAAGCCTCTAATGAAGCAATTATAGTATGTGGAATGAACAATCCACCAACTGTAAACTCAGTAGTGAGAAGTTTATAGGGATCGAGGGTAAATAACGGGCTCCCTGTGGTTACGTCAGAGTAACCTGATCTCTCATTGGAGATGAAATGTATATAATATGGGAACCTCTCCGGCCCCTCCCACAACACAACACTCAGAAAGAAAAAAGTTCCTGTAGGGGCTGCCCTGGTGGCGCAGTGGTTGAGAGTCCGCCTGCCGATGCAGGGGACACGGGTTCGTGCCCCGATCCGGGAGGATCCCACATGCCGGGGAGCAGCTGGGCTCGTGAGCCAGGGCCGCTGAGCCTGCACGTCCAGAGCCTGTGCTCCGCAACGGGAGAGGCCACAACAGTGAAAGGCCTGTGTACCGCAAAAAAAAAAAAAAAAAAAAAGTTCCTGTAAAATACTATCCCCACCCTCTAATCTGTGCTGCTCTCTCTCCACATTTTGGGAAGTTATGGTTAAAAAAGACCTCTTTGGGCCTCCCTGGTGGCGCAGTGGTTGAGAGTCCGCCTGCCGATGCAGGGGATACGGGTTCGTGCCCCGGTCTGGGAGGATCCCATATGCCGCGGAGCGGCTGGGCCCGTGAGCCATGGCCGCTGGGCCTGCGCATCCGGAGCCTGTGCTCCGCAACGGGAGAGGCCACAACAGTGAGAGGCCCGCATACCGCAAAAAGGAAAAAAAAAAAAAAAAAAAAAAAGACCTCTTTACCCTAGTGGGATCTCTACAGGTAATACATTTCAATGCTCTGCCCTTCCCATTGGATTCTTGAATCTAAAACAGTTGTGCTAAGAGAGATGTCCAACCATTGTAGTATTATTATTTCCATTGCTCTATGGCGGCTCTGAATATGTATTACCTCTAATTCTCTCAAGCCTGCAGAATAGATATTATTAAGATATTAATTTATAATGAGGAAGGAGACAAGTTTAAATCATCTGTCCTAGGTTGCAGAGCTCAGCTGTGGAAGAGCTGGATCAACCAGCTGGTCTGTCTGAGACCAGAGGGCTTCCTCTTCCCCACGACCTGCCACCTTCCAGTCTGCGTCTGAACACCTTGGGTCACCTCCCCGCTGTTCAGCCCATTCTCTTGATCGCTGGTGTTAGGAGATTATTATTGAACTCTCCACCACCATCCTAGGTTTACCTCTTAAAACACTCAAGTGAGTGACTTAGGATGTTTGGAGAGAGTCGTCATGCCCTTTCTCCCCTCAGGAGTAAACACCTCCAGCATCTTCTGCCATGTCCCATGTGGCTTGGAGGGGCGGCCACTACTGGCTGCCTTCCTGACAGCCATTCCCGCTCTTCCCCCGACTTCCTTGCCAGAAGCTCACCTCCCACGGCAGAAGCTGAGAGGGCCAGAAACTCACTCCCCTAAGAAGGAAACACTGAGTGTGGATTTTGGAGCTAGGGAATAAGGGAATTGGAGAGACAGAGGGGTAAGTGTAGCAGAAAGGAAACACCTGGATTCCTATCCTGACTTCCATCAGCTGCAGGCAAATTATTTAAACTACCTAAGGCCTCAGTTTCTTCAGCTCTAAAATGGGGATGACCATAACTATCACAGGGTTGTTTTGAAAACAGAAATGGGTCAAGCATATGGGCACTCAGCATAGAGCAGGACACAGAGAAGTTACACAGTAAGTGGATGTCATTACTTTATTACTATTACTGAAGATGGGGCCGCTGTTCCTGAGTTTTACTTTATGCAGTGTAAGACATGGGGTTTACACATGAATAAGGCAAAGGGGCATTAGCATCTTAATGTTCGTGAATGTATTATATAATGTTGCCCCCCCAAAAAAGCCAAGTATATAGGGTTAAATTTTTTTAAGCACATTTCCATAGCGTGAGTGTGATGAGTAATGTGTATGAAGTTTTTGAAAAATCTGCTTTAATGAAGCATCAAAATTGGGATTCTTCAGATACGAATAGTTGGGTACTCTTTAAAGCAGGGGTTCTTGTGCATGCTTAGAATCATCTGGATGGTGTGATGAAAATGCAATTGTATCAAATATCTCAACATTCCCAAGACAGGTCTTGTTCTTTCATGGTGTTGCACGTAACATTCTCTCTAGAGCACCCAGCCCTCTTTTAGGTGAGAAACCTCAGCTCAAATGTGGCTTTAACACAACAGCTTCTGTGATTCCCGTATTATTGGAACTCATTGAATTGTAAATGCCTGAAACCAAGAGCAAACTAGCTTAGACAAAAAGATTTATTGGCCAAAGTAGCTGAAAGTTCCAGGGATCTTTTAGCTAATATGCCATCAGGGATCGTATATGAATGTATGTATATATCCCTCTCTTTCTCTCCCTCTCTCTCTAGAATTCTTTGTATATCTATTATATCGTCTACTACATTATTTTGTTTATGTATCTGACACCCTCCCCACGTCCTATCCAAGACAGTGAATTTCCTGAGTTCAGAAAAAAATGTCATCTCTTCCTTGGTGTCCCCAGGACCCAACCCAGGGCTTGGCCCCTTCATGGGAGCTCAGTAATTATGGAGTTAATAACCGAATGAAAGAGGACGTCTAAGAGAAGACAGGGCCAGAGTGAAGAAGTAAGCGTCATTTCTTCTGCCTTTGGAGGATCAAACATCAAATAGTATGGAGTGTATTGACCTAGAACCTCCCAGGATAGGCCAAAAATTGTTGAATTCTAATTCTTCCCAGAATTCCCTTTAACAAATGTAACCAAACACCTGGGAACGGGAGACCTGCCACCAGATCATCCATTTGATTCCAAGATAGAAACCCTAGACAGATTCCCTCGCCTGCAATTATCCAGGCGGAGCACAGACAAGTTAATATCAACACTCATCTTGATGCCTGCACTATCCCCAGAACCCAGAGAAAGGTATTCTTCCCTCTAATCCTCTGTGGCAGGACAGATGGCGTTTACAACCCAATCTAGCACCTGGGAAATGTTTTTCATGCTACCAATTAAGACGCATTTCCACCACTGTGTCTCCATCACTTGCACCTGTAGGAGCTTCGCTAGGAGCGTATTCCATCCGATGGCTCCCTTCATCCATTGGGGCCTTTTGGTACAGATTCAAAAAGTGTTGCAAAGGAAGAAAGTGAGAGTTGCATCTGAGATAGAAACTTCCTGGTACACTCACGGAGGCCCCAGCAAATTCTTTTATTTTTTTATCCAACCGACAATTACTATGAACCTACTATGTACCAGTAGACATCAGAGGAAAATAAAAGGTCTAATTAGACTCTACCCTTGAGGAACTCATTCTCCAATGGGATAGATTAGTAAATCTAATTAAGATTCATTGTGGGGCTTCCCTGGTGGCGCAGTGGTTGAGAGTCCGCCTGCCGATGCAGGGGACACGGGTTCGTGCCCCGGTCCGGGAAGATCCCACATGCCGTGGAGCGGCTGGGCCCATGAGCCATGGCCGCTGAGCCTGCGCGTCCGGAGCCTGTGCTCCGCAACGGGAGAGGCCACAACAGTGAGAGGCCCGCGGACCGGGGAAGAAAAAAAAAAAAAAAAAAAAAAGATTCATTGTGAAAACGCTTTAAGTAGATACGCTTTGAGATACTGATGAGCATAGAGAAGGAAAAGGCTAATTTTGAGGAAGGGCCAAATTATAGCCTCTGTTATAGAGAGGCCATGGGTGTTAGTCCATATTTACATACATGTAGTAACTGACATTTTTGTAGTACAGTGTGGTTTTCAAAGCATTTTCGCATATTTATTTCATTTTATTCCCCTTCTTCCTTTATGTAGAAATTAGTCTTCCCTGTTTTCAGCTTAAGATATTATGGCCTGGAGAGGCTAAGAGATTTGTTCAAAATGACCAAAAAAACAAAAGAGCAGAACTCAAAACTAGGTTTTTTGATTTAAGAGTTTATTTGGAACATATTCTGAGTTGCACAGGGTTCTCAACTGTGAACAAAAGTTAGAAAACAACAAAAACAAAACAAAAAGCCCCCCAAACCCAAAAGCCAGGAATAGCATTACCCAAGCAGGCCCAGCACTGGCCTGGTGAAGGCACCAGTATAGCCTTCCTTGGGCATTAAATACCACAGCTCGCAAACCTGAAACCGCCTGCATGCCTGTGAGGTCTCTTGGACTGCTGCTCCGGATGCTTCTAGAAACTCAGTGTTGTTGTCCTGCCTGTTGACAGGTGGATTCTTGATGATGCCTGCTTCTTGGGTCCTTAGCTTCTGGTGGAGTCTGAAGTTAGTGCACCAAAGGGCGAAGTCTCCATCAGGTCCTCTAAATGCAAGGAGGGCCCGGGAGGCAAGTGCCTGGCATTTTTTGTCTCTTTTGTGGGAGTTGGACTCAATTTTACAAGTTTGGCAATTCCCGGGTATGAGAAGGAGGTTTAGAAGCCAACACTTAGCAATGCTTTATATTCCCTTCACCAGTACCTCTCAGTAGTGCTGGTTTCCTTCTTTAAAAATTATAAAATAATAATAAATTCTGTCTGGCTCAGTTCCTAACTCCCCGAAGTCCTTTTGAACCCAGCATGAACATGCAAAACCTCACCTAGTCACCTCCTTCACCGGGAGGCTTGACCACGGCCTCACCATCACAATCATGCCAGGAACGGCTCATTTAATTATTGATCAAACCCATTCATTTAGGTGTGTGGTTAAACACTCTTCCCTGGACCACTGGCCAAGCCAGCTCTCAAGTTTAATCACTGAGAGCCAGTGACTTTCACTTCTGACCACTGATTGGGAAAGAAGGGAAAAGGTCCTTACTAATCTGTGAAATGCAGAATGTCTTCCTCTGCTGCCAGGAAGCAGAGCTGGCTTCTCTGCGAAAAGGGGCCAGGTATCAAGGCTGTAGCTCTTTTAGATCAGTGATGATTCTCAAAGTGTGGGCTCCTGGGCCAAAGGAGCAGCACCTGGAAACTTGTTAGATATGGAAATTCTTGGGCCCCAGCCTGGAGCTACTGATGGAGAAATTCTGGAGGGTGGGTGTGGCCATCTGTATTTTAACAAGCCTTCCAGGTGAGGGTGAAGCACACTAAGCCTTGAGAACCATGGCCGCAGATCCAGGAGCTGCTTCTGACATGGGCAGCAAGCTTCACGGACTCAACCGTCTTTCATTTTTCCTTAGTGGACCTGAATGCGACCTGAACGAGCTTCATTTAAAGCAGTGAGTAAGCCTCTCCCAGATCATCTTCCAGGTAAGTCTGCTCTTAAAAAAAAGTCAGCCTCAAAGAAACCTGGGATGGCTGGGCACTTACTTCATCCAAACAGTTAAAGACTAAACCTCACACGATTTCATATCCATTGTCTCATTCTGCCCCATGACAGCCCTGGAAGGGAAGTTATTTTCAAGGTGAGGAAATAGGCTCAGGAAAGTTGATTTAATTGCCCAAGGTCACATATCTAGGGGGGCTGAGCTGGTGGCCTCTAAACGATGCCAGGGCTATGGGAATGACTGGGGACAGTCTGGGAGAATTCTCCCACCACCAATGTGTAATAGTTATATCACAAATACCTCAACTAATCATCTCCCTCTGCTAAGGAAATGTCTCTTTGATTTGGTGAAATGCCCAAGAATCGTTCTTTCTTTTTTTTTTTTTTTTTTTTTGCGGTACGCGGGCCTCTCACTGTTGTGGCCTCTCCCGTTGCGGAGCACAGGCTCCGGACGCGCAGGCTCAGCGGCCATGGCTCACGGGCCCAGCCGCTCCGTGGCCTGTGGGATCTCCCCGGACCGGGGCATGAACCCGTGTCCCCTGCATCGGCAGGCGGACTCTCAACCACTGCTCCACCAGGGAAGCCCGAATTGTTCTTTCTTTTTTTTTTTTTTTTGTTTTGTTTTGCGGTACGCGGGCCTGTCACCGCTGTGGCCTCTCCCGTTGTGGAGCACAGGCTCCAGACGCACAGGCTCAGCGGCCATGGCTCACGGGCCCAGCCGCTCCGCGGCACGTGGGATCTTCCTGGACCGGGGTACGAACCCGTGTCCCCTGCATCAGCAGGTGGACTCTCAACCACTGTGCCACCAGAGAAGCCCCCGAATTGTTCTTTCTTGAGCCTATCTTTATAAATACAGTTTCATACAAATCTCCCATTATCTCTATGGCTTTGTAACAAAAATGATCCAACAGATGAGCATGCAAGCCAGGCAGTCCATCCTAGGAGAGAAAGGCACAAAGTATGAAAGGGGATCAAGCAGCTACCAAACCCAGCTTTGTCAGGTTTAGATGCAAATAGAACCATTAACCTTCATGAGTTCTTGTGAAACGAGAGGCTGTTTTGCAGATACCCCCAAGCCTTCTCTTTACTTTTATCCCAAAGTTTCTGATCCCATCTCATTTTTGCTCCTTTCCTAACTTAGCCTGCATCCCATGGACATTCAACCCCCTCATTTCCATCCCCAACCCCAGACATACACACTCCTCTCCTACCTGGGATAAATTCACTGTTCTTTTTCCTGGGTTCCTGCTCCGTTACCACTGATTGCTCCTGAACTGTTGATGACTCCCAAATTAAAGTGCTTCGACACGCCCTGGGTTAGCTTCATTTCACATCTATGCCGTCACCTGCAGCAGAACTCGCAATCCTCCCTGCCAAGGCTTCCACTGTCCTTTCTCCTCCTTCCTTGCTCTGTTCTAAAGCTTTGTGCCTTTCCTCTGGCCTCCACTCTCTCCAGATCCCACTCATCCTCAACAGACGGTCTTGTATCCTAGGTCACAGAAAATAAACAGCCACTAAGCAGGAACTTCTTCCACTCTCTTCCCCTCTGCTTCCTAACTGATCTGTATCTTTACCCATTGTTATGGACTGAATGTGTGTCTCCCCAAAAGTCATATGTTGAAACCCTAACCCACAGTGTCAGTGTATTTGGAGATCTGGCCTATAATGAGTTGATTAAGGTTAAATGAGATCATAAGGGCAGGACTCGGCTCCGACAGGATTAGTGTCCTTATAAGAAGCGACATCAGAGAACTTGTTCTCTCTCTGCACGCACACAATGAGGAAAGGCCATGTGAGGACATAGTGACAAGTCAGCTGTCTGCAAGCCAGGAAGAAAGCTCTCACCAGCCTTTTACTAGTGCCTTCTTTCCCTTAAGTCAGAACTGCATGACAGGGTAGGAGCTCAGGGTCAGGGATGGGTTGGAAAGTTGTTGGGTGATCCAGGAATTAGCACAGAGTGGGTAAGGTGAATTGAATATTTGATAACCACCACAGAACTTAGCGGCTTAAAACAGAAAATGTTATATTGTTTCTCATATGTCTTCAAAATGGGCTGGGCTCAGCTGGACAGTTCTACAGGTCTGACTGGAGGTCATTCATGTGGCACTTTTTAGTTGGCAGGGCAGTGGTGGGGGGAGCTCAGCTGGGATGCTGTGATGACTGCGCCTCCTTCCTTTCCATATAATGTCAGGACCTCTCTCCCCATGTGGCTTTTCCATACGTTCTCTCCAGCAGTGTTGGCAGCCTTCTAACATGGGGGGCCAGAGCTCCTAAGAGCACAAAGGTGGAAGCTGATAGGTCTTCTCAAGCCTTATGCCCGAAACTGGCACAACGTCACTTCCTCTGCAGTCTGTTGGTTGTGCGTGTCACAGGACCAGCCCAGATTCTAGGGGAGGGACTGAACAGAGTGTGCTCACTGAGGGCCACCACTGTAACAGAATAAACAACTTTTCATTCGTCAACCTACACCATAGGTAAGGACTTTCCAATAGGACTGTCCACATCTGCTTCTGGGACTCTTTATCTTGATATTGCTTTAACATTTCTAAGTCCATTTCCTAAAGGAATGTCTACTGAAATATAAGAGAGCCCTACTGTTTTATGTGCTGCTCCGTCTATTTCAGATGACTTTGCATCTCTTTTTGAGGAGAAAATTTATTTCCAGGTTCTTGGTAGAACATCTTTCAGCATTACGTAGTGACAATTATGATTTTAGAGGGCTCTCACCTCCCCTCCCTATGGCTTCACCTCCCATGTCTGGGTTTCAGAACCAGCACAGACTTGAGCTTCACCTGTTTTTAGTGGAGTTTAGAGGCTATGGTATAAAGCTAGCGTAAGATTTTGAGTTAGCCCAAGTATTTTCCATATTCCACACACAGCCATCTCCACATTTCTAATATACCATGGGAACTTTCTATCATTTCAGGCAGCAGCTCAGGCAGGCAAAGCTCATTGCCTCAAGGAAGGGAGGCTATAGCCACACAAAAGAGAACAAAGGCATCAATTCTCAATCTTGAGTTTCAAAGAGCCTTTTCAAAGTCCTGGCAAAGAAAACAGGTTGATAGAAAAGGTTTCTGAGTTTCAAAAGCTTGGCTTTTCTTATGCCAAAAGCCATATGCTATGATGTTTACAATAGATTTGGGGAGATTATGTGATGATAAATAAAAAATATAAAAATGTAAAGAAATATATAAAATAAAAATGTTAAAAACATTTTACAAGTTGATGAATGGTCTAGTTGTATAGAGTCTATAGAGATTCCAGGGGCTGTACTGAGACCCAGGGGTCCTAGGAGAAGCAACAGAGTAGCAGTGAGTATTTCTGAGAGGGACCCCTAAATGTGGCTCAGTTTAGCAATCATTCCAGGATGCATTCTCTGCAAGCGAGCTCTGAGATGAAGTCTGGAGTGCAAAATGCTGATTAGGAATTAACATCAAAGAAAGAAAGGGAAAGAAAGCAGCACTGGGCCGAGGGAGAAGTTGAACCGGGATGGAAGCCTGACAAAGCCTTGGAGCAAATATTACTCACCCAGGTACTCTGGGACTGGGTGGAATGGCTGGACCTTTATGCCTCCACCTTACTCAGTCATCAATACAAGATGCTCTGGGAAGGGCATGACCTTGAGAGAGGTGGCTGTGCATCTCGGAGGAGCTGACAGCTGGAGACCATCTGCTGACTGCACTCACTCTCTGCAGCTGGGCTGCAAGTCCTTCTGTGACAAGGGATCTGGGCAGCAGTGTAGCTCCACATTTACCATGCTAATCCTCTCCTCCCTGAGCTTAATCCCAGGCCAGGAGCTGATAGAATGCTTGGATAGGCTTGGAAAGCCTGCAGTAAGGGCCTGGTGAGAACTCCCCAAATGCAACCCAAGAGAGGCGGCACGGGGGACTGACGTGGAGGTGGAATGACAGCTGGACAGCCCAAGCATGGCCCCCCACTGCCATGGAGAAGTGCCTGAAAGTTCCCTGCCTCCCCAAGAGGGCTCAGCAATGGTTAATGGAGAGTCAGACCTGGGCTGCTTGGACCAACTGACACCTAAAGTTTTTGGTGAGCAGGGGACATCTCGACTGAAAATCGTGGGATTAACCAAAGACCACAAAACAAAAAGTTCTTCTTAGTAGATTCCAGCAAGGACAGATGACAGCTGTAAACCAGATCCCCCTCCCCTTTTTCAGTCTGGGGCTAGGATACTATAAAGCCCCTCCCTATCCAGCTATCTCTATCAGCTTATCTAAGTTTCAGGTCATGAGCTGAAGGAAGGGGTAGAGAAAATCCAAATTGACTGAGTTTAAACTTGTGGTGACAGAGAAAACCCTTAAGTGATTGAGTTTATTCAGAATTAAATAGATTTGAGTTTTCTGCCACTAGACAACATGGGGGTTCCAGATAGATGCTAAGTTCAATTACGAGTAAAAAAATTTAATTATATTTTTGATTCATTTATACCAAAGATTGAAAATTCTTACTGGTATATAGATATGAGATGATCAATGAAGTGATCATTGCTTCAGTCAGTAGCAGAGATAGAAATGTAAACTGGTGCTATAGATCTAGGCCTGCTCTTGGCCAAGTGTGTGATACAACTGGGGATGCTATCTCAGAATGCTGACACTCAGATACTGTTGGTGTGGGGAATATTAGGAGATGATTTCTGTGCATCGACTTGGATACATATACATATATAATCAGGACCTGAAATTATTTATGTTTTGCAATTCTACTTTTAGGTATCAGGTTTAAGAAAATAACCAGATATTCTGACTGCTGTACAAAGAATAGAGAAATTCTATTCCAGGCAACAAATATTGGCCTCTGGCATTTGGGGGATGGCAGTAGAGATGGAGGATGTATAGGAAATTGGGATTTTTTTTGGAGGTAAAGTTAAGACTTGATGATGGATAAAATGTATGTGAAGTTTAGAGCATGATGTCTTCTAGTTTTTGGCTTGAGCAACTGGGTGGATAACAGTGGCATTTACTAATATGGGGAAGATCCAAGAAGGAAATTTGCAAGGAGAGGGTAGAAAACAAGAGATTTATTGTGGCCACATTGAGTTTCTGATGCTTTTAAATACCCACAGGGCTCCATCTCTTGACATCTAGTCTGGAGCTTGGTGGAGAGGAGGAGACTGGAGATATAATTTGAGAATCATGTACATAAAGACAGCATTTAAAGTCCTGGGAGTGGATGAGAGCATTTACCGAGTTACTGAATGTAAATAGAGGAAATCAAAGTCATGATAGGATCAAGTGTGTGATAAGATTATTAGAGATTTTTATTTTCTTCTTTATTGTTCTCTATATTTTCCAAGGTGTTTGCAATGAAAATATCTTACTTTTAAAATCAGAAAACGAGTAAAGTCCTAATAAATCTGCTGCTGCCAACTCAGAAACATCCATACCACCTCCCTGCTCCTTTTCTCAGAAAAAGCATTTCTCCTAGGTAGGGCATTAAACACATTAATGTGCGTATTTAATTGGGAATCTTGTGTTTGCATGAAAATCAACATCCCCATCTCTTCTGAGTGCAAATGAGCCACTCATAACCTGGCGCTCCCACCTAACCTGCATCACTCTGCTGATTGAACCTGTGCCTAATTACGTGTCGCTCCTTGAGTTCTGGAGTGTGTAATAGCACTGTTTATTTGCCAAGGTTGACAGTGATGACTAAGTTATTTTCCTCTTCATGTGTTTTTTTTTTTTTTTTTCCTTTTTTAAGTGGAGTCACCCCGCCTATCATGCCACAAATACCAGGAGTTGATGGGGTTGTCTCTGGTCAGTGAGTGCTGGCACAGAAGCCCAGACATCTCAGGATGTTTTGTCAGAAGCCTGGGGAGAGGCAGGTTTGTTTTTTTTTTTTTTTTTTTTGGCCACTCTGCTTGGCATGCGGGATCTTAGTTCCCTGACCAGGGATCGAACCCATGCCCCCTGCAGTGGAACTGCGAAGTCCTAACCTCTGGACTGCCAGGGAATTCCCAGGAGAGGGAGTTTCTGTAACTCATCTGGGATGGCTTTCAGGCAGTGGTAAAAGGGCTTCTTGCCTTGAATCTCTATTCATTCAACTAACATTCACTGTGGGCCTTCAGTGCTCCTGGCCCTACTCTGAGCACAGACAGAGATAAATATGACCCTGGGTAGGCTCTCAAGGAATGCAAAGTCTAGTGATTCCATCTGGGTTCAGTTTGTGAAGGATTGTGATGAGGGAAGTGTGGGACAATTTGGAAGCACCTAATCTGGGGGAGTATGGTTCAGGGTTCAGGCTACCTGGAAAGGATAATAATAGCTCACATTTATCCAACTACCAGGCACAATTCTTCTTGCTTTATATGGATGAACTCATTTATTCCTTCCAAGGATCTATGAGGTAGGTCCAATTATTATGCTCATTTTATGGAATGAAAAATGTAGGCAGAGTGGTTAAATCTGAGCTGAGTATTAAAGGGCAAAGACGGGTTAGCTAGGTTGGGGTAGAGGGAAATGTTCCAAGCAATTGGAGCCGCGTGAGGAATCCACAGAGTGTGAGGAATAATTTGGGGGTGGGGAGCTGCAGGATGTTCTTTATGACTGGAGGCTGTGGGGCCTGGGAGGATGGAGCTAGAGGGTCTTGAGAGGCTTGAAGAAAGGGAGTGACAGAATTAGGTCTGCCTCCATTCTGGCTGCCTTGCGTAGCCTGGTTGGACTGGAGGAAACCAGATAAGAAGTGCTTGTAGTGGTCTTGATAAGTGATGAAAGCTAAGCTATAGCACCTGGAGTGAGTATGGCCAGAGGGAGATGGACTCAGGGGGTTCTATGCAGGAGACGACTGGACCCAAGGAGCTAGTGTGAGGGAGGACTCAGTGCCCAGATTTCTCCCTGGGTGACTGGTTAAGTGGTAGTGTTTCCCTGAGACTGGGAGCCCCAGGGGAGCAGCAGGCCCAGTGTAGACAGACGGTGCATGAGGTTTGTTCTTTCTGGTGCCTTGAGCTTGGGTCTCTGGGGAATGGGAGAAAAACAGTGCCCAAGCAAACCAACAGAAAGACAGTGAGCATAGGATGGAGACCTGAAATCGAGAACAAGCAAACCAACAAACTCCTCTTCATCTGCTTACCTACAATCTGACTTTCCAGCATTTTCCTATAAACTTAAGGGGTGGGAGATGTTGGAAATGTTCTTACAAGCAAGGGATGGTAAATAGAAATTAATTGGATAGCACTTGTTATTCATGTTTTAATATGTGTCGAATGTCACTGCCATTTTGTCTTTTTTTAAACTCTGTGTTAGGAAAAATTAAAAATATATATTTATGAGACCTTTTTTTAAAATTTATTTTATTTATTTATTTGTTTGTTTATTGTTGGCTGTGTTGGATCTTCATGCTGCATGTGGGCTTTCTCTAGTTGCGGCGAGCGGGGGCTACTCTTTGTTGCATTGCATGGCCTTCTCATTGTGGTGGCTTCTCTTGTTGTGGAGCATGGGCTCTAGGTGCACAGGCTTCAGTAGTTGTGGCACGTGGGCTCAGTAGCTGTGGCTCGCGGGCTCTAGAGCGCAGGCTCAGTAGTTGTGACACACAGGCTTAGTTGCCCCATGGTTTGTGGGATCTTCCTGGACCAGGGCTTGAACCCGTGTCCCCTGCATTGGCAGGTGGATTCTTAACCACTGCACCACCAGGGAAGTCCCCTTGAGACCTTTCATAGGTTTATTGCTGATGTTGCCCCCCACTTTCTCCCAATTCTCTGTACGGTCTTAATTTCTTCAAACCCAAATTCTCCTACTTTGGGGACTCCCCTGGCGGTCCAGTGGTTAAGACTTCACGCTCCCAATGCAGGGGGCACAGGTTCCATCCCTGGTTGGGAAACTAAGATCCCACATGCCACATGGCATGGCCAAAAATAAACAAACAGACAAATTGTCCCGCTCTGGCAGTTTTCAGAAGCCCATTTGAGGTAGGGGAGACAGTACTTTATTTATAAAGACCCTATTTCACAGAAAAGGAAAAAAAGACCTAGGGAGGGTATGTGGTTTCCCAGCGGTCCCCTTCTGAGTCAGTGGTGGAGGTGGTGTTCTAAGACAGACCCATCAGATCCCAAAGGCCCTTATTACCATCTGCCCCTACCTTCTCCCCGAGAAGTGGATTGGATAGATTATAGGATGCAGGCTTGGGAAGAAAGACTATAATTCTTTAATTGTTTCCAAAGAGAGACTTCTGGTTCTTGAAAACTAATAAGTACTGAAAAGGTTGGGTTATAAGGAAAACGAGCAGCAGGTCTGCTAAATACCTTGCTAGAGTTAAGGAAACGGTCTAAGATGGGGAGATATGGATCCTGCCTGCTAAACTCTTGCAATGTTTTTATGTGGCTGGACAAGTTTACTAGTATCCTCTCTGAGCAAGAGGATGGCTGAGGAGTAGAAACATCAGACTGGTGGGACTTCCCTGGTGGTCCAGTGGGTAAGACCCTGCACTCCCAACGCAGGGGGCCTGGGTTCGATCCCTGGTCGGGGATGCCGCAGCTGAGAAGCCTGCGTGCCGCAACTGCAAAGTCCGCATGCCGCAACGAAGATCCTGCGTGCCGCAACTAAGACCCTGCACAGCCTAAATAAATAAATAAATAAATAAATAAATAAATCTTTAGGGGGGGAAAAAAAAGAAGAAGCATTAGACTGGTAAGGACCCAGTCGTGCCTAGATCAACAAAATTTTCCCGAAACCGAGGACATTCCAATGCGGAGAGAACCACCACAAGAGCCTCAGCCACTCCGACTTTATTCTGCATTGGGACAACACCAAGAAGCATCAGGCCATGCTCTTGTTTTTATTATATCATCCACCAAATAATTATTCAGCACCTATGGAAAGAGTACTGCTGGTTGCATAGCCAACATCTAGCTCCCCTTTCCTCCTTCTCACTGAACCCAGATTTTTTCCCCAACCCATTCCTATTCCAGATGGAAACCACGATTAGTCTGTGACAATCAGATGATGGTGATTACCTGGCAAAGGTCCAGGGCTATATGTGTGGGCCAAGCTATGTTGGCCCAATGAGATGACAAGAAACTTTTATAGACTATGCTTGGGAAGAAATTTTCCTTTTACATGCAAACAATAAAGTATGTAGCATTGAAAGCCATGCTGTGACCACAAGGGGAACCAGCTTTTGGGTGGAGCTGATACCGATGGAGGTCAGAGAAAAGAATCAGAACTGAACCCTAGATGACGTCATTGAGCTGCTGATCCTACTGTACCTGTTTCCCACAGTGTATCTGGACTTCGGAGTTTTGTGAAATTATACATTTCCTCATGGCTGTAAACCTGTTGGAGTTAGTACTGGGATTTTCTATTACTTGCAGCACAAAGCATCCTGACTGAATCAACCTCCTTTTTCCCAGACACAATGCTGAGCACTGGGGACACAGCCAATCAGGGAAGGAGAGAGGCTCACAAGTGAGCAGAGCATTTCTATTCTGAGTCCTCAGCGCGATGACCTCAGTAAGCCCTGAGGCTTTGGAGGCACCTGGGACCAGATGGCATTAGGGTCTGACCCCTGGTCGTAGCAGTGTAACCGTGATGCCTCTTCATAAATCTTTTTGATGTCTATCTCGATTCGGCCCAAATTATTAACATAGGTACAGCAGGTTTGTCTGTGACCTCACAAACGCCACCCCGCTTGGCCAGCAAGTAATACAAGGCCAATCTATTGTCCATAACCACACTGGCCAGTGAGTTTAAAGAAGTCAAAAAGTCTATTTGGGGCATTTCCAGTGGTCAGGGCTAGGCTCTCGAAAGTGTTGGTTAGATTTTCTTGGGTTATTTAATGGTAGACAAAGCCTCCCTGTGGAGCCGCCAATCCCCCTGCTGGTCCTATTCCTTCCAATGTTAATCCAGTGACCTTCGTGGGATAATATTGAGTATTATTATGTATTGTGCTGTGAATGGGACCAAATGTCCTAATGTACAGGCTCTCTCATGATATAAGGATAAGATTTATATAGGGGCCATATTACCCTGGGGTGCACTTGTCTTTGGGCCCTCGTCCTGGGGAGTGCCACATATCCAGACATATCCTGAAGGTGCAATAAGAGATCTGGGAACAGAAGAATTTAACAAGGAAGCAACTGTCTGGACCCATGGAAGGGACAAGTTATAAACACAATGCAGGGACAGGGGCCCATTCGAATATGCAAAATAGTTAAGTCGGGAGTATTCCACGCCTTCAGCTTAGATGAGATGGTGAATTAAGAGGGTTTTACCCACTGCTTCCATAGGGCCAGACAATTTTTAGCCCAGTTTTTGGTGCATTCCATCTCTATCCTGTAGGCACCCTCAACCTGGATTTCTGTAAGCACACAGAGTGGAGGCATTCATGGGAATGCAGTTTGGGTCCAGGTTCCAAAACGCGTTGGTGATGTTACCATTGGGTGGCTAGGGATTATTCCTAAAAGGCTTACCATAGCCAAGAGAACCATTAGAGGTTGGAAGCATGACTTGTTTTCTGGATGACAAAAGTAATCATTACTAATGGAAAAGTTTTAAGCCATATTTTTAAAAAGAGTTAAACTTAGGCAAGGTAGTGGGCCTAACGGGTATTTTCCATCGCGCTCGTATGGGGAGGGAGGAGGGGATGCCATGTGTTTGAACTGGTCAAGCTCTTGTTGTATGTACCTGTTTGTACCTGTAATGATTGTTGTAAGCCAGGGTTTTTGTGGCAGACCCAACAATTAAGCAGTTTTTCTCCCCAGGTGGCTATTGTAGATATGTTTACTAAAGCATGGTTTTCCCACTCCCCCTGAGCCAAGACCATCATCAGAAGTCCTACTAGTAGTTTCATGGCTTTTGATATCATATTACTGTATTTTTTCTCTTAGACCCAGCAGGGGCAAAGCAGATGTTTACCAGGGGGAGGGGGTTCTGAAAAGTGGCAGAATCAGAGCATGACAGTCAGAAACACAAGGATGAGTAGGCCAACCCATCACAGCCACATGAAGCCACTTATCTGTTGTCTTGAACAGGTATCTGAAGTCTTCCGCTGGCTCGCAGGAGTAGCTCTCTTCTGGTTCCTGTTGGGACTTACAAGATACAGGTTTTAATCTAGGCAGATGTACCCAACTAGTAATTCTCAGTAGCTTGACAGCAGTTGGGTACTTAGTAACACCTGGTATGGTCCCTTCCATTTTGGTTGTAGCTGGTCCTCAGGGGACCCTTCCTTCCAAGTGCTTAGTAGGACAAAGGCCCCTGACTGGATGGACTCCTCGACATTTTCTTTTGTTAGGGGGGTGGGCAGCACTTTGTTTCCGTGTTCTTGGAGGGCCGTTTGAACTTGGTTCAAGCTAACAAGGTGGGAGACCACTTTGTGGGTTTCCTCATCAAACAGAGATCTGAAGTCAAGATCAGCCTCCTATAGGTCATTTCAAATGGTCTAAGTTTAAAATTCCCTTTGGGGCCATCCTGGTCCTTAGAAGGGCTACAGGGAGGAGGGAGACCCTGGTTTCTGAAGTCTCTTGGCACAGCTTAGCAAGTGTTCTTTTTAGAACATGATTTGCTTTTTCTACTTTATCTGAGGACTAGGGCCTCTAGGAAGAGTGGAAGCAGTAGTTAATACCCAGAGCTGGGGAAACCTGGTGGGTCAGCTTGGTGGTGAAGGAAGGTCTGTTATCACTCTGTGAGCTTTTTGGTAACTGAAATCTCAGAATTATCTCTTTAAGCAGAAATTTGGGTGCTTCTATTGCCTTTTCAGTCCTAGTAGGTAGGAAAAGCTTCTATCCACCCTATAAAGGTGTCTATGAATGCCAATGGATATGTTCATCTGCTACATGGGGGTGTTTGGGTCAAGTCCAGGAATATTCCCCTGGATAGTTTCCCCGGTGTTGTATGGGCCAAGTTAGGGGTGGAGGTATGGAATGGCTTCCTGGAGCATTGTAGGCACAAAGCTTGCAAGCCTTGGTGATATTTTTAACAATTTGGGACAGTCCCTTACCCAGGAACACCTGAGTAACCAGTTTGAATAAGGAGAGTCCTGCCCTAAGTGGAAGGATTCATGGATGTGCTTAATTATTTTCCATTGCTTGGCCCCAGGAATGAGAACCTTGTTATTTTTTGTCAGCCGCCCTGAGAGGTCTCTTTCTAGTCCCCCACGTTTAGCCCACTCGAGTTCTTCAGGTGTATAAGATGGCACCATTGGGAAGCATGGGCTGTCCGGTCTGAGAGCTACAGCTACAGCTTGTAGGAAAAGCTGTTGTTGAGTTGCCATCTTAATGGCCTTTTTGGCCAGGGCATTTCCCCTTGTAAGGGAGGTGTTGACCTTTTGGTGACCCCTGCAACCTCCTTTGGAAGCTGGACTGCTTCTAAGAGTTCTAGAATTTCTGCCTGGTGTTTTATAGGGGACCTTTTGGCTGTTAATAGTCCCCTTTCTTTCCATATGGCAGCATGGGCATGTAGCACTAGGAATCCATACTTGGAATCAGTATAAATATTGATTCTTAATCCCTTTTCCAGCTGAACTGCTCTGGTCAAGGCAATCAACTCAGCCTTTTGGGCAGAAGTGTGAGAGGGCAGAGCTCCAGACTCAGTAGTGGTCTGCAGGCTGACTATGGCATAGCCAGCCTTTCTTACCCCTTCACGTATGAAACTGCTTCCCTCGGTAAATCATTCTACATCGGGATTCGTCAGGGGCTCATCCTTGAGGTCAGGTCTACTGGAGTAAACTTGTTCAATAGTCTCCACGCAGGAGTGAACAAGGGACCCTTGGGGTGGGGGGTTTGGCATTAGAGTAGCTGGGTTCAGGTCTTGGGAAACCTTAAAAGTTACACCTGGGGCGTTAAGTAGGAGGGCTTGGTATTTAAGCAGTCATCCACCCGTCAGCCATTTGGTGTCCCTTTGCTTCTAGGACTCCTTGTGCCTGGTGAGGAGTTAGGACTCCCAGTGACTGTCCCAGGGTGAACTTATTGGACTCTTCCATTCGTGGAGCAGTGGCAGCCACTGCCCTAAGACTTCCTGGCCATCCAGTGGCCACCTGATCAAGTTGTTTTGAGGAATAAGCTGTTAGTTTAGTGAGGTCCCTGAGTTTTTGGGTGAGGACACCCAGGGCTACCCCTTGTCTCTCAGCTATAGAGAAGGTAAAGGATTTTTCTAAGTTAGGGAGACCTAATGCAGGGGTGGTCACTAATTTTCGTTTCAGAGCTAGAAACGCTTGTTGGCAGTCTTCATCCCAGTTAAGGGGTTCATGGTCACCTCCTTTTAGGGTGTCATAGAAAGGCTTTGCTATGAGCCTGAATCCAGGTATCCAGGGGGGTTGGTTGGAGGGTTACAGTGGCTTCCTTCGGTCCTGTACTAGAGTTCTTGTCCCAGGCGTCAGCATGTATCCCACGTACTTAACCTGTTGGGTGGAAACTTGGTCCTTGTGAGGAGAGACTTGATATCCTCATTCCCCTAGGAAGTTGAGGACCTGAATGGTGTTTTTATCTGAGTTTTCCCTAGTGGGACTGGAAATTAGGAGGTTGTCCACACACTGTAGGAGAGATCCATTAACCAACTGTCATTCTCTTAACTCCTTTGCTAATGCATTCCCAAACAGGTTGGGGCTAGCCCTAAAGCCTTGGGGCAGCATGGTCCAGGTTAGGTGGGAAGTGCTCTGGGTGTCTGGATCTGTCCACTCAAAGGCAAAGAGATAACTGGGAGTCTGGGTGCAGGAGAATACAAAAGAAGGCATCCTTTAGGTCTCACACTGTGAACCAGTTTGTGTTTTCTGGAACTTGGGTCAGTATGGTGTATGGATCAGGGACTCTTGGGTGAACTGGGACCCCTGCCTCATTAACTGCCCTCAGGTCTTGAACAAACCTATATTCTGTATACTTTCTTTTTCTAGGGGGAGAATGGGGATATTACACGGAAATTGGCAGGGTCGTAACAGCCCATATTTTAAGAACTTGGTTGTGAAAGGCCGGATACCCCGTTGGGCCTCGCGCCTCAAGGGATACTGTTTTTTCCCCGGGTGATCAGCATTGGGTTTTAATGAAATATGAACTGGGGGCCCATTGGTAGCTCTGCCAGGAACCTCAGTATCCTAGACAGCAGGGTTCACTTGGGAAACAATATGGGGAGGCAGGGAGACTTCCTCTGCTGTGTTACTGAGGCAGGCTCCCATGGCCAAGAGCAGCTGTTTCTCCTGGTGCGTGCCTTCTCTGAGGCGGTCTCCAGATTGAACTATTATCTGGAATTTGGTGAGAAAACCCCTTCCCAACAAGGGAACGGGGCACTCAGGCATGAACAGGAACTGGTGTGCAAAGGTAAAACTTCCTAGTAAGCAGCTGAGGGGGGTGGTGAATCATTTGGCTTTGGGCCATTGTCCATCCATCCCTGTTTCTATACGGGATTGGGAGGACAAGAGTCCAGGGAAATCAGAAAGCATAGGTAGCTCTGTATCTAGTGAAAAAAAAAAAAAAAAAAAAAGTAGCTTTCCTACCTGCCACGTCAAGGGTTACCCGAGGCTCCTCAGGGGAAATGACGAGGTGTCCAGGTGTCCTTTGGGAGACAGAGAGGGTCCCGGGCCCCGTCAGTCCTCTCAGCCATCATCTGCTTGGAAACCCCAAGTCCCCTTCAGGACTGGGGCAGTCCCGCTTCCAGTGGCCCTCTCATATCGAGCAGGGTCCCGGTGGACTTTTCCATACGAGGGGCATTCTTTTTTCCAGTGGCCCTCCTGGCTGCATTTAAAATAGGTCCCTTTTCGGTGGGGCAGTGTCTCTATTCCAGATTTTCTAGATCCTGCCCCTGCCATGGGCTTTTGCAAGGCAGGGGATGGGGGGTGGTGAAGTCGGGCGGGGGGTAACCCTGAGGTGCAGGAGATAGGGCTGCAGCTAGTAATTGTGCCTTGCATTGTTGTCCCCAAATCCTTTTTGCTTCCTCAACTCTATCTCTATTGTTAAATACTCCAAAGACCAAGTCCATGAGCTGATTCATGGGAGGTTTGGGTCCCATAGCGGCCTTCTGTAATTTTCTCCTAATGTCTGGGACAGATTGAGTGATATAATGGAAATTTATGAGGACTTGCCTTTTGGGGGTGTCAGGATTAAAACTGGTATACTTTCTAAAGACTTCCACCAGGCAGTCCTGGAAGAGGGCTGGATTCTCACCTTTTCCCTGTGTTACTTCTCTGACTTTGTCATAATTAACAGGCTTAACAACATGCCTTTTCATCCCTTCTGTGAGGCAGGTTATCATGTGGTTCTTGTGTTCGAGCCCTCTGCCTCCCTGTTGGTAGTCCCAGTGGGGTTCCTGGTCAGTGATTGCATCCCCTCCTGTAAGGTAGATTATATGTCCTTGATTTTGGGCTGCCATTTCATTGGCATGTGCCCGGGCTGCCCCAAGGATCCGGCTTTTTTCTTCAAAGATGCAGCAGTAGAAGGAGGACCTATGGGTCCCCCCGAGTAAGTTCATAGGACGTTGTCAGCTTGGTGAATTTCTTCCACAAAGGGGTCCAACTGGAGTCCTCGGAAGAACATCCAGATTGCTCTGTGCAAGTAGCTAGGTCAGCCATTGGAAAAGGGACATGGACTCTGTTGTTCCTCCATCACCAGCTGGCACTTCCCTTAAGAGACAGAGTTTGGTATTGGGAGGTTTGCAGGTAGCCCTGCTTCGTGTAGTACTGGCAGGAATCACCTCTGGTAATGGAGGATACAGGACAGGGCTGGAGGGATAAGTGGTGGTATTTCCAGCAGCCCAGATGGGGTGCTAGGGGTAGACAGTCTGGAAGACTGTCTCCCCTCAGAATTGGGGAGGGTAGGAGTTCAAGGTTGTGGACCTCAAGAGGTCCACATAAGGGTATCATCTAAAATCAGATGGCCAGATCTCTTGGTCCCCTAGTTTGTACTGGGGCCATGCATTATTGCAAAAGAAAATTAATTTCTCTTAAGCCATCTTGTCTAAATTTACTCCAATTAGCTATGCATCCTAACGGGGAGTCCTTTGGGGTGCTTGTGGGGCTCCTGTAGGAGAAGAAGGTACTTTTAAGGGATGTGAGCCAGGTATACCTGGCAGGAGTTTTTTATTTTGTTTTTAAAAATTTTATTGAAGAATAGTTGATTTACAATGTGTTAATTTCTGCTGTACAGCAAAGTGACCCAGTCATATATATATATATATATATATATATATATATATATATATATATATATATATATATATATATATATATATATTCTTTTTCATGTTCTTTTCCATTATGGTTTATCACAGGATATTGAATATAGTTCCCTGTGCTATACAGTAGGACCTTGTTGTCTGTCCATCCTATTCATAATAGTTTGCCTCTGCTCACCCCAAACTCCCAGTCCTTCCCTCCCCCACCCCCCACCTTGGCAACCACAAGTCTGTTCTCTATGTCTGTGAGTCTGTTTCTGTTTCATAGATATGTTCATTTATGTCGTATTTTAGATTCCATATATAAGTGATATGGTATTTGTCGTTCTCTTTCTGATTTACTTTGCTTAGTATGATAATCTCTAGGTCCACCCATGTTGCTGCAAATGGCATTATTTTATTCTTCTTAATGGCTGAGTAATATAGTCCATTATATATATGTACCACATCTTCTTTATCCATTCTGTTGATGGACATTTAGGTTGTTTCCATGTCTTGGCTATTGTAAATAGTGCTGCAGTGAACATAGGGGTGCATGTATCTTTTCAAATTTTAGTTCTTTCTGGGTATATGCCCAGGAGTGGGATTGCTGGATCATATGGTAACTCTATTTTTAGTTTTTTAAGAAACCTCCATACTGTTTTCCATAGTGGCTACACCAATTTACATTCCCACCCACAGTGCAAGAGGGTTCCCTTTTCTCCATACCCTCTCCAGCATTTGTTATTTTTAGACTTTTTTTTTTTTTTGGCTGCTTTGGGTCTTTGTTGCTGTGCGTGGGCTTTCTCTAGTAGCGGCAAGCAGGGGCTACTCTTCGTTGCGGTGTGCGGGCTTCTCATTGAGGTGGCTTCTCTTGTTGCGGAGCATGGGCTCTAGGTGCACAGGCTTCAGTAGTTGTGGCTCACGGGCTCTAGAGCACAAGCTCAGTAGTTGTGGCGCACGGGCTTAGTTGCTCCGCAGCATGTGGTATCTTCCCGGACCAGTGCTCGAACCCGTGTCCCCTGCATTGGTAGGAGGATTCTTAACCACTGCGCCACCAGGAAAGCCCTAGACTTTTTAATGATTGCCATTCTGACCAGTGTGAGGTGATACCTCTTTGTAGTTTTGATTTGCGTTTCTCTAATGATTAGCGATGGTGAGCGTGTTTTCATGTGCCAATTGGACATCTATATGTCATCTTTGGAGAAATGTCTGTTTAGGTTTTCTGCCCATTTTTTGATTGGGTTGTTTGCTTTTTTTGTTATTGAGTTGTATGAGCTGTTTGTATATTTTGGAAATTTAGCCCTTGTTGGTTGCATCATTTGCAAATATTTTCTCCCAGTCCGTGGGTTGTCTTTTCTTTTTGTTTATGGTTTCCTTCGCTGTGTAAAAGCTGATAAGTTTGATTAGGTTCCATTTGTTTATTTTTGCTTTTATTTCTATTTTGCCTTTGTTTTTATTTCCTGGATCTTGGAACAGGGTCATGAACATTTGGATATATGGAACTTACCCCCATTTACCTTCCCTTTTACAAAATAGGTCCAGCTGCAAGCTGGTATTATAATTCAGTGACCCATTTTCTGGCCAGATCTCTTGGTCCCCTAGTTTGTATTGGGGCCATGCAGTATTGCAAAAGAAAATTAATTTCTCTTTTCTTAAACCAGCTTGTCTAAATTCACTCCAATTAGCTATGCATCCTAACGGGGAGTCCTTCGGGGTGCTTGTAGTCACCCCCATTTTTTGTTAGGATGTTGTGACAAGACAGGGATCTGTCATGATCAGTCAGGGGTCTGGCCAAATGGTGGTTGTCCTGGCGCTCTCCCAGTGTCCCTGATACCCCAAAACATAAGAAGGGAGTGCACAGTTAGGGACTTACAGTGGATGGACCCCCTCAAGGGGGTGTTGCACAGTTAAGTTCTGATGGCAGTGAAGGAGATGGTGTAATTGGCCCAATCAGTGATGGCCCCTAACTCCAGGGTAGGGAATTCGGCAGAGGAGGTGTTTAATTAAGCAGGGAAAACTGGGCTTGTGGCATCTGGCCTTAAGAAAGGGTGTGTTTGGGAAAGGCAGCAGTGAGATCCCTGTGAGTGACGGAAGTCTGCCTGCTCGGTGCGCCTGAGGCGGCCCCTGGGTTAGTTACAGAGAGGAGTAAGGGCCAGCAGGAGTCCCAAATCCTAAACCCTGCAGAGAGGGAGGGAGGAGACCTGGCCCTGAATGGGCTTCGTCATCCAGCAAAAGAGGAAAAGAAGCTGATAGAGCTGAAGGATAGGGCTGGAGCGCCACAGGCGATATGATGATACTAATACAAGGAAAAATTCCCTTCAGGATGTGACCCTAGGGGGAGGGGGGTGGGGGAGGGATGGAGTGGGAGTTTGGGGTTAGCGGATGTAAACTATTATATATAGGATGGATAAACAACAAGGTCCTGCTGTACAGCACAGGGAGCTAGAGTCAATATCCCGTGATAAACCGTAATGGAAAAGAATGTCTATATGTGTGTAACTGAGTCACTTTGCTGTACAGCACAGGTTGGCACAACTTTGTAAATCAACTGTACTTCAATAAGAAAAAGATTAAAGGATGTGACCCTTATGATGATTAGCACAACAGTGTTGGATCAAACATCCAACTGGGCGAAAATCAGCTGGGGACTCAGGGTAATAGTAGGTCTTGACCTGAGGGGAGGCTAAAGAGGGATACCTCTGCACGCTGTGAAACAGAGGCGACACCCGGCCTGCTGGCACAGTCAGCAAGGGGGCCCAAGGACCAGTGGACAGCCGAAGAAGTTACAGGAGTTTGAGAGAGGGAGGAGGAGATTCCACTCTTAACCAGCTGTGCTATATTTATCCGCTATTTTCTGTGACAAAATTCTGTGAATTTTCATTTCGCAGAATGAAAATTCAGTCATGTTAATCAAATTTCAAGTTCTATGGCCAAGCTCCTGCCTTGAGATGCCTGAAACAATTTGGCACCTGGGTTAGCATCAGAAAGCCCATCTGGGTAGGGTCTCCTCCCTGACCTGAATCTGAAAAGGCAGTGGGTGGCCACAGACCTGGACCCACGCGATTTAGATAAGGTTTCTCTCCTTTCCTCTCTTTGCCCTTTGACGACCCCCTCCTCTTCTGGCCTCCAGGACCGTTCCTTAAGCAACGTCTCCCCTTTCAAAATGCCCAGTAGCCTCCAGGCTGATGCCCTGTGCGGGACAGAGGACACAGAGGCAGGGCTTCCCGGCTGGACGGGCCCCTGGGAGCCAGGGGCCTGGGGAGTCTCGGATGGGTCCGGACCTGCAGCCGCAGTTTTCCAAACAGCCCCCTGGAGTAGGTTCTTTCAGCTTCAGGGAAAGGTCAGCGTTTCGATCTCATGTTTTCACACATCTTAAATGGATTTCAGAGGCCCTGGCGCTGCCCCTGCTCTCTCTTTAAACAATGTTGTGAAGCCGCTGTAGCTTTGCTAGAGGCTGCATTCCTCCCACATTGTGATGTGGTTTTTGGAAGTCATGCATGCAGTTAGCTAAACCAAACTAAGCTGCTTCATGAATGGGAGCAAACTCAAGAGAGAAATGGTGAACAGAAATAAGGCAAGTTTGCTTTCCACCCCTAATTCAAAAAGCCAGATAATTAAGTAGGCGGAGAAAGCAAGTGTCCCTTCTGATTCCAAGAGCTGACCCTCTCTTTCTCCATTTCCTTTCTTTACTAGGTAGTGGCGGTGGTGGTTTGTCTGTGTGTCTTGGGGGCAGAGGGGTGGGTATTGTAAGGGAAGTTCTAGTAAAAGATCTATTTCCCCGGATCCTCTGAGTAAGCTTTTTCTGTCATATGGAGAACATAATAACTGCTTCCAGTCCTGTTCAGCTTCCCTCCACTCAGCTCTCTTCTATCTGGCCCTCAGCAGCAGTTCCAAATCTTTAAGCTCTCTGCTGACTTGCCCCCATCTCTCACTCTGGATTCCACCTGGGAGCCGAAGTTCTACAGAATGAACTCAGTGCCCCCTGCACCTCCCACCTGCAAAGGCCCAGAGAGCACATTCCCTTTCCTCTTACTTCCCCTTTCAGGGGAGAAAGAGCCCCTCTTCTTTGCAAAGCCAATTCCTCTACTGCGCCCTGGATCCCAACATGAATGAGCTTGCTTGTCAGTTACTCTGCAGCTGCCATAACTCCTTCGCTCCAGTGTAACGAACATGTCCAAATCACTCGAATTCCAAAAAAAAAAGTCTTCCCTCGAACCTGCCTCCCGAGCCCCCCGTTGCCTGCCTGCTCTCGCCAGTGTGCATCTTGGTCCAGTCATCTACCCACTTGTCACTGCCACACATCCCTGCCGCCACCGTCGCCAGTTTTGGCTTCTGCTCCCCCATCCCGTGGCTGGCCACCATTGATGCCTAATCTTCAGACCCAGTGGACCCCCCCATCCATTTCCTGTTCACTTCTGGATGAGAGAGGAGGAGGAGGATGGCCAAAGTGAGCTCTTGAGGGGGAGTGTTGGTGTCAGTTCTCTGATGCTTTCCCAGAGAGCCGAGAGTTTCAGACAAAGACATTTTTCATCTACCAAGCTGCATATTTTTACTTAGATATTTTAAAAAGCAATCTCAAGCTCTGGAGGAAAATGTAACATTGATGCCAAATCAGATGAGAACTAACACTTGGTATCAACAGGAATATATTTGAATTTAAAAAGGCTAGCTGCATCTGACAGCAGTGTGTCTCAGAGACTTAAGTCTGAGTCGGAGTGGGGGTGGGGAAGAGAAGCGAAGACTCTTCAATAAATGTTTATTAAGACAGGGGACGGGTGGTAAATAGGGTGACCACCTATGACATGTAGGAAGTCGGGGAAGGCTTCATGTCAGAAGTTACACTTAGGCTGACTCTTAAAGGGACAGGTAATTTCCGGTAAAGAAAAGGAATTCAATACCGAAGGCAGAGGGAGTGGTATGTACAGGGCGGGGTGTGTGGGGAAAAAACCCTGACATTTCCAGGAAATGATGAGCACAGTACTTCGAAGCATCTTACGGTCTTTATGATCTAGTGTTGTCCCCTATCAGACCCCTTGGCCCTGAAATTTGGATAGTTGCAAGGAAAGAGCACACCCTATAGTAATTTTTGTTATGCTTCGGGCTGAAGACTCACTAAATGTATATGAGTAATCAACTTCTCCTGTGCCTCCCTAAAACAAATGTGCGCTTTTAGACACAGAAAATGTATTCAGTCAAGGCTGCCTTTCCCCAGAGTTGCCAGCAGCAACCCAGAGGTGGAGGCAAAGCCTTCACAACAGGAGCCTGGCGGTCCCGCAAGCCCCAGGATCTTCGGGGTAGTCCCTTCTCCCACGTTGCATCTCTGTCCTCACCATTCGTGAGCTCTTGGAAGACAAGAGCCATGTCTGTTCGGTTTGTTGTTACCCGGTGGCTAGCACCAAACATTTGCTCAAAAATATTGGTGACGTGCATGGGTGATGGGACCAGCATCCTGTGCTTTCTAAATAGAGGGTTTCTATCTCCCCTTCTGTCTCCAAGGAAACACTTTTGTAAGTTCCTGGTTGTGGTAGAGGTTGCCAGTTCATGAGTCCTTCCTGGGCACAGTGGTAGACAAGACCACACACTTTCCAGCCCCTTGTGGGTTGGTGGGATCGTATGACCAGGTCTAGCCCTTGAAGCAAGACTGGAAGTGATGTGTGCTACTTCCTGGATGAGGCATTTTGAGTGGGTAGATCACCTCCAAGCTCTCAGCAATGACCCTAGGATTCATGTGTTAAGATGACAGCAACATCAGATGGAGAAGCTTGGATTCCTGAGCCACTAGATGAAAGGGCATTCCCACTGACCCTCACTGTGAATCTGTGTAAGAATTAAACCTCTATGGTGCTAAGGAGTTGCCTTGTTGCAGTGCCTACCATGACTAATTTATCAGTATATTCTACTTTCTCTACATAAAGCCAAGTGGGAGTATGGATTAGACATGAACTCAAGAAAAACACTGTTCATTAAATATTTGATGGAGGCCATGAGAGAGGAATAGCTGTTTTACAATGGACAAGTCGATTACATCACTTTCCTTTAGGACAACACACAGAAGAAACTTCTTAACCTGCAGCTCTAGAAAAGGTGGAATGTCTCTTGAACATTCAATAATAAAGTTACTAAGAATGTGATTCTTGATGGAGCCGTTTTTTTGCCAAGCCTCCCAGCAAACTCAGAGCCAAGTATGTAGCTTATGCATGGTCTCATGGAATGCATTTTTGCCAATTCTCTACTATGCTTTTGCTATTCAGTCATTTTCCCTTTAGGTCCTGATTTACCTAACTTTGTTTTCTAATTGTGTTTTATACACTCTGTCTCTTAATATCCTTCTTTTGTGAAGGACAAGGAAGTGTGAGAATCAAATTTTTAGAATGGGCTCTGGATGTAAGCCATTCTTAACACTGGTGAAGGCAGATAGTATAAATTGGCTTTGAGTTTAAAAATTATTATAGTCCAGTAAAGATGTTAAAAAATTTATTTTGAAATGATTAATTATGGAATGGCAGAAATTGAATATTCAAATGCAATAAATTTAACTGGTTACATGATAATTTTGATTTGAGCTAGTTTCTGACAGTAGTTTCTAACAGTAATACTTGCCTGGTCAAATAATTTTAAAAAGCTAAAGTAGTTTGAATTCATCAATAAAAAGATCATATTAAAAGACAAAAAAATTCTTTTTGACCCACCTCCTACAGAAATGGAAATAAAAACAAAAACAAACAAATGGGACCTAATGAAACTTAAAAGCTTTTGCACAGCAAAGGAAACCATGAACAAGACGAAAAGACAACCCTCAGAATGGGAGAAAATATTTGCAAATGAAGCAACTGACAAAGGATTAATCTCCAAAATTTACAAGTAGCTCATGCAGCTCAATATCAAAAAAACAAACAACCCAATCCAAAAATGGGCAGAAGACCTAAACAGACATTTCTCCAAAGAAGATACAGATTGCCAACGAACACATGAAAGAATGCTCAACATCATTAATCATTAGAGAAATGCAAATCAAAACTACAATGAGATATCATCTCACACCAGTCAGAATGGCCATCATCAAAAAATGTACAAACAATAAATGCTGGAAAGAGTGTGGAGAAAAGGGAACCCTCTTGTACTGTTGGTGGGAATGTAAATTGATACAGCCACTATGGAGAACAGTATGGAGGTTCCTTAAAAAATGAAAAATAGAACTACCATACGACCCAGCAATCCCACTACTGGGCATATACCCCAAGAAAACCATAATTCAAAAAGAGTCATGTACCAAAACGTTCACTGCAGCTCTGTTTACAATAGCCAGGACATGGAAGCAACCGGTGTCCATCGACAGATGAATGGATAAAGATGTGGCACATATATACAATGGAATATTACTCAGCCATAAAAAGCAATGAAACTGAGTTATTTGTAGTGAGGTGGATGGACCTAGAGACTGTCATACAGAGTGAAGTAAGTCAGAAAGAGAGAAACAAATACTGTATGCTAACACATATATATGGAATCTAAAAAAGAAAAAATGGTTCTGATGAACCTAGTGGCAGGACAGGAATAAAGACACAGACATAGGGAATGGACTTGAGGACACAGGGAGGCAGAAGGGTAAGCTGGGACGAAGTGAGAGAGTGGCATGGACATATATACACTACCAAATGTAAGATAGATGGCTAGTGGGAAGCAGCCGCATAGCATAGATCAGCTTGGTGCTTTGTGACCACCTAGAGGGGTGGGATAGGGAGGGGGGGAGGGAGGGAGATGCAAGAGGGAAGAGATATGGGGACATATGTATATGTATAACTGATAACAGAGCAGAAACTAACACACCATTGTAAAGCAATTATACTCCAATAAACATGTTCAAAAAAAAAAGACAAAAAAAAAATCAGTGCTGTTGATTTTAATTTACCCTTCTTCCAGGTTTCATGACTATTAATTTTCCCTTGGATTTATAACAGGGTAGCTCAAAGAATAAGTTAATGATGGTAATTACCGGTGCAGGATGCGTAGTAAGATAGTTTGTGGCAATGGCTGTGACTTGCAGTTAGAGGAAAATAACTGTGCTCACGGGTTCAGGGTCCCCAGATGATGATGTTCAGTCACTGGCATTTCCTCCTTCTGAAGCTTCATACACCACTTTTAACATTTTTGATGGAAAACATTCATTCCCTCCATGAAATTTCCCCAGTTGGTTATAAATAGCTGATGCAGAAATATTAATATTTTAAAATCCCAGCTCACACCTCACCTTAAATTTACCTTTGCTTTTCATAACGGTTTAGATTTAATGGCTTGAAATAGCTCTCATGTACATGCACTGAAAGGCAATGCTATATAATTTCTACATTTCATATCTGTAGTCATATCTGTAAATGATTTACAACAGATGCACAGACACATGTGAAAAAAATTCTTTATTAATTTCTCACATTTCATTACAAAATGTATGTTGCAAACAACTTTGAATAACCTACTTGTGTGTTTTTTGTTGTTTTTTAAACCCCTTGGCTTCAAGAACTCAGGATCTCCCTATCTTTTATCAAGTACTGGGAAATACTGATTTTATTGGAGTCAATAGGTTATCATTTTGCTATTTATTTTCTTCTCTCAAGCTCTGAAAAAAAATGTCCTCTGTATAAATTAAACAAAAAAATGTTGTAAATTCTGTCATTACAGTCAACAGAATTATAATAATGCATCCAAAATGTGCGGCCACAAAATATCAGGAATATGTTTGAAAAAAGAAAAAAAATGACATTCTAGCCTTGTTAAAAGGATAATGGTCCCATATTTTTATTAACAGGTTAGCAAAACAAAATCCAATGGATTACAATATTTACATGTTATTTGAAAAATAAAGTAGTGATAAAAGCATGTCACAAATATTTTCTTTTTTTTTCTTTTTTTCTTTCTTTTTTTTCTTTTTTTTTTTGTTTGTTTTTTGGTAACCATTACAAACACCCAATCCAGGTATGGAACTGTTTAGTACATTTGAAATGAGGCCAATTAAAAACAAATATGGACACAAAATGAATCTTTGTCTAGATAGTTCACACTTTCCCTTTTTCTGGTTTCCACATGATGGCCCCCATCCCTAAAAAAAAAAATTAAATTAAAACAAACGCCCTACAAATAAAAATTCTTAACAGCAAGAAAGTAAAAGAACAACATGCTTTTCAAGTAAGCACTTATTCCACAAATGCAATATCTTTCCATGGATTTTATTTGAAGCTGTGTGGGACACTGTCATCTCAGCAATTCCCCTTCCCTTTCTCCCCCCCTCCCCCAACCCTTCCAAGTAAAAAAACAAAACAAAACAAAACATGAAAACCAAAGGACTCACACACGTACACACAAATGCTCATGCACACATCCAAGCTCACACGCACACAGGCTTCTAAAACCTAAGATTCAAGGAAAGTTCTACTTTTTGGAACGAAACCCTTTGTTCACAATCAGAACGTATTATAAATGTAGACTTAGATTTAGTCTAAGCTGCTCCCTCCTGAAAAAGCTAATATGGGGAAACAGAGCAGCTGGCAGCTAGATTAAAGAAAAAAAAAAAAAGTAGTTCTCCAGGCTCCTTGTAGGATATAACTATTTCGTGAACACTCTCACCAAAGGGATGGGATTCGAGCACATCCCCTTGTCCCGCAAAATAAATGAGAATCCCCCCCGCCCCCCAAAAACACAATGCAAACAAAAACAGAACACAGATTTAAAATCACACACAAAAGCCAGCCCATCCTAACAGAAATTATTTGTGTGAGACAGATAATGTGTAAAATTTGACAGCAACAAAAGGGTGAAGAGGACTTCCTCGTCTGGCCCACAAGCTGCATAGCTGTGCCGAAAAGTTTGGTTCTTTAGTTAAATTAAAAAAAAAAAAAAAGAAAGTTAACTTCTTTGTTATTTCCATGTTTAAAATAAAAACGTTCCTATTCACAAAAAACTAAATCTCCCTTGCCCCCAAATCAAAACAATAACACACACACAAAAAACAATTTATATGAAAAACTGAATTGTGCTGTGTTTGTAACACTCAAACTGATAGAAGATAAACGTGTGGCAAACAAAACTCCAGTCACCTTAAAATTAGCTCACATGAAATCTACCAAATTCTAAATTATAGTTGAACACTAATAAACAGCTTACCTGGAATAAAGGATAATTCACAAACATTTATCTAATAATTAAAGTCTGTTTCTTTTTTTGTTTTGTTTTTTACTAAAATAATTAAAAAAATCACAGTATTTTAAGAAATAAAACCCACGTGGGGATTTTAAGCACAATTTGTGTTCCTTTCTTTAAAACTCTTTTTTTTTTTTCTCCATTCACCATCTTGCCCAGCAGTTCTCTCTACATTTAACCACAATGACGACAGGTAGTACTGACAAATGCAGAGAATTCCCTTGGTTAAGTTTGAGGTACTAGGAAACAGGTGACTGTTTTATGCAAAGCAGTTTTTTGTTTTGTTTTTGTTTTGTTTTTTTGTTTGTTTTTTCCCAAAGCGGCTGCAGTTAGGTCTTGAAAAAGCTTAACGTATTAAAACTAGAAAAACGCACCAAAAGTTGTGCGTCAAAAAGTTGTTCCCCTAAGAGAAGTCTTCTACTGTCACGGAGCTTCTGTTTCCACATACTGTCCAAGACCACCATAGCGCACACGTGTGCAAGGGAGGTGCTTCGTATTCCGCAACAACTGAAACTTCCACGATGAAGATCCGGAAGGAAAGATGTAGTGATGGAAAAGGAGCCACATATTCCAACCATTTAAATAACTTTAATTTACATACTCACTCACACAGGTACCAGTGCTTTGAAAATAGATTGTTCAGTCCTAAAAAGCAGCTTTGTTCTGTCTTCTCTTTTCTGTCCCCCCCTTCTCAGCCCAAGCCGGCCCTCCCACTTTTTTTCATCATGGTTCAAGTAAGAGGTGATTAAGAATTTCACCAAACGCTTATTCTTTTTTGGCCTCTGCATTCTCCAGGAGAGATTTGTCAGCAGCTACTACACAGATGGCTACTGGTTCATTCTTTAGGGAAAAGTCTATCCCGATTGCTTCGTCATCTTCCTTTTCCTCTATAGAGGGCACCTTAATACTGTCCTCCATGCTATCTTTCAGGTGGATTTCTTCTCGGCTCACCTGCTTGGTGTCATTCAACGCCCTGGAAAAACATTCATGGTAGTGACAGGTGAGTATATATATATATATATTTTTCTAGTTAAACAAAAAACATTCATGTCCTTATTTCTCTGATCCTAAAAAGGTCTTGGGGTCTTACAAGTATTACTGAACTGTGAGTGATTTATCCTTGCTACCTGTTATGCTTAGGTCATATATTTCTGGTATCTTATCAAAAAGTTGAACCTATAAAAATATCCATTATCATTACTATGTATTGATTATCCCATGCTTTGATTCCAGATCAACATAATTATTTTATGTTCCCTCCTGTACTGGGAACAATATAAATCATAAGCGGTCATAGCAAGAACTGCCTTATGCTCAGACCCATCAGAGGAACCTAGAAGCTTGGAGATTTGCTATATTTATTCGGACTAAAAGAGCAACTCAGGTATTAAAGATTTAATGGATAGGTCCAGAAACAAATCATAGAAACAACAAAAAGCAAACACCTGAAGACGGGACCCATGTCCTGGGGAGCTTAGTTACATTCTCTGAAGTTTAGATGCTTCACGTTTCTGGGCATTTTCTGCTGGAAGGACCAACTCCTAGGTTCTCCCAGCATCTGCTGGGCTCTAAGTGCCTTGTCTGGGGACAATTTCATGTTCAAGGATCTTATGAGTGATCTACAGGTATGCTCCCACCTACCTGGGAGGCAGGCAGAAGCGGGCTCTGTCCCCGAGGCAGAGCATTGAAGGCACCAAGAGGTGCGTGGGAAGGTTCAAGGCCACTCAGGGAATGAGTCATCACAGAGGCAGGAACAGAAGCCAGATCTTTGGACCCCGGTCCACGCTCTATCAGAGAACGTCATGCTAATGAAAGCTGAAGGGACACGGGCTGGAGAGAGCGCTACACTTCTACACGAGGGCTTGAGCGGGATCTGTCATTCGTAAAGATGATCTTTCCTCCTTTGACTTGTGTCTGGGTGACCATTTAAAAACCAGCGGAAAGGTAGAAACCCAGTTCGTTACAACTGCCTCTCCTCCCATGCCCGGAAGTGTGACACAGAGGGGTCTATGTACTGTCAGGAGAAACCGCCACCTCGCACGATGGGCGAAGGCCTTCATGGGACTTACATGCCGTGTCTCAGCACGTGCCTTTCCCACTCAGAGCCCTGGGAAAACGCCCGTCCGCAAAATTCACATGGAAAACGCTTCTCAGTGTTGATAGCAGCCCCACGGTCAGAAAATCTCATCAGATCTGTGAGGAGAAAGCAGAAGTGTTACCTGTGTGCCGGGGAGCAGGCAGCAGAGAAGTCAACATCCATTAGGAAACTTCCTCTCCTACCTTCCCTCCCACAGCCATTCAGTGAAACCAATTTCCACATTCCGTACTCTTTCTCCTACTGGCTTTTCACCAAAGGATATTTCTTGAAACTCTCTCAAGAACTGTTCCTGTGGTTCCCGAGCCCCACGTGTCCTCACTTCTCCTCACCTCCCAGTTGCTTCCATCACAAATAACCTGGGTCTGTCTTGCCTGAAGAACCCCTTCTGTTCATTCCAATGGCATCTGTGCATTTTTTTTCCTATCAAATCTCTCCCTTCTGTGATGCTCTGTATCAGTGCCTCAAGTTTAACATCTATTCATTTTCTATTTGACACAAGTTCATCTCTGCTCACTAAAAAAGCACCAGACCAGGAAAAGCGTGGTAAGACCTCAAGGCTTCGACACATTCCAAGGAAGGCTGAGGACTCACGACTGGTGGTCATCTGCCATGGATATCAGAATCAACACCTCCCAGGGTGACTGTGAGCACTGAATGAGATCTGTAAGCAAAGAACCTAGCAGGAGTAAGTCCCGGGCATCAGGGAGGCTGGAATGTAAAAGCGTGTCCTCAGCTAGTAAGGGCTCCTGGCCAGCTGCCCGGCATCTAGGCCTCAATCAGTATACATATATATATGTATATATATATTTTTTGGGCGGGGGGAGCTGTGTTGGGTCTTCGTTGCCGCATGCAGGCTTTCTCTTGTTGCGGTGAGCAGGGGCTACTCTTCGTTGCGGTGCATGGGCTTCTCATTGCGGTCCCTTCTCTTGTTGCGGAGCACGGGCTTCAATAGTTGTGGCACCATGCGGCTTTCTCTTGTTGCGGTAAGCGGGGGCTACTCTTCGTTGCAGTGCACGGGCTTCAATAGTTGTGGCACGCGGGCTCAGTAGTTGTGGCTCGTGGGCTCTAGAGCACAGCCTCAGTAGTTGTGGTGCACGGGCTTAGTTGCTCCGCGGCATGTGGGATCTTCCCAGACCAGGGCTCGAACCCATGTCCCCTGCATTGGCAGGCGGATTCTTAACCACTGAGCCACCAGAGAAGTCCAATTGGTGTATTCTTGAACATGGGGATATGCACACATTTCTGGATAGCTCTGTCGTTAACATCAAATGTTGACTGTCATTTTATTTCCTCCATGGCCCTGGGCACACGTGAGTGGTCTGATAAATGTGGACTGACTGGCTAATTGTTTACAGGCCACTCCTCCTGGCAAACTCAAAGATGAGAGCTTATATGGCCTTTGTGTTATCCTGAGTCCCCAGCCCATATGTCTTTGATTATACCACAGAGGGCCAAATCTTTACGTGCATAATAAATAGCAGGACCTAGACGGCTCTGCAGCCACGCTGCAAAGTGAGGGCAGCACACGGGGAAATGTTGATCATCTCTGCGTATCTGATCGCTGTGTGTCTGTACCTACAAGACGTTACAGGAGGATGTCTCCTGGTTGAAATACTCCGTCTGATAAAAATCCTCAGGATGACGTTAACAGGCTAGGTGTCTCTACGCTGCCTTCATCTTCAGCACAAAAAGCTCTGTGAGTGGGGCCAGTTTTAACAAAAGATGAAACATTTTCTCACAAATTAAGAAGATCACCACACAAGCCATTAAAAATAATTGCACAGACTATCTTCCTTGATTCTTTTCATTGGAAATGAGACAACACCATCTGCCCTGCGCATTAATTCCTTAGCAGGGATTAGCTCGGGCAAGGAATCAGCAGACTGCCTTCCTAACTCCTCCCAGCTGCATAATGAGAGGGGGTGGGGAGGGTCCTGCTTGGGTTCATGGTGATTTCTTCACGCCTGGTTTCTTCTCTTCCAGATTCCCTCTGTGCTGCCTTCTGAGGCAGGACCTGCAACGTGGCCACAGTCAGTCCCCTCCCTGGTTCTCGTGCTGGGAAAGGACGCTGGGAACGGGGTGGCTCCAAGGACGTGAGCCCCCCGAACTGAGCGCCTGATGAGCAGCTACAGTGCCAACGTGGGGCCTGCCCCTGGCACACTCACTCGCTTGCCCTTAGGAAACATGAAACCAGCCACCTATTCTTTCCAAGGGCTCATGCTGTTTCATCCTCAAAGGAGGAGGCCAGTCATTACCTGTCACACATCAAATGGCTCTCCATTAGCCCCGGGAGCTGCGCTAAAGCCACCTCCCGCTCTCTACTCCTGGAAGACAGAACGTCTGGCAAAAACACCCCGAGGCTATTGTGTGCCGGTTCTTCTGGTTGGCAAGAATACACCTGATGGTGGAAAATTGATTCAAAGGCAATGAGACAAAGGAGGCTGTTCTTTCAAGGATCGGGCGAGGGGTACGGGAAGGTTTTGGCTAGTAATTCCCATTAACGTTACTAGAAGTGACTCATGTAATTCCCCCACCGTCTGAGAGAGGAATACAGGCTTCTCCACCCCAAGACTCTTTTCCCCATGCTGTTAAGGCTCATGAATGTGGATGCTAAACTTTCCAGGGACAGGCGATCAGACACCATGAAGTTCTTTCCAGGCAAACAGAGCTGGTCTGATGCCACAGTGCCCGTGCGAGGGGGCGGCCAGGCTGGGCAAGCAAGGGAATGTGCCTGGTGCTCTCACATCTAACTGCCATCTTTTTCTTCTCATTGTCTACGCTTTTATTTTAGAGGCGTCACGGGAGGGGAGGACTAAAAGGGGTTCCTGCCTCTGCAATACTTACAACCTGAAAAATCATGTGTGCTCGGCTCTAGAGATTAAAAAGTCATGGTACCCAATGAGGAATAATTCATTTCCTGGAGAGAACCAGTAGGGCACAGAGCACCATGAAGACAAGGAGCCTGTGTACCCTCTGTCACAAGCATCCTCTTCCAGAGAACTCTGGAAACAGTGCACAGACGTTAAAGAATTCATCACTAAGAACATATTTGTGAAATGCTAAAATAAATAAATAAAGGAAAAGAAAATTAAAAAACCATGCTTCTCAGATCACAGCCATTTTCCTTGTAGGGGCCCTACTAATAAAAGTTGTAACATTACAAGGGCAATCAGTCTATATGGTGTGGGTGTTCTGTTTATCCATTTACCACGGGCATGGGGGTTCAGGAGCCAAACTGGATCTCCACTCAGCAAATCTGTGGTCTCCTACTACAGCAGAGGTAAAAGATGGTGGGCGAGGGGATGGGGCTGGAAGTCAGGAAGGAGAACAGGGAGAACCTCAGGGGGAAGTGGCCACCAAGTCAACTTTCTTAGGCTTGCAGACTGACCAAGCAAGAAAAAACAAGAAATTCCACAAAAGTGCCCCTTAGAGTGAGGCCCTAAGGGCCACTGGACGGACAGAATTCAGGGGCAGGTTCCCTTCAATGAGGAACATCCCGCTGTCCAAAGGGTAGGGGAGATGGTACCATAGTGTAAAAGACATTTTGCCTTTGGAGCCAGAAGACTTAGACTCAACCTCCAGTGTTTTTTTGGTTTTTTTTTTTTTTAACTTTAAACAAGCTCTTAAGTATCCTGGGCCTTTGTTTCCCCATTCATAAAAATGGCAATAATACCATCTACATTGCAGGGTTTTATCATTATTATTAGCTGGTTACTATGTTCTAGGAACTAGACTAACGTTTGTGTGCTATCTCATTTAAGATTTACGCAACCCTAGGAAGTGACATTGTTATTATTAGGATGATGAATGCATAAGGAGATAAAATAATTTACCCAAAGTCATATAACAACAAGTAGCAGAAGTCGGAGCCAAATGCAGACAGAGCAACTGCAGAGCCGTCTAACCTGATTTAAGATTAAGGAAAAAAGGTATAAAACCACCAGCACTGGGCCTGGCACATCATGATGCTCAGTAATGGCAACTAATACCATTCTTCTCATCACTGGGATGACGTCTATCACATTTATTTCTCAGGTCTAGGTTATCCATGTGCTTTTGATAAACCTGCAATAACTAAAGTAAGATCTCCCAACCTATATTCTTTATGTATAGTCTTGGGTTTTCCACAAGATTCTATGTTGAGCAATATAGAATACCAACTCTAGATCATGTAAACGTATGTCTACAACTAAATAATATACTTTGAAAAACTTCACTTTGAAAATAATGATAGACTCACAGAAAGTTGAAAACTCGTACAAAAATACCACAAAACCTTTCCCTGTAAACACAGCCAAATAAAAGCCCCTGGTCTCTCTCTCTCTTTACAAAGCAAAAGCAGTAGCAAGGGGGGTAAGAGGAGGACCGTGCAGAAGGACACATGGAGAGAGCTCAAGCCCCCTGCAGCTCCCCCCAGCCCAGCAGTGTACACCCCAGCAGAAGCAATTTTAAATAAGCGTTCAATTGGAAGCTCATTTACATTCCTCAGTAGCTTTTACAGGACCATCCATCTTGCCGTCTGTCCTTATTCTGCAGATTCCCTAGATACCAGTTTTCCTGAATAAAAAACCAATCATTGCCACGTATTTTTTAACGAATGTATTTCCTGGGAGTTTCTAGAGCCGGTACTAGTTTATGAGACACAGCCCCTGGTGTGTTTCTTAGTACTCCGCGACTCAACGAAGAGGGGCCATTCCTTCTGTTACCCCTACAACAACCTTCTGCCTCCCCTTCTGTCTCAGCACGGCCGGGCTGGATGCCAGCCGGGGCTCAGAGGGCAGAGAAGGGACCTACCTCTGTCATCAGCCTTGCTGTTCATTTCCTCTTCCTTGTCCTCCTCATCACTGCTGGAGCTCTCCATCTTCTCCTTCATCTGTTCCAGCTGATCCAAGTTAACTCGTCCAACCAGCTCAAAGTTACGGCTTACCTGAAAAAGACCCAAACAGACAGTGGAATCACAAACCACAACCGAATGCGTTTCTCCCCGGAGGACAGAACTTCCCACCGTCATTTTCCTGTGGGTGTGCTTTTAGAGCCAGGACCAAATAACCCCATGCCTAAGAGGTCCTTTCTTCACGCTGACTCTCTCAGAGGCGTACCTGCCGTTTACTTCCACATTCATTTTCACCGGAAGTGTCAACACTGGACCTCCCTTACCAAATTCAGTAAGAAACGTGAGCTACCGTCAGCAGAAAATCAAAAGTATCGCGAAGCCTGGGGTGTAGAATAGGTGTCCAACAAACATTTTTGGAGTTGAATTCAAGGATGTACCTTCTGTAAACTCCCCAAATTGTGGTTTCCTTCCCCTTTCTGGGAATGTAGCCTTTTCTGGTTTGGGCTTTTGGAAACATGTATAAGAAGTGTCATACATGCATATTTATGAAGTTATGTTTCTGGAGGTGAAGTGACTCTGTAAGTAACCTGAAGACTAGCAGTGAGAGTCCCAACATTTCCACCATGAGCCTATCAACCTGGAGGGCTATGGGCTGTCCTAGCTTTGACCAAATGACAGCTATTGGATTCCTAACTCCAGTTTAGATGTAAGACAATATTGGTACTGTTTAGTGTTACTACTGTTTCTGAAGCTGACCACAGCCTATTCATCAAAGCTGGGGATTATCTGAGAAAAATCTAGATGACAAATCCCTAAAAACCCTTTTAGAGTGTTAACTACGGCTGATTTTTGTTTACATAAAACGTGGCTAGAATAATGTGGGAATCCAAACTGTCTTCAAAATATCATCCAAGAGAAATAAAAATCCACCCTGAGAAAACTCTGTAAGGATATTCTGTTTGGGGTTCTCATGTCAATGGTAGTACAAAATGCAGCCTCTTCAATTAATCAATTTTCAGAACTTCTTCAGTTGCATGTGTAGAGTTATCAGCAACGACAGCACAGGAGTCTAGCCAACAAAATGACTCAAACCAATACAGTGATGGGTTCCGTGCTTCCCCTGTGGGGACCAGGGAAGGGGCCCATGAAGATAAATAAGACCCAGTTCTTGCCTCCAGAGTTTAGTTGAGGAGGGAAGACAGACTTCATTAATGAGACTCCAAGGCAGATTTCCATAGCTGCTACAGGAGAGACAGCGTAATGAGGGCGCAGGAGAGGATAGGGAGAATTTACAAGACAGTTCCAAAATATTCCCTGGGACCAGCCCGGAACAAAGATGTGCTGAGCACCACCAATTCCATATGACTGGCAGATGGAAACATCATCATCAGCTGTGACAAATGCGAGAGAAAGAGCCTCAGAGCATCAGGGCCAACAGACAGTCCTGTGAAAAAGGTTAATACTGCCCCCATAACATCATGTTGGGGGGCGGCCGCGTTGAAAAGGAGCAAGAACACTCGGGATGAAAGCTCTCTTAAAGCAAGAGAAACAATCCATTGAATGTAATCCATGAAATCAGTCGACTTGGAAAACAACTCAGCATGAGGGTGGAAAAGACCTCTTCGTCAGTCTCAGCCCTAAACCCTCAGAGAAGGCAAATTCCTGATTTGCTCATGAAAAAAAGTTTTAAAAATGAATAGACTATGGCGAAGAGGAGGAAGCCAAGTTAGAATCTTTCTTCGTCTCTGAGTTCACAGTATCAGCCAGCAAAGGGCTTTTGAACAAAGTACCTTCCTAATTAGGGCTTTATCTATTTACTATCCTCACTCCTACCGACCTATATAGATTTTTTAAAATTTATAACACAGAAGCAAAAAGGCAGGGCACAAGGAGAAGGAACTTTGAAGTCAGATAGACCTGAGCGCAAGTTTCGGGTTTGCCGTGAACCATGAGACTCCGGGCAAATTACTGAACATAAATGTCCTCAGTGTCCTTGTTTGTAAAAGGGGGCCAGCATAGTATCTGAAACACAATAAATAGTTCACCAAATTGTGGTTTCCTTCCCCTTTCTGGGAATGTGGCCTTTTCCGATTTTGGCTTTTGGAAACATGTATAAGTATCGTAAGTGCATATTTATGAAGTTATGTTTCACCACAAAGTCTACATTTTAATCAAATAGCATTTATGACAAATATGTGAATAAAAGTTTTCTGGGTTGCCAATTTTTTTCAGGAAAAGGAGGCAAGATTCCAACTGGCCTAATTTCAAAATATGCAAAGAAACAATATTTTGAAATGATCAGTACTTTAAAAGGCAGCCTTTTCCAATAGCTTTCTCCCTGCTTCAGCCAGGGCAACTATAACCATCATGTAGAAGGGGCAGGAGAGGTGGGCATTGCCAGGAAACAAAAAAAGTGAAACCAAGAAAGGCCAAAAAACAATCCTCAAACATCTTTAATCCAGCAGTTTGCATTCATTCATTCATTCAGGACTCCCAGGGGCCCTGCTGTATGCCAGGCCCTGTGCCTATCAAGGAACTCACAGTGACAGAAGGAGATCTGTCACCAAACCAAATGTTATTTTTTCTTTTCCTCCTTCCTGTTTCTTTTCCTTTTACAGGAAAACTGTTAGCATTTTGGATTCTGCACAATTTTATGAGTACATGACATTTTCATGGTATAATGTTCACCCGGGGCTCACCAAGGATTTATTTGTCCTGAAGATTTCGAAAATCTTTGTTTAAAAATAAAAATGAAGAATTTTGCTATGTAATTAGAAGATTTTAAATTAAAAACTCTTTATAGGGTTGAGTCCTTACTATACTTTAAATCTCCAAACCAGCAATCCAGGGTTAATCTTCATACAAAAGGAAGACTCCTTGCTGCACTTCTGAGCCACCGTCTCTTTCCTGTATTATTGCAAGCCCCTTCCCTCCCTCCCTGCTGGTCTCCCAGCATCCATTCTCACCACCTCTTGCATCTAACCTCCAGGGTGGTCTGACTGAGTGATTTTTTTTAAAAAAAAAATCTGCTCATGTCAGACTCCACTTGCCCTGAGGATGAAACCCCAATTTCTTACTGGGCTTTACATGTCCCCCCAACTATCATCTTACCCCCTGGCCCACCTCGCCCTCACACTGACGGCCCTTTGCTCCCACCACCCTGAGCTTATTCAGGTCCCTGGAACAGGCCAAGCTCTTGACTTTGTGCCTCTCTCCGCAGAGGCTATGTCCTCTGTGTGAAATTCTCTCAAGCCTGCCTCGCTCACATGGTGTCTCCTCAGCCTTCCAGCCTCGCTCCAATGTCACTGTATCTGGGGGACCTTCCCTCAACACCTCCTGGGTTAAATATCCTTGCTCTAGGCTTCCACAGCACCCTCCCCTCCCCTTTCATAACTCAGTGACTGTACAGCCCAGGGAACTAGATTCAATACCTTGTAATAACCTATATAGGTATGTAGAACTGAATCACTTTGCTGTACATCCGAAACTAACAAACACTGTAAATCAACAATGGTGCGATTAAAAAAACCCTCAGAAATTAACTGTTTCTGGCCTGCCTCCCCAACAGAACTGCAAACTCCATGAAGACAAACACCCTGCAGCTTATTCACAGCCAGATCTGCACTGGCCAGCGCAGTGTCCAGATTAGAGCAGGCACGGTTCTCACCTCTTGGATACTGGGTGTCTGCATTTTCATTTATTATATTTTTCTGTACTATAAATGTTTACAAAGAAAAACTAGAAAAGAGAAAAAACTCACTTAAAATCCAACGACCTACATGAAGAACCTAGGGGTAAGATGGGAATAAAGACACAGACCTACCAGAGCATGGACTTGAGGATATGGGAAGAGGGAAGGGTAAGCTGTGACAAAGTGAGAAAGTGGCATGGACATATATACACTACCAAACGTAAAATAGCTAGTGGGAAGTAGCTGCATAGCACAGGGAGATCAGCTCGGTGGTTTGTGACGACCTAGAGGGGTGGGATAGGGAGGGTGGGAGGGAGGGAGACGCAAGAGGGAAGAGATATGGAAACATATGTATATGTGTAACTGATTCACTTTGTTATAAAGTAGAAACTAACACACCATTGTAAAGCAATTATACTCCAATAAAGATATTAAAAAAATAAAATCCAATGACCTATACATAATACCTGTGAACAAGTAGTTACATTTCTGTATTCCTGTTCTCTATTCACAGATGATTTACAGTGCTGCTTTTTGATGCATGGTATGGCATAAATATCAATCTCTATATACATCCTTTTTTTTTTTTTTTTTTTTTGCGGTACGTGGGCCTCTCACTGTTGTGGCCCCTCCCGTTGTGGAACACAGGCTCCAGACGTGCAGGCTCAGTGGCCATGGCTCACGGGCCTAGCCGCTCCGTGGCATGTGGGATCTTCCCAGACCGGGGCACGAACCTGTGTCCCCTGCATCAGCAGGCAGATTCTCAACCACTGCGCCACCAGGGAAGCCCTATACATCCATTTTTAATCACCACATAATACTTCGTTAAGTAGATATATTATAGTTTACTTGACTCTTCCCATGTGAGTTTACCTTTGGTTATTTCTGGCTTTTCACTATTAAAAATGCAACAATAAGGCTTATTATATACAAACCTTTCTTTCATGTTTAGTTTTAGCCATGGCAATCAGGGAAGAAAAAGAAATAAAAGGAATCCAAATTAGAAAAGGAGAAGTAAAACTGTCACTGTTTGCAGAAGACATGATACTATACATAGAAAGTCCTAAAGATGCTACCGGTAAACTACTAGAGCTCATCGATGAATTCGGTAAAATTTCAGGATACAAAATTAATATACAGAAATCTAGCATTTCTATACACGAACAGCGAAAGATCAGAAAAAGAAATTAAGGAAACAATTCCACTTACCAGCACATCAAAAAGAATAAAATACCTAGGAATAAACCTACCTAAAGAGACAAAAGACCTGTACTCTGAAAACTATAAGACACTGATGAAAAACTGAAGATGACACAAACAGATGGAAAGATATACCAGATTCTTGGATTGGAAGAATCAATAATGTCAGAATGACTATACTACTCAAGGCAATCTACAGATTCAGTGCAATCCCTATCAAATTACCAATGGCACAGAACTAGAACAAAAATTTTAAAAATGTGTATGGAAACACAAAAGACCCCACCTGAACAGCCAAAACAATCCTGAGAAAGAAAAATGGAGCTGGAAGAATCACACTCCCTGACTTCAAACTATACTACAAAGCTACAGTCATCAAAACACATTTTTGTTCTGGCACAAAAATAGAAATATAGATCAATGGAACAGGATAGGAAGCTCAGAAATAAACACACACACCTATGGTCAATTTATCTACGACAAAGGAGACAAGAACATATGATGGAGAAAAGACAGTCTCTTCAATACTAGACAGCTAGCTACATGTAAAGAATGAAATTAGAACATTCTCTAACACCATACAAAAAAATAAACTCAAAATGGATTAAAGACCAAAATTTAAGACTGGATACTGTAAAACTCTTAGAGGAAAAAATAGGCAGAACACACTTTGACATAAATTGCAGCAATATCTTTTTGGATCCATCTCCTAGAGTAATGAAAATAAAAACAGAAACAAATGAGACCTAATTAAACTTAAAAGCTTTTGCACAGCAAAGGAAACCATAAACAAAACAAAAAGACAACCCACAGAATGGGAGAAAATATCTGCAAATGAAGCAACTGACAAGGGATTAATCTCCAAAGTATACAAACAGCTCACGCAGCTCAGTAACAAAAAAAACCAAACAACCCAATCAAAAAATGGGCAGATGATCTAAATAGACATTTCTCCAAAGAAGACATAGATAGCCAAAAAACACATGAACAGATACTCAACATTACTAATTATTAGAGAAATGCAAATCAAAGCCACAATGAGGAATTACCTCACACCAGTCAGAATGGCCATCATCAAATAATCTACCAACAATAAATGCTGGAGAGGGTGTGGAGAAAAGGGAACCCTCCTACACTGTTGGTGGGAATGTAAACTGGTACAACCACTATGGAGAACAGTATGGCGGGTCCTTTAAAAACTAAAAATAGAACTATAGTATGATTCAGCAATCCCACTCCTGGGCATATACCCAGAGAAAACTATAATTCGAAAAGATACATTCACCCTAATATTCATTGCAGCACTATTTACAATAGCCAAGACATGGAAACAATCTAAATGTCCAAAGACAGATGAATGGATAAAGAAGATGTGGTATAGGGACTTCCCTGGTGGGCCAGTGGGTAAAACTCAGTGCTCCCAATGCAGGGGGCCCAGGTTTGATCCCTGGTCAGGGAACTAGATACCGCATGCATGCCACAACTAAGAGTCCACATGCCGCAACTAAGAAGCCCACATGCCTCAACTAAAGATCCCACATGCTGCAACGAAGATCCTGTGTACTGCAACTAAGACTCAGCGGAGCCTAAATAATTAATTAATTAATTAAAAGATGTGGTATGTGTATACACACACACACACACACACACACACAATGGAATGTTACTCAGCCATAAAAAAGAATGAAATAATGCCAACTGCAGCAACATGGATGGACCTAGAGATTATCGTACTAAGTAAAGTAAGTCAAACAGAGAAAGACAAATGTCATATGACATCACTTACATGTGGAATCTAGAAATGATACAAATGAACTTATTTACAAAACAGAAATAGACTCACAGACTTTGAAAACACACTTATGGTTACTAAAGGGAAAAGGTGGGGGGAGGGATAAATTAGGAGTTTGGGATTAACATATACTCACTACTATATATAAAACAGATAATCAACAATGACATACTGTATAGCACACGGAACTCTATAATAACCTATATGGGAAAAGAATCTGAAAAAGAATGGATATACGTACATATATAACTGAATCACTTTGCTACACACCTGAAACTAACACAACATTGTAATTCAACTATACTCCAATTTAAAATAAATTTTTAAAAAAATTTTAATTAAAAATAGAAAAAAATTCAGTAATAAGCCTTATTGTATATAAATCTTTCTTTTATATTTAGTTTTAATTTTATAGGCTAAATACTCAGACGTGAAATTACAGGGTCAAAGTCAAATGGTATACAGATTTTATATTAAAGTTCCAATATATTTCTAAGTTTGCTTCTAAAATGACCATACTTGTAGTGATTACTTTCTGGATCTAGAAATTGGTGGGTATCCGACCAACTTCTTAATGAGACAGAGGACACATGGAAGGATACTCACTTTCTTCTTTAGAGATGAGAAGCAATTTATCACCTTGTTTCACAAAAGCCCACAACAGAAGGAGAAAGACAGCAAGGCTGAGTTTGAGTTCCAGAACCTGGCTCCTTAGAGCCTTCTGAAGGCAAAAGAAGCCATCCAAGTTTTTAAAGGGTGGACTGTTCAAACACACAATCACTCAGACTGTAAAACTATGTGCAGATCCTTGTATCTCGTGAAAGTTATCTGTGAATGCCCAGGAACTGAAAGTCCCCCATTAAAGGCTGCTAACTCAAGAGTTGTGTGAAAAGCTGTGCAGTAAGGAGGTGAGATGAACTGCCAAGACCAGCAAAAACTTTACCCCTTAACACTGAAGTGGAGATGCTGTAAACTCCTCAGTGCTCATGCTTAATGTTCAAGCTTCACCACTACACCTGTCTTTTTGTTTGTTGCTTTTTAACCATTCAGCAAAATGGTTTCTATCTGTCCCTAGCATATGAAAGAATTTCCATACTCGAGTCTTATTCTAAGGGGAGGAGTGTTATGTGATTTACAAATATAACCAAGTTGCACATGCATTTTCATACTGCCCTGGGGGGGCAAACCCAGCCTTATAGGAAAGACTGATATAACCTTGCTTGTTAAGGAAAGAATGAAGTTGGACACCCTCGTCTTCAGATTACTTGGCAAACATTAACTGGGGGAGATGGTGATGAAGACAAATCCACGTAGTATTTCCAGAGTCCCCCTCCTACTGACTTAACACTTGTACCTTCAAAAAGAGGCCCCCAACCAGGATGTTCACATCACCTAATAGTGCATGTTCATGTTAAAAAGAAAGGCCAAGTGAACTTTTTACTTCTAGAAGAAGTGACAGCAGAGAACATGGAAAAACTGTCTCTTACATCAGAAGTGCCCATCTCAGTCACAAACTGACAGTGCGTAGTATTGCAAAGATTTTAAAGGACTATGGACCAGGCAGGCAAACTTTTTCTGTGAAGGGCCAGTGAAGCAAGTTTTTTAGGCTTTCTGGACCATATGGTCTGTCACAACTACTCAGTTATTGTGTAGCTTGAAAGCAGCCACAGATAATACGGAAATGGATAAGCATGGCTGCGTTCCAATAAAACTATATTCAGGGACACTGAAATTTGAATTCTGTATAATTTCACATGTCATGAAATATTACTCTTTTGATTTTTTTCAACCATTTAAAATCGTCAAAACCATTCTTAGCTGGTGGGCCATATAAAAACAGGTGGTGGGCCAGATTTGGTCCATGGGCCAGACTCTGCCCACCCCTGACTTATGATATCAGGTGGTTTGCCCAGCACATCCTCTTTGCCTGTCTCTGAAAGTCAGAATGGAAATGAGGGAAAGGAATCAGTGGGAGAAAGGGTCAGCAAAGCACTGTCTCTATGAATTCTTACAGGAAGGTGGTCAAAGACGCCGGGAGAAGTCTTAAATTCTCTGCTAAGAGCATTTCTATCAGAGCTCTTATAAAAGCTTCTAGAAAAGATATTCAGCTCAGTGTATTAAAGTACTATGGAAGGTAAGCCACGACACCATACTTGCTTTGCATTATGCTGCCCTCCTATTTTAGAGACATCCTTATCCAGCACTTAACATGCTGGTTGTGATTCTCTGTTTAAGCTTATCTCATCTGCTTGCTTATAAACTCTTCCAGGGTAGCAACTGTTTCTTATTTAGTTTTACAGGCTCAGTGAAGAGTATAAGGCCAGTCATCTAGTTGACACACAATACATGCTATTTGAATCTACCAGTAACATAAAATCCCATAGGCGATCATAAAGTATAAAGAACTTCATAATATTGCATGCCATGATACAAATTTGCTTGCTAATGAGAATAAAACTGGACATTTTCTAAAAGATTTTGTTTCAGTGCTTACCAAATAATCTACTATATGCTAAAAATTAATCCAGTAGTTTTTCCATGTATCACTTAACCCTTATGATCATTCTGTAAGATATGTGTTATCTTCCGTATTTGTAGATGAGGAAAACAGGACACAAAGCAAGTAAGTGACAAAGCCAGGATTAGAACTCACATCTTCAGATGACATAGCTCCAGCTTTCCTCATTAGAATGCAGATCATCTGTCGAAATGTAAATTTGCTTACAAAATATGGAAACATTATCCATGGGATACTGGCTGAACACAAGAAGAAGGAAGAAAAAAGTACTGTGACAATAATATTCGACCCAAAATTTGGTGGGATAAAGCAGTAGAATCTTCGGAGAATATTTTCTTCAAAATGAAAACCTTTCTAAGAACAGTAAGAATAAAGGGTGGTAAAGTACCAGAAGGGTATGGAGCACAGAAGTCAAGGAGACTATGTACTTTCTTTTGCCGTCATTGAGTTAGAACAGAAAACATGCTTCTGCCAGACCTGACTTAGCAAAAGTCCAGACAAAATCAATCATTTTGAGCATCTCAGCACAGCTCCAGTCACAAGTACTCAAGACAGCCCAGTGAAAGGCATCAGTAAAGTCAAACAACTTTGCTGTCGGCCAGCTGAGCTGCTGCCAATCTCCGGAACTCGCAATCCAGAGGCAAGGATGCTGGTGATGGTGTCATGTTTTGCTTATCCGAACAATTAGGGTACTTATAATTTCTTATTTGAAAAGTGGTTTCATTCATTTATTTAGCAACCAGCTACTGGAGACTTTATTGTATGCAGGGCACTATAGTTAGATTTGGGAAGAAAAGAGAGGTAAACAATGGGGTTTCCATTTTAAGACTGTTGCATCCAGTGGCAAGACAGAGCCTCGTTAAGAGTTAAGTGCAAGTTGAGGCAGCATGAAACACATGCCTTCATAGAGGAAGAAGGAGAGCCCTATGGAAGCTTGGGAGCTAGGGCCATTCATTGTGGCTGGAGACTTTAGTGGATAGTTTCAAAGGTTATAGGCAAAGAACATCTTCAAATGTCTACTTGAGAAATATCTTCTAAGGTTCTGCCAGGCACATCCCTCTGAATATGACCACACCTCTTGCTCATCTACCTCTGATCTGTCTTCCAAAATACATGAAAGAAGCAGGTCCACGGTTGACAAATCAAGAAGCAACTAATATGAGGGAGAGTACAGATGAAATGATATAATCTTCTGGAAAAACCTTCAGCTTGCAGGAATCTACAGAATTCATAAAGCTAGAGATGCCAGTACTTAGTTCAGAAATTAAACACAGTCCAAAAAGACCATGGCCAAAGGTGTATTTTATGATTTGGAGTTGGGGAAGGTTCTTTGTTTTATTTCTCCTCATTTCCTTTGCTGGAAACAAATATTCTATGTGACTTTTTTGTCACCGTGGATTTCACTAGTCCAGAAAGTGGAACAATTTTATTGGAATAACTCAAATGTTGGCAATTCCTCCTGAGCTGAATGTTCTGCTGCTTCCCCTAAACTGACAAAAAGAAAGAGATACGAGTTCCTTAGAGTTCAGCTGCCGGAGGCTCCATTTGTATAAAAAATTAAAAACATTTCAAAGTAAATTCAATTAGTGAATGTGTTTGGCTGAATAGACTATCCTTCTAAATTTAATACAGTGAACATGACAATTTTACGAGCAAAGCAAGTTAGAGATAATATATTTTTATGTTCCTTAAACTAGCAAAGAGACTTCAGAACCATAAAGAATGCTAACAAGGTATTGCATATACTTAAACTTTCTTCAAAGAAAAATATATGTGTGTTTTTCCAAATGTGAGAAGTGCGAGGTTTGGTTTTTTTCATGACTTCAAGGTTCCTAGAAATGTTACCTCTTCATCTTGTACCAGCATTGCTAATAAATGGCACTACTGACATATGATTTCATTCTGTGTGTGTGTGTGTGTGTGTGTGTGAGAGAGAGAGAGAGAGAGAGAGAGAGAGAGAGAGAGAGAGAGAGGAACATAAGGAGGGAGGGACTGAAAGAATAGAATAGTCCGCCTCTAGAAGACCTAGTGAGATAGAAAAAAGACAGGGAGTTGAAGGATGAAAAACTAAAAGTTCAAATAGCCTGTACTGTTTACTTTAGATTCCAAGAGATTTACAAGTGATTCCTTGTTCACTGGTACAAAGATAAAGATCTAGGAAGACAAGATTCTGTGTCACCTAAAAAAATGAAGGTGCTAAAACAAATAAAGAGAAAAAAATGAATGTGTTGATTGTCACCCGTTTCTACTTCACCTTGGCTTCTGAGGATAAACACAGCAGTATAAATCCAGGGCACTTGAGAATTTGGTTCTTCAGCGGAATGGTTTATTTAACTTCAAGGATGCTTCCTGCTGAACCAGTATTCTGTCTAGTCCATGAATGATACAGTCTGACATCTTCAGAGACATTCCTGAGGTTTACAAGCTTTGCAGGCAGAATTCAGGAGTCCAGTTTTGAATATCCACTTCTGTTTAATGATGAAATCCTTTGACTGAAAATACATCCTACAGTGTCTTTTAATTTCTTGTATAGATTCTCTCCACCACACAAAATCACCTAAAGCTATTTGTGGAAGAATGTAATGAGCAATGCACACAACACATTGTTTTGCTAGAAAACAGTAAACCTTAGTTTAGAACCAACTGCTAAGTCTATTGCACATTTTATTTTTGGCAGTTTACACGTTCCTCTGGATCTCTGCATCTTTATAGATCTATCTGTTCTCAGGATCAACCTTATAAGAAAAGACTGCAGAAAATTAACATTTACTGAGGACCTACCATGTGTCAGGTCCTGAGGAACTTGCATCTTTTAGGTATTAAGATGTAATTTACTTACCATAAAATTAATCCATTTTAAATGAACATTTCAATGAGTTTTAGTAAATGTATACATTTGTACAACCCTCTACAATCTTCTTCTATTATTCTAAGAAATACCCTCATACCCTCTGCAAGCAATCCCTGCTCCAAACCTCCAGCCTGAAGCAACTTCTGACCTGCTTTGTCTCCTCAGTTCTGCCTTTTCTAGAAACCATACAATATGTAGTCTTTTGTGTCTGGCTTCTGTCCATTTAACATGATGATTCTGATATTTAGCCATATTGTTACATGTATCAGTAGCTAATTTCTTTTATTGATAAGTAGTATTCCGTTGTATGGATATAGCACATTTTGTTTATGTGGGAGTAGACTTGCTGGATCAAATGGTAAAGTGTATGTTTAACTTTTAAACAAATTGCCAGAATGCTCCAAAGTAGATGTGCCATCATTATACACTGCATTCAGCCCTGTGTGAGATTTCCAGTTTCTCCACATCCTTGCCAACACTTTGGTGCTATTAGTCTTCTTAATTTCAGCCACTCTAGTGGAGAGGTAGTGATGGCTTACTACCTAATTTGCATTTAATTGTCTTAATTTGCATTTCCTTAATGATGAGTCCTACCTATTAAGCATCTTTTCATGTGATCACTTGCCTTTTGTATATCCTCATGGGTAAAGTGTCTATTCAGATCTTTTTCTCATTTTTAATTAAATTGTTAATCTTCTTATTACTGAGTTGTAAAAGTTCTTTATATATTTTGGTTAAAGTCCTTTGTTAGTTATTTTGCGAATATTTGCTTCCAATCGGTTGCTTGCCTTTTCATTTTCTTAATGGTGTCTTCTGAAGAGCAACAATTTTGATGACATCTAATTTATTGATTTTTTTCTTTTAATGTTCACAGCTACTGTATCATACCTAAGAATTTTTTCCCAAGAGAAATTTGAGTGACGTAAAGCATCAACAACCACTATTTTCCATACGGAAATCCAATGGTAACAGTACTATTTGTTGAAAAGTTATCTTTTCCTTATTCCCTTGGCACCTCTGATGAACATCAACCGGCCACATATATTAGGGTTTATTTCTGGATTTTTTCTTCTGCACCACTGATCCATACATCTGTCCTTATACCAATACCACACTTCCTGGGTTACTGTAGCTTTACAGTAAAAGTTTTGAAATAAGGAAGGGTGGGTGGGTCTTCCAATTTTGTTCTTTTTTCATACTGTTCAGGCTATTCTAGGTCCCTTGCATTTCCATATACATTTTAGCATCAGTCTGTCAATTTCTACCAAAGAAAAAAGCCTACTGAGATTTTGATAGATTGATTACACTGAATCTGTAGATCAGTTTGGGAAGCATTGCAAATATTCAGTCTGCTAATCCATGAGTATGGTATATATTGCATTAACTTAGTTCTTTTATTTCTCTCAACAACATTTTGTAGTTTTCAGGATATGGCTTTCACAGTTCTTGTTTATTCTAAGCATTTTTATTCTTTTTGATATTATAAATGAAACTGATCTTCTTAAAATTTCATTTTCTCCAATTGTCCATTACTAGTATATAGAAATATAATTGGCGTTTGTATATTGATCTTATATCCTTCAATTCTGCTAAACTCACTAATATTCTAGTACCTTTTAAAATAGATTATTTAGGATTTTCTACCTACAAAGATCACACTGTCTGTGAACAAAAACAGTTTTATTCCTTCCTTTCCAATTCTTATGGCTTTAATTTCTTGTTCTTGCCTCATGGTTCTTGACTTTTGTATTTCAATCACTAGCAAACTTCTCTTTAGTACATTGTTTATTGATACTCCTATACCCTTTTCATGAATGCTGAAATCAGGGTGTTGTACATCCTTCACCCCAATGAATGACCATTTTTAATTAGTGCATAATGTCAATGCCTATCAGTCAAAATTCACTTTCAGCAGCACTGCTGTCTATGTTTATAAAATAGTGTTTGGATAATTATTTCAAAAATTCAAACTGCATTTTGTATTCATCATTTAGAAAAGAAGAAATAGTTAATAAGCACGAGCCTCAAACTTCACAATGATTGAGACAAAGATGAAAATCATTAGGCATGCTGAGAGTGGCAATTCTTTAGCCTCAATTAGGTGCTTGTTGGACTTAATAAGCTGGTCAACCATGAGAGGGAGTAAGATTAAAGAATCGAACATGGCATAATGAAAATATAACATATCAAAAACCATGTCTAAAATGTAAAGTAGAGTCAGTGATTTTATAGTCCATTTTAGGTCTTTAGGGACATAACTGCCTTTCTCATAGGTTGTTGTTATATTTGAGCACAGTTCAATTCACAAATAGACTGAGACGTGGCTCTCAGTGTGGGAAATACCAGGACTTCATTTAATCTTACAAAACTTCTGAGAAGAGTATACTGATTCCCATTTAGAAATCAGGAAACAGAGAAATTGAAGTAACCTGCTGTACAGTAAATGGTGGAGACGAAATTCAAACCTAGGTCTGTTTGGCTCCAAAAGTTCTAAACTGGGCTCCTAGTTTCCTGAGTAACCCATTTGTTTGATGCATATTCCAAAGCCCCACATTTCCACCTGCTTTCACAACTGGTATGGTTTCTAGCCTTCTCTGGAATTCTCCAGTGACTCACAGCTACTGTGCAACCATTGGGGAAGAATCTACCTTCTTGGTTTGCTCTGCCCCAAAATACCAGTCTGATGGCTTCAACACTATAATGAAAAGATCCGAGGTGGTTACATAAATAAGACACATGTGCATAAATGTAGAAAGCTTAGCTTGAGACAGATAAGTGATTTTCCTTTCAGTTTTGGGGCAGAAATGCCCAGGAAGTTTGGATAAGAAAGGGTATTGAAGTTTTTAAGTGAGGTAATTCAGGCGTTTCTTCTCTGCTTTCATTTTTGGGGAGACACATTAGAAAATGAATGCATTCCAAAGCAGAAAAGTTAGCATCAAACCATTAAACTGTAGATGGGTGATAAAGCTCAGCCTTCTCTCTCAACATCCCACAGAAAAATTCTAACCCTTGGGTACAGATGTCTCAGACAGGGATCTTTATAACTTGGGTTTGTAAGTCCAGAAAAGAGAAGCTGTTATTTCCACTGACAGTACACAGAGCAAGGAAAAAAGGAAACAGTATCAAAAGTGCTTCTCATTGTGCCTTAGGTAAACACTCACTAGATGTTTTGGATTTGTTGGTTAATTAGAAAACATTTCAATAGGCTCTTTTCATGAAACAAATACTAATCATCCCTACCCCCCCCCACACACACACACTCCCCACACTCTGGACAATATACAAAACCAGAAACAACTGTCTCAACTCCTGATGTGCCACACAAGTCCTCAGAGAAGTGAGGAAGCCATCTGGGATGATTTTACCCTCTGATCAGCACACTTTTGGAAGAGAATTCTTTTTCATAAACCCCTTATTTTATGTCCTATACTAATTTGTTCCCTCCACAAATAAAACACATACTGTACGGTCCTTACAATGTTCAGACATGAAGAGCAAAGCCTTGGAAAATTTTTGTAGTCAGCAATATATCGGAAACAACCTACATGACTGAGGGACACACCGGCAGAGCCGTCAGATAGAATAGGGGCCAGCAACTAAGGGTCCACAGCCTGTCGCCTAATTTTGTAAATAAAGTTTTATTGGAACACAGCCATGATCATTCATTTTTGTCTTGTCTAGGGCTGCTTTCTTGCTACAAGGGCAGAGTTGAGTATCTGCCACTGAGACCATCTAGCCTGCAAAACCTGAACTATTTACAATCTAGCCCTTTACGGAAAAAGTTCATCAACTCTTGTGACAGTACATTTAAAATAACATGGAGGGCTTCCCTGGTGGCGCAGTGGTTGAGAGTCCACCTGCCGATGCAGGGGACGTGGGTTCGTGCCCTGGTCCGGGAAGATCTCACATGCCACAGAGCGGCTGGGCCCATGAGCCATGGCCGCTAAGCCTGCACGTCCGCAGCCTGTGCTCCACAATGGGAGAGGCCACAAGGGTGAGAGGCCCATGTACCGCCAAAAGAAACAAAAACAAAAACATGGAAAAATATTCCAGTTAGGGTAAATTAAGTACAAGAAAGGAAAGATATACTCTTTCATGTAAGGTAGAATCACAATTAAATAAAACAAAGGAAAGTGGGCATAGAAGAGACCAAAAATGTTAAGCAGTTGGATGTGGGGGTAGCATTACAGGTGGTTCTCTCTCCCCCATCTACATGTTCCACTTTTCTAAAACGACCTTACAGTTCTTTTATAATAAAAGAATAAACTGAACCTCATTGTAAACATTACTTTGGCGCGTCTCTGTCTTGCACACAGTGGGTGTGGCTAAATTTGGCCCGGCCCCTCCCCCAGGTGTGCTGGGGGGCGGTGGAGGGTGGGGGAGGCCAGGCCTGTACCTTATGCTCGTCCCGAAGGTGGCTGTCCAGTTCCTCCGTGTGCTTGGTCTCATAGTAGCAGAGCTGGCATTTGTAAGGTTTCAGTTCATTGTGCTTTTCTATGTGTTGCTGGAGGCTCTCGTCACTGGAGCAGGTGAAGGTACACTTATCACAGCGGAAAACTACTCCCTGCAAGTATTTTGACAGTTTGGATCGGCATACTTCAATGGGGACAACGCGCTCTTCTGTGGAAACAAATTGAATATAAAGATGGGAATTTTTTTTTTTTTTTTTTTTTTTTTTTTTTTTTTTTTTTTTTTTTTTGCTGTACGCGGGCCTCTCACTGCTGTGGCCTCTCCCATTGCGGAGCACAGGCTCCGGACACACAGGCTCCGCGGCCATGGCTCGCGGGCCCAGCCGCTCCGCGGCATGTGGGATCTTCCGGGATCGGGGCACGAACCCGTGTCCCCTGCATCGGCAGGCGGACTCTCAACCACTGCGCCACCAGGGAAGCCCAAAGATGGGAATTTTTACTGATGGAAAGCAGATGTCCTCTCTCGGGAGTACAAGGAGAGACTCACCCATCCGCTGTTGCTAATTCTCATGGCTCCGGGTCCATGAACTGCACACACATGCCCACCGTCCCTCCTCCAACCCCCCAAATCAACACAGTCCGCTGGGACACACAGGTGTTTCTAAGGCCGAAAACTCTCTGTGTACTTAATACCCAGAATGACCTATAAATAGGGGTGGGCAGGCTGAAAGGTGTTGGCTAATTCCTGAATGGAGGTGATGAAAGGAGGAGAGAAGAAGAGAATTTGTACCAACAGGAATGAGTATCAGCAGCAACCATCAGCGCATCCCACTTCCTCAGCAAGTGGCATTTAGGCTGGACTCACAGATGTCTTTAAGGGGGAAGGAAAATGACATTCTCGGAGCACCTATGTGCCACCACTGTGTACCTCCCTAGCTACTCTATTAGGCTGGAGTTATTCCCATTTTTACAAATTAGTAAAGCAAGGAACTGAGCTTTTAAGTAACTCTCTATGGGTCACAAACTCTGTAATTGCCTAATCCGAGATCCCCATGCCCGTCTACCAAACCGCAAGTCTGTTATTTCCCATCGTTTCCCATTCCATTCCTGTTTCCCCTTCCAAGATGTTCTCAAGGAGACTGTTTTCCTTTTCTGGAAACCAAGGGAATCTCTAATCTAAGTTCAAATCTGAAAACAAAGCATCCTGGGCACTTTCATTCACTGAAACTCCAACTCCACCTCGGAAGAACTGAGGCAGATGAAATGGTTGCAGGCAGCCTTCCGGGGGAGAAAGGGGTGGCGTGGGAGATGGGGAGGATTTGTGCCTTTACAGACAATCTGTAATCTGACTGTCACAAGGGAGAAAATAAAAGAGAGAGAGGATTTGGGTGCTTTTCCCATTCACATACCAAATGCTGCAGGGCTGGAAGTGTGTGTGCTTGTTTATTTTGTGCTCTCTCACCCTTGTGTTTAGCTGCTCAAGTTAAATTTCACACCAGTCTGCCCAGAGTTTCGGCACACGCGCCAGATATCCGTAACTGGGATAAAATTAAAATCTGTGCTATTTATGCAAGGATCAAATATAGTGTGTGCTTTCATGCTGTGTCTGAATTTCAGAAGACTCTGAAAGTTTACAGATGGACACACACAACATATATTTTTTAGAAAGAGCAATCTATTAGTAAGTCAGGGAAGTGTGTTGTACCCTCAGAGTCACCGAGTGGCAACATTTCCAGAGCATCAGGATGTTGTGTGCTGAAGCCCCTCACTCTGGGAGCCCTCCCTTTGTTGCTGGCCTGTGTTTGGCCCCTGGGGAATTTTCCCACCTGAAGCCCTGTCTTTCTCTCAACCAGCACATTCTCAGTGCAGGGCAGTCCCTGCCTTGGGAGCCCTTGAATGCAGCGATTAATTGGCCAGCAAGAATCTGGGCAGAGGAAGCGTGGAAGGTGGTGTCTGCACCACACTCCCTGGAGCTCTAATGCATATGTTATTTTCCCTGTACAAAGAGTCAGTCGCTTATTTAGAAATATAAATATTTTTAAACCACAGTAGAGCAGACAGCTAAGAAACACATGATTATAATGGAATCCACACATTTTCTTAGAATAGCAAATGCTGTAACAGTCTTCTAACCATTCAGTTCCACGGTTTGGTGTAAATGGAGGGAAAAAATGCTTTGGCGTAAACTAATGAGCCTTAAGACAGCCCAGGCTATGATGTTCTATTCCTCTAATCCAGGGTTTCTCAAGAGTAGCACTACTGATGTTTTGATGACAGATAATTCTTTGCTGTGGGAGGCTTTGCTGTGCAGTGTAGCATGTGTATCATCAGCATCCCAGGCCCCTGCCCACCAATGCCAGCAGCACCTCCCCCCACCCAGTCACGACGACAGAAAATGCCTCCAGACAGCTGCACCCTGAGGAAGCAAGATGGACCCCGACTGAGACACCGCTCCAAGTCAAGTGCCAACTATTCAGTCCAGCTGCCCTGGGTTAGACAGGCGTGGCCATGAGCTACGAGCAAGCTGGCGCCCATGGCAAGAGATGGGGGACAGGCTGAAGCAAGGGGACCGGGTTCCACACCCTACAGCTCAGGAGTTCATGGGAAGTGTTGACACCAACTCTTCTGGCACCTTCCTTGAGACTTGCGCCCTCGCCCTGCCCCATGCTCTCTGTGTTTGCTCCTGATTTATACTTTGTCATTTCCACTGCTTCCTCTTTCCTCCTTTGGCTCTGGCCTGTCCCGTCTGCCCCGGTTCTGTCGACCTCCGTGGAGATGGAGAACAGCTGGCTATAATTTTCCACATAACGACGCCTCAACACCTTGAAGACAGTCATTCGGTCGCCCTCCAGTCTTCCCTTCTCCCCCATAAATAAGCGGTTCTTTCAAGCTTGTGTTTTTTTTAACAGGTCTCCTTTTCAACTCCTCTACCACTTTGGTTAGTCTTCTTTGCAGTTTCCTATTTCACTCTGTGTGTCTAAATGCATTTTGCACAAAGTCAGGAACACCCAGAATAATACCTTGGAGGTGAAACAATAACAATGAATGGGAACGGCTGCTCCCATTTATTAAGGGCTCACTATGTTTCAAGCACGGTTAGGTGTTCGACCCTCTCAGCTACTTTTTTTTTTTTTTTGCAGTACGTGGACCTCTCACTGTTGTGGCCTCTCCCATAGCGGAGCACAGGCTCCGGACGTGCAGGCTCAGTGGCCATGGCTCACGGTCCCAGCCGCTCCGCGGCACGTGGGATCTTCCCGGACCGGGGCACGAACCCGTGTCGTGTCCCCTGCATCGGCAGGCGGACTCTCAACCACTGCGCCACCAGGGAAGCCCCCTCAGCTACTTTTTATTCTCACAACGCCCTGCAAGTCAGTTTGATTATCTTCAGTGAAAGCTGAGAACAGACCAGTTAAGCTACTTCCTCGAAGTCGCTCCTCTAGTTCGGCACGAAGTTGTGACCTGGGAGCCTGGGTCTGCTGACCTTCACCCGCGCCCTCCTCTGTGCCTCCTGAAAAGAACTCTCAGGGCACATCCAGTCTGTTCACCATGCACTGCTAAGCCTTTTATTCCTAATAGTTCAAAATCACAAAAGCTATCGGTGTCTAAGGCAACCATTTCTATCTGTATTTCTTTCAAATATCTTCTGGATTTCACAGAAGGTCATTTCCCTGCTGACTTATTCTGAAAGGTAAGACTTCCCATTTCCAAACTAAGACATTAACTACAATATGTCCCAAGTCTCTTAGTTATATGGATGTTAATTTTAGAAAAAAGTTATCTTTTTTTTCCTTTCTACAAACATGGTTAACATGACCAAGATATAAAACAAGACAGACTCTAAAAGGCAGGTGAAGGACCAACAGTGTTTTCTCAATAAGGTTATTCACGGTGGAGGCCAGTGAAGGTCATAAAGTGGGAGACTGGAATGTTTCCAGGTAGGGCCTGAGCCCTGTCTTGGCTACAGAAGCTCAGCGCTTGGGGCTTTTTCTATGGGGGCAGCGACAACTGTGGGTCTTTTCTTGACTTCACACCTCTCGAAATTACCTTGGGTAAGAAATCAAGGCCTGAATCACACGCATTGTGACTCAGCTTCCAGCTCTGGTTGCAAAAATATTATGACTTCACCAGTTTGACTACAAGATAGATCGTGTCTCTCATCTCCTCATACTCAAAAGATGGCTTAGCACTGCAGCTGGACAGAAAAGCCAAAAGGCCCGGAGCAACGCCACACTGTAGCACATGGGTGCTAAGGCTCACCAAAAGCCCGGAAGTGTGTGCCGGGTGGAAAAATCGCAACTACCAAGGCGGGGGTGAGGGGGTCACTTCTGCTCAAAACAGTGAAAAACGACCTCACTGTGGAGCCCAGAATCACCAAGTAAAAATTCTTCCTGAAAGGGAGACCACAACACACATGGGTTTCCTCCCAACAACGTGCCAGGCCTACATGAAGCGGGGGGAGATTTGGAAGTCATTCACTCCAACAAACTCTTGAATGCAGGTTACCATGGTAGAGGGCCAAGACCCTCTCTGGGCCAAACCAAAGACCCACCTGTTACTCTCTCTCAGCTCAACAACTGACAAAGGCTGAGTACTAGAAAGCCACCATCCCCAAATATAACCATAAACAGACACGCATAAACATAAGCACAACAGCTCCTGTAAGAAGTTTTGACATCAGCCAGGCTACCACCCTCAAGCCAAACAGAGCTGGGAACTGCATGTCTGATTCTAACAGGCCAAAGCACGTGATGGGGATGAAGGGAACATGTAATCTCACTGAATAAAATGAAAGACTACCAATCTCACCGTAGATTTTTTTTTTCTCAAGAAAAATGATACTGATCAGATAAATTAGGGGAGATTAGTTCAGTTCCAAAAAGATACCCACCTGCAGGGTTCAGTTGTACTCAGCATTTGTGTACATATTGAGGTTACAGGCTGGGAAACAGAGAGGTTAACATGCCAACTAGAGACCAGTCTTGGTGATTACACAGCTCCATAATTATAATGTAAATATTTGGCAGAACTGTTTCACGCCTATAATTCAATCTGTGCCCAGCTTTTTATACCCAGGTTTGCTGTAGGTATACCAGGGACGTCTAGGCAAAGCGATGCATGAGGCATTGTGCTTCCGATGGTGACGAGAGCTCAGTGGAGGGACTTCCCTGGTGGCGCAGTGGTTAAGAATCCGCCTGCCAGTACAGGGGACACGTGTTCGAGCCCTGGTCCGGGAAGATCCCCCATGCCGCGGAGCAACTAAGCCCGTGTGCCGCAACTACTGAGCCTGCGCTCTAGAGCCCGCGAGCCACAACTACTGAAGCCCGCGCATCTAGAGCCCGTGCTCCGCAACAAGAGAAGCCACCGCAATGAGAAGCCCGTGCACCACAATGAAGAGTAGCCTCGGCTCACTGCAACTAGAGAAGCCCGTGCACAGCAACGAAGACCCAATGCAGCCAAAAATAAATAAATTTATTAAAAAAAAAAAGAGCTCAGTGGAAACATACTCCCGAAACTGTTTACTCCTTCGTTCACTGTCTCTCTTGCCACTAAAGCTCAAGCTCCTTCAGTGCCCAACCTGGCGTGACTCTTCCTGGCTGTATCCCTAGAGCTTAAAGCAAATACTAGCACAGGATGGGCGTTCAGTGAGTGTTTGTGGCATGAATAAAAACCCACCAAACCTCCTACCACCAACTTTCTCCTTGAAACAGAAGTCTCGGGGCTTAATTTTTCTCCAGTTAAATTGGTCCAATCATGGCCAACCTCACCAAATGTTGATCTGACCTAAGTTCATAGTTCCTCCAAGAGATGGGTCTATAATCCTTGGCTTCAATCTTTGCTAAATTAGAATTCACAGGTGTCTCATCAGTACCCCAGCTTCCCAACGACCTACAGAATAACGTTCTACCCCTATGCTGGTACCCAAGCCCTCCTTAATTTGGCCGGAATATACTTCCCTAGGCTTGTCTCCTATTCTCTTCAGAAGAGTCTTATACCACTCTGTAAACACGTCTTGCTTCCACTCACCCGACTGGTTTGTTAAAATTCTCCTTCCACTCTGTAGTGAGTCAAATGGTGCTCCCAGAAATTTATGTCCACCTGACCCCTCAGACTGTGACCTTATTGGGACATGAGGTCTTTGCATGTTAGTCAAGACAAGGTCCAGGTGAGATCATATTGGATTAGAGTGGGTCCTAAATCCAGTGCTCTTGTAAGAAGAGGAAAGGGCACACTGACACACACCGACACACACACACACACACACACACACACACACACACACACACACACACACACACACACACACACACAGAAGAAGGCCATGTGCAGATGAGGCAGAGACTGGAGTGAAGCAGCCACAAGGCAAGGGAAGCCCAGGAAAGTCGGGAGCCAGCAGAAGCTGGGAAGAGCCAAGGAAGGATTGTCTCCTAGTGACTTGAGGAGGGGCCCAGCCCTATGAACACCTGCATTTCAGACTTCCAGGCTCCAAAACAGAAAGAGAATACACTTTTGTTAAGTCCCCCAGATAACGAATACACCCACCTTAAGTCTTCTCTGCCTGTTGAAATGTTATCATGGATCAGTTTGAAAGCTACCCCCTCCACCACCACCTTTTTCTACCCCAAACAGAAATATATCTGCCACTGGGAATCTCCTAGATACTGATCACTCACTATCTTATATGTACTTATGCACACGATTCATCTCCTTGAAGAGGGCAGACTGGGTCTCGTGTACCCCATCTTAACCCAAAGAACGCAGCACGGCATGGCATGGAACAAGCAAATAATGAATGTTTGCTGAATGCATGGACAAACAGTATGCTCTCTCTTGCCACAGCCAACATAATTCCATGGTTATTTCTCATTCAGATTTCCCGGGAGTGAAACGGATTCTCTTTCCCTTCCTCCCTATGTAAATATAGCAATTTGTCTGGACAAAAAGCTAAGGAGACTCTAGTCTTGCAAACAGCAGCTCAGTCTCAGGGCCAGTTCAGAAGTTGTTTTTCTTGCCTTTCATTCCACGTATTTTAATTAGCTAAGGTCTCAGAAAGATCTCGTACTGCAGGCCCTAGAGACCAAAGATGTTTATTCATCCACAGAGTAAGGAAAGCACAGGTGGAGAAAGAGCCACATCTGGTTACTTTGAGATCAGCCCCAACTCAAAATTGCCAGGCAGACACCCAACCCTGTCTCTTGACTTGTCGAGACCAGCTTCCCACTGAGCTGCCATTTTGAGTTGAGATGGCCACCAAAGCCAGGCCAGGATGCAGATGGCAGCTACGCTGTCCCGAAGCACCCTGCCCCCTGCGGCTCAGTGGTCCTCGTCTCTGACCTCCAGTCTCCAGACCACGCCATCCTCAGACCCAAACGCCACAGCCACTAGAATGCTCAACAGAGTGACACCAGCCACCTCCCCAAGGATGAGACAGTGATGCCTGGTGGGCAAAGGCATGGGCTGGGGATCAGACAAGCCTGGGTTCAGATCCCAGCTGGGTTGCTTATTAGTCATTTGACCTTAGGTAAGATGCTCAGTCTTTCTGAAGCTGTTTTTTCTGTTGTTGTCAGGGATAACAGTAATACCTACCACTTAGGGTTTTGTGAAAATTCCATAAAATGACTCACTGGAAAGCACTTAGCACAGCACCTGGTACCTAATAAGCTCGCAGCAATGGTAACCATTGCTGTTGCCGTGGATGCAGTCATTATTACCACCACTCCTCAAATGCTCATGCTCATTCCAGATTGTGTACTTTCTGACCCCAATGAGGACAGTATCTATATACTCTGATGCCTCTTTTAAAATAAATCATCTCTATAAATAAAGAGAAGAGACTGTAAGTAAGCAGTGACAGGCAATATGACGGATGGGTCATGGGGTCAGAGGGCTGCGTTGACACACAGTTTCCCTGCTCACCGGTTGGGTGACTTTGGTTAAACTACTTCAGCCCTCGTGGGCCCAGGGGACTCGCCACTGGATTCAGGGTGGGGACAGTATGCTCTACATCCTACACGGTCCCCTCAGGAGAACCCAGTGGAGAAACTCCTTTCAGGTTCCAGCATCTCAGATTCCTGAACAAAATTTCAAAAGTCTAACAAACACTCTACATCCAGTGGCTTCCGTTTTTGTCTCTCCTACCGTGGGCCGCAGTCCCAGGGCCAAGACTGCAGCCCACTGCTAACAAACGCACAGCACCTCACGGCGGACACCGAGGACCCAAACTCTAGGTGAGCTTTTTCATACTTCACGTGAACTTTCAACTGCTTTCTCCTTATTCTGCGTTTGCCCCCATCTTCTCATTTGTTTTTAATCCTACAGTTCTGCACGACTATTTTTAAGATACCTTAAATCCTTTGTGAAACGATCGTAAATAACTACACTAAGTCAAAGAAAAAGTTTTTTCCTGCTTCAAGCTTCACGTACGTAAAACAGGACTACGGGTCATAGTACTGTCCCTCCCAGTGTGGCTGGACGATGAAGTAAGCGTGTGTGAGAGGCACCAGGTCAGGTGTGGCATGCACCAGGCATTAAGCGTTTCTCTCTCTCTGCCTCCGTTTCTTGAATTCTCAGCTCAGGGAAGGAAAGTCATCAAGCGCATTAGGCATCAAAGCTCTGATCCCACCAGGCAGCAACATGGAAAAGAGAGAGAATCCACTGCCAAAGTGGGGTCTCACCGATGCTGTCTGCTCTACAGCAGCACGACTCCTGGCCTCGCCCCAAGCAGTGCGGGCACAGAGCCAGCGACACACACATGGGCCAGGGGACCGGAAGCCAGGTGGCTGAGGTGGCACACCAGGAGGGAGCACCCGGGCCAGGAATTCCTGCCTAAACGCTCCTGCGTGGCTTTCCCCAGCTTGCAGGCGGACGTTCTCGCCAGCAGGCATGTCACGTCTCATGAGCCTGCCCGGGGAGGAGGGGGACCTGAGGGCGCCAAAGGCTGAGTCTTCCACGGAGTTTGCAGCAGACGTGGGTGACATGTCACAAAACATGCCGGCCAAAGGCAGCGGCTCTGGGGAAATGCTGGAAACTTTGAAAATGCCCCCTCCCCCTGCCCCCTGTGATGCCCAGCATTTCAGAGTAACATCTCAGCAGGGTAGCAGAAGACACTTGTTGCTTTCGAGTCTTTTTTCGGTATTTTCGGCAAATACCTAAAAGCTTTCCCAGGTTAGAGGTAAAGGAAGGAAGAGAGGCAGGAAGAGGAAGAAAAGAAGGGAGGGAGGGAGGGAGGGAGGCAGGGAGGAAGGAAGGAGAGATGGAAAGGTCAGTAGGTGGAAATAGCATGAGAGACTGGCAACGGGCACTCTAGCCATCTTTTTCCATCCGCCTCTGGCTTGAATCTCTTCCGGATAAAGTAGGTTTTACATAAACATATTTTTCCTTCCAGTGCAGACGGGGCCTGTTGTTTGACTGTTTTAATTGGCCAGCAGTAAACTCCACTCAAAGAAAAAAAACAAAGAGGACCTAGAAGACGTACCCCAGCTTATCAGAGGTGCTGACATTTATGGAACACCCAGGATGCACCCACATGGAACACACCAGACGCTCAACACGTCACCTCAGAGGCATAACTCGTCACCTCTTTTTACGGAGGAGAGGGAGGTTAAACACAGGAGGCTTTAAATCTAGAATTTAAACTCAAAGCCTATGGCTTTTCTAACATATATCAGGCCACTTTCAGTTTGAAGAATTTTCGCTCTCCATCCAGTTCAAGGGAAATTCCGCGTTCTGCTTTGGAAATCATCATTTTGGTCTTTGTCCAAAGAACTGCTTACAGCCACAGAGCTCCCTGCCCTCACCCACCCACTCTGCTTCTCATTCACTCCTTCCTTAGCAAGGTCGTGAGACGGGAGGACTCAGGATATAAAACTCCCTCTCAGGGGGAAGCCCCGCAGAACTGTTCGCTGCAGAATCCATCACCTTTGCCTCCCGCCACGTGTGAAGGAAATCCTCTCAGCTGGAAGATGTTTTTACCCTGTTGGCTGTCACTAGGGTGATCGCTGTGATTTCTTGAGGGGAGAGATATGGTGAGGAGCAAGGGACCAGGCAAAGGTGCCGCTTCCACCTTGAGACGGCTTCCCCCTCACGCCACCCGAGCCACCTTCCCCCCGCCCCACACAAGAAAACCGAGCTTGGAAGGTTACCTCGGTGCAGCACAATGTGGTCAATCATGTTGCGTTTGTATTTGGTGTGATAGAGGCAGAGAGGACAGCGAAGATCTTTGGGGCCCTCCTCGGGGACCGCCGAATGCCCGGCTTCCACGTGCATAGTAAAAGCAGATCTGGGAGGGAGGCGGGGAGACAGGCGATGAGTGTAACCAAGGAGCATCTCACTCACACCCCCTGCCAGCAACCCTACTACAGAGACATTCCACCCGGGGGCCAGAACTACAGTGGTTCATCATGTTTGCTGGCCGCAAGTTCCCTGGTCACTCGTGCAATAACTAAGCACTGTCATGCAGTGGTAACTTCTTTTTGGAAATTTTGCTACCTGGCTGGGCTCAGGCAGGGCTGAGTTTGCAAAGAAAGAAACAGGCTCCTAATTTTATTCTTGAGAATTAGAAGTTGCCTGTTAAACATATAAAACAAAATCCCTACAAGAATATATTTCTCATCAGGCTCAGAAGGAGAGGGGCTATTTTGAAGCTGGGAAGATTTATCAGCTGCCTCGGTGATTCTTCCCAGGGAACAGGGGAGGGCAGGCTGGTTAGGAAGTCAGGACGGTTGATGACCACGTAAAGGACACTCAGAGCTGTTGCTGTACCAGCCCTAAGGCGGAGGGCACCGCTGCCTCCCCACTCCACCCTTCTCAAAACCTCAAAACTTACAAAGCCTTAAATGTCTCATAAAAATGGATGAAACCAAGAGTTTAACGGGCAAGGTCCCCTTCTTATTAACCCGAGTGCCTCTCTGTGGGGAAACATGTACACCTGTCAGTGGGCCCTTGTTATCTGGGTCCTTTTTGCCTTCTCTCACTTCTAAGGCCACATACATATTTATCTAAAAAACAACTGAACCACATTAATAGTCAGAGATGTAACACATTTTCCATTAAATCCCAGCAACTAAGATGTTGGTGGAAAAGAGACTTGTTTTTCTATCATGTTTTTTGGGGGGGCATGAAGTCTACTCACCAGCCTCTCTGTGTGGAGTGTATATTGAAGTACTGGAGTGACCTAAAGCCCAGGCCCTGACGGCAGCAGGAGCAGATAATAGCTTTATATCTGTGCTATAGCATTTCATATTATTACAAAAGCTTTCTATCTATGATACAATAACACTTATTAGTGTTGCCTTTGTGCCAAGCACTATGCTAAGCACTTTACGGCTTCTATGGTTCTTTTACTCCTCACAAGCGCCCTATGAGGTAGGTACTATTATTGTCTTTTTTTTTTTTTTTAACAGATAAGGAACCAGAGACACAGAGAGGCTTAGTAACTTGTCCAAAGTCACACAGCCAGTAAGTGGCAAAGCTGGAGTTCAAACCCAGGTAGTCAGGCTCCATATTCTACACTCGTAACCATGAACCTAAACAGTATCTCCCAGGATGAGATGAAATCACAGGAGTTTAGATTAAATGATAGGAAGCATTCCAATCTTTCTCATACACAGGAGCAAAGGTGACTCTGGCTTATCTTTTTTCTAGAAGGGAACTCTCTCTGTGATTGTTCAAGTTCAGTCTTCCCAGTGTGGAGTCTTGGTTCTCTGGGTGTCTTTCAATAATATGATCTTAAGAAATAAGAAATCTCTACAACGGTAGCAGGGGCGCCACGACTCCTGACATTCTCTCTTGACTTTGACTTTGCTTCCGAGAAGATATTTTTTTTTCTCCAAAGACAAATAAAATAAAAGGTGAGGGTGAGGGTGTGGTTTTCCAAAGGGAAAACACTCAGTGTTTCACATACTGGGTCAGGGAAATCCTTTGCCATGATCTCACACTCCTTGGGCACCCATCTGCCCTGATATTTTAAACGCATTTGTTCTGATACAGCTCTTCATCTCTTCCCCAAACCCCCCAAAACAGTCTTCTGGAACTAGCCTCCTCTTGTGAAGACTGGACCCAGCAACCCCTTCTTTATCCCACAGGCAGGGCCTCCCATGAGCTCCAGATAGGAGAGTGAAAGGGAAGAGTATGGTGAGGGGTGAAGCGGGTGCAGCCACCTTGTTTTTCAAGGCTGTTCTTCACGCCACTTACTTAAAGCCTGTGTAAAAGGAGCAGTCTTTGCACTTGAAGAGCTTCTTCCCACCGTGCTTGTCCCTGTAATGGCGCCTGATGCTCTGGATGTAGCCAGAGGAGAATTCACAGAATTCGCAGTGAAGAACGGCTTCCGTCTTCTGCTCAGTGCCCCCCGCAGCTCCAGAAAGAGGCACGGGGCTAACACGGCTGTTGTTTCTCGCCAGAGCAGCGGATTGATAGTGGTTCAACTGCTGCTGAACATCTGGAGGCTCGGAGTAGGATGAGTCTGTGGACAGATGGGGGAAGATGACACCAGACACAAAGCACACAGTGGAGGTTTGACACTTGAAAACCCCCAACATTAGTTTTGAGTTGTTTTGGGTTTTTTTTGCGGTACGCAGGCCTCTCACCGCTGTGGCCTCTCCCATTGCAGAGCACAGGCTCCGGACGTGCAGGCTCAGCGGCCATGGCTCACGGGCCCAGCCGCTCCGCGGCACATGGGATCCTCCTGGACCGGGGCACGAACCCGTGTCCCCTGCATCGGCAGGCGGACTCTCAACCACTGCGCCACCAGGGAAGCCCTAGTTTTGAGTATTTTTTTAAAGGGGTTGACTATGATCCCAGCTTTCATCTTTATTTACATTCTACAACGCATCTCTGGGGAAAGGCAGGTAGGGAGGAAGCGTCACTTCTTTTAATCTGACTTTGAGGGTTCACAGCATTTAAAAATAAAATTCTGAGGTTAAAGGTTTCAAAGTGAAGGAAGAAAGTAAACTGTTTTTTTAAAGGAAATTGCAGCATGGCAACAGGCTGCCACAGAATACCCATCCTTGTAGGTGAGATAAATAAACCCGCACAATGTACACAGGCATCCACATGAGAAAGGAAAGTAGAAGATGCAATATCTCCTCCTTTGCAGCCCAGAATTATTCAAGCCAACCGGGGAGGGGAAAAAAAAAAAAAGTCTTTAACAGAAATGCTCAAGCACATGGCACTCACAAATATAAAAGTGTTTTATGCCTTCACTGTCAAGTGATTTAAATTTTAAAATATAAAAATCCAATAGTGTTCTCCAGGAATGGATGTTTAAAGCTTAGTCAGCATTAAGATGGAGATTTATTCATAAATCCCATTAAAATGAAATTCCAAACAAGTTTCCCTGAAAGGTATTTGAAAGTTTGCAATTCGGAGGAAAATGCTGGAAGTGACAGGCACAAATCTTAAGCCTGTGACGCTCCAGTCATGTGGTGGGGAAATCTAATGTAGACAGGAGGTGGGAAAATCTCAGTTTCTTCCTTAAATAATAATTTTTTTAAAAAAGAGAGAGAAAGTGAAAAGAAAAAAAGGTCTTGAACCTTTTCCCAACACCCAGCTCTGAATGTTGAGGTCAGGAATTCATCAACGTTATCACCACCATTGTCCTATATAACCTAGGCTGCCCATCAATGACACAAATGGAGTCTGTGAATCCCACACAGATGAATTTCAGTGTAACTTTCTTTGAAAAGAAAACAAAGGATTCTTTTCTTAAGCCTTTCAAAAAGCAGGGGGGAAATGGGACAGACACTGTACCAGCCTCCTCCTGATTTGATGGACACCTAATTTTCCAAAGTGTGATTTCCCCAGGTGGGACATGCGGGGGGGCTCTGTAAAACCCATATTTGATGAGACTGGTACCATCCACCCCATTGGCCTCAGAGCAGTTCCCTTATTGTGGGGTCACCTCTTGTCTTCAAAATACTAAAATTCCTCCCCCCCCCTTCTTGTTCCCTCCTCCCCTCCTCAATTCATATTCCTCAGGATTGAGGAAAAAACCCCTTTGGAAATTGTAAACAAACCTGCCACACACACACACATACAAATAAAACAAAAGGAAACTCAAACAATATCTCCGAGCCTCCATGGGTTCATTACCAGGTGTAAACTGAAGACAAAGGAAGAAAGACATTAACACAACTGAATTCATTTCACCCGATTCTTTTTATCTCCCTCCTTTTTCTCCTTATTCCTCCACCCTAGCCAATGAACCCACTGAGGATCAGAATAATGCAATTGTCAACTTCTCTTTCTTTCTTTCAACAGCAGGTTTGTTTACCATTTCATGGACTGTTTGAGATGTTTTCTGTTTAAGCTCTCAAGACTAGTTTCTGCTTCAGACACACGCAGGATGAAGCACAAAGCATGCTCTGGCCGCCTCTCCTGTTAACTGGGACTTGAGCTGCTGGGAAAGCACTGCCACGCCAGTACCCCGGCCAGCCCTGCCCTCTCGCCAGTGCTGGTCCTGGTTTGCTCCTAGCTCTACAGGAAAGAAATCCTGGGACCAGCAAGGCCGAAGTCAGGTCCGACTGCCCTGCCCAGTCGACCATCCACAAATCTCCCCAGAGACCAAAACAAAGGAACAGCCCATTTCTAAGTAAGCAAGCCACCACGGCCTCCAAGAGTCAGTCACAAGGCACCGGACAGCTCCAGTCCCTTTCTAACAAAATTACAAACTGGCTCCTAATCAGAAGACAAACCAGGTCAATCTGTCTCCCCTACCTTCTGCCACCCCTGACCTAGAGCACACGTAAGACTGTCTTGGGTAAAACTCCCCAAAGGGAGAGGAGTCTGACTCAACACATTTTTCTTCTTTCTAGGGTCTATGGCATATCATTCCACCCATCTCGAAAAACGCATTCTCAATTTTAACACGGGTATTTCTTTGTGATACGAAACTTGAAATAAAAATGCTAGAAGTCGTGGAGAAAGCATTCCAAGAAAGGACAGCTCATCACCCTTCACAAATGGCAGTGTGAAAAGAACACCTGTATGTATCCGTGTCATAAAATCCTTCTTTCCTGGTTAAAATCAGATGGACAGGTTTACTTACAGAAAGAAGCAAATCTCACCAACTTAGGATACACTTGCAATAATCCCCAAGTGATAACTTTTTGGGTCTTCTGAGAGCTTTACTGTCCTCTCTGGTGCCAAGACACACTCTTCCTCGCTTTCACTTGGAGTTTGTGAATAATGCACAGTTTTAGCACTTCAGGCACTAAAGTGACAAAGACGTGAGTGTGTCTGATTCCACTGATCCTAAAAAAGCCCACTTGCTGAGCTACATAAAATCCCAGTTTGTTCACGAGGCATAGCCAGAAAGAAGAGCAGAAGAGGATGCTTTTGTGCCCAGGTTAGAAAGACAAACAGATTCTTAGCAGTGAAGGGCATGTCACATAAGTTAAAAATCATCATTAAGACTCTTTTCTTTCATTCCAAGCTTAAGAAAAGGAAAGGAAAAACACTCTGTGCTTGCAGAGCCCGACCTGTGATCATGGGAACATACAGCAGCTAAAGCACAGGAGTACAGGTTACATCTTTACCGCCTCTTTGGCCACGAATATCTAGGATGGAGCCAACAGCAAAGAGGGCATTGGTCCATCCATTCTTAACCCATCCCTGAGATGTGCAGTCTCAGAAGAGTGTCGGTCTCTGAGTTGTGACTTTATTTATGTGCAAAGTTTTGGAAATTAAATTATGATTTATAATTGCAGTTATAAAATAAATTTAGCTAAGTTATATGGAGTTATCCATTTTGTAAACTGTCTATAATAGGAAAATGATTTTATAAGCAAGATCATAACAGAACTGTAGAATGTATGGTCACAGCGCATCTAGGTGGGGCTTTGTAAGTTACTGAACAGCCAACAACGAATTCTCACCACTACGGTGTACGGCATAGGTTCTCACGCCAATTTTACCGATGAGATGGCTGGGGCTGAGAATGGTTGGCCACACAGCTACCGAGAGGCAGAGGTAGGACTGGAACAAAGACCTCTCTGACTCTAAAATCTGAAACTTGTCTATCAGGCATCTGACTCAATGGGTTGACCTCCGGGGTCCCGTGATGCAAGTCAGAAGAACATGAAAGAATATCTGAGTGTTCCATCAGCAAGAAACACACAGCAGAGAAGAGAGAGAGAGAAGATGGCAGTAAGGCTGAAATAGCTGAGAAAGTAACATCAGACTAGGTAGAAATGATCACAAAGAGAAAATAACATTAAACTGAATACCAAGGAAAACACTAAAACCAGCATTTCAGAGCACATGGGAAAAAAGAATCAACAAAGTAAGATTCCCGGGAAAGAAAAAGAATATCCAAAATTTCAAAATGCTTTATAAAAACAAAAAAAAAAGGGACCACCCAGGGGACATTTCTATAAGCACGCTACACAGGTAAGCACTGCAAATACCCAGAACTGGAGATGTGCCTGCCCAAATGGCATGCTTAAGTCAGATGCTGGATAAACTGCCCTCGAAAGATAATGCTGTAACATTCCTCAGGGGGGATTTGGCTGGGAAAAGAAAGGTACACGAATACAAATGGGAGATGGGTGTTTTCCAGTGGCTCTTGGACAGCTCAGGATTTCAAACCGGGGAAGGGTTGAGTTCCAGATGAGAGCTCCTACCCCTATCATTCAGTCAGGTTCCTGGAGAAATGGGAAATTTCTGGCTCTCATTCCAGCCCCCCAGAATTCCAGCCAAACCCAGGTAAGTATCCGTTCAAAGGGTTTTGTTTTGTTTTCTTTTCTTTTTTCTCCAGAGATTAGCCAGCACAGAAATAATCACTGGAAATCTATTTTATAGCAAACGACAAATAAGTGAACTCTGGAAGAACAATAACCATGACAGAATGAAGCCCTCTTGAACATTCCGATCCAACAAAAGATTCGACACCCTCTTCGTGTCAGGCCACAGGCAGGCTCTAGGGACTCAAAGTCAAAGAAGGTGCGAGGAAGGAATCCCCTGGCCGTCCAGTAGTTAGGACTCGGCGCTTTCACTGCTGGGGGCCCGGGTTCAATCCCTGGTCAGGGAACTAAGATCCCACAAGCCACACGGCACAGCCAAAAAAAAAGAGAAGAAGGTGCGAGGGATGCCTTCTAGGAGCCCCGATCTACTAGGAGAAACACAGAGTAGCTGGCTGTTATGAAGATATACGCCTGCTCCATGTCTAACCCACTTACTCCACTGACTGAAGGAATAAAAGGGGCAAAGAGAACAAATGAACAGTAACAGGAGAGTTTAACTATTGCAAGATTGAGGAAGACACAGGGAAGAGTAAGAATCAATTGGGCAGTAAATTGTGGGAGCAGCAGAGAGGACAGCTCCCTTATGCGCTGAGTGATCTGAGAAGGAAGCCGTACGGGAGATCAATTCTCCATTTTCCGCAGCTCCACAGAGAGAGTGTGAGTGAAGGTGAAAACGTGGCAACAGTCCCTTGGTGCCAGCAACCGCAGTTAATTATATTTGAGCTAGAATTTCATGCAGACTTGAGGGAGAGGCTCTTTGGTCAGGGCAAATCCAGTACCAGGAGAAAAGAAAAGACAAAAGGATTTTAGGCAAGCAAAGTTTAGAGGCGGCCAGGGGAGCAAATGGTTAAATGACACCCATTCATTCAGCAAACATTTACTGAACATCTAAGTCAGTGGGGGACCCTGTTCTGGAACAGGAGGACATGGTCCCTGCCCTCAAGCGGCTCACTGTCTCAGACAGACATGTAAATAACTGATTGTGATACACTGCAAGAAAAAAAAAAGTCTCAATGGAGCCACCTTATCTCCAAAGACCTAGTAGAGAAGAAGACAAAATCAGCAGTACTTGGTGACTGGTGGAAGTAGGAGTGAGGGAGATGGGGGGAGGACGTCAAGAGAACCTTGAGTTCCATTAATAAACGTAATTAGTATTAGCTAGTGTGTTAATTAATGAAATCACTACCAGACGTGAAGCTACCTAAATGTTCAATTCACCACACCTCCACCTTAAGTCATGAATAGCAATTAAACAACTACATTCTTATCACAACAACAACAAAAGTGACTTAATTCCTACAGAGTAAAGAAATAAAGATCAGAGGATGAATCTGAGCAGGAAAATATGTACATCGGAGGGTGAGGGAGATCGCGTAAGGAAGGATTTAAAATCTTCAAGTCCTAAAATAGCATAGAGTTCAAAATGATGCACAGATTGCAATTTTCTTCAGAAAAGCAGGTGATTTGGCACCTGAAGGTTGGTAGTATAAGAAACCAGAAACAGAATATTACCTGTAGATAATTTAACAACAAATATGGTAAAAGCCCAAAGTATAGGGTTTGGGTTGGGACCCAAATATGCTGGAAATACTGCCCACTGTTCCTAGAAAAATTGAGAAGGCACACCAACAATGACAAGAGAGCAGCTAAAGACATACTTTAGGTAACAGGCAGGAAGCTTTGGGAATGGCATTAACTCCTATCATACAATGGCTAAGAAACTCATGCGAAGGACAAAAAGGGTCCAAGTATTTCCATGTACATGATAGCAACCCAGGTATCTGTTGGTGACGAGATAGAGAATCCTCCTGCTTATCAGTGAGCTTAGACATGACCCGAGTCTTCACCTAAAACCGAAAAACTCTGTCTGGTGGACGCCTTAAACTCAACATGCTGCATGCACATGGCCACCATCTTTGCTCACGCATCTCCATTGGCTTTCTGAACGTGAGTCAATGGCTCACCACTTCGTTCAAGCTCAAACTGTGGGAATCCTCCTTCAGAGACTGTCAGATGTTTCCTGGGGCAGCACATTTCACCAGGTATCACATCCCAGAGACACATGTCATTTCTTCCCTCCAATCATATTCCTCTCCAGGGCCCTGCCTACCCTTCCCACTGTTCATTCACATCCTCAGATTCCATACAGGCAACTCTTAACAACCTCCTAGCTGGTCTTCCTTCCTCCAAGATCTGTTCTAGTTTGGCCAGCATACATGTCATAGACATATAATATATATCACTTACATGAGCATGATATGATTATGCCTCAGGGCTCAAGGATAAAGCCTACTCCTTGGTACATACAGCTCTACAGTCTGGTCTCAGCCTGTGTTTCCAGCCTCACTTTTGGCTAATTCCCAACTCCTTGCACTTTCTACATATCTCACCATTGGGAATCCTTGATCAAGGGCTCCCTGATGCTCTTCCTCTTCTTTATGCCTGGCAAATCCCTACCCATCCTCAAAACCCAGCTGAAACGTCACCTACTCTGTGAGGCTTTCCCCCAACAATCCAGACAGAACCCTGCTCTCCTCTGTGCTTTGTCAATACATACACATAGTGATTTTCATCTGGATCTTATTATACTTCAGCTTACACTTATATATGTTCTCTCAAGCAACCTCCACCAACAAACTCGGCCTTATCTCTCTATGCCTTTGACCTTAAAACATCCCATGGCAACAGGGTCTGGGCTGGTTGTTGGAGCACTCTGCAGCAGCCCCATCCCCTTCTGCTTCCAGCAGTTGAGTTAATGCTAACAAAAATCAGTTTTATTTTCTCTCAAACTTCTTTGTACCTGTATTATTTATATTTGTTATTGAGCTTATTCAATTTAATTAATATTACCTAAAATGATGAAAGATGGGTATAAAAGTTGCCATTTCTATGAAAGCTCCATTAAGTGCTTGGAAAAGATTTGAGAAAGTCAAGTTGCCAAAAAAAAAAAGACTGTCAAATTACGTTTTGGCAAGATAAAAGATTGAGGAGAACATGGAAGTCTAGAAGGACTCTGCTCTAAGACTGTTCCACAAATGTCTAAATTATCATTCCACTTAAAAGAAACTGAAACTGGAAGTAGTATAGGTGATTACAGTTTATGCAAGAGAGAAAATGGGGAACTCCAATCACAAGACCCAGACTCAAATACATAAGGTTGAAACCTACAGCACAATCCTGGTGAACGAATGCATTTTTAAGTGAAAATAAAATGCTTAAAGCACTTTTAAAAGGATTCCCTGCATTAAGAAATTTGCAAATATCACTGAGAAACGAGGTCTTGATTATATCAAATAAGTTTCAACTGTATCTATCTATATGTTTGACCCTATTTTATATTAATTCAGAAAATACTTATTGAGAGGCTTCTATGTGCCAGGCACTTCTAGGCATTTGGGATACATCAGTGAAAAAAACCAGCAAGGATCCTTGCCCTCGTGGGGCTTACATTTTAGATTGACAGGAATAGTATCTTATGTGCTTTTACAGCCAGAGACTCATGGTCCTTTCATTCAAAAAAGTACTTAAGAAAATGTTTCCTGGATTGAATTTGTGAACAACTTTCTTAAATTCAATCCTGTACCTCTGTCTGTCTATCTCTCTGTTTGAAGTTACAAGAACTGTTTGTATCATAGAGCTGTCAAGATGATTCACAGATTCAAGAGGTTTACTTATTTTAAAAGATTTCTTAGGTTCTATCTAAATTCCTTTGAAACTCAATTTCTTTCTCAAGATACCTGCTGTTCATTTCTTGCTATTAACAGGCAGCAAAATGTGGCATCCAGAACATGACCAACTTCAAATCACCAATTCAACTGTCCATGTATTTCCTTTGAAGACTCTCAAAAAGGTTCTCCAGATAGAACACTGGGCCATTCCAAAGGAAAACTATATTAGAAACTAAGCTTTGGAACACAAGCCATTTCAACTCCTCCTGGATAGTGTCTAAAGGGGAACATAAATCTCTAAAGGCAGCCATGTTACTTTATTTCCTTCTTTTGATTATGCCTTGAAAACCTCCAGGCCCAAGGACTCTGGCACCCCCTTGTCTTCTATCATCAGTAGAGTTCTCTGGCCTGGATGTACAAGATTATGATACAATGGCCAGGGGGGACAATGGGCACTGGATGACTATATATAGGAATTCTGGGCTTGGTTGTCATGGAGACAAACGGAAAAACAAACGCCTAATCCTGAAAATAAGGTTGAGGCCAAACTTGAAGGAAACACGCACTGAAAACTTCCTGTCATTCTGATGAGTAAAAACAAAACCTTGAAATATGATCAGGGAAAACAAAACAAAACAAAAAGTCAGTCTTCAAAATGACAAAAACAGCAAAAAAACGAAAAGGGGCTGAGATTTAGCATCCCATCATCCTTAAATTCACTGAAAGGGTCTCTCAAAGGCCTTATTTGGCATGAAGCTTCATGTTCTCGTTTTCTCTATACTTTCGGGGGAATCCAGGCAAGTCTGACCTAAAACAAAGAGAATTCCTGGACTTGCAATTCACTAGGTCCTATAATCGGAGACAAGCCCATTTGTTTCTCTGTATCATTTTCCCCCAGTGGCATCACCATCCACCCAGTCAATAAAATGAGAACAAATCCTTGATTCCTTTCTCTTTCATTCTATACATTCACTGAGTGAAAAAGTCCTATCGGTTCAACCTCCCAAAAAGCCCACATCTGTGACCCACTCACGGTTCCACAGCCACTGCTTCTGTTCAGGCCCCTGTGGTTGCTTGTGTGAACTTGCATTGCAGGACGTTCCTAACTGGCTTTCTATCTTCAACTTTCTTCTCCCCCTAAGATCCCTTTCTTTTCTAAAAGCAAATATGATCAAGGTACTCAAGCCTTCTTACAAGAAAAATGTCCCAACTCTGAACATCAGTACCCTGGCCCACCTTCATCTTCCCAGACCTACCGCACTCCACGCCCACCGCACTCCACACCCACACTGCCCCCACTCAGCTCTACTGCCACACGGAACGTTCTTAACATTCACTCTGTGTGCTTTTTTTCACTGCTTCTTTGTACATTCTTGCAATATCCTTCTTCGACTTCTCAGCCCGGCAAACTCATCTTTCAAAACTGAACTCAGTTCAAATTTACCATCACTATGAAGATCTTCCCTGATCTTTCTAGATACACTTATTCAACTCCCCCTTCAGGCTTTCCTGCTAGTTCTCATGCTGCACGCAGGTTAATTCATTTTGCCTCCACCAGACTATGATCTCGTTGCAAGCAGGATATCTATCCATGCATCCATGCATGCGTGCATGCATCCATCCATCCAACTATCCACCCATAACTTGTTTAAAGTTCATTATCTCCCAGAACTTAGTTCAGGGCCTGGCCCAAAAGAGGTGTTCAATGAACATGTTATAAAGATCCAAGAAGATTTCAAACTGGAAAAAGTGCTCTGGAAAACCCAGATTTAACAGGAAAATCCAATTAACCAAATGCCACTCTCTCTTTGAACACTGTGGTTAATGGAGCCGTCCCATTGAAACAGGGATCCACTTTTACTGAAACAAGCCTGGGTCTTTTTTGATTACCTGGAGAATGGCTCCTGAAACATTTGAGAATTTGAATGGCAGGAAATTCATGATCCATGACCATCCCAAGGAGTCACAGGCATAATTTCTGGCTTTCACCCTAAATCAGCAAAAAGTCTAAACTTTAAAACAGATGATATCAGGACACCAGGGAGCCACTTTGGATGAATCACTATGAAACTCTCTCCTTCTTCGCACCCACTGGCAGGCACAGATCTGTGGTAGGCATAGATGTTCGTGAGATGCACAGGTGTAACGGTACCACGTATCTAAATGCACCATGACTTTGCTATAGTCAACACCTAAGGCCACAAAAATAGAGGCCTCTGCAATCCAGAAGGTATTCATGGATTATTTTCAGATTTTTAGCATTGCACCCTCACCGTATGAAATGTTTTTCCTCCATCATGGATGCACTCTCCTCCCAGATATGTAGTGTAAGGCTATCATTTTGCAAAAGGACCTGTAGTGGCTCAGAAAGGCAGAGATGGCTTCATGTCACCCAGCCAGTCAGTGGAGAAACAGGAACAGAACCCGGGGCTCCTGCATGCCCCAGTTTCGAAGACACGTTCTTTTTCTGCCACAGCCGTTAGCAAATATCACAGGTATTCCTTCTGTACTAAATGGTATTTGTAACTCAAAGTGTGTGTTCTTAAAAACCCTCCTTGAAACTGGCTGGAAATTTGTCGCAAATCAAATGAATGCATGGCGAAGGAGCCCCCCCCCCTTTTTTTTTTGAGGTATGCGGGCCTCTCACTGTTATGGCCTCTCCCATTGCGGAGCACAGGCTCCGGACGCACAGGCTCAGCGGCCATGGCTCACGGGCGCAGCCGCTCCGCGGCATGTGGGATCTTCCCGGACCGGGGCACGAACCCGTGTCCCCTGCATCGGCAGGCGGACTCTCAACCACTGCGCCACCAGGGAAGCCCGACGGAGCCCTTTTCTAATGTTTTTCAGGAGGAAACTCTGGGTGGCATCGGCCATTGTTCATTGAGACACTCTCACAATACCAAATGCATAGTTCACCTGCGACTCTTTGGAATTGTGTGATGAGGAAGTAATGCTTCCTGCTGTTCGTTTAGATCGTATAGATGTCTTTACCACACAGAAAATCCAACCAACAACATGGAGCACAAAAGCCTCTTTTACATCAGTGACTTGGCCGCAACAGTCGAGAGCTCGCTAGCAACTTCAGATGGTATTCAGAGCTTACGGGCCATGGGCAAGGCCGCCGTGCTTCCTCCTCAAGGCCTGACCGGAGGGAAGATACAAGGAGGCGGTCACAGTGTCCAGCTTGCAACAAACAGTACAGGGAGAGCCCGCACAGGGAACGATGCAGAGATTTCTCCAAAGCTCAGCGAAGCAAGAGGGAAGAACACATCTGAGGAGAAGCGTATATATTTAGATACGTGTCGAGCTCTAAGTGACGGTATGGAAATCGGGTGAGGATAACGATGGCGGATCAAGAACAGGAACGAGCAGCCACACTTCAAAGCGCACGGTTATTCTAAAATTGTCCCCCAGCAGCGGGAGTCTCTGAACCAACACACCCAGTAAGAAAACGGGTTTCTTACCCGTTTTTTTCCTTTTCTTTTCACCTCTTCCCATGCAGTGGAAGAAAATCCTGGCTCCGGGTAAAGCTGTATTTTTAATAACATTAAAGCAGTAGGTTCTTCTCTTGGGACAGACACTCTTGCACCCACTCCAAACGCCCCCACGGGAATATTGCTAGTGATGCTGGGCTCAGGTGTAGGGTGTAAACCTCCAAGAAGCAGAAGGATCAGGCAGTGAAATCCAGGCTCACCTTTCACTGGCTTAGCAGCTCTAGGTCATCAGGTATGTCAGGTGCTTTTGCACAAGTCTCTCACTGATCTTCACCATGACCTTATGACATGGGATGTGTTACTTCCCATTTTACAGATGGGGAAACCAAGGGAGCACCTAGAAAACAGGCAACTTCTCAGCGCCCCGGAGCATGCATGTGAGCCTCCTCATAATCCTTGGGGACTCTCAATTAAGCAGTCCTCTGGTTCCTCATTCATAAAACGGAGACAGTGATACCCACGACTTCATAGGGTGCAGTGCAAACAGGAGAGCAGTGTGTAAAGTACAGCGTCTGGCACGGGGTGGGGGTGCTTTAAGGGCCTCAGTTCCACAGCAATTAAAATCTACATCATATATTTTGCACTAAACGACAAATTGCCTTTTAGTGTTCATGGAGTGTTTTCTATAGATGAAAGAATTTGATCTCCTTCCCTGGACTGCAGGACGGAGCGGAATGAGCATCTCTTACACTGCTCTAAACAGATGTAACTGACATTCACCCCAGCTCCAGGCACATGGCAGGTGTTCGGCAGCTAGTTTGTGACTGATTGATTCTGGGCAAAGCCAACTGCACCGCCCCTTCTGGCAACAACCGGCTGGCTTACTCTGTAGGTGAGGATGGCTGCCACGGGGAGGGGACTGATCGAGGGGCTTGGATTCAGCTCAGAGGCAGGGCTCGACCCAAATAATACACCCAGTCACCCCCATTTTGTTAGCTAACGAGGCACACAGAATGGTCACAAATCAACTTGCTACGAAAAGGCACATCAGAGCAAATTTAATTTCCAAAGTTTAGAGGCTTTCCTGGCAACCATTCTGGGGTCTATTTCCCCTTAAAGGTTTTTCAACATCACCTCCAGCTTTGCGCAAGGTCCCTGGGTAACCGACTGGTGGGTGTGATCATCCCCGTCATTGATGACGCTCTCCCATAGGCCCCTACCTGACACGGCCGCCGCTGCCCTTTTCTCCCTGTTACCTTGTTTTCTTTCTCTCGATTGTACTTCTAACCACCTGATCTACAGCACGTATGTACTGGTCGATTGGTTGGTTCTCCCCACTATCTGTGAGAGGTTTGTCTCAAACTTCTTAACTTGCATGGATGTTTGGATTTTATTTCATAACCAGTGAGGGCATCTAAGTTTTCTTGGGGACTTCCGGCTCAGCTGGGCACGGAGTGTCTGCCCAAGACTGAGTATGAAAAATGTTAAGGGTCTGTGACAAAAGGCAGTCCTGCCACTGGACCACTACACGTCTCGGCCTCTTGAGGGTCGTGGCCAGCGTGCAGCACCATGAACAGCAGCACTTAAGACTACATTCATTCACTTAAATAGCTCATTTGAGTGCCTACATGTGCAAGGTAATCTGCCACGCTCCGGGGACTCAAAATAAAATGATGGCCTCTGCTGGGACTTCCCTGGTGGTCCAGTGGCTAAGACTCCGCACTCACAAAGCAGGGGGCCCGGGTTCAACCCCTGGTCAGGGAACTAGATCCCACATGCCACAACTAAGAGCCCGCATGCCGCAACTAAAAGATTCCGCACGCCACAACCAAAGATCCCGCGTGTCACAACAAAGACCCGGCACAGGCAAATACATAAATAATTTTTTAAAAAATGATATGCCCTTTAAAAAAAATGATGGCCTCTGCCTTCAACAAGCTGATGGTCCTTATATGTGGAATCTAAAATATGACATAAATGAACTTATCTGCAAAACAGAAACAGATTCACAGACAGAGAGAACAGACTTGTGGTTGCCAAGGGGGGTGGGGTGGGAGAAGCATGGATGGGGAGTTTGGGATTAGCAGATGCAAACCATTACATACAGCATGGATAAACAACAAGGTTCTACTATAGCAAAGGGAACTATATTCAATATCCTGGGATAAACCATAATGGAAAAGAATAAGAAAAAGAATGTGCATATACATATGGAACTAAAGCACTTTGCCGTACAGCAGAAATTAACACAACACTGTAAATCAACTACAGTTCAATTAAAAAAAAAAGAAGTGGATGGTCTTGGCGGGGGGATGGAAAGTCAGACAGTTACAATAGAGTAATGATCAGCTCTGAACTAAAGAGTGCCCAAAGATGTGAACAGAAAGGAGGTCCCTTAGCCAGGCAGGAAGAGTTAGGAAGATTCAAGTTTTCAAGGATGAGGAGGAATTAGCCAACCAAGTGAATGGAATAAACAGGAGGTCAGGTGAAAAGAAGTGGAGGAGGACATTCCAGGAAGGAGGACTAGCAAGGCCTGGAGGGTGAAAGCAGGACCCTGTGCAGACAGGGCCTTCAGGACAGCTGCAGCACAGGATGCAGCAGGAAGAAGGGGTGAGGAGTGACCCCGAGAGAGAGAGGGGCCCAAATATCAGCTTTCCATGCTGAGCTTGAATCTACTCTGAAGGCAGAGCAGACAGCCACTGGAGGGTCTGAAGCAGGAACCAGGTGAGATAAAGGCTTCGCATTTGTACCTTTTCTATGTCTATGGATTGCACGCAGAGGCCTGCCCCATCTCTCAGATAGGGAAGGCAGCTTGGCATAAATACATTCCCACCATGAGAGAAAACCAACCAGCAGCACGTTCCTTACTGATGAGGGATAGCAGCAGCTGCCTATGACTCCATGCTTTGTGTTGTCAAGTAGAAAACACCAATGTGGTAACTCTTCCCCTCTGGATTTTACTAGCAGGTTGGAATTGTTCATTTAAAATTCAGTTCCAACTGTTTCAACTGAACACATTACATTTACATCTGGAATAGATTATGGTCCTACTACCTATGGGAAGGAAAACTGGAAACCCAGGAGGCTACCTTTTCTGCTCCCCACCAACCCTTCATGTGCAAGAAAATACCAAGGAAGCACAGGAAACCAAGTGGTATGTCCACACGCTGGCAAACACCAAAAAGACGTAGCCATCAGCCAAGATCTTGTGGTCTGTTGTTTAAATACAGTGTCTCAGCAACATCCAAAATGTTTCTAAATCTGTATCGTACTCCTTAATTTTAACACCCATGTGTCAACCCAAGGACACTTAATACATATTTCTTGGACTCAGACTCAACTCAGTGGTCAAACTACTATCTTGTAAAGTGATTCAATACTCTCCTGGATTCATTAGTGTTTTATAAATGGTTTGTTTCATCATAACAAATATTACATCTACTATATGTTAGGTATTTGACAGATACCAAGACCATCAGAGCTCACAATTCGAGAGCTCTCTGGTTCTTAGGGGAGATTATTGAAACACATATGAAAATGAGTGCGTGCTCAAAGAACAGAGCCAACGCCCACAAGCATTTCTACCTGTTGTGAGCAGAGAGCCTGCCAGACACTGTGGGTCTGGAGTCAGAAAAAAAATCCAAATCTTGACTTACTGCTTTAAACCACTGTCATGTTTATCTACAGAACACAACTTTCCTTTTACATTTACAGGACATCTACTCTAGAAAGTGATGTCCAGAATATAATATGCCAGGTGTTTAGAATAGAAAGATGGGCAGTGGGCAGGACAAAAACCCTGTCCCTGATGAGCTCCCTTTCTGGTAATATCATGGAGTTGGCAGAACGGACCACGTGTCCCCCGGGGAGGTCGGCCATGGCACTGTGGGGTTTCAGAGGAGGGAGAGCTGACTCACGTCGGGCATCACAGGAAACACCATGGAAGCGAAACGTGCACCTGGCTTTGAAGGACAAGCAGGGGCTGGACATCTGGAAGCAGAGGAAGGGAGGGGCAGCTGGGGGATGGGCATGGAGAATGCTGAGAGTGGGAATTTCTTTTTAATAGGCCAGGTAGAGCTGCTAGAGGTTCTCGAACAGGAGAATGATATGACTCTCATCCTTGCTTAGAGGGGACTGAAGGGAGCAGTGTGCAGGTGGGGTGGCTATGGTAATGGCTTGGGTAAGAGACGGGGAGGGGAGGGGAGGGGTGGGTGTGAGAGGAAGTAAGGAGACGGAAACCACAGGACTGAGTAGGCAACAGATGGGATGTGGGTCCAAGGAGACCCGGATACGCAGTGGATTCTAGCTGGGTACCAAGTGCCCTGGCAGAGGGGCAGGCCTGGGAGGAAGTTCATGAGTTCCAGTTTAGAACCTCTGCGGTGGAGGCTGAGTGGGACATCCAGGTGGAGAAAGTGAAGAGCAGATGGAAAAGACGGTCTGGGGCTTAACCTGATTATGGCTGGACGTGGAGATTTTGGTGGCATCCTTAGAAAAGTGAGAGTTGGTTCCGTGTGTCCGTGAGGGGGGAGAGCGCAGAGGAGAGGACTGAGGACCAGACTGGGGTCTACATGATGGCAGCTGTCGGCGAAAACAGGGTAAAGAGAAGGTATCATCAGGGAGGCCGGCGGAGAGCCTGAAACGTACAGTAGGACCCAAACCATGGGAGGAGAGCTTCCCCGGGAGGAAGGTGAGCAGTTTTAAATGCCACGGACAAAAAAAGAAGGATGAGGCAGGAGCAGAGGCCGTGGACTTGTTTGTCTGGAGTCGCTGTCCACCTCTGTAAAAGCCATTTCACTAGCGCACTAGGGCCAAAGTCACACTGCAAAGGATTCCAGAGAGGGCGGGGAGGAGAGGCGGCGGCAGCAGGTGTAAACAAGGAAAGAATGACTCTTTCCCAGAGAGCATGTCTCTGGGGTTAGCCAGCAGGTCACTTCATGAGTGGTTTCAATAAAATGCTGAAGGCACAACACAGGCTCTAGCAGTTTGAGAAGAGAACGAGTGGTGAGGAAGAATAAGTTGGGAGTATTGGTTCTTTTCAAGAGATTTGGAGGCTAAGATTGCAACTGCAGGAAATACAGCAGAAGTTCTTACCCAAGAATGGTTTTAATATTCAAAACGGAGCACTTTCCCAGGGTTCATAGCGCTCCCTTTTCTAGACTCTCCAAGGGAATAATAACACATCAGAGAACTAAGATTTAGGGAGACTGTGTGACATCGTAGACAGAGCTGTGGAGTTAGGCCGACTCCACCCTCCTCCAACCCTGCCAGGTAGTAACTGTGACCTTTCTTAAGACTATTTTCCTCCTTCCAAAAACAGCAGGAAGCTGGTTATGGAAGTTCCTACTTTATGGAATTGTTGTGTGGATTAAACCAATGTTCGTAAAGTATTTAACCGACATGCAATAAATGATAGTTATCACTAATTTAAAATATATACTGATTAATGCCAATAATAATAATGTCTAACTTTGGGACTTATCACTGCATTACACCCACTGATTAGGACATCAAGTGCAAAGGAGTTTCTTGTGTGGGTGGTTTCCATTAAGCCCCAAAGTCCAAAGAAATTTAAATCAACAGGACTCCAGATTAAGCACCTCTCTCCAAAAATGGAATTATTTTAGACTCCCAAGAAACAATTCATGATGTTAAGAGATTTCATTCAGCTTCCAAGGCAAGATGTGAAAGTTTTCTTTCTTTTCCATTAAAAAAAAAATCCTCATCAATCTCTGGTTGTGGACAAATTATCATAAATTGACAAGAAATTTGCTTTTACTATGCTATTTTAATACTAAGATTTCTACAGTAATTTAGAATGTGAAAGCATTTTCATATGTTATCTCATTTTATCCACAAAATAACCCCAAAAAGTAGGCATCATTATTGTCTTACATATAAGAAATCATGGAAGGTCAATGATTTATCTCAGCCCACACTTGTGAACGGAGGCAGTCAGGCCCTCTGCCTGAGGCTGCACATGCTGGATGGTCCACGGCCTCCAATGTGGGTGGTACTTTCTGGATTTGGACCTCAAACTCAGGTGTCCAACATCCCCAAGCAGACTCTTAAGGAAAGATGATCTATACAAATAACTGGTTTTGGAAAGATCATTCCCGCTCCCCACTTTCACTAGCTCCAGCTGGGTTAAAATGGGTCCCCTCCTGGCATCTGCTCAATCAAAACGCACCCAGCAATACACAGGAAGAGTCATGCCCCGCGCCGGTACTGCAGTGCGACTCTAAAATTACACTGGACAAAAAATCGTCCTGAGTTGGGGAAGAGGTTCCATGGAACCCTCGCATGCTTCACCGGAGTGGGAGTGCCTGAGGGGAGCCACGGCCACCAGATGCCCTGGAGCAGGACCTCTCGTGAATCACATGCTGCTGACCTACTGCTGTTAATCACCTTCACGCATTTTGGGAGACAGGAAGCCCAGGGGCCACAGGAGGGATGCTCCACCTGGTCCACAGGGAGAGTCTGGGGCTGCGGGGGTGGGGCTGGTCTCCGTGCTGCTTAACTTTATATGGCTTTACGTCACCAGCTCAAGCACGGTCATCTCCTTTTACTGGGATGATGATGATTAGTATAAACACCACCAGTTTACTCAGTATATTATGAAAGCTGTTTTCTCATACACTGTTTTTGCCATCTCGCCATTTAGAAAATGGTAATTAATTAAATAAATAAAATCTGAAACCTGCCCTTGACTTAACACAGAACTACCATCCCTCCCTCCCGTAGGTCTCAAACACTCTTTTCTGCCCTGGCAACACACAGTGGGTGGACATCTATGTAGCCTACGTTCTTCCCTAGGGATACTGTGATTTAGATAACATCCCAGAAAATTAGAGAAGGCAGAAATGTAGTGAAAAGTACTGATATAGAGGCACATAATAATGAAGCCACTGAAAAAAAATGAAGAGGAAAAAAATTCTATCCTGTATTTTCACACTGAACTTAATCTTTTTTTTTTTTTTTTTTTTTGCAGTAGGCGGGCTTCTCACTGCTGTGGCCTCTCCCATTGCGGAGCATAGGCTCCGGACACGCAGGCTCAGTGGCCGTGGCTCACGGGCCTAGCAGCTCCGCGGCATGTGGGATCTTCCTGGACTGGGACACGAACCCGTGTCCCCTGCATCGGCAGGCGGACTCTCAACCACTACGCCACCAGGGAAGCCCGAACTTAATCATTTTTTAGACAATTGTTTTTTTCCAGTCTTTCATTATATAGGCAACATAACCAAGATGCAAAAGTATACTGTAAATGTATCAGCAAAAATGGTCTTATTTTATTGTTAACAATACATAGAAATTACTGATTTTAACGTGTTAGTTGGGAAGTTTACTTACACTTTACTGCCTGCCTTTAATTATCACAATTGTTCCTTCTAACAGACACGCTGGTGGCCTTATTCTTGTTTGCATGCAAGTTAGATGTGGATTTCTTCATCTTTCCTTCTCTGTATTCCTAATTAAAAACTTACCCATGGGCAACATTTTAAAATACTGTTAAATCAGAGTAACAGGAAAATCACAACTCACAAGTACAATATAATAATTTGTGACACCACAGCTATTAACTCTAGCTCCTCACTCCATTTACTCACTGTTAGCTTTGGGACAGACGAGGTAAACACTGCAGCTATCTGCAACTTCTACCACCTTGGTTGTGACCCCATGCCTGTCTCTTTCACTCAAGAAAGTACCTTGGAATACTTATAAGTAAACTGATGTTATAGAGGGATAAATCGGAATAAGCTCAAATTTATTTTTAAAAATAAATTGATAATTTCAAAAAGATACATGCACCGCTATGTTCATAGCAGCACTATCCACAATAGCCAAGACATGGAAGCAACCTAAATGTCCATCAACAGATGAATGGATAAAGAAGATGTGGTTTATTTATACAATGGACTACTACTCAGCCATAAAAAAAGAATGAAACAATGCCATTTGCAGAAACATGGATGCAACTAGAGATTATCAAACTAAGTGAATTAAGTCAGAAAGAGAAAGACAAATACCAAATCACTTATATGTGGAAGCTAAAACACGTCACAGGGACCTCCCTGGCAGTCCAGTGGTTAAAACTCTGTGCTTCCAATGCAGGGGACGCAGGTTCGATCCCCGGTTGGGGAACTAAGATCCCATATGCCGTGCACAGTGTGGCCAAAAAGTACAAAAAAAATATTAAATTAAACTAAAAAATAAAATAAAATACAACACAAATGAGCTTATCTACAAAATAGAAACAGATTCACAGACATAGAGAACAGACCTGTGGTTGCCAAGGGGCAGGGGGTTGGGGGAGGGACGAAGTGGGAGGTTAGGGTCAGCAGATGTAAGCTGTTATATACAGAACGGATAAACAAGGTCCTACTGCACAGCAAAGGGAACTATATTCAATATCCTGTGATAAACCATAGTGGAAAAGAATATAAAAAAAGAATGTATATCTATGCATAAGTGAATCACTCTGCTGTACAGCAGAAATTAACGCAACCTTGTAAATCAACCATACTTCAATATAAAAAAAAAAGTAAATCAGATTTGTGGTTAATAAAGGTAACCTTGAAAACAGATTGCGAAAGCTTGGGATTAGAGCCAGGAAGACGGGTGGAAATCAGAGGAAGTGCAAGGTGAGGGTTATTCAGGGTTGGGGTCTGGCAGGTTGGAAACCAGAGAAGGACAAAGGAGGCAGAGATACGAGAATGCAGGAGAAAGCCCCTTTGAAATGGCTAAGCCTAAGATCTGGGTTGGCTAGACAAGGGATCGGTAGTGGTCAGAGAGAATTTACGGGTTTGAGATGCTGGAAGTAGAGTGGCTATGGTGAGTCCAGCCACAGATGAAGGGTGGTGGAACACAGTCAGGAAGACGTGAATCTCTCTAGCTGAAGAAACCAAACATTCACTGAGTCATGACCACTGAGTCTAGTATACTGAAATTCCAGAGCACGATGGTCATGGCTGGGGTAGAAAGGCAGGCTGTGAGCCTGGCACTGAGTTCACTGAGGAAGCTAAAGGAACATTCCAGAAGATAAGAAGGAAATAAGCAGAGAGCAGACACTTGAAAAGTGAAGGAAGCAAAAATGTTCAACAGGTAGCAGCAAGTAAGGACTGCACTCACTCTTCTTCTTGGCTGCTTGGAGGAAAGGCATTAGTCACTTTGGTCACAGAGAGTTGAGAAGGAGATGGAGTTGCCATGGGGGGCAGGGGACGGGCAAAGCTAGTTAGCTGGAGGAGGGAGGTGTGACCAAGGAAACGTGCAACATCATGGTGCACACTGGCTTTTTCCAAACATCTTGTGACACAGCTGAGCTCGCAGTCACTAAAATTCCCAGGCTTTTTCACACATAAACTACTGTTTTGTCTGTCTGTTTTCCTTGTGTGTGGTTTATTCTGCCGCCCTAATTCACATCAAGAAATATTTACTGAATGGCCTGCCAAGTGCTAAGACTCTGAAATAGTCCTTGACCTCAGAGAGCACACAGTTTAGTTGTGGAGACAGATATGATAACCGACAATTATAAGAATATTTGGCAAGTCTAGTAATGGAAGTGAATACAAAGGTCAGAAGCTACCCAACATGTTTTATATTTATTACCTAACAAAATCTCATTTTCAGCTCATTACTCTGAACAGTCTAGACAGTCTGTAATCTTGATTTTGTCATTTAACTATGGACCATTTGCCAGTATTTCAAATGTATTAAGTCTTAAGCAGTAGGAAAAGAGACTTTACTTAAGTAATTTTTTAGAAGGTGAATGAGCCTTTAAAGTGAAATAAGCGAGTGAAATTTTGATTGGCGAAACCTCAAAGGCCTTATATAATTCTGAGACTCCCATATTAAATACACATATCACATTCACACAAAACTTCTTGAAGCCTTTAACTACTCAATGTTTATGATTTGAAGGGGAATCATATTTGTTGGTTTGTTTTGAGATATGGACCCTCACATTTTAAAACTATGGTGAGTCAAATAGTGATAGAATCTTCCAAGTAAAGACAAAAACATGAAAAAAAAAGTAGTTTGTATATTGTGGTCCCAGTTTTGGAAAAAAATTAAAATAACAAAACAGAGCCTGTCTGTATATGCAAAGAAGAAACATCTAGATGATTCTACAGCAGACTGTTACTAAATTCTTTTGGGTGCAGAGAGGCTGGCATTATGGGTGACCCTCACGTTTTATGTTATGTATTGCCATAAAGCTGTTCTTTAATCCTAAGTAGGTATTACTCTTGTCATCAGGAGGAAAAATCTATGCAGACATCTTCAAAAGGGATAACTACCTCCTATGACTAGTTTTAATGCACACTCATTCTTGAAGATTTACAGGTATCAGCATCAGGCACCCATAGTTCAAAAGTACCCTCCCACTTCCAAAGGGGACAGGGAACTCGCTGCTGTTCTTCCTTGTTTAGCCCAGCTTCTTAACAATGAAAAGATCTCTTCCTGGTGTTAATTACCCCTACAGTTTGGTTCTACTTCCCCTTATCTCACCAACTATCCTCCCAATAACTTCCCTACACACCTCCACTCTAGCCAGACTGGTCTTCTTGCCGTCCCAGGATCCCTTCTTTAAGTTTGGTCACTTCTGATACTCCTCCCACCTGGAAGACTTCGATCTGCCCATAAAAAAATCCTACTTGCCCTTCAAGGCCCAGCCTGAGTCCCACCTCTTCCAAGAAGCCCTCCAGGACTCATCAATTCCTTCTCTTCTCCATGGCTGCAGCCAATAAAATCCAAATGCAAAATTTCTCATTTGTTATATTCTGCTCTTCTAACTAACTCTACGTATTTATTAACTCAAGCTCTAAATATCAATCAACAATAAAATTTGGCTTTATTTTCCTTTGGAAGATTCCAGGGCCCCCAGACATGTAAGAATAGGTTTCATCTTCTCCACTCTGGCTCATTTATGGATGTGTGTTTCTGTTGCGACTCTTTGATGAAATGGCCCAAAGGTTAAGGGCATAAGCTTTGGGTTCAGACAAGGTCCACCACATATATGTTTTATGACTTTGGGACTCATCATTTCAGTCTCAGTTTCCTTCTCTATAAAATGAGACTAATAATAATTTGTAACTCTGATTCATCGACATATTGAATCTGATGGCAAATTTAAGGCAGTCAGCCGAAGTAAATAAAAATTATGATTAATTTTACCGCTTCAGAATTAAACCAAGAGACGACAGCCAGAAACCTTATAATAAACCAGAATGGATGACTTTCAAACTGGTCACGGGGAAAAAAATAACTAGGAGTGCTAAAAATCAAGGACTACAGGAAAAGTTGAGAAGGTCATCCTGTGTTGCTCGATGGGGTGATCACGGCAGCTTTGGTGGAGGGCTCACAGCACATGAACATAAGAGATGACATAGGAGGTGGCTTCCATGAGGCAGGTAAGAATATTCTGTGTCCCCGAGGAAGCTGGAGAGCCTAGCCCTGGAATGACTGTCCCAAGAGCAGTGTACAGGTAAATAAAACCTTAGCTGGGCCCTGTACTCTTAGCCAAACACCTCTTTTGAGTTGACCCTGATGACTATGAAACTACTTACAAAACAGAGGAGCCCTCTGGCAGGAACACGTCCCTTCCTGGGCATAAACAGCAAGGGACTGACTTCAGTAAAAGGCAAGCAGATCCAATTACCTGAACCTTTCATGTCAGTTTGGCCAGTCTTTATCTTGCCGTTTTTCTTTAAGTACCACCACTGGAATTTTTCTATAGGATATTTTTTTTTTTTTTTTTGCTGTACGCGGGCCTCTCACTGCTGTGGCCTCTCCCGTTGCGGAGCACAGGCTCCGGACACACAGGCTCCGCGGCCATGGCTCGCGGGCCCAGCCGCTCCGCGGCATGTGGGATCTTCCGGGATCGGGGCACGAACCCGTGTCCCCTGCATCGGCAGGCGGACTCTCAACCACTGCGCCACCAGGGAAGCCCTCTATAGGATATTATTTAGGATTATGAATGAATTAAGAAAATGCGTACATCATTTGGACATGCTGGGCCACACCATCAAAACTCATATAATTTATTTTAAAAAATAAATAATAGTTGCTTCAAGAAGGTTATTTCTGGCAACTTCTCATCTCGGCTCTTAAAAACAATTCTTTTTCACATGCCCACCTTGCCCGGGATATACCCTGTGCTCCAGCAAAGCTGCCCCAGGATATCTACCTCTGAATCATGGCTCACACACACTAGTCCTCCCAAATCCAACACCCTTCCCTCTGCTTGTATAAAATCCTCTAGTGCAGAACAGTATTTGAAAGAGAGGAGAGGACCTATGAATCATAAGAAGTCTCAAAAGAGTTTAAGGGATTTTATATTCAATAAAATTGTACTAAAATATCTAGCTCTGGTTCCAGGGGAAAAAAAATATCAAGGTGGGCAATGATAAGACAAAAAAAAAAAAAAAAAAATCTTCCTTTCGAAAAAGACCTGAGATAATTTTAGATGATTTGACTAACAACTGAATATACTTTCTGCCAAAGAATAAAGTAAATTTCTTCTTCCTTTTAGATACTTCCCACAGCTGAGGTTCTGGAGGACTTTAAGGTAATCTCCAACCAAGAAATGCAAAAGTCAGCTGTGGAATTAGGAAGCAAATTCTGGTGTTGCTAGGAACTAGCTCTGAATGAGTTGGGTAGTATATGCTTGTATTTCTGAGGAACAAATGTTTTTCTTGGCATGGGAAGAGGGAGATGGGCGAGTTGACTGAGTTCCCAGGACATGGAAAGCTTATATTTGAAATGTTTTTCAATGCTTGGCACATGAAACTGTGGCGAATTCAGAAAGTCACAGAAATCTCAGGCAGGTGGGTTTCTTGGGAAGGGTCTATCACATGATATTCGACTTCAGGGTGGTGATAATTTCGGAGGCTCCCTATTTGCTGATGAGGGCAAGGTCTATAATTTAACCACTGAAGACTTTTGGATGTCTAATAGAAGATGCGGAATCATCTGTACCACTTTGCACCACTGGAGTTACAGCCTTCTTAAGTCTTTATAGTAGAAATGCCACTCTTCATAATAAGCACTAAAATAAACTCTAGATCAGATTTTAATGTAGAAATTCTGAAGTCAAAAAAGGGAAGGTTAGTATTCTCTGGCCAGATAATTTTGAGACCAGCAGAACCTATTAAAAAATAATGGCCAAGGGCTTCCCTGGTAGCGCAGTGGTTAAGAATCCTCCTGCCAATGCAGGGGACACGGGTTCGAGTCCTGGTCCGGGAAGATCCCACATGCCGCGGAGCAACTAAGCTCGTGTGCCACAACTACTGAGCCTGCGCTCTAGAGCTCGTGGGCCACAACTACTGAAGCCTGTGCGCCTAGAGCCCGTGCTCTGCAACAAGAGAAGCCACCACAATGAGAAGCCCATGCAGCACAACGAAGAGTAGCCCCCACTCGCCGCAACCAGAGAAAGCCCACGCACAGCAACAAAGACCCAATGCAGCCAAAAATAAATAAATTAAAAAACAAAAATGACGGCCAAGCCACTGAAAGTATGCCTTGTATCCCACGTGCTATAAACGACGTAGATCTTTGTATTTCAAAATTATTCACTCAGGAGTCATTTTTAAAGAAACCACTCTTCTTTCTTTCACCCCAAGAGAAATCTGACTGCAACTGGAACCTGTGTGGAAGGGTCTGATGCCCTAGCAACTAATTGGATCCTCTTAAAGGTTGAATTTTATGTCTGACCTATTTAGAAATCTGAAAAGCTTCTCTTCAAAAAGCAGGCATCTCAGATCTTAATTTTTAAGTGTCAAGTATTGCTGCAGTCAAGGTTAAACGAATTGATAGTTTGGCATCAGACTCAATACAATTCTTAGAGAAGATTTTCTTTCAAGCATAAGTGTAATTCACACACTAACAGTTTTAAAGCTCTACTTAATGCCCTACATTTCATATATGAAACAAAGAATATATTTAGGTCAAGTTATATTTTAAATGACATCTAGAAATAGTCTATATGTTAAATATAAAGGTCTATAATGACATTTATTAAAGACAGGATTAATTTCATGGGTATTGCTGTAATTTTTTCCACCAGTCATCTATGGCAGGGTTCAGCAACATACAATCCATGGGCCAAATCCAGCCTCCCCTGCTTTTTTTTTTTTTTTTTTTTTTTTTTTTTGCTGTACGCGGGCCTCTCACTGCTGTGGCCTCTCCCGTTGCGGAGCACAGGCTCCGGACACACAGGCTCCGCGGCCATGGCTCGCGGGCCCAGCCGCTGCGCAGCATGTGGGATCCTCCGGGATAGGGGCACGAACCCGTGTCCCCTGCATCGGCAGGCGGACTCTCAACCACTGCGCCACCAGGGAAGCCCCAGCCTCCCCTGCTTTTGCACATAAAGTTTTATTGGAACACAGCCATGTCCATCTGTTTACATATTGTCTACGGTTGCTTTCACATTACAGTGGCACTGTTGAGTGGTTCTACCAGAGACTCTATGGCCCACAAAGCTGAAAGTATTTTCGATCTGGCTTTTTACAGAAAAAGTTTGCCAATCCTTGATTTATGGCTTGTAGAAATTAACCACTACAAGTCTCCTCTAACCCATATATTATGTTAAAAGGCTGGTGGTGGGCAAAATTTTCAGGGAGAGTAAAAGATTTTTACTAATCTATGAGTTTTGTTGGTCAGTTTCACTCTATAGCTTCTCTGAACTGGATTTAACAGCAACCAAACACTGTATGTTTTTTGACGTAGACGCAGAGAACAAGCTAGTCCATTCCAGGGTCAAATGATTATGTGCGCTTGCTCCAAGGTGCTCTGCTACCAGGTAACCACACTGGTAATGCCCATCTCCCCAGCGCCACCACACTTCCTGGCTCCTCCTGAGTACTGGAAAGGCTTACACCCTGTCTCAAACTTCAGTTTCCCACTTCTACAGAAGGTCTCGTTATCCAGGGAACAATGATAAAGCTGAAAACACTCTTTGTCAAGGAAGATCATTTCCTCTTGGCAGACTGATGTGTCAGAAAGCTTCTCTTAGAGCAATCCCTAAGGTTTCATCTTTGGATCGTCCGTCTTTTGGACTTGCCTCTTAAATGGAAATGAAATAAACTTACCGTTGTACAGCTTGGTTCTGTGGAGTTAGTCAGACATGCTAGGAGACTCGGTACAATTAACTGAATTGAAAACTGTGATGCCTCCAAGAAATCGTTGGTCAGTTAAAAGAAGTCAGCATTTAATAAGTATCTACCTAACTATTCCCATTGGAAAATTAGGGGACAGAACCAAAAGCATATCCACAAGTACAAATGAACACCAAGAAGATCATCAATCGATGAGAAATCAGAGTAGGGCTGGGGCTGGTAAATGTCAGTCTTTAGAAGAAGTTAAACTCAGAGACTGGTAGACAGAAGCAGACAAGGAAGAAATCCTTCCAAGCTCCCAGCAGAGCTTCTTCAGATGCATGGAAGTGGAAATGAAGGCAGAAGATGCTGGGGACAGCAAGTACAGAGATGGTTGGAAACGTAGGTATTTGTTGGAGAGACCACTCAGGATGGAGAATGTGTGACTGAGTGGTGAACTTTGAATGCAACGCAGAGGACTTGGATTTTGACATGAGAAGTGCCTGTGGATTTTTGATGAGAGATGCCTTGATAAAAATAGTGCTTATCAAATATTATTCTAGAAATTAGAACCGAGAAGCCAAATGAAAAGTTGTAACAGAAAATCCTTCTCTTAAAAAAAAAAATCACAAAGCTCCTTACATTTTTCTACCAATTCATACTAGCAAAGACTTCTCTGCTGCGTGGACTACAATGAGATCTATCTTACAAGGGGAAGGATTTCATGACCAAAAGTTCTTGGTGTTTTCCCTAGGCTGCCATTAGGGCACAGACTAAAAGACTATCTAATTCTCACACACCTTATTTATCTTGCACCTGGTCTTCATGTCCGATTTTTGTTTTAAGCGTACCACGCCAGCTACTTCCCTAAAGCAGGCCATTCTGTACAGCATAACTGGACAGAGAGAAGAAATAAAATCAGCTATTCTTTAGGGGACATTCGAGGGAGGAAAAAGATGGAACATCACCAGTAGCCTGACTTCTTACAAAGGATAGAGCTGAATTTTAAATTACATATCCACTGCCCAGGCACTGTGGAGCTACTCAGGCCTAAACAAATCTCATAATGAAACTACACTGCTCTAGTTTCTTTCTTGTTTTATAGATGTATGTATATGTGTGTTTTTCTGTACTGAAAGCACAGACTCGGAAAAAGCCTGAAAAAGCCCAGTCCTCTATTTTATATGGCAGAAAGCACCCAGTAAACACAAACATAGCAGAACACTTCCTCTTGTTGACAACCTTATGATTCCCCCTTAGTGCACTGTTTAGAACAGCCATTAAGTGTCATTTCCCATTACCTTATACACAGAATCAGCACTGCTTTTCTTTCCAACCGCCAATCATGAAGGACATATAGAGGATCCACGTGCTGGTGAGACATGTCAAGACTGACAGCCCAGAGCCTAAGAGCTCTGTTTATGTCCAGAACAGGTGTGCGGCCAGGCAGTGGGAGCGCAGTCACCCCTCCACCTTCTCACATCTGCCTTCCCAGCCTCCCTCCCTTATAGGGCTCCCCTCTGCACTGGGAGGGAGAGCAGCTAGGGAAGAACCTTCCTGTTCAGCCCGTTTCCTTCTGCCGGAGAAGGCTGGCTCGCTCTCAAGACCGCAAGCATCTGACCACTGCAAACAGCAGCGAGCATGTCCAGTCGTTTTATTCACATCCCTCACTAGGGGATCAGAAAGCCAAGGACACACTGGTGATTTCCCTGGTTTTATGGATCTCTACTCCCCCCCCAGGCCTGCAACACATTTTTGGTTCTTGTGTTCAGAGCGCCGTGGCATCTGCAGTGTGGGAAACCTTAACCGAGGGCCAATGGCCCTACAGCTTCCCCTTATTAAAATGTGCAACTGGATTTCACATGCGTGTTTCAAACACCATTCAAGGCGTGATTTACAGGCTACTGTCTAGTCCCACAGCTGTTTTTTCGTCCCCCAGATGCAGCCACTTCTAGGAAACCACCACTCAGCTCCCTAGCAGACAGCCTTCCATTTTCAACCTCTTCCCTCATTCTCGGGCGTCCAAAACCTTGCAACACCTACATCAGAAGGATTCAAGAAAATATCTTTTGAATGGACACACAATTAATTTTACTTTCCACACTATCCATTCATGAGAACAGCCCATTTGATGCCTTCTTTCTGTTTACCCCACCTTAAACCTTTGGGTTTACCTCACCCAAATTAAACAAATCACTGTTGACCCACTGATCCAGGTTATTTATATACATTAAAAACAGCACAGGTCCAATGAGTTCTGTGTAGGCCTCACTAAAGAGTTGCCACCCAGAGCTTTCACATTCATTATGTTCTTCCTTTAGAAGAAGAAGGAAAAACACTTTTTTATTTTATTTTATTATTACTATTTTTTTTGTGGTACGCGGGCCTCTCACTGTTGTGGCCTCTCCCATTGCGGAGCACAGGCTCTGGACATGCAGGCTCAGCGGCCATGGCTCACGGGCCCAGCCGCTCCGCGGCATGTGGGATCTTCCTGGACCGGGGCGCATACCCATGTCCCCTGCATCGGCAGGTGGACTCTCAACCACTGTACCACCAGGGAAGCCCGAAAAACACTTTTATATGTTGCCAAATTATCTCCCTGTGGCTGAATAGACTATCCGTGTTATGCAGAGTTACTCAATATCATTATCATCATGTTTCTGCGACCACCCTCCTCCCAAGGTCCTAACCTAGTCTAGCTTCCAAGAACCTGAAATCAGCCCCAAAAAAGGTTAGGCTTCAGGCTTAGGGCTGTGGTTAGTTCAATACCATGCTGATAATACCCTCTAAACATTTGATTTTAAGCTGCTGGGTGGCCAGAATGGCACTGTATCCATTTATGATTCTTCTGTGCGTTGCACACCTCCTGGCAGAAAGTACAGACTCAGAAAGTTGACTGAACTCTTTTTCAGCCTACACAGAGGAAGGCAAGCCATGCAGTGAGTAGGCTGCGGGATTCCCTTGTCCTGAGACTAAGACCCGCCTTCCAAGGGGGAGGAGGACAAAGGGAAAAGAAGGTACAACATGGCAAGAAATGTCCCAGGAAAAGCCTTTGTTGGGAATGGTGTTTGGATGTATCAATTTCACCCAAATGGTTGCACAAGTGTAGCTTCCATTTCAGATGAAAGCAATTCATTGGCAATCATGTGAAACAAGACCTTACAATTTACATCAAATTCTATTTTGCCTTTTGTTGCAATATACCAATCTCTTACAATGAACAGAATCTCAAGGTGCAAAGGGGACATCTTCTGTGGCCTTTCACATGTGCTCCCCCCATCTCCTCTCCACCCTTTACTCTGAGACTCTTAAGTTTTCCTGGAAAACAACAACAAACACAGGCTAAACTGCCACACAACAGCTGAGGAGACAGCGTGCTCACTTCATTCATTACAAGCCACCGTCGTAACAACAAGCCTTCATTGTTAAACAGAAGTCCTTCAAGACAGGAATACTGGCAAGGAGTTATTGTGTCTAAGCTGGTGTTTACTGATTTGCAAAGGAAAGGCCACCAAGTTCTACAACTCAGCAACGACAGCTTTTAATCCCAGGACTTACCTTTTCTTTTCCTCCCAATTGTCTTCGCCCAGACCTTGTGAATGAAGATTCCTCATTTACTCTTTTGCTATTTGGATAACTAGCCCACATGGACATGTTGGGCTGTCAGATCTTCAGGATACCTGAGGATTCTATCTTTTTAAACCCTTACATTAAAAATAACCCCCAATTCATACTTGTCATAAATGGTCTCAAAAGCCAAAACTGCAATCAAAGGATGTAAATCACTGAATAACATGACCATTTATTAAATATCTACATGTGTCAGGTGTTGTGTTAGGCATTTTACACATGTACCTTTTCTCATTAATCTCTCAAGGCCATCATGAGGTAGGTATCATTATCCAATTTGTCATGTGAGTCTAGGAAGCTAAGATTGCCCAGGAAAACACAACTGGCATTGAGAGAAGTAAGATTCAAAGCCAAGCCTTGGTTCCAAAGAGCCCCTGAACTTTCTTGCCAGCCCACTAAGCTCCTCTCGAGGACCTAGTAGCAGACCTTGGGCAAAAGTCCATTCCCTGACCTGGGAAGTATTCAGGCCAGCGGGTAGATAACTGGTTACCAGAGATGCTGCAGAAGGGATTCTAGCACGAGAGGCTCACGGAAGGGAGCAGCTCTCAGGTCTTCTACATCACTAAGAATCTCCAGACTCCCTCCTCTCCTAAGCACGAGATCCTGCAGTCATCTGCGGTGAGCTGAGTAATCAACACCCTTCTGTTTCTCGGGCGGATCAAAACAACAAACCATCCTGTGCTCGCGCTGCCATACCCGCCATCTCTCGCTCTCATTCTCTCTCTTCTACAGCTTTGGTTACACTGCCAGTGAGGAGACCCCCTCCAGGGCTTCCCAGATTTAGTCTGAAGCTTCCACAGGTGGGCAGTTACACCCTCCTCCTTCCAAATGACGCTTCCTCGACATCCTTCAGCCATAACAGAAATCACTACGTTACCCCTAAATTATCTTGTGACCCCATCAGACACATGCCCCCACCCATTCACCCATTCCAGTCCCACTCGGAACTCTGTCCTTAACTTACACATCTGGCACCCTGAACACTCCACAGCACACACATATTTTTTTAGGACAAGACAGGATATCAATAAGTACAAAAGTCAATGAAGAAATAAATCTCCCTGGTATTCCTCCTCCTTCTTGCTCACAACCACAGCGGAAGAATCCAACACGAACCCATCACACACGTGCTCTTTTCACAAGCAGCGGGCACACCAGTGCAGAGGCGTCTGGCCTCAGCACCAAATAAATGCTCACCGAGTTCACTTCACCCTCCAACTCCAATGTCTATACTGTTCCAACCTTTTCACGTTTCTTCCTTCACTTGAACCGCCACGTTTTCGTGTCAGATTTTCCTCTAGAAAGAAGGATGGGCCGTTAACCCCAGCCCACCTCCCCCCACCCATGATTGATGGTGGCTCGGAAGCCCGGTTTTACCATTGGAATCTTCCACTTCTTCGGCCGGGGTGGCTTTTTGGGAGGAGGAGTGGTGGGCGTGCGAGGAGAGGAGACTGACAATCCTCGGCCGGGGGAGGGTCAGGGCTTTTCCGTGGACCTTGAGGGAGTGTTCCTTCAGTTGGCTGATTGTCATGGTGGAAAAGGAGCACCAAGAACACTTGTAGGCATGCTCACCTGGAGGGAGACGGTCGGCAGCAGAGGAGAAGGAGGGGAGAGGGGACGAGGCGGGTGGAAGACAGAATAACAGGGTCAGTTAACTCCAGAGAGCCTGTCTCAAGCCGCACGGTCTGAGGGCCCTCCCAGACCAACCCCCTGCCCACTCCCACGACCACAGGGCTCCTGGAGGATTGGAACTCTTCTATGAGCCCCGTAATCAAGTGACCTGGTCCCTTTCCAGCTCATGCTTTGCTTATGGGGATGAGCCTACGGTAGATTCCCCAGCAGAGAGTGAAACCAAATGTCTAGGTAGCTCCCTCAGCAAAGGCTTTCCATCTCTCTCCCTCCCTCTCTGTACCAGAAATGACGATGTCAGTTTTCATTCCAGCCTTTATTATCATCCACAGAAAATAATACACTTCATTCTTATTCCAAGGGTCAATTGGTGGCTTTCCGAGCACGAAGTCACTCAGTGCAAACTGCTGTGCTATCCTCATAATTTACTTCCTTGCTGACTCTAGGCCTCCTGGATTCCACACATCCTACCTGTGGGGTTTTTTGGGACCAGTTCACGAACCTCAGCACAAAACTCCATTTCCCTATCTGATCAATAGTACAGAAATGGGTAAAAGTCATTTCTTTAACTGAGAGAGGTGTGTGTATATATATAAACATGTGTGTCTGCATTTAGCTCCAATATTTTTCAATAAAAAGGACATGGAAGTAAAAATAAGTATTTTTCTTTCTTTAATTAATTTTTATTGGAGTATAGTTGATTTACACTGTTGTGTTAGTTTCTGCTGTACAGCAAAGTGAGTCAGTTAAACATTTACATGTATGCACTCTTTTTTAGATGCTTTTCCCATATAGGCCATTACCGAGTAGTGAGTAGAGTTCCCTGTACAATACCTATACAGTAGGTTCTTATTAGTTGTCTATTTTATACATAGTAGTGTGTATATTTCAATCCCAATCTCCCAATTTATCCCTCCCTCCCCCTCCCGCCCCCTTGGTAACCATAAGTTTGTTTTCTACAAAGTATTTTCCTTTTAATTGTTTTTATACCACTGAAATACAGCACAGATCACTATGATCAAATTAAATGAGAGTATGATTTATCTTTGCCCTAAGTCAGGTTTTACATGAATTGCAATTTAAGAAGCAAGGGTGTGAAATGGGCATCCTTATGTCGCTGGACAGACAAACACTGGTACAATCAACTCGGAAAGCAATTTTGCTTTTTATAACAATAAGCTTAGAAAGCTCATGCCTGCAACTCAATAATTCCACTTCTGAGAATTTATATTAAGGAAATACCCTTTAATACTTAGAAATCTGTATTTAGAAATATACATTACTTATGCTTGAAAAAGGGATGAAACATAGGGAAATGATTAAGTAAACGTGGGTATATCTTCTTGATAAATTACTATTCATGAAAATAAATTCTTGAAGAGTTGGCAATTCATAGAAAACTAAAATACTGAAACTCAGAAAAATAAACAGAAAAGCATAATACATTTTAGATTAGATTATAATCATGACTATGGAAAATAATTATAGCGGAAATGGTTGAAAGGAAATATTATCAAATATTAACAACAGTGGTCTTCAGATAATAAGATTATGAATGGCTTGACTGTATTTCTTCTTTCATTTTCAAATTTTTTCTAATGAACATGTATTTTTTGAAATTTATTTTCAAGTGAAACTTAAAAACCAGAGAAGAGGGAAAGGGAAGGAAGGAGAGGAATAAGAGAAGAAAGGATTGTTAGTAACGAAGGTTTTGTGGACCAGTGAATATGAACTGAGGACAGCGCTGATGTGCTACAGACAAATGCTCACTAAAGCAGAGCAAGAATGAGCAAGTAAACATCCACTCTTGCTTTTACCCTGCTGAGATGGTTACTTTCCTGCCACCCCGAAAATTACTAAGTGGTTTCACGTGAAGTGAGACCAGCATCTGAAGTCCTGCATTCAAGCCTCCTTTTCACCACTGATGACCCCCAAAGTGTGCATTTCCAAGAAAGCCTTGAAGAGACCCACACAAAACCTTGCATGATGCAACATGCTATAGCCCAAAGCAGAAGAGAAGCACAAAGAAGTCAGAGGACCCAAACAAGAACACCAGTCAATTCCACACCCTTCAGACCATGACCTGTTAGCTACAGGATAATGCTGGGCATGAATAATGGTGTTTACTAAAATAATAAATATATCTGTCATACTGTACACTACTGCTCTCCTTATTCCATTTCTCAATTTTTCAGTGCAAACCTGGCTATATGAACCTTGGTGGGTGGTTAGAGAGAGAATTCAAATCCAGGTATCTGGTTAGTACACACTACCTTTTACCCTGTAAAATAAAATAAAATACTCCATCTAGAACAGACAAGATGAGTCAAGAGTCTTCTGGAAAATGATTTGGCTTTCTCCAAGCCAAGCCACTCTCTGTAGCTAAGACCAAGTCATAGACACCAACGGTTCAAGGTGTGTGGAGAACTGGATTATGATGCTCCCACCCTCTCTCTCTGGATGCTTCCTTCCTGCAAACCAGTGAGCACAGAAGACCAGTCTGCTTGGTCAGCTCCAAGAATATACACTTCAGCTCAATGCCCTGGAGTCAGTGTGTAGCCTGTGGCACTTTTTTTTTTTTTTTGCGGTACACGGGCCTCTCACTGCTGTGGCCTCTCCCGTTGTGGAGCACAGGCTCCGGACGTGCAGGCTCAGCAGCCATGGCTGACGGGCCCAGCCGCTCCGCGGCATGTGGGATCTTCCCGGACCGGGGCACGAACCCGTGTCCCCTGCATCAGCAGGCGGACTCCCAACCACTGCGCCACCAGGGAAGCCCCGTGGTACTTTTTTAAAGTCTTTCCCACAGGCCAAATCACTTACCCAACTCCCACTGGTAAAGTGTTTTTGACAAGGCTGAGATCTATGGGGGAAACTCCCCAGGACAGTGTCCCAAGTGAATAATTTACAATATACACCAGTTAGAAAAGAGTGGTTTGAACCCGGAAGTCTCTTACTCCATGGACTTTAGTAAAATGTTCTGGAAGATATAAAAATACTAACAGATAGAGAAGAGCCCATATAGCTAATCTGCCATCCCCTCCCCCACCCCCAGTGGGCTTAAGGCATCCTGAAGACTTCCATAGTTTTACTCCATTAAGCCAGTTCAACAGGACCCAACCTTCAGGAAACAGCAGAGACATGGCTGTATTTCCACAGGGGATGAGGAGATGACAAAAGTGAAGGACTCGGGTTCTGGGCAGTTAATAAGAAGCTAATAAGGGAAGGGAAGCTAATAAGAGAAAGGAAGCAAACAAATGAGACAGAAGAATTCCAGTTGATTGAAAAATTTTAAACTAGAATTCTAAACACCTTAGCTGAGGAAACTCAGGGGGGAGACTGGATCTCTAAAAGAATCTCCGACAGTATCGCTAGCTATTCTAAAGCTATTGGTTCCCCAATTTTCCTTTGTTTGATGTAAGTTCCTCAAAGGTTGACAACACCTCTGAGAGGGCCACAGGCTGCTGCGGAGTCGGGGTTCTCAGAGGACACTGGGGACATCCTGGGAGGAGGCCCCAGACCCTGCCACACTGCCTTTCTTACTCATGCCTCTTTCCTCTCTTGGATGAGTTCTGATTAGCTACCTGTGGGCATCCTCCATCATATGCGAAGTAAAAAAGAGCAGAAGAGAGAGGGAGGCAGCATCCTGTGAGTGACAAGGATGTAGGTTTTTGTTCTGGAGTCAAATCCTTAGTGAATGGGCTCTGTGGCCCTGAGCAGGACACTGGAGTTTGAGTCTCTGTGGCTGCATCTGACACTGAGGGTGACAGCAACATCTACCCTTTGGGACTGCCTTGAAGATTAAATGAGACGATGAATATACCATGCTTGTTAGTACAGAGACTGGTAGGTAAGGGATGTTCACGAGACGAGCGCGATGAGATGGGATGACAGAGCGATGGAGATCAGCACAACTCCTGGACACTCATGACCCAGGGTCATTTCTTATCTGGGATGTGGAAATGCATCTAAGGGCATCTCATGAGAAATCTCACACATCCTGAGGTCTCTGTCCCTTTGAATGTCCCCAAGATTATAACTTTATTTTAAGTTGGAAATTATCTTCAGGAGATGTACCAATTCTTGCATTCCCATTAGAAAATCTAGGTAATTTAGAAATTTCTCTAAAAACCAGAACCTGTGAGTAGCAAGAATCGGTCAGTAGGTATGTGTTAGTAGGTATGTGTTAGTTGCGTGAATCAACTATGACATGCGTGACGGGGTACTTGGTATTGTTTTTCCTTTGGGCCATTCTTTAATTTTTTTAATTAGATTAAAATACAACTGACTACACAACCATCCCAAGAAAAACTTATTCTCATGTGTATGGAGCAAGAGACTTAAAAATTTCACTCACTGAAGACTATTAAATTTCAAACTCAGGGAACTAGTGCACCGTGGACACCAACTCACCAGCATGAGCTTTGAGGATGTGTGTCTTCAGCCGGCTGTTGTAGGAGGACTTGAAGGAACAGAGCTTGCATCGGAATGGTTTATGGTGTCCGTGGTGGGTTTGCATGTGGCGATCCAAACTTGAGGGAGAAGAAGAGAAAAGGAAATGACAATATTAAAAACCGCATCCAACATTTTCTCATTGCCCTTTTCCAGAAATCCCATTCCTAAGCTGTTCAAAGTCATTTTGTTACTTTCCAAGGATGGTGCTTACAGGAGGAAAACAAACAAACAAACAAACGCAAATTGACAAGAGTTGGAGAAGCTAAAGGAAAGAAGAGATCAAAAAATTTTTTTGGATTGAGAGACATGGCAATGGAAACAGGTCTTGTTAGACTTATTTTCCCTTCTCTAGAACACTGTGAAGCAGAAGAGGGCATCCAAAAAGAAAAGGTAAAATATGGACAAATTTAAGTTTTCTGAAAAGTCAATGAGGTGCCTATCAAAGAGTCCTTGGGCTTCCCTGGTGGCACAGTGGTTGAGAGTCCGCCTGCCAGTGCAGGGGACGCGGGTTCGTGCCCCGGTCTGGGAGGATCCCACGTGCCGCGGAGCGGCTGGGCCCGTGAACCAAGGCCGTTGGGCCTGCGCGTCCAGAGCCTGTGCTCCGCAGCAGGAGAGGCCACAACAGTGAGAGGCCCACATACCGCAAAAAAAAAAGAGTCCCTGAACTTATACCATTAAAAAAAAAAGGGGGGAATTAGAGAAATTTTGCATGTAAAAAAGGCTGACTTTCTTCTTAAACCTAAATTCCGCTGTGAACACCTGAGCAGGGCACTTGCAATGGGCTATTTTCAAGGTCTTTCTAAATATGGAGGTCCAGTGCAGGTGTGTTTACAGGAAGTCATGTGATCCAGAGGCTGGCCATGACTTCTGATAAAACCATGTTTGCTGTACATCAGTATTCCAGAAGCAACTTATAAAGAAATGATTTAATTATAATTTCCCAGTATTTCATAATAATTACTACTCTAAAAAAATAATAAATCTACCAAACGAGGTGTGGGAAGATGTTCTAATTTAATTTGTATCAATGCCCCAGAGAACTAGATTCCATTCTAAATGACTCATATGGGAACAGTACTGCTTACCATTTAAATATATAATGTTCTCCCAGGCTCCAAAGCAGCCCTTTCCACACTGCCTAAGGACACCTCCCGCTGAACATCCTTCAGCTATCTTAAACTCAACCAGCCTGAAACAAACACGTCAGTTTTTTAAAATCCCCAACAAATTCTCCTCTTCATTTCCTTCTTTGTAGAAAGAACACTTCCAAGCTGTCACTCAACCAGCCTGGAATCCTCTGTGCCATTTGTACTGTACTTTGTCCCTCTTCCCCTCCAGTAAGCCAATTTTTCCCAGCCATGAAGATCCTCCGTCCCTCAACTGTTCCCAAAGTTCCATTCTAACTTCGTGGATCAGCTACTGTCACTGCCTCCTAATTGGTCTCCCCCATCTTTTTTCCAACTCAAAAGCACAAGCGATGGAGTCAGACTGCCTGAGATCAAATGGCAGCGATTACTCATAAGCCGAGTGGCCTTGGGCAAGTTCCATAACCCCTCTATATTAAAAGGCCTCACTTCCCTTATCTATGAAAGGGAGATAATAATGGGACCATACCTCATAGGGCTGTTCTGAGAATAAAATGAGATAATACTTGAAGGCACGTAGCACAGCGCCTGGCACACAGTGAGGCTCAATAAATGTTAGTGATTAAGATGCCTTTACTCGTTTCAGAGTCTTCCTTTTACCAGTAATGTATATTACAAAGCACTAATTCTGCATTCAAAGACCCCCAAATGCAGTCTCTACTCAGGTATTCAGACTTTACCTTCTACTATTCCTTTACATATCACTTAAAAATTAGTCCAACTAGACCGCCAGCTGGTCCCCCCTAAGCATCGATCTCTTCCTCAGGGCCCTACTCTCTCATCGTTTCCTCCACATTGCATCTTCTTTCCAGACTTGGCAAGTCCTTCCTATCTTCCTACTTTAAGACTTGACTCAAATGCTCCCTGTTCCATAAAACCTTCCCAATTCTTCCAAAGTAGATGTACCATCTCCCTTCTCTGAAACTTCATTGCATTTTATTGATGCTTTTTTTTTAAAGACATGTGCCTTATTTTGCCAAGTCATTTGTGTGTTTGCTTTACTTATAACCTGACTAGACCCTAAGTTCCCTGAGATCACCGACCATGTCCTATTCATCTTTATATTCCCCCAAAGCCTCAACAACAGGGCATATTCATTTATTCACAATGATTTATTGAGGTTCTGTGTGTCAGAAAACGTTGAGAGTTGCTGTCCAACAAATACTCATTGAACTGATGAGAGCTACACAAGTTTGAGGCCAGGGCATGAATCTGATGACAAAGATTGGATACTAGGCTCTGTATAATCATAAAAGAGTTTGCAACCCATCCTAACCTCTGTGGAAGCATCACCTCTTCCTGCCTTTCAACAGCCACTAACTAGCACTTTATCTTTTTTAAGAAGCAAACAGCCCATCACTTATTTTCAATTATGATAAAAATAAACAGCATGTCAGTCTCACAATCAGTCACCTTCATCCAAGACTGTAGAACACGTTATTGAAAATTCCTCTCTCATACAGTTGTGACAGAAAGGCAACAAAAGGTTGTTTCTTCTCAGAACCATCCCTCTTCCTGTCACCTCGAAAAGACTCACACAAAAACCCAAATTTTCAATTTCAAAGCTGTGCCAGGTAGCAGGAAACTCCGTCTCCTCAACCCACCCTGTACTTCAAGCATCTCTCTGGCATCGATAAACTTCTTTACCATTCCAGGTCTTTTTAAAAATGCCATGCAGGGCTTCCCTGGTGGCACAGTGGTTGAGAGTCCGCCTGCCGGTGCAGGGGACACGGGTTCGTGCCCCGGTCCGGGAGGATCCCACATGCCGCAGAGCGGCTGGGCCTGTGAGCCATGGCCACTGAACCTGCGCGTCCGGAGCCTGTGCTCCGCAACGGGAGAGGCCACAACAGTGAGAGGCCTGCGTACTGCAAAAAAAAAAAAAAAAATGCCATGCAATGACCCTTTGGTCATATGGGTTAAAGAGTCCTAATTTTACCTCCTTAGCCGCTTAAAATTTCCCAAATGGAACTTTACTTCCTCAAATGTTGATTAGGTAGGTTCTGGATGAATGTTTGACAGATGCACCAGTAAATTCATCGACTCTCTGGTCTTTCCTTGTGTAAGTCATAGCAATGCCTCCAAAATTATCATTTAAGAAAATGCCCAATTTAGAAAACTCTAAATCAAAAAGATACAAGCATCCCAATGTTCACAGCAGCACTATTTACAATAGCCAAGACGTGGAAGCAACCTAAATGTGCAACAACGGATGAACGGATAAAGAAGATGGGGCACATATATACAATGGAATATTACTCGGTCATAAAAAAGAATGAAATAATGTCATTTGCAGCAACAGGGATGCAACTAGAGATTATCATATTTAGTGAAGGAAGTCAGACACAGAAAGACAAACACCATATGATATCACTTTATGTGGAATCTAAAAAAAAATGATACAGATGCACTCATTTACAAAACAGAAATAGACTCACAGACATAGAAAACAAACTTATGGTTGCCAAAGGGGATAGCGGGGGCTAGGGAGACCAAATTAGGAGTTTGAGATGAACAGATACCCACTACTTCAGGGGTCCCCCAAGCAGGCCGCACAGCAGAAAGTCAGCGCGGCAAGCGAGCAAGTGAAGCAAGCTTCACCTGCCGCTCCCCATCGCTCACATTACCGTCTGAACCAACCCCCCGCCCTGTGGAAACAACTGTCTTCCAAGAAACTGGTCCCTGGTGCCAAAAAGGTTGGGGACCGCTGCACGACTTTATATAAAATAGGTTAAACAACAAGGACCTACTGTATAGCACAGGGAACTATACTCGATATTTTGTAATAACCTGTAATGGAAAAGAGTCTGAAAAAGAATGTGCATATATACTGTGTTTGTGTGTGTGTGTATAACTGAATCACTCTGCTGTACGCTTAAAATTAACACAACCTTGTACATTAACTCTACTTCCATTTTTTTTTCTAAATGCCCGATTTTGCCAAATCTGATGTCAGGCAAACAATCTCCTGTTCTCAGCCCCATTCGACAGGTGAGGTGACAGAGGCTCAAGGTAACACAGCCAACTGAACAGCAGGCCTGAACCATGAGCGGGGCCTTCAGACGCCTCCAAGCTCTCCTGCCTTCCACCTCCTCCAGTTACCACTTGCACCCACTCGGTGAGCACTTACTTGTGCCTGAAAGCAGAAACAAAGGAGCAATACTGGCAGCTGTACTTGTCCTCGCGGGTAAACATGGCCAGGGCCAGATGGCTCCTCTCATGAGAACGCAGCCCCTGCATGGACATCAGGACTCTGTCACATTGACTACAATGGTATCCCCCCGGCCGGGTTTCATCCTCCAACATTCCATCAAGCAAGCAGTGTTCACCATCCACCCGGTCCACCAGGGCGCCACTGGCATCTTTGGCTGCTTCCAGTCCATCCAGGAACAAGTGGGAAGGGTCTTCAGCCTCCTGCTAAGAGAACCACACACACACACATGCCCCACCAACAAAATAAATATCCATCATCATCGCTCCCAGCTCTCCTCCTCTCCCTTCATTCTCCCAAACTCCTGTTACGCATGTCCTGTTAAGGCTTCCTCCCCTGCCTCTCCAGCTCCCCCTAGAGGGAGGGCAAACCCAACTGGCATCCTTCATGCAGTGGTGGTGATGTGAGGGCAACATATCCGGACACAGGTTGCTACTGTCTGGGAAAGGTGAGGGAGCGGCTCTCCCACTTTGAAGACAATTCACTCACTTACCTTCTATCTTAAAGAGAAAATTCAAATTGGGATCCTACCAAAACTGATATAAAGCAAGTTAGGGTTATGGCTCAGAGAAAGGAAGAGAGGAAGGGAGGGGAAAAAGGAGAATGGTGTGGGCCCTTGGGAGCCTTGGAACACCCTCGGGAAATGAAGGAAACTGGAAGATCCAGCTCTCTGCCACCACGCTCATCCCCATCTCACAGATGGTGACATCACCCCTTGACCGAAGGTTGCTGTATAATCAATTCAAAAAATTAAGAAGCAGCCTAGCCAGGTTTGGGGTGGCTCCTCTGGATTACTGATTACACAGGAAGAGCCACTGTCTCCCTCGAGCAATTATGGGACGCGAGGCTGGGACACACCCTGGTGGCGGGCAAGAAGCTGACTGATGCTGTCCCGGTGCCACTCACTGCTGTGCCACCAGCCGGAAGGCTTCAGTCTTCAACGGGAAGAGCAGAAGCTTCGCCTCCATGCCACATTGGCAAAACAGGACTCAAGATCAAGAAGGGCCGATGACAGAAATGCATTCACGTATCCAGAGACAGAGCAGAGCCCTGAACCGACTTCTCTGCTCAACACTAAGTGGTCAGCAATATCCTGGAAGGCAGGGATGGCGGCTTGCTCACTGATACAGTGGCTCATTTTAGGATTATGATCTTCAAACCAGGTGGCCTAATACTGGTTGGGGGCAGAGAGAAGGTGCTCGTCAGTGACACAGAGGGAGAGGGGATGGAGGAGACAAATCAGGTCAAAGGGCTCACAGGGCCGACTGTGACCTGAAGGCTTTCAGGTTTAGATTTAACGTTTCTTAACGCTCCTCTGGGGACCCAGGATAAGAAGTAAAAGACAGATTCTCCCAGGCTCTCTGCACCGTGGGCAGATGAGAACAGCAAGAAGTCAGGCAGGGGGAGGCGCAGAAGAGGATGGGAACAGAACCCACTGGACTCCTCTCAAGAGCCCAGGCCGCTTGGAAAAGCAAACACCTAATGGCACTTAAATGCAGCGCATAAGGGAGACCCAAAGCCTCCTGTACCGAGAGGCCCGGATCTTCTGTTTCCACCAGACTATCCACGTGGAAGGGAACCAGATCGAAACGCAACCGGGTCGAAATACAGAAGATGAGGAGGATCCAACCTGTAAAGAAATCAAAACAAGCCAGACCGATCCCAGCATAACTCAGGAACGCCCACATCTGGGGTCGCCCTTTCCTGAGTGGCTCTGAGCAACGGCGTGAATTAGGAACTCGAAGGGCTCACACACAAGACTCCTCATCCAGACCTTCCCAGTGCTCACCTTCACGGCGGCTGACACGGCCGGGACACTGCCGTACTGGACGTGCTTGCGCAGGTGGTTGCAGATGGCCCGGAGCGTCGGATGCACTTCCACACAGAATTTACATTTGTAGCCCACCACCTTCCTCTCCTTGATCTTTGGCACCTCTTCTAAGTGACCAAAAGGCTGGTAAAATACAGTGGTAGCCATCAGTACTCCGAGCCCTCCCTCAATGGCCGGCATTTATTCTTGCAGCTTACTAGCAGATTTTACGTTAAAGCAGATTAGCAGGTTAAAAACCAAGGGAGATAACACGCGAGCATTTTTACATAACAAATTCGTCAGGGGCGAGGCGCGCTGCCCACTGTGCACGCGCGCGAAGTCTCCAGAACCCAAACAGGTTACAACTTGTGAGGAGAGACGATCTCGGTGCAGAAGCCTCATTGTCACTGCCACCAAGTGATCTGGTTTTCAAACCAATTTTTCAACTACACAGGTGAAACGTCGCATAGCTACGCCATTAGCAGACTTCTTGACCAAAAAAGAAAAAAAAGAAAAGAAAAGAAAAAAACTCTACTCCTGGAGACGTTAGGTTCCTGTAGCCGACACTGCAAACAAACCAAGACATGGCTGAGAAGCGCTAACGATACCAAGACACGGCCCGCAACTGCCTTGGGAAAGAGAGCGAGCGTTGTCCTGTAACTAGGCCTCGGAGAAGGCTACTTGGCAGAGAGAAATACAGAAAAGCCACCCGACCCTCCCCTGGGGAACCTTGGGAGGGGCGAGAGGGAGGGGGACGGGGCCGTGGAGAAGGGTGGGCGTAGAACGCGGGGGGGATAATCAAGCTCGAAATGTTTAATTGACTTATTGAGCTCTCTGGCAGGCTAAGTCACTAGGAAGCCCGTAGCGGTTTGGCTGGCAGCGAAGACGTGCATGTGGGCACCAGTGATGAGAGGCCTCCTGGGGGAAGGGAAAGCAAAACATATCCTTACCCTCTCTTGTTTGAAATCTGCAAAAGCACCATCTGCATATTTCTGCTTGCTCAAAAGCTGTTTCCGCCTCTCCTGACGTTTGGCACGCTTCTGGAATTCCTCATTGTGAATGTTCAAGTGTGAGGTCAGCTCCGCCGTGCTTTGCAGTTTGCTATCGCAGTGCTTGCACTGGTAGGCGGAGCTCTGCGGGCGGGGGCCGCCGCCCAGGATGACGAAGTCCCTCTTGAGGTCCCGGCTGTGGTGGTCCGTGTAATGCATGCAGAGCAGCTCCGCCGTGCTGAAGGACAGCTTGAAGCACTTGATGCAGCGGAAAGGGAGCCACTCGATCTCCTGCCCGTCGCTGCCCTCCACCTCGGTTTTCTCGAAGCCGCCTCGCTCGTCCTCTTCCATCAGCACCGGCTTCTCGTGCTCGTCGGCGTAGACGGCAGTGAAGTAGCCCCCCAGCTTGCTGGCGTGCTGCTTCTTGGGGAACACCCCCGGGTGGCGCTTCATGTAGTGGGACACGATGCCCTTCTTGCTGAAGGACTGGAAGGGGCACAGGGAGCACTTCTTCTTCTCCACGGCGCGCCGGAGCTCCTCGCTGAGCTGCGGGGAGTCGTCCTTGGGTGGCGACGGGATGATCACCTTGTTGGGCTTGTCGCTGATGGTCCTGGAGGCCGCCAGGCAGTGCGTGTAGTAGGCGTCGATGTCGTGGCGCTTCTGGTAGTGGGCGGCCAGCCCCTTGCGGATGGGGTTGGTGTAGGCACACAGGGCGCACTTGAAGAGGTTGTTTTTGCCCTCGGGCTGGGCGCGCACGTTGTTGTGCTTGATGCGGTAGTGCCGGGCTATGCCCTTCCGCGTGGAGCAGAAGTACTTGCAGAGCTGGCAGCGGAACACAGTGTGGGACACCAGGTGCGAGGTAGCGAAGTGAGACGTGGACACGGGCTCCTCTCCCACCTCGTCCTCGGTCACGGAGACTTGGGAGGGGCTCACTTCAGTGGTTATCTCGGGCTCGAGGGTCATGGGCAGCTTCGGGGGAGACTGGGAAAAGACATCGAATTCGGGCTGGTTGTGGTACTTCTCATAGTGGATCTTGAGCTTCTCCAGAGTGCCGTGCGTGTAGGGACACAGTTTGCAGCGGTAGGCGCCGTACCCTTGCTTGAAGATCCTGCTCGTCTCCTCCACGTCGTTCTGGGCTATGTCGGCGGACTGCTCCACGTCGTGCACGAAGTCCTCGGCAGTCACCTTGATGGACGGGTGTCGCTTCTGGTAGTGGGTCAGGACACCGTGGATGCGGGTGTTGATGTAGGGGCAATGCCTGCATTTGTAGACGGCGCCCGGGTTGATGTCGATATCCTGGGCAAAGTCAGCAGCCTTCACTTTCATGCCTGGGTGCTTCTTCCCATAATGGGTCAGAAGGCCGTGCAGGTTGTTATACTCAGACTGGCACACGGTGCACTGGTACGGGGTAGAGGAGATGGCGGGGTTGGCTGATGCTAGCTGGAGGCTCTTCTCCGGGGAAAGCCTGGCATCCTCGGGGCATTCAGCTTCCTGCTCGGGGAGCGGGGCAGGCATACTGTTTTCACAATTCACAGGGCCCACGAGCTCTTCAGGCGGAGGGATGGGATTCTCGACAGCATCTTTCTCCTTGATGATATCCAGCAGCACGGACTCGTCCCCGTTCATGGCCCAGGGGTGGAACGCTTGGTAGTGATTGGTGATGTCCCAGATGGAGAGAGCCTCAAAAACACAGTCTCGGCATCTGTACGTTTTGGCTTCAGCTGGCATCGTGAGAGAGGGAGGGGATGGGTCTGGCCCAGCCCAGAGCTTGGTGGCCATGTACGTATAATCAACGTAATGCTCGGGATGCCTCCTCTGATAATGGAGGAGCAAACCGTTGGGATCTGTGTGGGAATAGATGCACCACTCGCAGTGGTAGCCAGCTTCTATCAAGCCGTCTAGAAATGCCCACCGCATGATGGACGTGACTGTGGCCTTCAGGGCAGGGTGGTCTTTCTTGATATGCTTCCTTAGTGCATAAAAGTAGGGGGAGGTGTACGAGCACTGCCGACACTTGAGCGCCCGGAGTTTCGTTCTGTCCCGCTCCACGTTCGAGGGGGGGACCAGCACGCAGCCGGCAGGCTGCTTCTGGTTACGGTCGCAGAGGCTTCGGATGGTGGCCGTGTGCTGCCGGATCACGTCCGCGTTGGCCTTGAAGTCTCGGTGCTTCTTCTGATAATGGATGAGGACACCTTTGACCGTGCGGTTCCCGTAATCACAGTGCTGGCAGAAGAACATCTCGCTCTCTGCGGGAGGGCCGTCTCTCTCGGAGCCGCTCCGGCCGAGCTGCTGCCTGGGGGCCGGTGCCCGGGGGGAGCCTTGGGGCCCATCGGCCCCTCGCGTCATTGCGGCTGTGGGAGGAGCCTGTCTGATATATTTGGCGGTAACCTTTATCTCTGGGTGTCTTTTCTGGTAGTGGACAAGGACTCCCACAACTGACCGATTGCTGTAGGAGCAGTGTTTGCAGTAGTAAAGCTCGGTACCGAGGTCTGGTGGCGGGGGCGGTGGGGGGGGTGGGGAACCCATGGCGGATATTTTGGGAGACACTGGAGCACCCACCTCAAATGACAACCGAGAAAGGGCAGAGCCCCTGTCCACAGACACCATTCGCATGGTTTTCTGGATCCTAAAGTAGGAGGCCTTTTCTTCCGGGTGTTTCTTCTGATAATGAACCAACACAGAGTGCATGTTGGGGCTCGCGAAGGAGCAAACGTCACAATCGTACACGACAACGGTGCTGACCGAGGGGTCCTTCTGATTTTCACATTCTGGAGGAAAGGTCTTGGAAGGGGTGTTCTTAGGGAACGGAGCTGGCACCCCGCCGCCACGGGCCACGGCAGCCGACGCGGCCATGTTCTTGGGAGCCGAGTTCAGGATCTCCCTCAGCGTCTGGGACTCCGTGTTCGGTCCCTCCTGCTGCTCCACCACGTAGCTCGAAAATATCATCGCATTGTTAATCTTGACGGTGGGATGCATTCTCTGGTAATGTGGCATCAGGCTTCGGACGTTGGGGCTCGTGTAGGAACAAAACCGACACCGGTAGATCAGGTCCGAGTGGTCGAAGTTGAGGACGTTCATGGCTTCTGGGTGGTGTTCGCCATAATGCTGCTGCAGGTCTTCGAAGTTGGTATAATCGATGTAGCATTCCAGGCACCTGTACACTGCGCTGTGATCGTTGGGGTCCAAGATGTACCTGAAGCTGAATTTAATGTACGGGTGCATGCGCTGGTAGTGGGTGCTGACGCTCCGGGCAGATTTGTTGTTGAAGTCACAGTGTTTGCAATAATAAAGCCTTCCCGAGTCACTAAAGTCCGCGTTTTCATTACCGTGCTCAGTTCCGTAGATAGGAGTCTGGGTGTTGAGCAGAGTAGCGCTGGAAACCTGGTGATCTTTCATGTTCGCGGAGGAGCCGTAATAATCCTCTTCATCTTCAGAAAGGGTGAGCTCTATCTCAGCCCCGTTGGTGGCATTGTAATCGTGGGTGACAGTTCTGAAGTTGGGCTCCTTCTGGGGCTCAGGGGCATCTCTCGCCCAGATCTGCTGCGCTGAGAAGGACGTGGGCACCTCCAGGACGGGCTCTGGCGGCTCTTCTTCCCGGTCCAGCTCCACCTCAATCTCCACTTCGTTGTCTTCCTCTTCCTCCTCGTCATCCTCCACGTTGATCACCGCATCTTCCTGCTGTTTGGTTTGGTTAATTCTGCTCTGCAGGTTGCTTGCTATCTCGTCAATCCGGGTCCTCTTCTTCACGGGCGATAAGTCGAGAGGAAAGTCATTAGCGAGTTTCCTAGAAGCCTTAGCTACAAAATTGTTCTTGGAGGACAGCCCAAGAATTGAGGTCTGACTTTTCTTCACAGTGTTGCTGGAAGAGGGGTGGCTGTCTGTCTCGCCGTCCGCTGGCAGGCTGGAGGGCTGCCCCTCGAATTTTGGCAAGTTGTCGCAGAAGGAGTGCTTGTGCTGCTGATGAACCCTCAGCCCTTTCAGAGTCGTGGTGGAGTAATTACACATGGTGCACTTGTAGGGGTGCAGGGGCGGGGCCTGCGCGGGCGGCGGGGGCGGGGGCGGCACCTGATGGGGCGGCTGTAGCTGTGGCGGCTGAGGCTGTGACGGAGGCGGGGGTGGTGGCGGCGGCGGGGGCGGCTGTTGCTGCTGCAGGGGCTCCAGCACGACCCCCGACTTTCTCCCATTGATGCTCGAGCTCTCGTACGACACGACACCTTCGTGCAGCGGGGAAGCAATGCTTTCGCTCTGGGAATTCACAGCATCCCAGTCTGACGTTGTACCCGTGTGACACTGTTTGTGAGCCCCAAGTTTTAACGAGCTCTTGCAAGTAAATGGACATTCATCACATTTGTAGACGGCTGTCTTTCCGGATAAGTGGATGTTTTCTATGTGACGGGAGATGCTACGTCGATGCATGGTGAGGAACGGACAAAAGGGGCACTGGAACCTGTTCATGAATCTTCTAAATGGGATCCCCTTGGTCTCCAATAATTTGTTGCCCTCTGAGCCCATCAGCTGCTCCGTGGACATGCCTGCTGTCTGATGATCCAGAGCAGTTAAGCCATTCTCACTGTCTATTTCATTTAACTCTTCATCGGAACTAGAGTCATTCAGCATGCTGTTAGTTTCCAGGTCGGCAGAAGAATTGGTCATGTCAGTCATTCCGTAACGGGATCTCTCTGCCAAGTTGACGAGGCCAGAATTGTGAGGTGACTTCGGCTTCATCTGAGGGTAAGACATGGGCGAAAACTTGGAAGCGGAAGAAGAATTGGGTCTCATGATGGAGTTGCCGATGGAGCCCCTGAAGGTGGAGACGTTAGTGTTGGGTAGCTCCCGGCTGGCAGCATTCATAGACAGATAGGTGGAGTTAGAAGTGGGGCTGGGGGCGTTCTTGTTCTGCACGTCAGGCAGATTAGTCCCTTCTTGCTGCTGCCTGAGACTGGACAGGATCTTGACCATGCTGCGGTGTTTCTTCATCATGTGGTCACACCAGCGTTCCCGGCGGGGGGTCTGATAGCTGCACCACTCACAGCAGAAGTTGCCTCGAGACTTGGTCAGAGGCTTGACCATAGATTCTAGGATGCTGCGCTCCACGACCTCCGCCGGCAGTTCCTTGCAGGGGTCCTGCAGGGACACGGGTGGGACCACTGGGTCTGGCATCGGAGCAGGGGCAGGGGGAGGAGCAGTGGTCTCCTTCAAATTGTTTTTGTGATACATCTTCTGATGCTTAATTATTCTTGCCCTCCTTGGTGACTTGTATGTGCAAAACTGGCAAGAGAAGACCTTTCCGAATCCCTCGTGCATCATGATATTATAATTTAAGGATCCTGGAACAGGGGGTCCTGCCGAACTCCCTTCAGTTTGAGCTCCGTGGACCTTCCTAGTGTGCTCAATGAGGAGGTTTTTTGACCTGAAGTAGCGTACGCAGAACTTGCATTGAAAAAACTTGTTTGTTGGTTTGGGATTAGAGGCAATATGCTGACCGTAATATCCTGGACTATGGCCATAGTAACTTCCGGTCCCCAATGCAGTTGCATTTTGACCTAAAGAGAAGGCATAAGGTAAGTGGGAAGAGAAAAGCAAAGCAAAAGCGAGTCACGAAATTCAATCATGCAAATCCATATTCTTTTCAATTATCCTTCATTAATAAACATCACATTCAAAAAGCCTAACATCTCAAGATGAGGCCCTGAAGAGTATTAACGAAGCGTTAACGAACATAAACACGTTGCGTCTCACGGACGGAAGGCAGCACTCGGCTTCAGGTGCAAGAGTCTCCACATCTCGATTCATGTGCCACAGAGCTATGAAAATGCAAGTTTCACACACTGCAATATTCATTCTGGAACTTTCCAAGATACTACCCTGTGCTCCAAATTGAAAGGAAACTGAGAAACAGAGGAAGCTGCAAGAACAATAACCTGGGCTACTCAAGAAGAGAAACGTGATGCCCAAACCACAAAAATGGCTCACAAATGAGAATTCCCTGGCGGTCCAGTGGTTAGGACTCGGCGTTTTTCCACTGCCGTGGTCCAGGTTCAATCCCTGGTCGGGGAACCTTTAAAGATCCCACAAGCCTTGCAGCGTGGCCAAAAAAAATGGCTCGCAAAGAGCAAGAAACTCTGTAGGAACCGTGCATGTCAAGAACCACGGCTACAGACTCCTCAGTAGTGTATGCAGCCTGTTGCCTGTACTGGTTGCCCTAAGGGACCTTGGAGACAGCCCTTTCCAGTGGACATTCATGACTTGTGCCCAATCTAGGCTCCAGACAGGTATGTGCGGTGCCTTTGAAAAGCCCCAGGGCACAGTGGCCAGGGTCCACGCTGGCCAAGTCATAAGGTCCATCTGCACCAGGCTGCAGAACAAGGAGCACGTGATTAAGGCCCTCCACAGGGCCAAGTTCAAGTTCCCTGGCTACCAGAAGAGCCACATCTCCAAGAAGTGGGCGTTTACTAAGTTTAATGCGGATGACTTTGAAAACAAGGTGGCAGAAAAGCAGCTCATCCTGGATGGCTGTGAGGTCAGATGCATCCCTAATCCTGGCCCTCTGGACAAATGGCGGACCCTGCACTCATGAGAGCCTTGGCACTGTCGTCCCCTCCTTACTCACACCCACCAATAAGTCCTACTCTCCTGTCCAAAAAAAATAAAAAGAACCATGGCTACAGGCAGGCTCAAAATAGATGAGGGCAGTGAAATACATCAGATATGCCGAGCTTAGGACAGATTTACCTGATAAGTCCTCTGCAATCACAAATTCATCCTTTATAGACGAAAACTCCACCTCTGTCTGGTTACTGGCATTCATGGACCCAGATCGCGGCTCATTCGCATTGTCTTCGGCAACGTCCGTCGGCTGCAGAAATGCCGTGTGGACATCCTGGATATGCGCCTTGAGATCTTCATAAGACGGGGCTCTGAAGTCACAGCCATCGCACTGAAGCACCTCCATCATCTGGGTCTACTCTCTCACATTAGGAACCTGTGGTGGCAGAAGGCAGACGAAACACCTTAAGGCTTGCGCTCATTGCGTACCCCAAGCTGATGGGGCTACAAGTCCATTAATGGAAGAAATTCCAATATCGGCCATTTTCTCTCACTGGACTTTGCCAGATGGAACACTGGCCAAAGAAAGGAAATCAGACATAATAGGGATGGTGTCCTTGGCTTCGTAACTTCAAAGAAGGGGGAAAAAACCAGGTAAACTTTTTCTAGCTTGATGTATCTGCAAGTGCCATGTGTCAAAGAAACCCTTAATACTTCAAAAGTTGTAGCAGTTTCTGAATTTCTTGACTGGATTCAAATTTCTTGGTAGGTTAATACTGACTTGGATTCTGGCTGGGGCCAGTTTTATTTTTGAACCAGAATCTTCTCAGAAGTAAAGAGGTTGCCCATACAGAAGAAAGGACAAACTTCACTCTTCATTAGCTGTTTTAATACTATAAAACATTGATGTTTTATCACCAAATGGTGAAACAGTCCTGAATCTCTGAGTGGCAGTAGGAAAAGCTTTTATTGTACCTTTTTATTCTTCTATTGTCTTAACTGATATCGCGGTACACCTCCTTCTTCCCTTCCTTAAACAGTTTATTTTTTTTTCATGAGCTAAATGGTTATTTGCTTTTTACTACCTACCAATTATAACCTAACAGCTTCTCCAATCTAATTAGGTCATAAAATATTTCTCAAGAGATTCTTAAACAACCAACTTTAGATGACAATCCAGTTTCTAGTTTCAGGTTGCACCCTGGTACCTCGATTTACACTAAGGCAACAGAAACGCACGTGGTTTGGAAGAAGGGCTTCTAAGGCAGGACTTTCTCTTTTTCTACTTCTCCCCTTTACAAATGTGGAGTGCATACTTGGCCATAACAAGCAGTGAACCTGATTTAGAATAAAGTAAAACTTGCCCGGCTGCCTCTGTCCTGCTATTTACTGTGTGATTGAAAGATACAGATAGCTTCACACGAACTCAATGGAGAGGCCCACCATTAAGAAGTTAAAAATGCATTAGAAGGCATAGACCTTCCTATTTAAGTTGAGATACCCAGTTATTATCTTAATGACTGAGTTACTTCACTGAGCTCATAGCAAACTCTACTGAGTCACTGTAATCTAGAACCAGATGTCCAAGGAACAAAAGCCACAAGCCAGATCTTTCGATACTCTGATCGTACGGCAACTTTCTATACTTTTATTGTCAAAGATCAATTATTTCTGCAGGAAGAATAAAGTGGAGAAATCTGTCAATGCCGTGAAAGGAGCTATGGCAGGAGGATTTTCTCTGAAAGAATGCTCCTGTGAAAATAACTCCTGGCAAGTCCAGCTCTGGACAGCCTGAGCTTGCAGAGTGAGACACACAGATATTTACCTTCTCCCCTTTCACCCAGCAATTTCTCTTTTCCAATAAACCCTGAACTGTGCACCAGAGTTCCTGTCAGCTAACTCAGCCTCCATATTCCCAGCCACACCAGCTTTTCTGTCTCAGCACCAACCCAAATTGTGTGGAAGAGGTTGCTATCAGCTCTGGATCAAATTACAGCCGTCACCGAGGCCCCACCCCACTTCTCCTTTTCGCACAGCCCATTAGACCTGAACACAAATTTTTCCATAGTGCAGACGACTCCTGCATTTAGAACACTTCACGGCAAAAAGGCAGATCATCCAGTGTGCGCTCCCCATCCCCCCAGCTTAGTCCTTTCATCTCAGCCAAACAAGCCACAGCTCTGCTGAATGTGTTTATCACACTTTCAGGAGATAGGAGCTCCTGCGTCACTGGAGCTCTAAGTCTCACTGAGCTGCCCTAGTCCTCTGAGCTTTAGGAGCGGCCATTTTAGCTCAGAGCCTCCCTTCTGAGCACAACATGGCTTCTCTGGGATGGATGCTGCCAGGCTGCCAGGCAGAGGGAACAGGAGAGGAGCAGCCTGGGCCCCTCCTCTGCCCTCCTCCTCCCAACAAAGGAGGAACTGTTTCACTCCTTCCCGAAAAAGCAGCACCTCTCTCCTCCTCAAATGTCATTCACCAGGATCTCCGAAGGTTCTTTTATCCCATGCCTCATGGGCTAGTTCGTTCATCCCAGCACAGCCCTGGTTACCGCAGGACGTTCCTGGACCAGACCCTGTTCTCCAGCTGCCTTTGGGGGGTGGGCTGGAGGGGGGGAACCTCCAGAATGCCTTGGCTTCTTGGGAGTCGTCCTTCCACACACAGAAGACATACCATCCGACTCTGCTTGCCAGATTCCAAAGTCTAATGACCTTTGTTAATCACCAGCCAGTCTGTCTGCATCAGCAGACCCTGCCAACAGGCACACCCTTCAACACAAAGGCTGTAGCTATTCCTTTTAAAAGAGGTTCTCTGAAAGCTCCATTGTGTAGCCGAGAGGAAAACAAAATCTCTTCCCTTCAAAACTTCAAGCCTTTAGAAATAATGCAACAAAAGGCTTTCTGCTGTGTGTCTTTTGGAAAGTTTGAGCCTTGTTCGCACAACATCCACCAAAAAAATGACAGTTCTGCCCAAGGAAAGCAGGGCACCTTTGGCATTAAGTCATCCACCCCGAGATGAAATTCATCTCTCTGCACGGTTCTCTAATATCTTGGTGTCTTCCGAAGCTCTTAGCAAGGATTCAAACTTCGCTGGATGCAAACAAACCAACGGTCTCCTTGTTCTGCTACAAAGGAGATTAAAGGGTTAGGAGATCAGGAAAAAAAAAAAAAAAGCCACTGATTTAGAAAAAGAAGAGATGATGAAATTGATTTCCTAATAGGTTCTAGCTTTAATGTTGTTGCAGACTCTACCTCAAAAATAGCACAGAGCCTTAGAAGAGGTTAATCTCCAGGCTGCTGAGAGAACCAGCGTCTGGTTACCACTGAATGGCCTTCAATTGGATGTCTGCACCGAGTCCTCATAGGAGGATGTAGCCTCCTCTGAAAGCCATTTTGTCTTTGTGCACACATTGCTCCTGGAGACGCTGACAGAAGAAAACAGAAATTGCCAGCATGGCCTAAACAATCAAAGACACAGAAACTTGATGTGTTTATGAGAATGAGGACGTACACATGGGCAAAAAGTGAGAGGAGGAGGCGGAGACGGAACAGGGGAGGAGAGAGACAAAGAAAGCTGGACCTGAGGATGACCCATCCATCAACTCGAGGATGTTTTTGCAGCAGATGGTAATCCTCTGAGAAACCAACAACAAAGATGGGAACAAAGATGAGAAATACTCTCTTGCATATTTGACTGTTTCATCAACCGAGAAAGAACAGCAACCCTAAAAGGCTAAACCAGACACTGAGCTGCTACCAAATGATGATTTAAAGTTAAAAGCCTTGATCTCCTATCTATTTACTTTATTTAAAAATTCTACTGCAATAATGAGATTAGCAGTATTTTTTTTCCCACTGACCAAATCAGCAAAATCAAAAGCAGAAGAGGAAGCTTCTGAACTAACTGAAAGAAATGCTATTTCAAAAGGTCATGAGATGAATCTACAAATCAAACAAGCGTGTCCCCCCCCCAGCCCCCCGGCCCCATCTCCTACTCCCAATGCAATATCTCCAGGCCCCTCAAGGTCAAACAGGCATCTGACAACTAGACTCGCACCACCACCCATGATGATGCCTTGGCAGGCAGATGAAAATGGATTCGTTCCCAAATAAGCTAGCACCTAATGTGATTAGTCCTCCTAATGTGAAACCTCTAGACCATACTAATTATCCACGACTCTGCACTACTGATTGCCACGTGTTGGTTTGTGCAATTTACATTGATAAGTCTAGAGTTTTCAAGAGGTGGGGTTTTGATGGGAAACCCAAAACCCAACTTTCCATATTGGACAAACCCTTGAAGACATATTTAAAGAAAATCCAGAGATCTTGTTAAGGATTGGGAATATACAGCTGAGAACGGGGATAGGGAAAGGATGGCCACCAGCTGCTCTTTCTCAGTCTTAAAAACACCAATTTTGAACTTATTTTCAAAACAGAAACAGACTCCCAGACATAGGAAGCAAATTTATGGTTACCAAAGAGGGAAGGGGGAGAGAGGGATAAATTAGGAGTTTGGGATTAACAGATACAAACTACTAATATATAAAAAAAAGATGACATGGTCCTACTGTATAGCACAGGGAACTATGTTCACTATCTTGTAATAAACTATGACGGAAAAGAATCTGAAAAAAGAAGATAGATAGATAAGTAGATCTATATATATAATTGAATCACTTTGCTATACTTCAGAAAGTAACACACAGAATTCCCTGGAGGTCCAGTGGTTAGGACTCTGCACTTCCACTGCAGGGGGTGCAGGTTCAACCCCCTGGTCTGGGAACTAAGATCCCACATGCCATGCGGTGTGGCCAAAAAATAAAAAAATTTAAAAATAAGTTAAAAAAAGAGAAAGTAACACAGCACTGTAAATCAACTACACTTCAATTTAAAAAAACCCACCAATTTTAACTTCTACCGTCTGCCCACCCACTTTCTGTGTTCACAATGTCAGAGACCCATCATGCCTCCATTTTCCTCCTGTGACGGTGAAAGGGGACAATCCACAGGTTCATCATGTGCCCTCCCCACTCTCTGCCCAGACAGGAGGGGAGAAGGGAGGCGCCCTGGGTGCTTGAGGGCACGCCTACAATCCTGCCACCACAACCCTCACCTGGGTCACCTCGGCGAGCACCGTTCTCCAGGATTGCATGGAGCACGAACACGGTCTTCAAGTCAGAATCCCAACTGTCTCCGGGAAGCGTCCAAATGGAAAGGTGGAGGCCTTGCCTGGACCTACCCTGTTCTCTGACTGAAGGACTGCAGACCAGAAATAAAGCTGTGAAGCACCACAGCCACAGGGATTCAAGAGCAACTAATTATATAAGCTTCAAAGCCTTTGAGAAATAGAACCAGAAACACCGTAAGATGCTTTTCCTATGTCCACTCCAGAAACCTAGTTTCATTTGTAAGACACTGAACTCCCTGGTTCTCCTGAATCACAATTCTAAGAAAAGGCTTTAGTGAGCACCTATTGTCTGTGCTTTTCTCACTTTCCTTTCCCATGATTGGAAAAACCAATTACCAGTTAGTGGAATGCATAAACGTCGGCACCGTTCAGCTAGAAGGACAGAAAAATCAGGAACTTAAAGATCATTCTACAAATGTATTTGAGATCGGAAACTGTTGCTATGATGAGGTCAAAGAGCTGTGGGGTGTGTTGGGAAATTAACATCCCTTATTTCAAGCCCCAGGAACGTGGTTTGGGAGGAAAGAAGACTTTTTTCATGCTTAGGATGAAAAATGAGGGGAAAAAAATCACTAACTAATCCACTTGTGAGTGTGGGTCGCTACTCTCAGCAACAAGACGTGTTGTACATCACTGCTTATCATTTACTCTTGTCATGGTTGAAGTGGGAGTTCTAATAACTTAAAAATCATTTAAAGCATCTTTCCAAACAGGACTGGATCAAGAAATGGAGGTAAAAATCTCCTTTCAGGAAAAGGAACAGTAGTTACGAAATCACACTTACAAATGCAAATAGAGACTATAGATACACACACACAGGCATGCATATATATGCAAACACATGTATCATAGGGTGCCTGTCCTCTGCACATACATATATACATACATACATGTACGTAAATATGAAATAATTAATTTTCTTGATTTAATTTGAACTCAGATATGGGCATGTGCCCTCCAAGTTTAACACTTCTGTTAGAACACTTTTGAATAAGTACAAATGACATACACACTCTTCCCATGTTATAGTGATTAAAAAAAAATAAGCCAACAAAATAAACCAACAAAGAACTTCCAACAACAAGATACCTACATTGATCGCACAACATTTGGTACAACTATAGATCCTGGCTCACCATGTGGTGTCTTCAAATGTCCTATCCAATGTTTATGCTGTTTGCTACATGATCTAAGCAGTTCTGTGTACTCTTGGCAATTCACCACACTAATGAAAGGTTTAACATATCAGGGAGGATAAATAATTAAGGAATTCAGAAGGGAGACACAGCTGTTCTTCAAAACCAAATTTTCAGAAGAGAAAGGATTAATTTGCAATCACATATGTAGCCCCCAAGATGAAACTGAATTTAAATAGTAGCAGAGAAATACCACACGAGCCTGAATCCGGCCAATGCCCATGTGTGGCCTCTAGTTCCATCTCTGGGACAGAGTCTGAAGCAGGCAATCTGCAGATTAATAACCCCAGTCACCTTCCGGCCAAGGATGCTGGTCTTCAGGTTCTCTTATTTTAGCTTTGTTTTCCTGAATCAAGTTTTCAAGTTTTACAGAGCACAGTGGAGTAATATTTCATAACAGATAACCTCGGGGATCATTATTAAAATGAGATGATCTAATCCAAATGACCCAAAAAATATCAGATATGTAAACAAGAAGCCACTCTGGCTGAGTGACCTGTTATGAAAGCAGGTAGTGAGTGTCTAATACAGAAAGAGATAGTACATACCTTCTGGAGAATTCATGCATTCCTTTGCAATGATATAAGGCTAATTGAGGCCAACAGGCCAATAGGCAGCCTGCCAGCTCTCCTGTCCTTAGAAAAGGAAGCGTGTGATTTGAATAAGGAGATAAAAGAGGAGAGAAGGGACTAGAAAAGAAAGGGAGGAAGCAGGGTGGTATCTCAGGAGCTTTAGACTTCATTGTCTGTGGAGGGGAACCTGCAGTTCACCAGATAACTCCAATTCTGAGAAGCGTCCTGACAATATTCTCCTTGAGAAACAAAACAAAATGAAGACACCTCCACATGCTAAAATTCTCAAAAGGCAACCATGACAAATGAGATCGCAGCTCATTTTGTTCTTCCAAATGACCGAAAACCACTCTTAGGGTTGAATGAATTCTCTGAAATGTCATGGGTCCATCAGGAAATTCCTTGGAAACTTTGAAGCCATTCTTGCCCGAGCCTGGAGATCAAGAGAGCCCCGATTTCTCTCCTCTAGAGCCAAACCTCACCCAAACGGCAGAGACAGAAAATCGCTGTATTCCTTTGTAGACTCTTCAGCATGCTGGCTGGGTTTCCACAGACACTTTTCACACTACAAGAACTCTCATTATAAAAATTGTAAAATTAAAGGGAAGTTGCAGATATGCTGCTGGGTCTTCATTACAGAACTGATTAAGACGCAGAGTAAGCAGAAGCTGCAGTCAAAGGCATCTTCCATATCGTGAAAGACCAAACCACACATTGAGTAGCTCCTCTGTGGGTTTGAAGGCTTCACTGACCACAGGCCTTGGGCATGTCTTCACAGCCAGATCTGTGCCTGGTACAGAAGGTCTGGCCAACCCCACCAAGTCTAAATTCTACAGTTTCAGTGAATGAATCCAGAAACCATTTGAACAACTTACCTTGCTCTCTATTACCTTCTGAGAGGGAAAAAAAAACACAAAAAACAAAACGAAAGGATCCAGGGCTGTTGAAAGTATAAGAAAGTTTTGCCAGAAGAATCTCTTTTATTTGAGGAAAAGCCCACAAAAGTCCCAATCTAATCCCTCTGAGATTTGTTCTTCGCCTTGTGCTCGTGGTTTGCTCAGAAAATTCAGACAAGTCACTTCCTTTAAATGAGAATTGTCGCGAGTCTGCCTATATCTGTGGCACACAAGGCCCTGATGCAATAACCTTTCCAGTCCAATTTCTTATATTTGACAAAATATAACCACTCATGGTTCCTGATCTAACTACCCCCTCAGGATGAAAGCCCTAAGCAGACTGCTTTCTGGAAAGGTAAACAATGGCTGGGCTTGTGTGAATCAGGAATCGTGACCATTTTGAAGTCCTCCTATTCCAGAAGATTGTGATTTTTTTTTCTCCTCTTGGCCTCCACCTATAGCAGAAGGCACTGCCCACTGAGATCCATTGGTTCTCCTACCCCATTCCAAGAAAATAGGAAGAACACCCTATGTTTTTATGTATGGAACTGGCAGATACCCAAGAATTAGGAATATTTTAATTTAAATGATAGCTAAAGAATTTCTTTTCTCTTGCAATCTCCAATCTACTCTCAGCAAGTAAGTTTACTCCTAAAAATCACTGCACCTCAAGAACTTCTTAGCAGAAAGTTAAGACATTTGTCTGCCAACACAACAGTAGAATTTATCACCATGTGAAAACACTACAGTGGCTCAGGTACTTGGCCAAGCCCCACGTTCCATAAATCCTTAATGAAAATCTCACTTTGCCCAACAAACTTAGGTCTTTCAGCTTAAAAAGGACAAGGATATAGAAATGCCTCTCCAGCAAGTAAAATAATTTATTCCCAGCAGGTGTGATGGCTCCACCTGCCACCTTCACCTTGAACGAGTCTTTCGAAGCCTTTACTTGGATCATTTCACTAAATGAAGAGATTTGATTATCCCAGTCAACCTTTTCGTACAAAGGAGTGTTTTACAAAATTTTCGTATATTTTGAGAGATTTTTTTCTGACTTAATTCATCTCTCACTTTTTATTATTATTCAGAGACAAATAAATGCCTAGTTTCGTCATGGCTGACTCCTCCTCATGCAATTCTGGGCTCAAAGGTTCTATCCTCCAAGGGGCTTTTTCACAACTCCATCTAATATTAGCCCACTCTCCCCACCCCCATGAAATCGAGCCCCTATCCACAACTCTGACCATGCTGACTTTCTCTACCACATGACGCTGCCTTATAAGTTCCTTCATTGTTGCTATGATACCTGTTTGTTTGTGCTCTATCTCCCTCTGCTAGAACGTAGGCACCCTGATAGCAAGCCCACACCTGTCTATTTATACTGGTATCTTCAGCACTGGGGACAGTTCACACAATAGGTACTCAGCACATGTGCTGAATGAATGAAGCAGAGCTTGTGAGAGATAAGATTCCAATCAAACATAAAAAGATTGGTTATGAGAGTTAGATTCTTCTACTAACCTTATGTTGTCACAGAGCAGTGGTCCCAACCAGGGGCAATCTTACCCCCACAGACCCCAGCCCAGGGATATTTGGAGACACTTCTGGTTCTCACAACTGGGCGGCGGGGGGGGGGGGGGGGGGGGCTACTGGTATCTAATGCGTAGAGGCCAGGGATGCTGCTAAACATCCTACAACGCACAGGAAAACCCCCATAAGAAAGAATGATCTGGTCCAAAATGACAACAGTGTGGAGGATGGAAACCCTGTCACAAGTGGTCTTTAGGTATTTTCAGTCTCTGCATATAAGCCACCTGCCTTTATAAGCCTTTCATGTGGTCCTTGCTGGGGACTCTCAGGACTAGATGATCAGCAAGTTCTCTTCCAGCTCAAAGATTCTATGATTCCATGGTTCAAAATGATCTTAGTAGCCTTCCTGTCCTATGACATCACGAGTTTTTTAGTTTTATTTTTCTGATTTGGGTATTTTACGATAAGCTTTTCAAGAAAAATCCAAGATTAAGGAATATAACTGGTCCATCTCTCCTTAGTGATAAGCCCCTTGCACTGATGATGACCCTGTGGGCTTTGTGGGTAAGGGATCAACATCATTAAAAATGGTCAAGTCCAGGGCTTCCCTGGTGGCGCAGTGGTTGAGAGTCCGCCTGCCGATGCAGGGGACACAGGTTGGTGTCCCGGTCCGGGAAGATCCCACATGCTGCAGAGCAGCTGGGCCCGTGAGCCATGGCCGCTGAGCCTGAGCGTCCGGAGCCTGTGCTCCGCAACGGGAGAGGCCACAACAGTGAGAGGCCCACGTACCGCAAAATAAAAAAATAATAATAAAAAAGAAGGTCAAGTCCTACAGTTAGCATGTGGCCTCCAACTAAAATTTCTATGAAAAACATCATGCACATTTTCTCCTCTCCAACATACAAAATTATCTTCGCTCAAAGTGATGGGGCCCCAGGCTACTCAAAATCACTCTTCAAAGGATGAGTACCGTGTTCCTTTTGGTTCTTATATCCCCAGGGCCCAGCACAGGTCTGGCCCTGACAAGATCTGTGGGATGAATGAGTGTGTGCATGCCTGCTTTCCAGGAAAGAAAATTAACCAGTGGTACCAACCCAAACTAAACATATAGGAACCTAAGCAATTCCAGAGAGGCTCCATGACCAGAAAAACAAAACAAAACTTAGCACTATATGCCACTGCTCCCACTCAACTCATAATGTTCATGAAGCCACATCACAGTGCTTGGCTGACTACTGAGATATTAGGAATTCCATGTCCCCACCTGTCCTTGGTATGTGAGGAAGTGGCCACCTTGCTCTTCCTCACCATCCAAGCGGAAGGTACTCTGGCAGCATCATTCTACCCACATATTTATAACACTGCTAAGCTCCCCTAAACTGATGTGACACTTGGAATCATCACCTGGGGCTACACTTGAGACTATCTGGTTGCCTTCCCTCCACAAAAAAATCTTTCAATTCTTGTTTGCAAAGATTCTGGAAAGCCTGAGGAACCATTCTCCCCTATAGCTCAAAACTGTATAAACCTGTTCAGTAGAGGAAAGTATACAGAAATTAGGTAGGAACAGAGCTCTCTCCTTGGCTTCCCTAAAAAATATTGAAACAATAAATTACCTGTGCCTTCTTTAACTCAAACAGAAGAATTCACTCCTAAAAGTTAACTATCTGTAAGCTCATTAGTGTCCACTAGAGAGGAGATCTCAAAAGACCATGTTGTCCAATGTGGCCCAATATCTTCATTTTTCAGATAGTGAAACTGAAGGTCTCAGGAAAAATAACCTGCCCAAGGCTTCTGGAACATACTCTCTGAAGCAGGAAAAAAAATCTGTTGAATTCCATAATTAGAGAAAGGAAATCAGCAGTAAAAACACTCTATAAATGTTATTCAGTTCATTAATAGTTATTCACACTTGAAGTCCATGCCCCATATATTCTCACAAACAAGAATCTTTCTTCACTGAGGAGGCAGATTCCAGAATAACCCCCCCCATGTCTCCTCCTCTGCTCAGAATTCTATACTCAGGAGATTAACTGAAAAGGTGCAAAATCCATCATCTGCAGTTTGACTGTTCAAAGATCTTCTTAGGCATGCAGGCAGTGTGCTCCTGCTTTGGAAGCACATGTGGAAGACTGAAAGTTGCTGACAAAGGTATACACAGAAGAACGAGATCCATAACACTGAATCGTCTTTCCTCAGAATCCAACCTCATGGAATCAGAACAAGGTTATGTAGTAGCTTTATGCCCACCAAATCTACCCCATGAGAAACATAGACTTGTTTCTTATGGAACATGTGCTCTGCCAACAAAGTTGCTGAAGAGGCTGGCTGAATGAGCCTTAGGGGTGTCTGGAAATATCAGGGTCAGTTCATTTAAAATGAACCTGTCTCCTTGTGGCACAGCCAGTCAGTGGCTCAGACCAATAATTTCAGAATACTGTTGACACCAGATTCCATTTCAAATTACACGTCATATCCTGAAACCAACCACAACTTAGAATATTTCACATTTACTAATACATTTATATTCTATATTATACTATATTATATTATATATTTATCCCTTATTTATCTATACTCTTAGTAGATATCTATATCCATTTGTTGGATATGAAAAACTAAATGCATCCAAAAGGCCAGTAATCATCTTTAACTTTTTAAATATTCCCCCCATATGGGTCTCTTAGGAAAGGGTCCCTTACCATAATGAAAAGAATGACTCAGAGGGCTTCCCTGGTGGCGCAGCGCTTAAGAATCCACCTGCCAATGCAGGGGACACGGGTTCGAGCCCTGGTCCAGGAAGATCCCACATGCCGTGGAGCAACTAAACCCACACGCCACAACTACTGAGGCTGCGCTCTAGAGCCCGCAAGCCACAACTGCTCAGCCCGCATGCCGCAACTACTGAAGCCTGCAAGCCTAGAGCCCGTGCTCCGCAACAAGAGAAGCCACCGCAATGAGAAGCCCGTGCACCGCAACTAGAGAAAGCCCGCGTGCAGCAACAAAGACCCAACGGAGCCAAAAATAAATTAAATAAATAAATTAAAAAAAAAAAAGAATGACTTAGAAATCAGGAGGATGCTGAGATCTCCATGTTTGTCCATGTTTTCCTCCCTGTAGAATACTTTTACCTACATTTTGAAGATCCACATAACTCCCATTCTTTAAGAAAAAGATTCTCAAAGAGAGGTCCCTAGACCAGCAGCATCAGCATCGGCCAAGAATTCATTAGGAATGCAATTTCTCAGGTTCCACTCCAGACTCCGTGAATCAGAAACCCTGGGGGTAGGGCCCTGCACGCAATCTGTATTTTAACAAGCCCTCAAGGGGATCCTCATGCTCACTCCAGTTTTAAGATCAAGCTCAAATCTTCCCTCTAGTCCCTGAGGCCAGCAGCTAGAATGCTGAGTTCCCTTCTCCACTGCACTGGGAGCCCTACTTATAAGCCCTGTTGATTGAATGAATACGATAATAGCTATGCAGTCTTTAAAGAGTCTAGGAGAAGACTAATGTTTGCAAATATTTCATTTCTCATTTAACAATTAATGGGAAAATACTAAGTTGCAGAACCCAGCATCAGAAGCTAATAAGAGCACACCCATAAAAGACAGAGTTAATATCTATGAAAGAATGAATACTGTGGCCAAGACAATGCTGATACTGATATTCATCTCCCTTAATAATTTAAGAACGGTTCATGACATGGTGTCCTTGATATTTCTAAAGTGGGATGTGGCAATCCACAAAGGAAAGAATTGGAGTATTTTATACAGAAAATACTAAGAGTTGGGTAAATCCTCAGGACCCAAGACTCTTGTACGACAGAAGGCTTTCATAATAGACAAAATCTTATTAGAAAACATTCAAACTTGGAGTGGTTATTTGATTACCACACTAAAGCTGCAGTGCTGAGTTAAATCCACTGTAAGGATCAACGTCTGAAAACACAGAAGTGTTTGGAAATCCCTCAGAACAAGGATATGTGCTTTAAGCTAACCAAGGGACTTCCAGAAAAAATGGTGACTAATTGTCTCAAACTGCAAACAAAGTCTTGGATGAAGGAAAAGAAAGAGGAAAATATAAAAAAAGAAAAAAAAAAAACTGGCCACACCAAACTGGTAGATCTATGGGACCCTCAAATCTAAAGCAGGACTTAAAACTTAGAATCACAGAGTTCAAAGATAAGATTCATCAACTGTGTCCTACCTAGGCATCTAACGAGGACCCTTGTAGATTGCTGAAGGCTACAGAAGAAAGGCAGTCCATCCAGACCCAAACTCAGGTTCTGAGAGCAGAATTAAGCAGGATTTAAGGAGGAGATTTAGAGAGATATTATCCTCACTACCTGGGGGCCAAGAGAAAGTTCTGAGAGTCATGTCCTAACTGAAGATGAGTAAGTTAGAAAAAGTGAACTGAGGCCAAAAAAAGTGACAGAAAGAAACAGGCATGGAAAAGACCAATGAACAATATATTTTGAAAGAACAGGGCACAGAAGAATATTATATACAACAATTAACAGAGATACTATAAAAGAAGAGATCAAAGATAAGATGATAAGACATCAGCATGAGATAAAAGAGAAGCTGGCAGTTGAAGAAAGAAGCTGACAACAAAAATAATTATCACTGCAGAACCAATAAATATATTAAAGTAATAAGAAGTAAAATCCACAAACCAGAACCAAAGTTGATGATGTGGAAAACAGTCTTCAAAAAAACTGCACAAAATGCAGAGGAAAAGGACAAGTAGATGAAAGCAAGTAGAGAACATGACAGGTAAGAGAGTTTGAAAACAGAGATCCAACATACAGATAAAAAGGTATTCCCTAGTAGAAAGTAAAACAAAACAGGGCAAAACAAAATATGCTCAAATCTGTGATGGAAAATAACTTCCCCGAAATAAAGGAATATCTGATGTTTCAGGGAAAAGTAACAGAGGATCATCAAAATTGATACATCTTGGTAAAGATACAGTTTTCTAGGATAAACACTGAATTCTACAAAATCAAGATATTTAAAAGTTAGTCAATTGCAGGGGGAAAAGTCAGACAGCCACAAACTTCTTCCCAGTAACATTCAATGATAAAGAGCAGTGGATGGATTTCTACAGAGGCTTGAGAAAGAGAGAGCAAGATTGGAGTATTCATTTCCCAACTGAATTCGCAACCATGTATAAAAATAATAACACATTTTCCAATCAGCACAGTCAGGGAATGCTGCACTTACTGACTCTTCTTCAAAATCTATTCAGTGATGTAATATATCCAACCAAGAGAAAGTTCAAAATCGAGATCTCAAGAATGGGGAATTTAGCGGTAAAGAGAGGATGTGAACACAGAATCCACTTACATTTAGAACAAAGATTGATCAATTTATAATAGTTACAAAACAAAATTACAATCCCTTAAAGGGAACAATTATAATAACAATAGATTATTCCATATAATAACAATAGAATTATATAGAATTGGGAAAAATCCTCAAGCATAACAACAAAAATAAAGAGGTGGGAGGGATGGATTGGAAGTTGGGATTAGCAGATGTAAACCATTATATATAGAATGCATAAATAACAAGGTCCTACTGTATAGCACAGGGAACGATATTCAATACCTTGCAATAAGCCATAATGGAAAAGAATATCAAAAAGACTGCATATATATGTATAACGGAATCACTATGCTGTACAGCAGAAATTAACTCCACACTGTCAATCAACTATACTTCAATAAAATAAATTTTATAAAATTAACAAGTTAAAAAGAAAGAGGTGGGGGTGGTTGGCCTTAGAGGATAAATGTAAGTGGAAGAATATTCTCAACTCTCACAGAAGGACAAATATAAATACTTGATAGTATTCTTTCTGAAGTCACTAAATAGAGGTATTAAAGCTTAAAATTTAATTAGTAATAAAAATAAAAATAGACTAGTTTTTAATCTTTTTTTTGATCAAAGCAAACACAGCCCACGTAGTAAAAAACAGAGAACAAAGGAAAAGTGCGTAGACATATACAAGTACGTGCAAAAAATTAATTAGAGTCAAGTGTATATGTTAAATCAATAAACTACTACGGAAAATATTCCCAGAGTAGATTCAAAAATGAACTCTAATTGCATTTTGTCTACAAGAGATACACCGTAATATGACACAAAATCTTTAAAGTAATAATATGGTAAAAGTATATCAAGAAAAGCAGGGATCTTGAAAAATTTTACTCATGGTTAATTCAAGATAAAAAAGCTTGTAAGCTTATCTTTAAATATTTGCAAAAGCAAAAATAAAAAATTTCCACAAATGTAAAGGAAAATAAATTATATTTTGAAATGTTTTAAAGATGAACATTTAGGGAATTCCCTGGAGGTCCAGTGGTTAGGACTCTGAGCTTCCACTGCAGGGGGCCCAGGTTCAGTCCCTGGTCGGGGAACTAAGAACCCGCATGCCGCAAGGCACGGCCAAAATAAATAAATAAATATAAAGATGAACATTTAATAATGTAAAAACTTACAATCCACTATGAAGACTGATCGTGAATATTTATGCCCCCCCCAACAGCACCAACTGGAGAAAGAAAAGAAAAAAAAAGGCAATACAAGAAGAGACAGACATAAGTACTTAATATGTGAAATGGAAAAAAGCAACTAAGGATAGAAATAACAGAATAGAATTAAGAGACACATTTCAAATTCTGTAGGATAGAAATAACAGAATTAATAGAATTAAGAGACACATTTCAAATTCTGTATCCTGGAAACAGGAAGCACATTTTCATTTCAAGCAAGTGTGAGACATATTTACAAAGGTTTTCAAATGCCCATGGAGGTTTACAAGCATCTCTAATGCCAGAATTAAGAGATTATAAATTACAAATAGAAAAAAGTAGTCTATCATTTCTACTTACACAGCAGCAAATCTAGAGGAAAAAGGAAAACAAAAAATTCCAACACTTGGAATTTTTTTTAACATTATTCTAAACAAGTTCGGATAAACAGAAACAAACACTCAACTACAGAATGTGGCTTTAAAAATCTTATGTATGTAAATTGCGGAATTTAGCAAAAGCTGTACTTAGAGGAAATTTCATAGCTCTATGAAAATTATAAACAAGAAATAGTAATACTTCTTATAAATCAAGAAATAATACTAAATGAATGAAACATCCAACTCAATGAAAAGAAAAAGGAAGAAAAGACGAAGAAAGAATTTTATTAAAATCAAAAATCAGGAATCAAAAAATCAAAAAACAATAAAACTGCCTGAGTAACCACTTATTTTTTAAAAATGTAATTCTATGTAAAATTAAATAAAAACCACTATCTAGCCTAACAAGAAAAAAGAGGCGAGGAAGGCAAAACATAAATATAACTAAGAAGAAGAAAATATCCACGAATGTAAAGGAAAATAAAATATAATTTAAAAATTACTATGTACAACTCAGTTATATTTGTAAACCTAAACGTCAAAGATGATTGTCTAGAAACACATATACTACCAAAATTAATCCAAGAAAAAGAGCCAACCCAACCAGAGAAGAGACTTCAAAAATTCAGTATATCAGAATGCTTTTTAAATTGGTCCAAAGTCTGAAGTGTAAGACTTACCAATATATTTCCAAACACATTATACTGTAGCACAGATATCAAAGCTTACCCCCAAACAATAAATAGTAATATAAAAACAATAAAAGCAGACCAATGCGCTTATAAATATTGAGGCAATTATTCACAATAAAATCCAGGTGCACATTAAAGGAATATCACTCCATGATGAAGTGGGGTTCACTGCAGGAAGGTAGTATTTCAGTACCAGAAAACTTAGGGAATTCCCTGGTGGTCCAGTGGTTAGGACTCTGCACTTTCTTTCACTGCCGAGGGCCGGAGTTCAATCCCTGGTCAAGGAACTAAGAAAGATCCCGCAAGCCACATGGAGCAGCCAAAAAACAAAAAAAGAAAGAGAATCTATATTCTACTACATTAGGAAGTCAAAGGAGAAAAAATGATTTGATAACACCGAGAGGCTAGACAGCATTTGATGAAATTCCAGAATCATTTCTAATAAAAATGTTTTAACGATGGGCTTCCCTGGTGGCGCAGTGGTTGAGAGTCCGCCTGCCGATGCAGGGGACACGGGTTCGTGCCCCCCCCGGTCCGGGAAGATCCCACATGCCGCAGAGCGTTTAGGCCCCTGAGCCATGGCCGCTGAGCCTGCACGTCCGGAGCCTGTGGTCCGCAACGGGAGAGGCCACAACAGTGAGAGGCCTGCATACCGCAAAAAAAAAAAAAAAAAAAAAAAAAAACAGAAAAGAGGAGATAGTCTCTAAACTTTATAAGGTAATTCACCTGGGTGTGGGCCCAGGTGAACAATACTTTCACTTTCTACTTAATGATTTAAAGTTTTTCAACAAGACGTTATTACTTTAACTTTAAAACAACCATCAAATGTCAAGCACTGGAGTGATATGGCACGATATTGTTAGTTATCAGTGGTTTGCACCTCCGTTCACCAAGTGTGTTGACTCTCCTACCAGCCCTGGCGTTCCGTTTTCTACCCAATTTAAGACTCTTTAGTGACTCCTTAAGGCAATAGCCTCAGATGATCCCTATGCAGTGATTTTAGGAACTCCAGCCTTAAGGTCAGGAAGATATATATATATGTGTGCATATATATATATATATATATATATATATATATATATATATATATTTTTTTTTTTTTTTTTTTTTTTGCGGTACGCGGGCCTCTCACTGTTGTGGCCTCTCCCGTTGAGGGGCACAGGCTCCGGACGCGCAGGGTAAGCGGCCATGGCTCACGGGCCTAGCCGCTCTGCAGCATGTGGAATCCTCCCGGACCAGGGCACGAACCCGTGTCCCCTGCATCGGCAGGCGGACTCTCAACCACTGCGCCGCCAGGGAAGCCCAGGAAGATTTTTAACTGATTATATCTGCATATAAGCGTCTCAAGCAACAAGCTGCTCCACCCATGCATTGAAAAGTCTTTTAGTTCTGTGAAAAGAAAAGCTATACTCTATCTCCTCCTCAAAGGAATTCAAGCAAGAGGAGGAAAACTGTGAGAATGACCTCCTGAAATAATTAAATTAAGAAGCCCGACCCAATGTCTTTCCCTCGTAACCATCTAGAAAAATCTCAACCTTGGATCCGTGTAAATCAGTGTTCTACCTACTCTTAGATTGGTATCCCTGCAAATTCACGGTTTCAAACTTACCCAGTAGTCTGATGTTTACCTGTCTTCCATTCTTCACTGTGTCTAACTGAGAAGAGGAAGAGGTTTCCGTCTTCTGTGTGCCTTTCCCTTCCTCATCCCGGCGGGGACCCACCCTCTCCCTCTTCTCTTGCCACAATGGAAGGCGTGCTCCACTCGCTTTTAGCTAAGACCTGGGCTCCTGATCAATGCTCTCCTGCCTCACCTGGGAGCTCACCTGGCCTGCATTTTCAATTTCTCTCTGACTACCAGCCAAATCATTCCCATCTTAAATTCTCCTATCCAGGAAGAACTCCCCAGCCCCCGCCCACCCCGCCCAACACGCACACGTACGTGCGCGTGCACGTACGTGCGCGCGCGCGCACGCGCACACGCACATGTCCCTCTGATCTATCTTCTCCTCTGGAAAAACAGTATAGGTACAGTCAAAGCCACCTAGGGTTGAATCCCTACTCTATGCCTTATGAGCTATATGAATTCTTGACAAATATTTAAATTCTCCAAATCTCTATTTCCTCAGCCATACAAAGAAATCCAAATTTCATAGGGTTGCTGGGTGGAATAATCTGGAAAATGAACATAAAGCATTTGACATAGTAGGAAGACTTAACCATAACTGCCATAATTACCATTAATTCCCCCTTTTCACAGACAAGGTGCTTTCATGCTCCTTACTTCTCCCTCAGTCCTCTACATCTGGCATTTGTAACTACCATTTGGCTAAAACAAACACACCATGGTCAGGAACGACGTTCTTCGGACCAATGAAAGAATACTTTTTCTCCTTATTTAACTTAACCATAACTTCTGTACCATTCTCCACCATAGCCCACTTTTTCCTTGAAATAACTCTCTTCCCTGGATACCTATGATTCTCTCCACCAGAACCACCAATCTGCATTCATCCTTCACTCTGACTTTAGACCAGGGTTTCTCAACCTCAGCACCACTGACATCCGGGGCCAGATGTCTGTTGTGGGAGGGCTGTCCTGGGCCCTGTAGGATGCTTGGCAGCACGCCTGGCCTGTGCCCAATAGAATCCAGTAGCATCTCCCTCCCTCATCATCCCCAGTAGCGACCACCAAAGTGTTTCCGCCACTCTCACTGGAGACATTGGGGGCAGAATCACCCGCAGCTGCGAATCACTTTCTCCAGAAAACCCTGTCCGGCACTCCAGGGCTGGGTTGAGACCCTTCCTAGATGTTCCTGAAGCTCCCAAGCATTTTCCACACAGCACTGTCTGCCTAACTGCCTGTCTCCTCACACTGCAGTGTGAGTTCCCTGGCACCAGGGACTGTGTTTGGTTCGACCTCCGCCCCAGCCAGTGTCTGGAACCTACATATTCTTCTTCCTCCCGCAGAAAACAGATTTATTATGACATACTTTAATAGATTTTCAAGGTAAAGAAACCCCCAGCACACAATGTAAACTTTGATTGTAACATGCATCCTTTTTGAGAAATGTACAAATGTAGGGGAAAGTGGGTCTCGGTAGCTAGGAAATAAGGAATCAGGCTGAGCCAATGGGCTGCATGTGTTTGTGCATATATGTATCTGTGTGCCCGGCAGCAGTGAGGGGAATGTTGATGGAGGAGCCAAGGATCAGAATTAGAGAAAGGCTTTAGCTTCAGTACCCCATGGCCATGAGTTAGGGGCCTGGCTTGTTGTGGCTGGAGGCTACTCTAAGGTAGATCAGCAGGACCCTTCTGCTGGCCTATTTCCCTCCGTATTCTCAAGCTTAAGTCATCTCCTTCCTAATCCCAGTGCTGCCCTTGTCTTAAGACTTCCTGGTTGATTTGGAAATTTTGGAACTTAATGATATGTTTCTACCTGCATCCTCCCTCTCTCACATCCTTGTGCACATTACTATGCTCCTTATACTGTCCCTGCCTCTGGCAATGAAATTTCAGACAAAGAAGAGTGTCCTTACAAAATACCATTTTCACTCATAAAACATTGCTGTATTCCAGGAGGCTGGTGTATTGGAGGGACAAGAAATGTCAGGATTGAAAAGAACTAACTGGTCTCCAAAAAGTTTATTTCTATGGAATTACTCAAAAAATATAAGTCCTTGAAGACCCACATATTAAAGAGAAATGAGGTCACTGATGGCCAAGGTTCAGCACAGCAAAGGCAAAGCTCTCTTGTCTCCAAAGCTAAGAACCCCAGGCATTCAGCTCCTTCGCCTGCATTACAAAACCTGTGCTTCCCCTTAAGGAATTCTTGGAGGAAGCATTCCTTAACAGGCATAAATAAGTGAAAAAGGAGCTGCACATGTAAAGCAATTATACTCCAATAAAGATGTTAAAAAAAAAAAAAGGCTGCACAACAGAATACATGGTCTGTTGCTAGTTAAATAATAATGGTCATAATAATAATATTAGTATACAAATATAGGAAAACAATAAGAAAATATATTCCCCAAACCCTCCATGGTGAAGTTTTCTCTGGCGGTGGAGTTAAAAGAACTTTCACTTTCCCTGAATTCCAATTTCTATAATGTTTGTATATTTATTAGTATGTTGGTTTTACGAGCTGGAAATGATTTTTAAACGTTTGAGTGTTTTCAGAGAAATAAGTAAACAAGCTAAACAGTCTCCCTTAAAAAAAAAAATCCCCAGGTCCAACAAGTCAGCCCACATTTTAGGGAACGTGTGGGTGCATGATCACTTTGGTGTGTAAATACTTAATATGTGTCCACATAATAATGTGGGCACGCTAACAAAAGCGGCACAGCCAAGACTGACCACAGAACACTAACTGCCTATTAGTAAATGGAACAGATGTCAATGCTTTGCTAGTTTTCTCCACGAACTTCAGACAGGAGCAGGTGTGTCCCATACAATCTGAGAAAGCAAGGTTCAGCTGGAACACACATTTGAACACAAACTTTAATCAATCAATCAGTGGACCCCACTGATGGACAATTCCATTTAATGTTCAGTTTTGTTCCATGAAGCCCAAGGAAGACAAAGACTGTCCTCCAGGGACTGCACCATTTATCTTATACCTCAAAAGAGGTACATCTTAAATGTCCCTCCAGGAAATATTAGAAGCAACATAATCCATTACCCCCCTAGAGATACATGGGACACCAGTCATGACCACCTCATCCCACAACTGAGATAAGGTGGGAAATCTGAGACTTAATGAGGTAAAGTCTGGCCTAGAAGTCTCTTGTCATTGCAAAGGCCATTACATCACATATCTAGACAAGTGAAAAGGGAGTCACTGACCAGGAGCTCTCTGCCCTCATTTAAAAGAAAAATCATTTTCAACTGAGTCCAACACACATATTTATTGACTAGCTACCATGTGCCAACACCATCCATTTATTGAACACCTGAGTGCCTACTAGGTAGCTGGTATGGTTCTAGACCTGGCCAAAAAAAACAAAAAACAAAATAAAACGGAAAGAAACACGGGGGCAGACAAAAGGCAGGTATAAGGCATGCTCTTTCTCATGGAAGTTAAAACATAGTTGGGACAAGACTAACAGAAAAAAAAATAGAGACTGAAGAATTATAAACACTTTATAATGAAGCATGGATTGTTACGGTACAGTTTCCAAGTACAAAGATGATGAGAACAGCTGGGAAAGCAAAGGACATGGTGGGTCTGTGGGTTTGATAATGAATGTTCTTGAAAGCTAGGCAGCCAGCTGGGTCAGTAGAACTAGCCTAGGTTTGAGCAAAGAAAGATAATAGGATCTCACCCTAGCAGTTAGGATCTAGCTTTATTGCCTACCACCTAACCTCAGGCAAGATACAGAACTGCTTCCTCACCTGTATAATGGGACTAAAAATATCCATCTCATAGGGATGAAATAAGATAACATCGATGGAGCCTCAAATGTCAGATGCCTTCCTCCCTCCCTCCCTCCCTTCACTGAGAGAGCAACAGGGAACTCTTATCATCCTTAATCAGGGGAATGTGATATAATGAAAGCTGTGTCCTCTCAAGATTATTTTGGCAGCACTATGAAGGACTTCTGGGGGTGGGAGGAGGGGAGGAAGGGGGTGGGGGAGATAAAAGCTGCTCAAGCAGCTGCTGAGATGGTCCAGGGATGAGACAAAGTAGGTCTGGACCTCCTCACTGGAGGTGAGGAGAAGGTGGTCAAGACTATACAGTACGTAGAAGGGAGAAATGACAAAAGCCAATGCTCTGTGGATTGATCTAATCACCAGCTCACCACTTTCTGACCCATTTAGAGTAACTAATGAGATGCGGTCCAAGCTCAATTTTTTTTTTTTTGCGGTACGCGGGCCTCTCACTGTTGTGGCCCCTCCCATTGCGGAGCACAGGCTCCAGACGCGCAGGCTCAGCGGCCATGGCTCACGGGCCCAGCCGCTCCGCGGCATGTGGGATCTTCCCGGACCGGGGCACGAACCCGTGTCCCCTGCATCGGCAGGCGGACTCTCAACCAGTGTGCCACCAGGGAAGCCCCAAGCTCATTTTTTTAAACATATGTCAAGAACAGTTAGTTCTTCAGTGATCGATGAAAAATTATACTTTAAACTGCATTTTTAAAAAGAACAGTGCCAGTGAAGGCATAGAATATCACCCAAGAAGCAACAGTCTTTAGGTTGGAATACTTAACCGGATGGTTCTCAGAGATACACCATCAACCTATGATAATGGTATTCTTATATATTTTCTACGTAACGAGATAGCAAGGAAATTACCTAGACCTGTACTATCAGAAAGAAATATAATGCAAGCCATGGATGTAGTAATTTTAAATTTTCTAGCAGCCAGAAACAGGTGTAATTAATTTCAATAGTACAGTCTATTTAGCCGAATATATCCAAAAGTATTATTTCAACATATAACAAATACAGAAACACGTTCATGAGATATTTTACATTCTTCTTCTCCTGAGTCTCAAAATTCAGTCTGAGACTTACAGCGGACCATTCGGACCAGGCACATTTCAAATGCTCAAAATGGCTCAGGGCTACTGTGTTGGACAGTGTAAACTTAGACAACCTTCAAGGACCCCTCTGAACACAAAGTACTTATTCAACTGAGTTTTCACTGGAATTCACCTTGAGGTAGTCTCTATTGCAGCTGAACATCTGGAGAGATTTTTAAATGCTAATCTAATCACATCAGTTCCCTGGCTTACAGCCCTGCAATGTCCTTACATTTTCCTTAAGACTAACCAGTTAGGGATCTCTCCCATTCAAGGAGAGTCTGTCACATTAAGTTTTATGGATTATTGAAATAATATCTTGATATCTTCTATACGAATAGAGATACAAAGTCTCTTAAAGCACAATCTCTCTACCTACATTGTCAAGCTGGCTTTCTAATGCACCAGCCCCAGAGCTGATCAGCTGAAAAACACCTTCGGCCAACGAGGGCTATTTTGAACCTGGCAATTGGCCTGCCTAGCAGCACCCAGCATGGTAGTTAAGAGCATGGGCTCAGAGCCCACTTGCCTGAGTTTGTATCCACTTACTAATTGCCTGGTCTTAGTAAATTGTATAACCTTTCTATGCCTCTATTTCCTCACCTATTTCATAGGATTATAGTAAGGATTAAATGAGATAATACATAAAAATTATTTGGGCATGTTGTCTGTCACCAATAATTCTCAGCCATTATTTTCATGGACTTCTCTGTCTTCCAGAAACACCAGTATCATGTTTCTCAACAATCTCAGAGAGGTCTGTAGGCAGCATTGCACAATGGAAAGAGCACAGCTGACCTGAGTTCACATCGCTGCATTGACACCTAACACGGATGTGACCACATGCCAGTTACTTAACCTGTCTGGGCCTCTGTTTTCTCATCTGCTAAATAAAAACAACAACAAAATTGGATCCACTGAACAATAATGGTAAAGATTAGAAAACAAACAGAGTAGGTCATCTGGCCCTTAGAAATATAGTGCCTGCCCTCTCTTGAGTACCATTTACATATCCCTTCCCCTTCTCCATCAGAGCCTAATGAAACACATTAGTTTGGGAATGAGTTGGGATACATCTCTTCTGAGTGAAGTAAAGGCAAAGGAAAACTCTTGTGACAGGACTGTTTACTATTTCAATGGGCATCTGCTATCTTACCATGTCTTTAATCATCACTAAAATCCATCCTACATAAGCCATAGCAGGCCATCTGGGCCACTGGCTCTGAGAAGGACTATTCTATGAAGAACATGGTGACTTCCTTCCACAATGAGACATCCTCACAAGGTTAGAGGATGTCTCCTGAATATCCCCAACTTCCTTTAAAAGCCTACAAAGCATTTGTCATTCATGGGTGAGTCATCCATGGTGTCCTGGAAAGGACTGGTCAGAAGACAAGGTTTGGGACTTTGTCCTGGCTTTCAACCAGCTGTGACTTTGGGGAAGTCACTTGACCTTTGTGGATCAGAGAGAGCACATCTGCTTCAGGGAGTTGTGGTGGAGAACAAATTTACATAATGTGTACTGAAAGCCCTAGGTCTCATTTACAAAGAGTTTTGCAAATCAACGTAAGGCAGGGATTTATCTAAACCTGACTTCTATACTTTTGTGCGTTGGTAGCGTATTTTGGAAATTTGCCCTGAGATAAGGAACAGGACTCTTGCTTTATGTTCGTTGTGTCATCTCCTACCTTTTTGCCCAGTTCCAGAGTTAGGAACTGGAGATCCAGACCTCTGACTTTGAGAGCAGGGATAGGATGAGGCAAAGAGGCGAGAAGCCTGGGGCCAGGGTGACTCATGGCTGTGGAATTCATGAACGGGTGGAATGCTCTCTGCATTTCTCTTCCCTGTCAAGTTTCTGGGTTAGCAAGGTACAGATGATACACGGAGGAAACAGGCATATTTCTTTGCAGACCAAATTTTTATATATGCACACACACATGTGTACGTGTGTGTGCACGTGCGTCTGCCTCCAGCTATGAAGAAAGGCCAAGATCTAGGCAAATTATTCCTCTGTTAGGTTGCATAAAACCAGAAACCAACATTGTGTTTTAAGAAAAGGGTTGTTGTAGAAAGTACAACATCTCTTCTTTTGTCTTCTTCACTGCCTTGGAGTTTGGCAAATTAACCCCCATAAATCCTTTGATATGATTAAAATTTTTTAATAAAAAATGTTAGGTGAAAAGAAAGAGAACTCCTTTGACAAGCCATTAAAATTCTCCAACATTGTAGCCTCTGAAGTCATGGTTTAGCAGGTGGGACATGGGGATGTGCAGGTTGTGTGAGAGGCTTAATGATGCCAGCATTTTTTAAAAATATAAAAAAATACAAAGATGATCCAAAACCTAAAGCAAATAAAGCCTGTATTACACACTCATGCATAAAGCTACATAATCTTCTGTCCAAGTTGTGCTTTTGCTAAATGGATGCCAGGATTATTCTAGAACAATAGGAAAGGACCTCAAAGGGGACATTCCAAATACCTTGTGTGTGGATTTTCTCACACAGCTGTAGTTGTTACAACTCTATTAAACCAGCTGCTAATAATTTTCAAACGGTCCATTCGTTCTACCAACGACCTTGAGCCACCACCAATTTCAGACCTCATCTTCATGTCTTAATCAACAGCCTCAAATGGAATCCCCTCCTCTTTCAACAGAGAAATGTATTTTGAAGAAAGATTGTTGATGGCATAGCTTCTTTGTCATCGGGGAATTTGTATAATGTGGAATTTAACCTACAAACCCCAATCTTCCTGAAAGGAAAACAATTCCTCTGAGATTTCCTTCTCTACAGCAAGGGGAAAACAAAACTTTTTTTTTTTTCCTTTTTTTCCTTGTTTAACAGAACAGAATGCATGGATGGGTCTCTCAGGGCTCTGGAAAACTCTCTTGAATGTGCTTGATCAACAATGGGAACTCATCCAGGGCAAAAAAAAAAAAAAAAAGTCAGGCACATATATCCTAAAGCTACTACAGATAAATCTTAAGAAAACGTCACCTTCTCTATAATCAAGGGTGTGGTGAGGAAAAGAACTTACACAAGTGATTTCATCTTCAGATGTGATGTATTAATGGGACTGAAGATGATTCGGAGAGAAATCAACACCATGAAAAAAAGAGTGCCAAGACAGAAAGGAATGTCCTTTTCTTAGGCTTGGAACCGAAAATATTTTTCTCTCTCGTGACCATCTTAACTTCAAAAGCAGAAGCAAGGAATGTCAATCCGTATGGAGCTCCGCTGGCCGCGGACTCTGTTTCCATTCTTTCCACCGAGAAGGGGAAAGGCAGCCCGTTGTAGGCCTCTGCCAGAAGAGACGAGAAAAAAAAAGATACCACTTGTTTTTAACTTTCCGAGGACACAGACAACTCAGGGAGAGCGAAAGCACAGAGATGAATAAAGATGACTTTGGAACGAAGTTGTTAGATTTTAAAAATCAAGAAAGTGGGAGAATTCAAGACATGTCAGAATTTCCAGTAACAAAAAGCATGGGCTTCATAGTTTGTGTGCTAGGAAAATGCTTTTTCTTTGCCTCTTTTTGTTACTTCTTCAGTACTTTTATTCCAGGAAGAACTTTTCTTCATTACTATAAATATATCAACCTCTCATTTCCTAGAAATCCATCATCTCCCTTTCTAGTCGGTGTATTCTCTGTTCCACCTTTTGACTTTTTACCAATTCTCATCAAATTAGCTTTAAAAAAAATCTTGATTTCCTGTACTAGCCATATTCTTTGTCCAAAAAAAAAAAAGCCTGCCTTATCCTTTTACTCAACCAGAAAGGTACAGAGGATATTAGGAATGCCATTTAGTCTTCAGGAATAAAGATGAAAAAGTGGCTTGGGGCATCTCTTTGTTCACGCTTGCTGGCAAGTTTCCAGGCAAAAGTATTTGGTAATCTCATGATAATTGGACAACACAGCCCATTATGCACTCCCTACGATGCAATATTGTTTCATGTCACAGCATGATGCAAGTGACATGAGCTTTGGTGTTGAGGACAAAGGCAGGGAGTGACCTCTGGGATTCCACAGCAAAGCACATGCCCTCTAACCTGGACACACGGGGCCAACCTGAGACATTCACCCGTACAATGAAGGTAAGCCAAAGCGGCCGTGTGAGTGGCGACAAGCCTCAACTGTTTCCCATCACCAATGGTGTTTAGCCTAACCACGTAATAAAACAATGTATAACCATGGTTTATGGACAGAGAGAGAACCGTGGAAGACAGATACGATATCTGATTGAAAGGTTTCATGTCCTGTGCAGTGTGCTAGCTTTTTATATGTCCGAAAAGGGACTCTAGAAGTAGATGAACACATTTTCCTAAAGATGTTTGGGAGACTCTTCCAAACCAAGAGACTGGAAGATCACCAGTGTTCCTGAAAGAGGAACTTCAGGCGTTGCTGGTGATGACTGGAATTTCTGAGGTACATACATGCAAATGATGGTGGAACACAGACTGACAACAGATTTGGAGAATAAGGTCATCCATAGCCTAGTCAGGGCCAGGGAAGCCTTGTATATAGTTTTTATTGCCTAAAGAGCTAATGGCCATCACCAGATTTTATCAACTTTTAGTAGAATGTTAAGCGATGATGTATATATAGGTTGCACACTGCAGAAAAAGCCTGGTCTAAGAATCCTGCAGGCATATTAGAAGGATGGCAGAAGGAACATGATCAATGTGGAATCTAGTCTAGAGCATAAAGCATTCAAGGGAAGGGTGATGCCCGTTCACTGGTCTGAATATACCTATACATCAGTGCCACTTGCAGCTTCTTAAGGAAGTGGTCCTGCATCCTGATCACCTGGGTACCCTGACATGTCTGAAAGAGTGGATGACAAGAAAGACGTCCGACAGCTTTACTTGGAGGAGTTGATCTTCAGCAATTAGAGAGAACATAGAAGCCAAAGAAAATGCATTACAGTGCATCCTAGGAGGTGTGGCAGTGCATTACACCTGCCAACTATGGGACACAGAAACACTAGATTATGCGCTTCTAGAAGACAGGATCTGGACTTTCTGTCAATCTCCAACGTTTAGCACAAACTCTCAATAAATGTTTGAACGAATGACCAAATGAATGAATAAGGGTGAAAGACAGGTCAGTCCAATGTCCAGCCTTTAAAATCGGGGTATCAGGCTGTCTTTCTTCAACTAACCAAGAGAAGTCTGAGCCGGGAAAGGCTGTGCAAACACCAAGAGAGGGCACAAATCAAAGAGCAGGGCAAGGGCTGCATAATCTGACAAAGAGAGTTTGCCAGCCCTGTTCCCTTTTAACCAGACTCCCCCATACACACACCACATCCCATCACTGGCATGACCTTCAAATTCAAAAGACAGAAGCAGGGACGGCAACTGGCGACAACCACCTGAGCTCGTTAAGGATCCCAACAGGGGAGCAAAGAGGCAAGTTTTACAAGATAAATGGCAGCAAGGCAGCAATTTCTGAGGCCTCTCTTTTAAAAGGGGTGCAGAGGAAGGGTGTGTACTAAGGAGTGGAAGTACTGACTTCCACCTAGGTTCCCCATTAGGCCAAAATTTTGCAAAACCAGGTGTGTGCAATTTGCCTATTAAAGTTCTCACCCTGGGGCAACTGACAAGACTTATCAGTCCTGGAAGACATGTGCTATGACCCCAAGGCAAGTTAAAGCATATCCGGAATATTTTAAGCTCGCAAGAGAATCTTTTTGTTAAAGTGAAAGGGGATCATTTTGCTGAAACAACTGACTGGGAGGGAAAGAAATTAAGAGTGGTGTGTTCCCCAGGTTTGTGCAGAAATTAGACCATTATCTTCCAAAACAAAGGCTCAAGGTTAGATGGTGGTTCCAGAAGCAAAAGAAACGTCTTTTATTGATGATTCTAAAAGTGGTGGTGCTTCAAAAGGAAATGTTCCGGCAAAGGGCGAAAGCACCAAGGTGGGCTGCCTTGCCTACTTGCTAAGGTTGAGTCAACACTCTTTTGAATACCAAGAGTTCTTAGAAAGCTAGATAGCTCTCCCTCCTCACGGTCTAACATGGTGGGAAGAGGGATAGATGTGGAGCGGTCAATGGGAACAGACGGCTGTGGCATTTCTTAAGAGTAGCTATTGGCTGCTGAAAATGCTAAATATAGGACAGCCTCAATTCTGTTTTCCAGACCAGCCAAGAGGGGCCCGTGGATGCACCTGCATGGGAAATCACAGGGCCCTTGCTATGTTGTTATCAACAGCATTCATCTCAAATTATATGTTAACAGACTGCTCTGCATGTGAAACAGAGCCCCCGCCCCGCCAAACACTGACCGGATTCAGGGCAAAGTATTATCACACACACTTGGTTCATACGCAGGAAAACCATGGCAGAGTTCTGGTGGTATATGCTCCACATCCTGCAGATAAACAAAGCTGCATTTACAGAACACCTCTCCTGTGCTGGCCTAGCGCTGTGCTTGACAATCACAAATTCACAGCACTCCTTAAATTGCCAGGCACATTTATACCCACCATGGGTCCTTATGACAGCTTATCTTTGGAAGCAGAAAGGGTTCTAAAATTATATGTAAAACCTCGTGAGGGTCACATCACAAGAAAATTTATGACCGAAGTTTTTCCTTCTAAATTTACTATGTAAACTACGTAAGAATAACTCGCAAAAGTCCTCTTGAATCACGGTTTCATCATTCTAACTATATAACATCTCTAGATTCTAATATGAGGCAAGGCAATCATGCCCCCTGTGGATTTTGTGATAAACAGTTCATTTTTCTCATTAAAAAAGTGAAAAGAGAGATGGTACAGAAAAAAATGTACACTATGGGTTTGGCTTTGCTCCTCAAGATCTAGAGGGTTTTTGTGCTATTTAACAACTTAGTTACCTTGGGCAAGTCCTTGATCTTGTTTGCAATTTTGCTCTCATTTCCAAAAACTGAGCTTAAATAAATGACCTCCAAGGTTCCTTCTAGTTTCAAAATCACAAGTAACAGGTAGGAAACCTCTAAGGTAATATCTTGAAGCAGTGATGGTCAGGATACAGGGATCTAGCTTGACTGTCTTCTCCAACTTAGCTGTATGACCCTGGGCAAGTTTACAACCTTTCTGAACTGTCTACAGAGGGAAGGGATTTAATGTAGATGTTCTGGGAGGTCCCTTCAAGTAAGTGGGCAATGAAAGGCAAACTGTGGTCAACATGTAAGAACAAATAAGAAGGCGGCAGTGAAACAGGGAGCTGAGTGACCCTTCACCAGTACCAGGGTTAAACTGTATGAACCAAGCAGAAGGAGAATTCTTCAGGCTACATGATAAAAACCACAGTGAAAACCCTATCATTGCTTCAAAGTGCTACTTAACAACCTAGTTACCTTGGATAAGTCACTTGGAAAAGCTGCTCCATGAGCGAGTTTCCTCCCAACTAAATACCCTCTCCTTTGGTTTAAACTATTTGGAAATAGGAAGACCTCATGAACACCAAGGCGTTTGGGAGGGAGGGAGCCTGTGACTTTAAAACACATAATTGCAACTATGGGGAAGTAGCCCCCAACCAAGGATTTCCCCTCTCCCGCAGCCTTCTCTTTTGACGCTTCATCTCCACACTCTTTCCCAACACGCCTAGACAAGGCACAGACCCCTCCAAGCAGGGCTCCGGACCGTCTCCACCAATCAATCAAAATTGGCACAAGAACTAGAAGCTATTTGCCAGCACTGTTGTAGTGGAATAAGCATAGATGGCCAAGACAGGAAACTGAAATTCCATTTCAGGCTTCTTAACTAACTTCTTACATTGTGGACTTTGGACAAATCACTGTAGCCTTTCCAGAGATGCAAAATGAAGGGGTTGGCCAGGATGATTTCATAGGTCCCTTCTAGCCTGAGAGGTCATTTCTTTGAATATCACCAGTGACTTGACATTCACTGCAGAAGATAGCAACTCCTTCCCTTTTGGACCCTAGCTCCGTCTGTTTTTTTGTAGTTGACACCGGCTGTGTACCCATGGGTCAAGATTTAGAATGTGCTCACAGACTATGTCTGGATCCTGCAGGCGGCACCCCGGCATTTTATTTATAAAACTGGGATCCAGTATCATTGCCAACATGCAGTGGCTTGAATCCTGAGAGCTGGATACCCTTGAGTCATTATCAACTTTCGAAACAGGCACACATTCACTCAGCTGAACAGAAAGACATTTCAAGCTTCAAAATAATCCCAGATTTACATAAACATAGTGGAGTCATGAAAAAGCAGAGAAAGTTTCGAGGGAGGCAACCACTTGAGCCACCTTCTCGCCACCCCACACCCCCATCTGTCTTTCGTACGAAATCAGAGATGTTCCATGAGTCGTGGCACGGCTACCTTCTCTCCTGCGAAAGCCAACTCACCAGCTTCTTGGGTATGAGGCACCTCTTGATTATCATTTAGTAAAAGACAAACGGTTCAAGTCTGTTATTTGATTCCAAACAGGCATCACACATTTGTTAGGCGACCTTGAGCATACTTTACCTTCTCCTGGGGAAAACACAAGCCTCCGTCTATCTCGATGAGGAAACATCCAAAGAGCAAAGCATTATGAGGACTCATGACTCTCTCTGGCATCTTCCCCTTCTCTCCAGGTGATGTATGTGAGGGGAGGAGGTACGGGATGGAGGAAAGAACTGGAAGTGGTTAGGAATCAGGTAGGTCCAAAGCACCAAGCGGTCCTCAACATCAGTCCCACGTGCAGGAGAGCCAATTCAAGTTGTCCTGGATCTAAAGTCCTGATGGGGTCATGAGCTCTGTACCATATGCCTAAAAGGTGACCTCATGCTGATTTCTGCTGGGGCAGCTGGAACAGGCCAGGATCGCTTGCCACAGTGATCTGAGTCACTGCTCAGCAACATCTCGGGGTTAACAAGATCACATGTTCAGCTGCTACTTAAAGCCTTGGAGGCACTTCAACCTCTTAACTTGGGTAAGCGGTAGAAGCCGGGTAGGTAGTGTCCAACTCCTCAAAATAACTTTGAAGAGACTTTCTTCCATTCTTGGAGCTTCTAAGCATGCCAAGGACATGACCATGAGTTCTGAGGCCATGACCACTGTTTTCGGTTCCTAACAAATGACTGTCAAAAAGAGACATTTCCTCAACTTTCTTCTTTCTATTCAATTGTTTCTTCTCTGCTGCTTCTAAAACAAAATTCTTCTCACTCCCTATGGGACCTTTAAAGTTTAGAGGAAGAATGGAGAAAGAACATCAAACATCCTTAACAATATTTGTTCTGTAGCCACTCTTTTATGTGTGGAGGGTTTTTCATGGCAGTAGTGGTAATTGTTGTTTTGGGGACAAACAACACGTAAAAAAAGAAATAATTTCCCTGAGCAACAAGGTCCTACTGTATAGCACAGGGAACTATATTCAATATCCCATGATAAACCATAATGGAAAAGAATATGAAAAAGAATATATGTATGTATAACTGAGTCACTTTGCTGTACAGCAGAAATTAACAACAAATACAGTTAATCAACTATATTTCAATAAAATTTTTAAAAAGAAAAAAAGAAATAATTGCCCTGCTTTTTCTCAGGAAGCCAAAGTGTCTGATCTATCAAATTTTGGAACAGGGTCATCTTCCTTTCTGCTGAGATTAATGCAGAAAATATCCTAAAAAGGTTACATTGACCACACAACATCGCTTTGAAACGGAATCTTCTTCCCTCCAAGCTACATCTTATCTCTTCGGGGCAATGTTTACTTAGCTGGTTCATTCATTCATTTGTTCACTAACCGAGCACTCAAGATCTATCACTTATCAGGCACATTATTAGACCCCAGATCAAGGTGATCCTGTAGTCAAGGTCATTCTGATTCACAAATGGGTCAGTGAGCTGTGGCCCAATATCAGAAGGAACAGCTTCAAAACAGGACAGGCAGGCAGCCATATGGAGCAAGTCCTCGGTCAACAAGTGCATCTCTTTATTGTTAATAGAAAAAAAAAAAAAAAAAAACAGAAGCTAATTGGGTTGGTCAGTAGCGATCTCTTTGTATATAGAAATCAACACAATGTCACATCCCTTTGTTTCTGCCAAAGGTATAATATGAAAAAAAACTGCATCCTATTTAATTGATGAATGACAGATATTCTGCTAACATGGCCTCCATGGTGGAAGGGAGGGCACGGGGCATGGGGGGATGGTGGTGGTGGTGAAGCACAGTAAGTAGCCTGCCACTAAGATGACACTTCCCAAACCTATATCACTTGGTGTACTGTACCCTTAAGGTGCCCTGGAGGTACTGAATTCCTAGGGAAGAAAAGACGAAAGCCTATTCCATAGCTCAAATTATTAGCAGCTACAAATATCAAGTTCTGACAGCACCTCTTTCCCTTTTCCTGCTTCCTGCGTGTGAGACAGGAAAGCACAAGCGGCTGCTTCTTTCCCCCTTGCCAGCCTAATGATACTGAATTTCCAAGACCAGTGGTTCCTAAATCTGACTTCTAAGAACACACATTACAAGCTCCCACCCCAGACCTACTAAATCTCTCTCCCGTAGTAGAAGCTAAAAATCGGTTTTTAATAACCTTCTTTTTGTTTCCAAGTTCTCAGAATGATTCTGAAGATCCGCCCAGGTGAGGAATCACTACCCTATACCACAGTTATGGTGATTTAAAAAAAAAAAAAAACAAATTCAAAAGGAACTGTCCACCCCATCGCACCTGATTCCCCATACTTGTGGTTCCTCAAACATTTGCTTTCTGAGCAATGAAGAGAACAGAAGAGCCTCCTCCACCACCACCCAAATATCCAGCGATTAGCATACGAGACCCACAGATTCTTCACATTCTGAAGCTGTTAAAACAAACACCATGTCTGGTGCAAAGTTTGCTCAGCAGCCCCCATGGTTGTGTGGGCTCCCTTATCCACCTAAATGAACAAGCCAAGGCTGCTGATCCCAGGTAAAATGATAAATATATCAAAGGAGCCTCAGACTTAGACCCTGGATTCCATCCAGATTTCAGACCAAAAGATTGACTAATCCCTTGCTGGCAATACAAAAATAATGACAAAAATAATAATACAAAAACAAAATCACCTGTTCTTAGCCATATCGAATAGCATCTTTCCTCGAAGTAATAACTTTACTCAGGGTACTTTCAACGTCAAGCTTAGCCTAGCCCACACAAGAAATAACTAAGGACACGGATGCAGGGCTTCTGTACAAGGTACCCTGGGAAAATGCAACTCCTGAGAATCGGCTGGAATGCAATGTGAAGATTAAAATTGGAATTAGTAAACAGGACCATGAAGAGAAAAGTCTTTTCATCTTCTGTCCATACACTCTCCTGCCCTCACTAGGCTAACATTCACATGGTCCCGGCTTCAGAAAGGCTTTGACTTTCCTGCTATTCTCCTAGTCTCGCTTTAACACATACTTTATATTAGAATGCGTTCCAGGAAGCATATGGCAATAGAACTAGGTCAACCATTAACCAAATAACAGGAAACTGCTCTGCAGCGCACACCCTTCAAAAGCTTGCTTAATGGGCTGGCTCTTCAGAATATGTCCTTCAGTGAGGTTGGACTAACAGGATCCATGGGTTTCTTTAACGCTGCAGTCACCTCATACCTAGAAGGTTTTCTGCACACACTAGACTTTCAATAGTCGAAATCATTCCACTGAGATGTTCAAGAACCAAAGGCAAAGGTGAGGAAACACGTTTTCTGAAACTGCTTGACCATCTTCAAAGTGCATGACTAGTGTCCTGGCTCCACTGCTTCGTTCTTCCAATTCTGTTAAACTGATAGGAAACACTACATACTCATCTTTTCTCTCTGTAACTTGTCTGTATTCCTTGAGCTTCCATACCACCATGAAATACATGCCATGATCCATTTAGACTTGATAAGCCAAATAAAGTCTTGGGAAAATATGTCTTCTTTTGTCGTATAAAACTACGAATGAGTTTCCTCCAGAACCACCCGCCTTGAATCCTCGAGTATTGCTGAGTTTGAACGTTTCCTCTCCAGTGTTTCCGACCCAATTCTACAAAATCTAACTTTACAATGGCCTGAAGAGTCATTCAGGATCCTACCGGTAAACGGTCGTGCTCAAATTAGTATTCTTCAGAAACTACCAACCATCAAACTCTCCTTGGCTTCTTCAACCTAGACTGCAATCTAGACATTCTTACTTCCAAAACATATTGAATATAGATTGTAGAGTTGGGCCGTTTCCCTTGATTAATATTAACTCTCATTTTCCAATGAAAATGTCAGTGCCAAATCTCCACTTAACTAAAGTTGGATGCTGGATGTCTAGGAGGGTTGCAGTAGCCACCACTGCTTAAAAGGAACTAAGAGATTTTTGATTTCGGAAATGTCTGATTTCAGAGATGTTTGATTTCAGAAATCTAGGTGTGTTTGGGGAACAGATATTCAGGAGCAACATGACCTTTTAAAAAAGTGCTAGACTTGATTAGCTAACTCAACCCATACTTATTGATTATGAACATCTGCCCCAGGCACTCAGCAAGGCACTGACATACAGAGATGAACAAGGGAAACCCCACACCTGCCTTTCCACAGCTTCGAGCTAGTTCCATTCAGTAACTGACCATGAGCCAAAGCAGTGGTTGGCCTTCCAAGTTGACTTGGCTAAATTTTAACTAAGTAAGGTCTTTTCCCCTGAAAACAGTCAACAAGGCTTCCTTGAGCACCAACCTAAGGAATGAATGGCACACTGGGCTAGAGGTCAAAGAGAAGCCTGTAAGAGTCATCCATAGTGTGCGGTCTTTTGGATTCTGGATACCCAAATCTCTCCCATCAGAGCTATTCTTGGGAAACATCAGGTTTCTCTTTTCAGGGAGTTAGTTGTATAACCACAGTCAAAACAAAAACACCAGAACTTCATCTAAGGAATTTAATAAATAATCCATTACAGAATGCTCAAAGATAGTGCACACAGAGGTTAAGGTACTTTTCTTCCCCTTTACCAGATTTTGGGGTCGTGTTTCATTGAGGAGCACACTGGCTCTTAAAAGTCACCATATAATAAAAGATACTCCTCAGCCCCTAAAGCCAAGAAGTTAAATGTTTATCAATCCCACCAGGATAAGCTTCAAGGAGCCTCCTCACAGGGATTTCAAGTGGACTCAAGTGTATTCGGACTCCTAATCAGATAGTCACTGTTTAACAGTGCCCTGCCTATAAAAAGTGTTTTATAAAAACTGAAGGATGGGAGAAAAGGGAATTCGTATTTTTTATGTGACTACAACATATCAGGCTCTGCACCAGAGATTCATATTTGTGATCTTATTTATTCCCCACAAGAAGTTTACAAAGTGAATTTTTTTTCCAGATCAGGAAATTGAAGATCAGAGATTAAATCATTCACTCAAGGTCACACAGCTACTCACTGGCTCTGAGGTCTATGTTCTTTCCACTACATACCATGGCCCTCACTGCCAAGGTCTTCAAGGGCCTCCCAACCCTGATAGCAAAGGGTTCCCTTCGATGCGGTCTCTGCATTAGAGCCAAGTGTTCCTTCCCGGTATGAGAGCACGCTGCCCCCAATACAATCTCCAGGACCCTTCAAAGAGGGTCCAGTGTTTCTCAAAGTGCCCTAACACTGATGATGGAAAAAGGTCAGGCCGGTTCCTGAGATACGAAGCAAGATGAACTCAGCGGGTCCTCCTGCCAATTGCCCTTGCCCTTACTCATCTGCTGGAGTATGCCAAGGCCTGCCAGGAATGACGCAGGCAAGGGTCACCATGGGTGATCCTATAACCTTCCAGATTACTCCAAAATAATAGCTCGGGGCTGCAACAGGCTGGCTCCTTGAAAACCCACCAGTAACGTTTCAGAGGAATCGAACCTCTCAAAGAAACTCTTTGCATCCGTCAACCTCAGCATGAAACCCAGGGGGTACAGAGTAAAGCAGAGGTCTAAAGGTAAAAGGTCTAGGAATCTGTGGACCTAATCCATTTTGGAAGTCCAAGTCCTAATATTGCCTGCTGGCTGCTCCTTTTTAATTCACAAAGGAGACACAATATATAATTTTCCCGTATACAGTTCTGACTACACATTTACACAGAAAAATGCAGATGAGTACCACAGTTATGAAAGGCCCAACTTTGGCCATTAATAAAACTGTGCCTCTGACAACCACTTTCTACTCACCAGCCCCACAAAACTGAGCCCAGAAAGGCAGGCTTGGTGAAATTTAGAGCTACTTAACATAAACAAACATAAAGCCCTCACTTGGGTTAGGAGGTGTGGCTAATTTTAGGTGACTGCTCCATATCTGATGAAATCTGGAGCCTGGGCTTCTGACTGGTTTAATGCAACCCTCGCGCCTGCATCTAACCAACTCCACCTCAAAATTTTCTCCACTGGGGAAAACAAGTGGTAAGGTGGCTGAAAGAAGGAATTCATTCCTGTGCTGTGAGGTCTTCCCAGACAAACTGTCCAGTCTGCTCCAGCCCCCGGGCTGCTGAGGCGCTGCACCAGGGGCTGACAACCACAGGGCCGCAGCATTTAGGAAGAGCCGATGAGAGCCAGGCCTCACGGAGCTTCTGCTGATCTGCATCCGGGAGTATTCATTCAGGAGAGGCTGTGAAATCCTTCCGAGCAGGCAGCAGAAATTGAGAGGGCTCTTGGTGATCAAGTGCAACTCCGCTGGTCCCATTCCTAGGAACGGAAGATTGGAATACTCCTTGCTTCAAATGCATACAGAACGGAGTCCCAGATACAAGAAACAAGATCAGCTGATATGAGAATCCACTTTTCCAAGAGTCAGTGACTTCCTCTCTCTCTCTCTCCCTTTAACACAGCTGCAAAGTCCACTGAGTGTCCAGCCAAGTGTACTTGTGAATTTCGTGCCCTCTCAGGCCCGTGAGAGGACCCCATTCCAGCCTAGTGGCTTGACGTACTCGGTCATCAGCCTTCAGGTTTAACGAGGGAAAACAATCTCCCCTTCGAATTGTAGGAGCTTTCTTTCCAGGAGAACTAGACAACCCTGATGGCTCTCTCCAGTTACACAGCAATTATGTAATTGCCGAGCTTCTGCAGAATCACTGGAACCATTCTGCAGCTTTCTCCTGACTACAGCTGCAGCACAATGTTCCGAGATGATTGCAGCCTTTGAACGGATGGCCAGTCTCAAAGCTGAACACAAAGGGACGTACAATGGGATTCCATCTCAAGCGCAAAGATGCTCCAGCGTCAAGAAGCCCTTTCTCCTCCTCCCAGGCTGGGCCACTAACTCCTTGCCTTTGCCCGCCCTACATGTGTGGGAAATATGGTTCACTCCGTTTATGCTGACAGGTTCCAAAAGAGGCAGAAAATCAGCTGAAGTTTTGCCATGGACCATGCACAAGGTAATTATTTAGCACATCATGGGAAAGCTCCAGAAGAGGACAAGATGCAAAGCGGGATGGTGGGGGGGGAGCATCTCTCTAGACTTCCTGCACTGGCATGAAATGAGTGCTTCCCTTCCTCCTGCCAGCTCCAATCCTTCATGTTGACATTACACATCCTGTACTGTAGATCCACCCCCATGCTGCCGCTTGCCCAGCTGAATTATCTCCTGCGTCACAGCGGTGGTAACAGAACTGCTGGCTCGGCAGACTTGAAAGCACCATTTCAATGCTTATTGCATTCAGCAACTGGACATATTACCAGTGCGTCGGTCGGGGCTGGTTTGTGGCCCTCTCAGCAGCCATGCAATACTCAACCTAACCCTTCTGCTAACCAGATGGTCTGTTTGCCTCTTGGGACCAAACCATTCAACTTGACTTTATTAAATTCTATCAAAATGTGGGGACAGTTTACAGCAGTGGGTCTGGTTCATCTCCAACGGGGTTGCTAAGATGAAAATGACCTAAAAATAACTGGAAACTAGACTTCACACCAACAGTAAATATTTAAATGATCTGCCAGATTCCACACCCCAGCAGCATTAACTACATGGTTCGCAAGTTATACTGTAAATATACACACACAAAGACGCAGAAATACATGCATCTAAATAGGAATCCTTGGCCCACTGCCTCCAGCCAAGGTTTCGCCACCCTCTGGCTCATTTAAATGTGGTTAAGGACAGCCATCTCCATCATAATCACTCCAATTACCAAAACAAAGAACCTAACACAACTGGTAGAGCGATCCCACCTCCCCTGGGTTCGACCACCTAGACACACTGCAGGCGTGCCAGGGGCTCAGAGGGCCCTCAATAAATGTTTGATGAATGGAGATGAATGGGCACACATTTCTTAAATATAACAGCATCTATAAAACACGTTTTATGAGAGTGAAGACACTAAATTCTTTCCAACTCTATCATCATCCCACAGCTACTCACTAGGAGCGCAAAGCCAGGCGGCGGCTACATGTCAAGGAGCAAGCCACCTGCACAAGAGGCAGTGGATGGCCAGTAACTGATCATTGCAAATGAACCGCAGAGGCAGCCGTTCATCTAGTACCTGGCAGGGTGCTGGGTGTTTTACATACATTATGCCTCTGAGCCTTCACCAGAGAGGGGATTTCACTCTAAAGATAAACTGGAGGTCAGGAGCAAATTAGGAACTTGACCCCAAGCGAAGCCAATCACTTTTCTAAAACCTGGTTGTCACAGATAAGTAAGGATTCTGCCACTTGGAAAGAACTGCACACAGGTGAAGGTGGCATCCCCAAATCCAACACTCCCTGAGGCCTCAAGGAAAATGGAAAAATCCTTCCACTCCCAGAGCTTCTCTCGCAGCTCGGAAGTTCTAGTTTCAGCCCCTCCTCTTTCTTCCCACACTTTTTATTTTACTGAGGGCATTCCACATTATTATAACCAAGACCACAGCCACAGCTTAAACCTCCATTTCTTTCATTTTGGCGTCCACCCTTTGACACCAAAAATCTCTCATTTGAGGGGCTTCCCTGGTGGCGCAGTGGTTGAGAATCCGCCTGCCAATGCAGGGGACATGGGTTCGAGCCCTGGTCCAGGAAGATCCCACATGCCATGGAACAACGAAGCCCGTGTGCCACAACTATTGAGCCTGCGCTCTAGAGCCTGCGAGCCACAACTACTGAGCCTGAGCTCTAGAGCCCGCGAGCCACTACTACTGAAGCCCGCGAGCCACAACTACTGAGCCCGTGTTCTGGAAAGAAAAGCCACCACAACGAGTAGCCCCTGCTCGCCGCAACTAGAGAAAGCTCACCCCAGCAACGAAGACCCGATGCAGCCAAAAATAAATAAATAAAATAAATAAATTTATTTTTTTAAAAAGTCTCTCATTTGAGAGCATCTTAGAGAGCGGAACACAGTAAATAAATACCTGGTCACTTTTTCTCTCCCCCTCAAATATCGCTGCACACAATTTTAAGTGGCGACTATACATTTTTTTAAGAATTAAAAAAAAAATTTCCACCTCCACCCTTGTCTCTCTGGAAATGTTCAAAATGTAAAAATAAATAAATAAGGCGTCATGGGTAATCTGCTCTGAAAGGTGAAAAAATCACTGCTGTGCTACCCAAGAACCACTTACATGTTCTTCATCTCTGCCACCACCATCACCAGCACGCTGTCAGGAGGCACCAATGAATGTTCTTCTGACTCGGCACAGACCAGGCTAGGTAGGTCCTGTTAGGCCCTATCAACACCCGTCCACATTTTGAAATAGCACCTACCCTGAAGGCACTCTAAAATTAGCCTCCTTACCCCTGAGATCTCTAAGCATCTGATATTACAGTACATTAGTAAGACCAAGTGGACATGGACTATTAAAATAAACATTTGCACAGAGAAGACCAAAGCAATTCAAAGCAAGGACACAGGACAGCCCTGAAGCTGGCTCAGAGCTACCTATCGGAGTGAAGTCATAAACAGCCAACCAACATTTATGTGAAATAGCACAGGCCAGTATTTTCACTGAAGAAATACAGTGTTCTTAGACAAAGCATTTTTGCCAGAATGACGCCAAACAGGAGGAACAATAATGACATCTTTCTTCCAAAATGCTTGAAGAAGTTCACACTGATGAAAAATTGTTCCCATACCACTGCAGGGAATATTTCTGCAAGGTGGATAGTAAGTGCACTTCTCCAAGAGGACATGGAATCATCCTTGGGTGGTTTACAAATCCCTACTGAACGCACATGCAGGTGTGGAGTGCTGCAGAGTCCATAGCCAGCCAGACCAGAGGCTCACAATCTGGAAAAGTCTACCTGTGAATGGACAACAGCAACGAGGACTACTCATCACATAAGACAGACACGGCACAAAATTAATCCAAACAACAAGTCTAAGACGAAAGACAAGACAATTCACACCTGGTAAAGCCCTCAGAGCAGACCTCTACCTCAGTTTCTCTATCCCTGAGGAAGAAAGACACTATCATTTTTCCAGTGACCATTATGAACCAGAACCCCTATACACATAATACTTTTTAGCCTTTATGTCAGTTCTACAGATTCATATTATCCCCATTTTATTGGGTAGGAAATCAAGGGAACAGAGAGGTTAAGTGACTTATTCAAGGTCACACAGCTAGGAAGGAACAGAGACAAATTTCATCCCATGCTTGTGCAATACCCAAAGGGTGCTCCACCCACTACACACAACTTCCTTAAAGACCCAAGCACAAAGAACTGCATGCTCACACAGAAATTCTGAGAAATTTGCATTCCTGATTCTTCAGGAAAAGTAAGTGCCTTCTCCCCAGCAAGAATATCCTGTCCAGGGCTTCCCTGGTGGCGCAGTGTTTGAGAATCCGCCTGCCGATGCAGGGAACACAGGTTCGTGCCCCGGTCCAGGAAGATCCCACATGCCGTGGAGCGGCTTGGCCCGTGAGCCATGGCTGCTGGGCCTGCGCGTGCGGAGCCTGTGCTCCGCAACGGGAGAGGCCACAACAGTGAGAGGCCCGCGTACTGCAAAAAAAAAAAAAAAAAAGAATATCCTGTCTGTCTGCCTATCTATCTATGTAAAATATATTTACATATTTCTACATAAATACATACACATACCCCCATATACCCATATACCCACAGACATGGCAGCCGAGTTCCTAATTGTTCAAACAGTTCAATGCAATGAAGTTCCACCATGGTGTGCAGATTTTAATTGCGTTACTTTCCCATATAACTGCATGTCAGAAAGGGAAGGCTGCCAAGTGACAATCTGGCCCAGTGATTCACAGTGTCACACTGACATACCCACTTCTGATACAGGTTGTTTATACTTCCTAGAAATCATTGACTTCATTTAAGAGATAACAGTAAAGGATGTCCCCCAGCAGTGACATGTTCTTTTTCTCTTGGAATACACTAGCGGCAAATGTCAGGAATTTGGACAAGGGGGGATCCCATAAAGTTAAAAGCCCTCGCTCTGTACTCCTCAGACCTTAATGATCATGCTGATAGGCAGCATCTTAAACACAGATGACTCTCTTTTTCATTTAAAGACTATGCCTTATAAAGTAAAAGATCTATTCAAATGAATCACATTAAATCTACTGAACAGGTATCATGGGCTGAGAAAAAAATCTAGCCAATTTTCAATTTTTTATGCTTCAAGATTCTTATGTGCTGACTTACTCATGTTTTTCAGCCATATTTGACTCAAAAACTTGAAAATTTATTTTTCTGTAGACATCAATACGAGCCATATAATATGTGCGTGGTCACAGACAAGATGATGTTGCCACCAACTTTTTTACTAAAATGAGGAAAAAGATGATGGGAAGTTCGCAAGAAGGGACAAAGGACCAGGAGGAACGTACTGGGAACGTCGGAAATTCACCGTTCAGAAGCTGCTTCAGAGAAGATCGCTAACACTTACCTGTGCTGGGGTCAATTTTGTTAATTGTAGTTGACGTCTAGAAACGGGGTTATGAATATAATTATCATGAAGCAGCAATTGGGCAATCACAACCTAATTAAACCCAGTGACTAGATTATCTTGTTTTTCCCTTAATAATCACATAACATTTAACATTTGCTCATTTCAGGACCTATGGGTGATGTTCATTCATTATTAACAAGCTACAGCCACTGGTCAGAGAAAGACTGGGTGAGGGATTCAAACACTTGAGTCAGCCAAGGGGTGGGGAGAAATTTCAGAGACATCTGAAATGTTCTTCAATCCCACTTCACTGCTCAGCCTCCCCAAATTACTAATGAGAGGCAAAGCCATGGGAGAAGATGCAAAGAATGATGAGAACTTCCACATAAGTGCAAGGATACAATTCTGCTTTCTTAAATGGGTGCTAATTTATGTGATCTATACAATGTGCTTTTTCACATTTTAATGCAATCTGTCTTGGGAGCGGTGATTTTCTTTTCAGGATAATAGGGGATTCCTCCACCAGGCCTAAATACATAAACTTTACACATTTACCTCCTCCGACATGCTCTAAAGCTCCCTCTCCTCCCTGGCTCTCATGTTAAGTGTGTTCTCAAATTCAATGTCCTGTTCCCAAGTGGATGTCACTGCACCCACAAAGAGACCTTGACCCAATTCACCTTCACTTTCTGCAGTGCTCCTGAGGGTAGCCCGGGTAGACCTCTCTTCAAAAAATTAAGAGGAAGAGGGCTTCCCTGGTGGCGCAGTGGTTGAGAGTCCAACTGCCGATGCAGGGGACACGGGTTCGTGCCCCGGTCTGGGAGGATCCCACATGCCGCGGAGCGGCTGGGCCCGTGAGCCATGGCCGCTGAGCCTGCACGTCCGGAGCCCGTGTTCCGCAACGGGAGAGGCCACAGCAGTGAGAGGCCCACGTACCGCAAAAAAAAAAAAAAAAAAAAATTAAGAGGAAGATTGAAGAAACATGTAAAGGACTGGTCTTTGAGACAGGCTGGTCTGAGGGAGCATCTTAGATGGCTGGGCACTATAGCTCAGACTGAAGACAGTCCCTGTGGCTCTAAAATTAGAAATTCCATGGGACTTTCCTGGTGGTCCAATGGTTAAAGACTCCACACTCCCAATGCAGGGGACCAGGGTTCGATCCCTGGTCAGGGAACTAGATCCTGCATGCCACCACTCAAGATGCCGCAACTAAGACCTGGCAGAGCCAAATAAATAAATAAATATTTAAAAAAAAAAAAAAAAGACTCCGTGCTTCCACTGCAGGGGGCATGGGTTTGATCTCTGGTTGGGGAACTAAGATCCCGCATGCCACAAGGTGTGGCCATAAATAAATAAATGAATAAAATTAAAATTCCACCCACAGAACTGCACGCTTTGGTACAGTTCAATTTTACTCTCTTCAACTATGTAGTTATTTTTTTCTGAGCCGTTTTCCCATTAAAGGACTTTATCTAAGAAAACAATGGTTCTTATAAGTTTGGTAGATAATGATACGGATGATGGGTAAAAGTGGGTGACTTTGTGACCTCCTCTAGGACGCTTTAGACACAGGACACATGCTTATCCTCCTACCCAGGTTTTGGGTGTGAGTCTGTCTAGGGACAGATGATCACCTGAACAGATCCATGGCCAAGTTAAGATTTTTATAAAACCACCACCAGTTGCTTCAAGGTTAAAGAGTCTACTCAGCAATTAACACCAACCGCCTGTCCTACAGAAAAGCTACTGCCCCGGGTATCTGAGGGATATCTGGACCTGCTCCATGGCCCTTAGTACAGCTTGTTACTCTATTAAGGGCATTTGTGGCCATACCTGAACAACAGCTTCCTTACTGTACTGTGATGTTTCAGGGAGGGGCAAATAAAACCAAAACATCCATCATGTCTCCATGATCTAAATAGAGCACATGGTGATCACTAAGGGCGTGGAGGATACTAGCACCCATGCTTTGAAGAGTATCTGCACTATTTTCCAAAAACGACCCTTAGACAGTGGAACTAATTTTCAAATATGTCTCTGTGGCTTTTGAAAACATTTCTCCTGCTTGCAGTAACCAGAGCCAGTACAGGGCACTCAGACTTTCAAAAGGGGCCCTAAGAAGAGAAAAAGTTAAGACACCTTCTCTACTTAAAAAAGAAAGTCATACAGCATTATCTTTCTGCTTGTAACAGGGAGGGGCTCCTTTTAAATAGCCATGTTTAACTACGTTACACTACTGAACTTGATACAATTTTTTAAAATTTATTCTCTAAATTTCCCCCTACATGGTCTCTTGGGCTTTTTTTTACCATCTTCTCTGTAACTCAGAATTACAAACAGAGGGCACTCTTTAGTTAAACACACTTTGTCAAGCTATTACAATAAGTTATATCTCTCATATCAACTAATATATTACAATTAATTTTCCATTAAGCTCAGAGTTCCTTCCAGAACACCAGGATATACTCCTGGCATAAGCAACTGGAAGAGACAAACCATCCGAAACATAAGCTATTAGCACACTAAGTAATAGCCACGGCCAGTTCCCAGAAGCTGAGAGCCAGGAGGTGGTCCCCCCATGTGTGCATCCTGGCTCCCCCATTACAAAGCTCCATGAAACTTGGGTAAATTACTTCCCCGACTTCAGCTTTCTCTACCATAGGAAAAGTCCCTGGTTCATATTAAATGTTAAACAAATGTTACCTAGTATTAATATTAACTATATGAGTCACTCCAAGAAGGGAAATAGCGTTCTGTTAACGGTTTATGTGATATTCCCACTCTATAGAGGAGTTGGCAGAATTTTTTGATGAAGCAATCATATTTAATCTCCTTATGGAAGGTCTTCTTACCCAACATCAGAAGGGAAAATACTCAGTTGACAGCAGAAGAGGGAGAGAAGATTTTTTTTATTGAAGTATAGTTGATTTACAATGTTGTGTTAATTTCTGCTGTGCAGCGAAGCGACTCAGTTATATACATATTTACATTCTTTTTTATATTCTTTTCCATTATGGTTTATCCAAGGAAATTGGATATAGTTCCCTGTGCTATACAGTAGGACCTCATTGCTTATCCATTCTAAATGTAATAGTTTGCATCTACTAACCCCAAAGTCCCAGTCCCTCCTTCCCCCGAGGGGGAGAAGTTCTTGTAGCTGAACTTTGACATTCAAATGAAAATGGTCTCTTCCACCCAGATCCCTTTGCCAGTTAACATTATGAAATACTAATTAACAGTCTTCAGTGAAGACCATTTAAGATAGAAACCATCGAAGAGAAAAGTTTCTGGGTGATAAGTACTTGTTACTGAAATCTTTCCATAATCCCTAGCTGGTATCTATGTTTTCACCATCTTCAGCCGATAACCCAGTGTTCAAATTTTACCCCACATGTAGGACCCCCAGATCAGGTCCAATCTGGGTTGGGTAATTGACATGGGATTGCTGACTAACTGGTCACACAGAGGGATGATGTAATTAGGGTTAGAATAGCTAAACGTTCTGGACCACGGTGGCCTTATTTTGGATTTTAAAATGCCAAGACTGGATTGACAGACCAGCCTGTGATGCACGGCTCCAGCAAGTGGCTTAATTCCAAACTAGACACAGGTAGTCATCACGGTCTACGCCTTTCCCCTCTGAAGTAAGCACATCTTTGTTCCCCACTTCTTCTAACACCCAGGGCGCAGGTAGAGAAGCTCTATGGATAACCTTAGCGAGGACTATCACATGTTCTGCCCATTAATAATGCAACTACTTTCTGCTGTGCTCTATTCTCTACTTTGCTCCTTTTCCAGGAAAATCTCCACCTAACTCTACTTACTTAATCAGCTCCTGCAAGTTTCCATCTGCCCTTTAGCAGCAACGCCGTATTTGTAACCCCAAAGTCACGTAAATTGTCTCCCAAGCCCAATTCTATGTTTTACAATAAGAACTGACCAAAGAATGTGGGTCTGAGCACTGGTCTTCATATTTCACATGCAATAGGTACCAAATTACAAGGTCCTTTTTCACTTGCTTTATTGTTTTCTTAAAAGCAATGCCTTTCTTCCTGTAGGCTCTTCCCAGTGGACAGACCTCTTCTCTTCTGACTTGTCAATCATTCTCCTGCCTCTCTTCTCCTTTTCCTTCTCCCATCCAAGCAGTCTCTCCATCCCAGCAAATTTCCACCACGTAATTATGGCAATGCTTTAGCTTACTTTTCTGTTAGCTTAACAACCCTATTTTCTACTTGTGCTGAAAAATGCTACTGTTTGCTTTTCTGATGGGCTAATCCGTGTATCCTTTCAAGGCCTAACTTCCCCTACCATGATAGCAGCTGGAGCACTGATTCACAGGTGCCTTCCAAAGCTTTTCATTAGCAATAGAAATGAGAAGGTTTAGAAAGCCGTTTCTTAATCTGCAGGTGAGTATTGGAACCTTTGTGCAGCAAACATCTTTCAAGTATCCCACATTGTGCCACTACACAATTATTTTCTGCCTAATAAGTACAATGCTATAGGCACATTTGTCCCGTTAAAAGGGAGAATGTTCCCTCAAAGGAGATCAGCACCCTGCCTTTCCCCCACCGTCTCTGGCATTTACAAGCTCAAGAGAAAAGCACTCAGCTGACATGAGCAAAACTGAAGGACAGTGACTTTCCCTTCTTAAATCTGAACAGGGAAGAGAAGAATTCCAAAATGTGAAGGCCTTAGCTCGTGTTCTGGTTCAACTGGCCAGACGAGGGCTTAGGGAACGAACTGGCCTTCCCCAGCCAGGCTGTGTGGCAGCTAAGCCTCTCCACAAATCCTGGGCTTCATTACTTCTGACACAGTTGTCTCGCTGGGGCCTTGAGCTCCTTTTGTACTCAAACCAATCTGAATCCAAAGATAAGTCTTGCCTACCCGTCTTGGACAAATGCTTGGTTTCCTACTAAGTGATCCTAACACATTTTCATCAGGACCCACTGGTTGCTTATGGAATTTTCCCCATCTCTCCTTGCATGGTCTTTGTGAAAAGTCTACTCGAAAGCCTGGCAAGTAACTTTCTGAATTAAGCACTCTTCATCTTCAAGGATTTATTTTTTGAACAAATAAGTACCTCCCCACCTTCCCTTCACCGTCTGGAGCAGGCTCTGCTCTCTCAATGAAGTTGGGGGTAAGGTGTGGACAGGGCTGGCAGAAGTGTTTTCTTAATATTCAGAAGCAACATGCAGTGAACTAAACAAGCCAACACATGAAAGCAAGGAAATCAATACCAAAATACCCATGACCTGGCACAAAAAGAAACCTTCCCTCCAAGAATAACGCAAGAAAAAAACCCTCTCCAGCTACAAATTAGGCAAGAATGCTTTGAAGACACCACGTCATGTGCTCACCAGAATTAAAAGACAATGCACTTGCAGGTGAACCATGTGGGTAACCTCTCAGCCCACACTACTCTGCCTCTTGTCCTTCCAAGCCCTGAAAAATCCAACTTGGTGTTGGAGCCACAGATCCCAAGACTACAAACCCTAGGTATGCGTCAACTGATAAGGACAGGATCCCTTGGAAAGTAGATACATTTTACAATAGCATTTCTGAGCAGAAAATGTAAATCCAATTGCTCAGTGTGTGCAGTTCTCCAGATACAAAGCTCAAGGGGACAAGAGTCAAAAGAGCTTCCTAATAAACTGTCAATGCAACCTAAATTCATAAAAATCCATTTTCCTTCACTTGCAAACTTCTCCACCTAGTTTTTATAAATCCCAGAGACAGTTCCACTTAGGATTATCTTCTCTCCAATGCCCCCCCGACTTTTTTTTTTTTTTTTTCTTCCTCAGTACTGGCATGCAAACCATGCTGTTTTAACTTCTTTCCTGTTCTCCCAGTTCTTCTGGAACATTTTATTTTCGACAGTCAACTCATCTGGAGGAATGCCACACTGAGGTCCAACTGTTTATAGCGTTAACTGTGTTTCTGCCAGAAGTCCACATCCAGCCCTACCTTCTCCAGACTGCCTCCTGGATTAAGAATTTATGCTTTCGTTTAGAAGAAGCTTAGAAAATGTGGAAACTTCCAAACATCACTCTTCTTCTTTACAAAGTTACTCTCACTTGTCTAAGAGGAATCAGAAATGGAAACCTGTCATCACCCTTCTTCAAGTACTGTCCCATCCCTCTCTCATGGTTAAACGTTGCACGTGCTGTTCAAACGGCATTTTAAGGATGACTTCATGTCTACTGGGGCATGGGAAATAGCTAGCCATGGGTCTGCAACAGAGAACTGGGCCTCAAGAAGGTACACGGAGGGCACATTTTTGGACGAGTCTGGAACACTGGGAAGCCACCAGTCATCGTTTTAGACTGGATTTCACTCTCTTGGCCATTCATCAGTATTACAAAATGGCATCTCTGCAAGAAGCCAATTGAAATCTGTACCAGGTTGCAAAATAGATCCTCGGAGTCCAATTGTGAGCACTCCGGTTAAGTTGCAGTAGACCCAGACAAACTTCCAAAGAAGAGCACTTGAAAAGGACTCCCCAGCCCTGGATGACAGAATTACAGAGAGGAGGACAATTAGAAGAAAATCACAGCTACAGACCCAAGAGCTAAAAGTCCCATGAACAGAATTGGCCTCTGGAGCGTATCACTTCTATGAATGAGCATGATCAGCCCCAGGCTCCCCATCACGCTACACTCAGCTAACAAAAACCAATACTCCTGCCCCACTAGCATATGATTTCAGGGTTTCTCAGATAGCCTTGCACTCTGGAGAGGAGAGTTGGTGTTTCACAAACCGCTACAATCATGGGCAGTAGGGCAGTGGAAAGGGCACGGGACTGGGAGTCAGCCGACCTGAGTTCTAGGCCTGGCTTTATTACAAATGAACTTTCTGACCTGTGCGAGTCACCTCACGTCTCTGTGCCAGTTTCCTCCTCAGTACAATGCAGGGGGAAGGGCAGATGTGAAGGAGGTGATCTCTCTAAGGCACAAAAAAACTAGCTTCTCAATGAAAAGTTCTGAAAGGTGACTATCAGATACTTAATATTCATCATTTAGGGTGTTACCAAGTAGTCATTTTAAATGATTTTTATGTTAATTTCTACTTGGGAAGTAATATATTTGTCCATAACCCCCCAAATCTCAGCTTAATTCCGATGTTCCCCGGAGTTCTTCCATAATACAATCAATCCCTCTTTTCTTTTCCTTTCTTATTTTTTTAAGCAACCTTCCCCAAACTAAGACTTGTGCTATTAAAAGAGCTTAGAACTTCCCATTTCCTTGCTAGGGCTAAAATTAAACTGTCCATTCCTTAGGGCCCAACATAACATCTGCCAGATGTCTTGGCATATCACACAAGAAGAGGAATTTTCTTCTAACATTATCTACTTTCCTCTCTGTTTGCTCATAATCAATTAATAGGTCACCAACACCCAGCTAATGTTTCCCTCAAAGCCACCAACTTCCTAAGTATGTGAACTTCAAAAGATGCTTGCTTTCACACACACACACACACACTCTCTCTCTCTCTCTCTCTCAGACACTTGATTTTTTTTTTCTTCAGCTCACTAGATTTTAGTAATAGACACTGGAAATATTTTCCCCACTTCTTCTGAATTTCTTAGTTTCCATATACCAATATCCAATCATACACCCATGTCAGGTCCTTTCCCATCTTAGTTCATTATTTATATATTTCCTAATTTGTGAGTGTGGCATTCATTGTGAAATAGCCTCTCTATTCCCCAGCCATCAACTTGAAACATTCAATGCAGCTTTGTCAGTGTTCTGTCCCATGAGGCAGTGAACTATAAGTCTGATAAAGGCACATACCACAAAGAAGATAAGTAAGGTTACCTTAACCAAGAAATCTCAATACCAGGAAAGAATCCAAGATAGACGAGACCCTATTAAACTCCATCACACTGAAAACGGGACTCTTTCCCAAGGCAACTTTACCATTCTTTCCTTTCAGGAAAACTGACCACAAGTACTTTAAAGTCCATTAGTACAGTTGGATTTCTTTTTTCCCCTACTGTCTTCCAGAAGACTCATTAGAAAGAAAATTTAAAAATATATACACATATATATGCAAAATAATTATTTCATCTAAAAGTTGTCTCCAACTCCAAAGAGTAAGGAAAAAACAAATCCTGGAGGAATGTGATCAATTAATTAGATGGACATAAATCTAACATGAGAAGGATTACGGAATCCAAAGACCCAACAAGAATCTTCTTTATGGCAGTGTGCATCACAGCTCACATATACTTCTCCAGAATGATCTCTCTGTGATATATTAGAGCAAATTAGGTAAAAACTTGCCTAACGAGCCTAATCAACTTGACGTCTCAAAAACAAAAAGGATCTCTGAGCTTTGACATCAAATGAGAAGGTTCCATTGGACACTTTATTTCTCTCATAGTGGTTTATCCTAAATACTTGTCCCAGTTCAAAGGCATATATCTAGAAAAATGCAAGAAACCATGTCTTGAATATAATGGTACTTCTCATGTTGGTGAAGAGCATCAGAGATGGATGTGTCTCTTAGGTAACCAGTTAGAACACATTCTCAAACTCCAAAATGCCTCTTAGATACCTAATTTTTTTCCCTCCAGAAAACCTCAGCTCTAAGGCTGAATATTTGGTTGCAAAGTAAAAAATATGAGTCAAAAAACATGGTTGCTGGACGGGCAACCAGTGTGTCAGCTTTTCTCCCTACTGAAAGAAGTAATGAACCAGATTTCCTGGTATCAACATCAACAACAAAGACATCAGGTAGGTGTGCTTCAAGATCAACTATAACGTACTTATGTTTACATAGACATATATGGTTAATTAGATGCAAAACTATCTGGTAATTACTTCCCCAAACAACTCTTTTTATCCCATTGCATTTGAACTTCCGAGTTTGAATATGTAGCAAATACATACATGCATTAGTAATTTGAAATATAACACTGCTGACATTCTACTTAAGAGCAAAAGTAATGGTATCAAAAAGTAACATTCAATAAATGAATAATGAAAGGTAGGATTCCAAGTAAGATTTTTTTAAGTGCTCTTGGAGAGCCCTAGATTTTTAATAAAGAAGCAGAGCTCTGAAGAGAAGTATTTTTAAATGAGCATACACATCAACTGCAAATCTTGAAAACCATACATCTTCGTCTGCAAAAACAGGGTTTTACTTCATTGACCATGGACAATTATCAGCTAAAAAACCATGTATTTCTCCTCTCCTTTCACACCCGTCAGAAGAACAATAACCCTCAATTAATGACACAATAGTTTGGTTTGAAAAATGTGATGTTGTCATATACAGCACTGAGCATTTACTGAATGACACTGCTCCCAGTTACTCAACAGAATATAATTACATCTGGAATCTAAAACCACCTCAATCTGCACAAAAATACTGTGGACAGAAAGAACTTTACACACACGCAAATCTAACACATAATGAGAAAGCAAAGCAAGAAAAAAGCTGGTATAAGTCGCTCACCAATGTGTTCCTTATTTCTGTTGAAGCTGGTACCTTGCTATATTTCTCCTTAGTTGAAAACGAGGTCCAATCAGCCTCCTTACAATATATTATTAATTGGTTCTGAATCTCCTCCAAGTTTTCATTCCACTGTGGAGCCTTCCTCACCTATCTTCAAGAGTCCGTCTAAAATTCTTCCAACATCTTCCCTCATCCTCAAGATGGCTACCTTACCTAATGGAAAAGCAACATCTTCATGGTTGGCTTTTATAAATTCCTCAAGCATTTCAGGATTTAGTTCTTTACTTGGATCAATTACATACATTCTCTAGAACTAATCTGTGAAGAACTCCAATCAGTGTGTGTGGACTGGGTAGGTTTGGGTCCTTTCTTCAAATCATCCTCACAAAATGTCTCCCTCTAAGACTAATAAATTCCTCCCAATTAGAAAGGTGAAGCTACCTGGACAGAAGGTTTTCTCAACTGACATAATACTTTAAAATTTTGTTTCCATAGTGACATTGTTAAGAAGACATCTGATATTTCTGAAGACTTAACAATACTTGAGAACACAGAAAAAAACAGCAGAATGGAAGGGAAGAGGGAAAACAAAGGAACTAAAAGAAGGCCTAATACACAAATGGAGCATCCTGAAAAGAAATGTAGACCTTCAAGAAACTGGTGTCAGCCAGTCTTAGAGTTCCTCTGAGATCTTGCAGGATTTGCTGTTGCTGCTGTTGTTTTGCAGAAATCAACCCCAACCAGACAATAAAGTCTTGCAATGCATCAAAACATGATGATAACCAAGCCCCAGAACTCCAAAAATCTCAGCTCAGGGCCACGACCATCTTCACAATGAGGAAATCACATTTCCTGGCGACTTGCAGGAGACCTGGAGCAGCTTAAAGTTGTGTGAAGACCTCAGTGGAAAAATGTTTAAGGTTTTCCTTGCCTTTCCGGAAGGAGGTCAAAACCCTCAGGTCCACTCAAAAGGAGAGAAAAAAAATTCCAAAAGTTTACTTTAAATTGGCAACAAACGCCTCCATAACTTGTGAAAGCACTCCTTAGGTGGGAGAAAAATGTGAGCAGCCCTTCCAAGCCCCTCATTTCCTTGCATAATGAACAGATAGTGAGGAGCCACCACAAGATTCACCCCCTGGAAAGGGAGAAGGAGAAGGCTGGCAAGCCTCCTCCTCCAGCCATCACCAACAGAGCTTCAAAATGGAGACATCCATAATTTTATAAACACTTCTCAGCTTTGTCTCCTGGAAACCCGCTCTCCTCCATTTTCTGGTGGAGTTACAACATGACACGGGCTTACCTGACTCAGTTCCCAGCTCTCAACCAAACTAGTTACTTCCTCAAAAATCCTGCAAGCCACCACCAGAAACAAAACCAAAGCAAACCAAACAGCCAACACAGACACTCAGACACGGCCCCCCGGGAGCCCTGGGAGAAAGCCCCAACTGGTTGGTCTTTTCCCATCCCAGACGCGTGCTTAAAAATGAAACTTTTTTTTTTTTTCAGTAGGGGAGGAATATAAAAGGAACTCCAGGCAGCCTCCCTCCCTCTCTGTAGGTTAGAAGCTACAATGAAAAGAAAATGAGGGTTCCTCCAGGAATGGTGAAAAGCCTGGAGAATGAACGTGAGAAGAAGCTTTGTGTTTTGGAGTCTGGACTGGAACCAAAGCAGACAGCTTGCAAATGGAGGACAGGGAGATAAAGAAAGGGAAAGAGAGGGGCTGCTCCTCTGGTGGGCGGCTGCGGCTTTCCCTCGCGCCTGGAAGGAGGACAGACCCCTGGGAACTGCACCAGGAGTCAGGCGACCCCCAGGCCCCTGCTTGGGGTCTTTTCTCCCCTCCTCCGAGGAGAGCCAAGCGTGTGTAATGGCTTCTCCTCTCCAGAAACCGTTGTCCTCCTCCACCAGACGCTTCTGAACCCCCAGCCTGGAGACAGCTCCTAGCTGCTCCTGAACCTGCGCCCCCCGGCCGGCCGGCGCCCCCCGCTCCTCGCCTATCTGCTCACCGGCAGCACCGGCAGCCGCCGCCGCCGCCCCCCGACACATCCCGACCCCGCATCCCAACTTCGGGGAGAGAAGAGAGCGAGCCAAATACCTGAGGAAGAGGGGGGTGCCAATCCGCACGGCTTTGCCATCGGGCTGGGGACAAGCAGACAGAGAGGGGGGAAAGGAAGGAGAGGGACAGAGAAAGAAAGAGGTCAACCCGCTCAGGTCGGGGCGGCCGGGAGCGCTCCCTCCTCTGCCCCTCGCTCTTTCCCTCTGGCTCTCGGCTCAGGTCTCCCCGACTCCCGCCCTCCGCCCCCCTCTCTGTCCCTTACTCCTGTGCCCACACCAGGAGCATCCGTCCTAAGGCTCCAGCTCTCTCCTCACTCATCTTTTATTTTCTCTTCTCTCCACAGAACTACACGAAATTAATTAAGCCACAGCGCTCCGCTCCCCCCCGGCAGAAGGAGCAGCCAGCAGGAAAAGCACAGCCACCTCCACCGCCACCACCACCACCTTCTCCTCCTCTTCCTCCCTCGCTTCTCCTCCTCCTCCTCTTCCTCCTCCCCCTCCAGCTCTCTCCCTCCTCCTCCTGCTTCCCCCCCCTCCTCCTCTTCTCTCTCGCTTCTTCTCTTCCAACAGCCAGTCCATGCAGGGGACTTCCTCTCCTCCCCGCTCCACCAACCCTCCTTGGCCGAATGAATGAGCGCGTTTGTGCCTCCACCACCCCGTGCTCTCCTCCCCGCAGCACTCGGACCACCCCGAGGTGCTGGTTAATTGCAGTAACTTACTGAAGAAGCGTCCCGGCGCCGGGAGGTGTTTCGGGTTCTCCAGCCCCACCGCCTCCTTATCCTTTTTCTCTTTCTCCTCTTCCTGCTCGGGTTATTGTTGTGGAAGTTGTTTGGGAGTCTCATGTGCTTCTGCCGGGTCTCAGCAATGGAGGATCGCCATCTTCCCTGCCTTCCTCGGCTCTTCAGACTCGCTGCAGCTGCAGATGACCTGAGATATCCGTCTCTCTCTCCCTCTCCCTCTCTCTCCCTCCCTCCCTCTCCCTCTCACTCTCTCCCTCTCTCTCTCTCCTCTTCTCTCTCCTCTCCCTTTCCCTCGCGCGCTCTCTCTCTCTCTCCCTCTCCCTCCCTCTGTGTCTCTCTCTGAATAATGAGCAACCAGAGGGAGAGAGAAAGCAAGACAGAAAGAGAGAAGGCAGACAATCTTCTGCCACACAAAACGCCGGAGCACCAGGGGGTGCGCGAAGCCTTTCTAATAACAACAACAACGCGCAGGAGAGAGAAAGAAAAAAGAAAGAAAGAAAGAAAGAAATGAGGAAAGGGCTGGAGGGGGGGGGGAAGGAAGAATTATCCAAGAGCTGAGAAGAGCAGGAGAAGGTGGAGGAGATGCTGAGGCTGCGGCTGCTGTCCCCCCTCCCCCCCGCCCGCCCCCCCCCCGCCCCGCTGAACCCCAGAAGGAGGCAAGGTGGTTGCAAAGTTAAGGCTGGGACATTGTCTTTGTCACTCAGAACAACACAGAGCCAGGCCAGTGAGACGCGAGAGGAGGCGGTGGCGGAGGACGAGGTGGTGGTGGAGGAGGAGGAGGAAGAGGAGGAGAAGGAGGCAAAGGAGGAGGAGAAGGGGAAGAGGCAGATGAGATGAATAAAGACCTGCGGAGAAGGCGGTGCGAGGAGCGCGGCGGCCGGGCTGAGGCGTGCGCGCTCGCGTCCCGGAGGCGCCCGGCCGCCCCGGCCGGCAGAGGAAGCCCCCAGTGAGGACCCTGCCCGGTCGCTCATAGCGCTCCCACCATCAGCCCTGCCCGAGGCGCCGAGCCCCGGCCCCAGAGAGTCCCTCGCACGCATCCATCTAGAGGCCAATCTTTGCAAAGAACACACATTGGGAACTAGAGGTTGCAAGTCTAAACCCAGATCAACCACGTGGGGCTTTTTAATCCCTTTCCAGCTTGCGGTGTATCTCCAGTGAAAAGCTCAAATTGTCCATTACTGACACGTATTTTGAAGTCTTCTCCTCCGAAATAAAGCCTCATTGTGCATTTTATTTCTTTTCTGATATGGTAAGGGGGTGGGGGAGGAAAGAACCCATCATTCTGAGCCTCGGAACCACCACTTTCTTTTCCTAACTTGTTAAGTGTTTTGACGGCGCACCAAAACGGGTAAAAAAAAAAAAAAAAAAAAGCCTACTTGAATAACTTTACACTCTCCAGCCCCGCGTTGCTTGCACTTTCTGGCTGATCATCTAAAGGCTCGGAAAGTAACAATCAGAGCTCCTAATGATAAGGTGTCATGGTGTTGAAGACAAGAGAGCCAAGATGAAGCTTTCACACCTTGAATTTTTATTTAGTGTAATTTCCCACAAATCGTTCTGAACTATTTGTTTTGCAAAGGAGTGGGTTTACCCTCCTCTCTCACTAGGTCTAACGTCTCCTAAGGCTTTAATCTGATGGTGGGGAGGGGGCGGGGGGTGGTGCCTACAGTATAAAAAAATCAATATAGCAAGTCAGAAGCAATTGAAGTTCAAGGGCATGGGCTGCTTGTACCATTTCTATTTCTCGCATCCTCGAGCTGGACATCAACAGCCTCGGGAGAGAGAAACACGCAGCGCGCGGGGCAGAGACCTTAATTAAAGTTTCTTTTGTCCGCGTCTGAATTGGGGGATGTTGCTGGATTCCTTTGCATTGGGGAGCGCGCATCCGGTGGCGAAGGCGCGGTGGGGAGGATCCAGGGCAAGACTGTCCTCTGTAATACTCACAACCTCCCCCGCAAACCCAACAACAGTCCGGGAAGATATCCCCGTAAACCCACACAATGAAGGGGAGGAGGAGACGCGCGCGGAGTTGGTTCCCACCAGACAGCGGGGTTTTATAAACAGATCGGAATCCTTTTCCAAGCTTTTCCCCAATCGTTTATTCCGGGGCAGAATCTCTCACCCAGAGACACGATTTCACCCCCTTCCAGTCAACACTTCCTGCCCTTTTCTCCTCCCACTCACATTGAAAAGCTTGGGAGCCCTAAAAGGGTGTTGATGGCGGGGGTGATAAATAAATAAATAAATGACACTACGCGTGCGGTGGAGGAGAAAGGAGGGGGAGGGAGAGGCAAAGCGAGGAGAGGGAAGAGAAAAAGTAGGGAGAGGAGAACCAGGAGGAGAAAGCTCAGAGGCAAAAGGGAAACAGTAGTCAAAGCAAGAAGAGAAAGAAGAAAGGAGAGAGGAAGACGGTAAGGCTGTTCAGGACTGAAATGACCCTGGCTTTGAAGAGACTTGGGAGGGCTCCCAGTCCAGGTGCCTGGAAGGACCTGGGGATAGTCCTTCTGCCCCGAGCTCCCCCCCCCGGGACCACAGGGGTGTCTGAGCCCTGGCCGCCGCTCCCCCATAAATTCCTCGTGGCACCGAGAGGAAGCACGCCAGGTCTCCGCCGTCCCTTCACTGCCCCGGCTGATAATTTACCTCTTTGTCTTTAATAAAAAGCTGACTTTTTCTGTCAAGCTCTGCACCGGGAAAGTAACAATCGTATTTCAGGTTGAAAGCTTCTATTACTGCTGGGTTTTGGAGGCTGTGATAAAATCTTCATCGACGTGAAGGTTCCTTCTGGTTGGCTTGGGTCGGAAGTCCTAAGATGGGGGCCGCCCTTCCCCGGGTTGGGGGCAGGGGGCAGGGGCGCGGGGAACCCGGCGGTGCGGAGGGAGGAGGAAGCTACGAGGTCAGAGGAAACCCAAGACTCCTGGGGCACCAAAGGGCTTCCCGCAGTCGGGGAATGAGCCCTGGGGAGGAGCCTTTCGCGAGAACGTGAGCGCGCCCCAACACGCCTCAGACCTCATAAACCCACTTGGCAAAGACCGGGGAAGCGGCTGGCGGACCGACTGCGGTGAACTCAAGAAATTAACCTTGCGCTGCAATTAAACGGGCTGCCGCCCTTTCACACTCACCTCGAGCGACCGTGATAGAGAGCTCCCGAACCGGCCGCGGGGGGACCTGGCTCCTCCCTCCCGTCCCAGGAGAAGGGGACAAAAAGGGGAGATGGACTTGGAGATGGCCCCGCCCTTCAAACGCTCCAATCCTTGGAAACTAAACCTCCTTTCCAAGCCTCCACGTCTAGAAGGGACAAAGGCAGCGAGGAGATCCAGAGACCGATGGGGGAGATAGGTGGCTTTCGGGTTTCTCAAGGGGGTGCTCTGGGCGAAAGGTACAATGGCTGAGTTTCCATTCCAAATACAGGACAGTCTTTAGAAGACCATCTTCTGGTTTAGAAGCAAATTGACTTACCAAAGCCGTGAAGCAAACTACTGCAAAACTCCCGCATAGCCCTGCTTTTTGAATGTGGAGGGCTAAAATTTCAGTTAACGATGCCATACACACATTTTCCGACCTTTTTTGAAGTCACAAGTGTCTTAACTCTCCATCTAAGATAATGGAAAGAAATTAACATGAAAGAAATAAACATGGTGGGGGAGTGGGCTTTTTGTTTGCCTGCTTGTTTTGATTGGGGGTAGCTTTCTTTCAAATGATACGAAGGCATTTGGATAAATAAAAGCTAGGTCACTCAAGGAAAGTGATGTGGCTGAAGGTTTTAGTGAAAACCTTGACAAACTTGGCACTTAAGTAACTGTAATTATGCTTTGCCATTAGCGGACCATTAAGATATACAGGAGAAAGTTCACACCTCCTGCTGTTTCATTCCCTAAGAATATTCACAAAGATAATACAAGCCTCGTTGGGTTATCTTCTCCACCAGAAGGGTTAATTTCTAAAATTTTTAATTAAAATGGAAAAGCTTAGGTTTTGTACACAGGCAACAATGTGAGGCAAGTCTCGTGGGGACACATTGGCTCTGTGAAATTTGCCTTTTGTTACTGTACCCTATGCCATTATTCCCCTGGAGTCATATGGGATTTCAAGACTTTGTTAATGTTCCAGGAAGTATGAATACGTGGGAAGTCTGGACTTTCTTCTCCCTTATCATGGGTGACTGGCATACAGACTCCTCATAAAGGGAAATTATGGCTCATCAAAAGAGTGACTTTATGAGCATTAATAGAATAATAAATCTTGCAATTTTAGTTCAAGAAACAGTGGAGTCCTATAATCAGAGTGACCCATGCAAATATGATCCACTTACTTGCCCAACTCTAGCAGGATAGGGATAGTCTATAAATCATTTTGGTTTTTAAAGGTTAGGAAAGGAAAGTGTCCAGACCTCTCAAAAGTGTTTATGGGGGGAAAGGGGACTTCTATCCCCTACAGGAAGGAATCATGGAAAGAAGGAAGAGTTGGTCCAGAGGCTACATTAAAAAGATAGAATTTCAACTGAAACAAGAGTGAATAGATGTTTTAATGTCATTGTTTCAACATTTACATTATATCATATAAAAAAGGGAAAGTCCTGCTTCCTGAAAACTATGCAAAAAAAATTCCAGTTTATAATCCCACTTTCTAAATTCCAGTTGCAAAACTGTTCAGGCTGATGATTTTAGCAAAACAAAGAGTAGATGAATACAGAGTATGGCTTTTTCAGAAGTCTTAATTATTCCGTCTTTAAACATTTGACCACACACCTCTTGAACTTGGTGGTATTTTCCTTCCTATGTAAAACTAATTTCCCATGCCATGCAATATAGTCTTTTTACTATTTGAGTTATTTTCAATGGGCTATTTATTTTGAATTTTTGAGATCTTTTACTGTTGTTGGAAATGACTAGTCCTTGAAAAGTTTTTTTTAAGACTTAAAATTGGATAATTATGGACTCTCCAGATATCAAAAAAGTGAAGTCGCTAACACACCTTCTTTCTGATCCCTTACCGAAAAATCAATATATTTTCATAAACCCAAACCTAAACATATGTAACTAGTTGACTACTGTCCACGCCTAGGGAGAAGTGACTGAAAGAAGACAAACGTGGATAATTCATGATTCTGAACAGCTCCCAAAGGAACAGAAATTGCGATAACTTATATTAAACTTCCCCTGTATGAATCTTTGTACGCATACCTTTGAGTACCAAAGAAGATGTTTCAATAGCAATGTTCTAAAAAAAAATTTTTTTAAGTCTTTTGCCCATAGGTAGAAGTTAAATTTACAGTTCTATCAAACTAGTTACTGTAATATGGACCATTCATGCGGAATGTCCATTAACCATTGAATATTTGTTTAGCATCTACAATATGCCATACTCAGCTGAATACCAGGGATACAAAGATGAATAAGAGAAGATGCGTCAAAGTCTAAATGCGTGATCTACTTCAGGAACCACTAGCTTTAAAATGCCATTATATGGATTTATATAGAACTTTAGATTTTTACTCACTCAAAAGCAATACAGGACTTTGGCCAATAAGGAGACTATGATTAATTTGAACATTTTTGTTCATACTATAGAGTTAGTAGGAAGTAATATTGCGTTAAAATATTTTAAAGCCAGTGTCTTGCCTTAACTCATAATTTAACATGAAATTCTAACTAGAGAAGATCTTTTTAGGAAGAAAGAGCTGTGTTAGATCAACTATGATTAGATTAACCAAAATTTGTAAGAAAGACTCAACTGAAGGATTGTCTATTTTTTGAGGTATCCCGTCTAGCAGACAGACCAGTATTTCCAGATTCCTACTAGTTGCATTCAAACTGAAGCACAGAGAGGGGATGTGACCTAGTCAGGAACACAGAGCTGGTCAAAGGCAGTCAGCTCTACAAGCTATGCTTCCATGCAGTTTCCTAAAGTTATCATTCTGATATCACCTTCAAGATTTTTTTTTTTTTGACATGCTTCCATACTACTTGTACTGTTATTTACTTAACATATATTATTTTTAAATGAACTTAAAAAAATCTTAGCTCCATCAAAAGTAATATGACTAATGAAATCACAAGTCCGATGGGCTATTAATATATAAATTTTAATACACATCAAAATAAATATATTATTAAAATTAGAATAAAGAAGAAAGATTTGGGATTAAAAAACTAGTCTGATAGTATACATGCCAAACTCTTAATGGTAAGAAGTGAGAAAGGTGAAAAAGAAAGTGTTTGAGTTATTTTTTTATGTACAAACAGGAATCACTTTTATAATTTAAAAACTCAGAGAAAATTGTATGGTCTAGTGGTGGCTAGCACAGCCCCAAAGTAAGCCTTTTCATTATATATACTTAGAGGAATTAAACATTAGCACAAGTCTTTTAAGTGCGATTTAACAATATATATTTAAAGTCTTAAAATGTTCACACTTTTTGTTCCCTTAATTCCTCCTCTTAGAATCTACCCTAAGGAAACAGTCAAAAATGTAGAAAAGATTTACACAAAAAAATGACAGAGGTAAAGTAAACAATTGAAAATAACTTGTGATTAGGAGAAGAGGAATGGTTAGTCAATAATAAATCTCCACTATGACATATTAGGCAGCTTAAAATTATTTACAAAGATTTTGTAATTAAATAGAAAAATGGCCTCTTGCTAGGTGAAAGACCTAGACATAAAGTTATGATCACTGATTATTTTTTCATAATGCACACACTCAGAAATCACTTTCAAAGGAAATATACCAGCGTGTCAATAGTAAATTGACTTATTAAAGGTTTAGGAAATGTAGAACTTATAAGTGATCTATATAAGTTATATAAGTATATAAACCACATATATACATATATGTGTGTGCATATACATATATACACACAAGATGGAGTTGACTGCTTTGTTTGAACTGAATTGTCACTTATCTGTTTTAGTATTTCAAAACATTTTAAAGTTAAATGATAGAACCCACTTTTATGTGTCTGGTAATTATAAATATGTCTTGAAGATCTTATTAATATTGCTAATAAAACTGTCACAGTATCTGTTTTTCACAAAGATAATTTAATTTGCTTTTTTACAGGGACAATAGGAAGATTTGAGTGAGTATTTTGAGTACATTTTATATACAAAAGGAAATTTAGGGCCAAAGAGATTGAATGATTTAACCTAAGGTCTTCTGACGCTAATAGTGTAAGGAAGACTAAAGTCCAGTTCTCCCAATTTCTACTGTTATGTTTTGAAATCTAGAATTCCATACAATCTCAAAAATATTGCCAAATACTATCAAAGGAAATTTTCTTTTGGGCCATATGAAAAAAGGTTATCTTCATCAAATATGTGAATGAAAGCTCTGATACTCTTTTACACCTAAAAAATTAGCAGAAATATATACTGTATATGTATGTATATGTATATTTATATTTCCCAGTTGTTAAGAGTATATATAATTCTCAGTTGTTGAAGATACGGAAAAATAGACCCTCTAGTTCTCTGTTAGTGGAAATACGAAAAGTTTCAATCTTTCTGGATGTATTAGAAGTCTTTAACCCAGGAATTTAACTTTTTTTTTTTTTTTTTTTTTTTTTTTTTGCGGTACGTGGGCCTCTCACTATTGCGGGCTCTCCCGTTGAGCAGCACAGGCTCCGGGCGCGCAGGTTCAGCGGTCATGGCTCATGGGCCTAGCTGCTTTGCGGCATGTGGGATCTTCCCGGACCGGGGCACGTACCCGTGTCCCCTGCATCAGCAGGCGGACTGTCAACCACTGTGCCACCAGGGAAGCCCCCCAAGGAATTTAACTTTTAAAACTTGACTTGGGAAATATTAATAACTGTCATCAAAAACTTCTGTACAAGGGAGTTCCCTGTGGCATTAGTACCCCACAACAAGTGACTGGTTAAAGAAATTATGTTCATCTATGTAATAGGAAGTTATATAGCTATCAAATTCTGTAAGAAATATTAAATGATAGTGAAATATTTACATGATTTTTTGATAAGGGGAAAATCGATTTCAAAACAATATGTATAACACTATCTCATATTTGTAAATGTGTGTGTGCATCTAGGCATTGAAGAATAATTTTAAAAGTATAATCAAAGTGTTAACGGTAGTTTTTTCCAGGTGATGTAATTTTTTCTAGGTGATGTAATTATGAGTACATTATATATTTTTTTCTACTGTGGCTTCTTAGATTTTTAAACATTTGTACAATGAATCTCTCTCTTGCAATTAGAAAGAAAAAGATTTAGAACTCCCAAATAAACTTTGCTAGCACAAGATTTCTTTTATATCATAAAGACTGACCAAACCAAACATTTGTCTAATTTGTAAAAAACAAAAATTTTAACTGTGCGGTTTTATTAATCATTATTGAAAATGCACACACCTTGAAATCCTTGCATACATTCGATTCCCCAAACAGCCTTTACCCAGAGTTCAATGCTTCTGGTACAGATTTTGGGTAATAACTTCCAGCACCAAGGTTACCTTGACTTTGCATCCACCAAGCATCACCCATGACTGGCCCCTTGTAGATTTCATGTGAGTTGCCCTTCAGGAGAGTCTATATACTCTCTTCTGTCTATTATGTTGGGGTGTGCTTTCCCAGCAAGCTGCTAAAAACAGTGTTTCACAAAAGTTACTCATTGGCTACATGTTCTTTTAAGTGTCTGGAATGCAGAACAAGTTTATTTTTTAGTATCTTTCTGATGTTTTTCAAGGTGGTATTTTAAGTGAGTATTTATTGATTTAATGTTTATAATAAAGACAAATCCAGCTCTAATAACGAACATCTACTTACTAGTTTCCAGCTCCTGCTCTTATGAGTGATGACCTTGGGCTCCATGCATCAGTTTCCACATCTGTAAAAGAAGTATAATTAAATACTTATAGGATTGCTGAGGATTTTTTAAAATTAATTTTTATTGGAGTGTAGTTGATTTACAGTGTTGTGGTTATGAGGATTTTTTAAAAATGTATATAAGGAACATGAAAATCTGTAACTGCTAGCTAATATTATGATCTATGTCCTTTTTTTGCGGTACGCAGGCCCCTCACTGTTGTGGCCTCTCCCGTTGCAGAGCACAGGCTCCGGTCGCGCAGGCTCAGTGGCCATGGCTCACGGGCCCAGCTGCTCCACAGCATGTGGGATCTTCCCGGACCAGGGCACGAACCCGTGGACCCTGCATTGGCAGGCGGACTCTCAGCCACTGCGCCACCAGGGAAATCCTATGTCCTTTTTTTTCTTTTTTTCTTTCTTTTTTTTTTTTGTCACAGGGCGCGACATGTGGGATCTCAGTTCCCCCGCCAGGGATCGAACCTGTGTCCCCTGCATTAGAAGCATGGATTCTTAACCACTGGACCACCAGGGAAGTCCCTGATCTATGTTCTTATAGCTTTACTGTGAGGTGACATAGGTGAGGTGAAGAGCCCTAAATCTGGAGTCAAGAGTTAGGTATCGGACTTCCCTAGTGGCCCAGTGGTTAAGAATCCACCTGCCAGTGCAGGGGACACGGCTTCAAGCCCTGGTCCGGGAAGATCCCACATGTCACAGAGCAACTAAGCCTGTGCGCCAAAACTACTGAGCCTGAGCTTTAGAGCCTGCGAGCCACAACTACCGAAGCCCGTGCGCCTAGAGCCCGTGCTCTGCAGCAAGAGAAGCCACGGCAATGAGAAGCCCATGCACGAAGAGTAGCCCCTGCTGGCTGCAACTAGAGAAAGCCCCCGTGCAGCAACGAAGACCCAACACAGCCAAAAACTATAAATAAATAAGTAAATTTATTTTTTTTTTAAAAAAGAGTTAGGTATCTAGTCCAGGAAATCAAAACCAGAATATGTACACATAACAAAAGAAATTCATTATATTTAAACAAATCTTTAAAATCAACAGTGATCATTTAAAATAAAAAACCTAAGTATGACTAATTGTATCTAAGTTCTCCTATTACTATTTGTTTCTGTTAGTTAGTTCACTTTGTCATTTGCTAAAACTCAGCCACCAAGCATGTGGCAGTAGGGCCAAAGGATTTTTTCTGGTTTTTTTAAAATTAATTTTGATTGGAGTATAGTTGCTTTACAATGTTGTGTTAGTTTCTACTGTACAGCAAAGTGAATCAGCTATACGTGTACCTATATCCCCTCCTTTTTTTGGATTTCCTTCCCATTTAGGTCACCACAGAGCATTGAGTAGAGTTCCCTGAGCTATACAGTAAGTTCTCATTACAAAGGTTTTCTAAAAGTGGGAAAGAAAATCTTAAAATCAAGAAAAAATTTTTATTGATATCTCAAATCCAAGAAATGGTTGTATAGGCTCAGAAAAATCCATACAATGCAGAATTGTTATAATAAATGTAAATAAGTAAACTATAGCAAATGCGGAGCATTTTATTTTACTTCTTTTTTCTGTGAATTGTATAGAGATCACCATTGTTCATTGGTCTAGCTTCTGGATCAGCACTGTTCTGTTGGAGCACAATTTGAAAACCACTGATCTATTCCAGATGAGAAAATGGTCTCAAGGAAAAGTGATTTGCCCAGAATTACAGACTAAGGTATTGAAGATCCAGACCTGCCCAGTTCCTCTTTATGGCAATTTCCGCTCTTCTAGCAAAAGAGATTTCCTTGAGCTGGTAGTAAACCAAAAACTCAGTTACCTTCTTTTTTCCTTCCCTCCTTCTCTTCCTCCTCCCTCTCTCCCTTCCTTTCTAAGGTTTCCCAGAAATGAGAAACTGTACTTTACATGACCAACAATAATTAACGGCTTAGTCAACCAATAAATAATTTTTATGCTTTCTCTAAATTATTTTGATGACTTTCAGTTCATTTCATCTTTTTTTCTAACCCAGAGGATTAGCAAAACAGCTAATTGTGGTCTTCATATATCAACATCTTCTGCTCCTTGGGAATGTTTAGGGTTTTCCTTCACCTTTTCCTTTTCATCTTTCACTCTAAAAGGGTTTTTATAGGCTTAGGACCAGGAAAGAAAAAACAAAGAACAAAGGTGGCGTAAGGTTTTTTTGCACCTGGAAAATTATAATTCTGCTTTTATTTCATATAGAGATATAAATGGAGAAACATAGCACTATTCTACTTATCAGGGATCATGTGAAAGAAGAAAAGTTCATTGTTCTGGCCCTTTTGTGTTCACTCTATATCATGCAGCATTCACAAAGGAATTATTCCTATGATTGAGAAGAGAGATAGGCTGGTGCTCTCATTTGACTTACAACAGAGCCCTGAATTTGAAATTAGTAAGGACTTTTTAAATATCATGAACATGGAATTATAGTATCAACTTGGTTATCAAATTAACTCTGTATATACTAGAACTGAATGATAAAGCATATAACATGGAAGAAGGAAAGCAATAGTGCTTGTTATTACAGTTCCATTTGACTATAGTCAGGATCTAGTAGATGCTCCTGTCCCATCCACTGAGGAGACTGCAAAATCCAAGGCATCACAGGTGAACTGTCACCTGAACAACAACTCAGGAACATGAGCCCTCATCAGGCAAAGGGATATGGTATTTGTAAGAGAAGATGCACAGATTTTTTCGGAGGCTGGGAAAAGCCTTAACGCACTGGATCAGAAATAGGAACCTCTGGCATCTGTAAATGATCTCACAAAGCCTTTCCCATGTACAGTTTTAAAATCTATTCTTCACAGCAGTTTATGACATGAAGATTATTTCTTCTGTTTTATATTTGGAGAAACCAAGGCTCAAAGCAGTCCAGTGACTTTGCCCAAGATCATTCAACAAGCACTTGGACTTGAACTCAGGACTTCTGATTCCAGATAGCATCGTCTTTCTCATTGTCAAGTATTAAACTCCCAAGATGACATAGTAATATGTTTTTTCCATTTATCTATCTATCTCTAGATATATTTCCTGATTATTTAGCAAATACAGAAAAATAAAAGAATATCTAGTCCCAAAACACAGAGAGAATTAGTATTATTCTCTGTCGTTCTTGTCTGTATTTCTCCCTTTGTGGTTTGATAGTCTATGTTCTTTGCTTTTTTTTTTGCGTATGCAGGCCTCTCACTGTTGTGGCCTCTCCCGTTGTGGAGCACAGGCTCCAGACACGCAGGCTCAGCGGCCATGGCTCACGGGCCCAGCCACTCCGCGGCATGTGGGATCCTCCCAGACCGGGGCACGAACCCATGTCCCCTGCACAGGCAGGCGGACTCCCAACCACTGCGCCACCAGGGAAGCCCTCTTTGCTTATTTTTTTGTGTATGTGCATTTTGTGTGTGTACCTTTACATTGACTTGTGATGTTCACTTTATAGATTAAGAATATTAACTCCTAATATGTAATAAAATATTTTTCTTAGTTTTTATTTACTTTTAACTTTAATAATAATGCTTTTTGATACCTAAAAGTTACAATTTTTATGTTTAAATTTATTGATCATTTTCTCTATGCTTTCTATCATTGGTATAGTTTATACTTTCAAGCCCCCTAATAGGACAACTATTCATTTACATATTTGTTGTGTTTTTACTAACTCCAAGATTTTTATTTTCACATTTAACTCTACAAACTATGTACAATTTATTTTTTAATATGTGATATGAGGTAGGGGTTAAACTTAATTGTTTTCCAAATCATTAACTAAATCGTCTCAGCATTATTTAAAAAGCATCCTTCCTGAGACCTCCCGGCTCGACTGGCTGCGCAGGAGGCGGTAAAATGTCTGCTCCAGGATCCTACCAGGCGGCTGCGAGACCTTCCTCGGTGCCGACTGTGCCCCTGTCCTATGAAGAGACAGTTTCTGTTAACAGTTACTACCCCACACTTCCAGCACCTATGCCTGGGCCGGCCACGGGGCTCATGACGGGCCCGGATGGGAAGGGCATGAATCCGCCTGCGTACTACACCCAGCCAGTGCCTGTCCCCAATGCCAATGCAATTGCTGTGCAGACAGTCCGCGTGCAGCAGCCCATCTCCTTTTTCGACCGCACGGTCCAGATGTGTTGTCCTTCCTGCAACAAGATGATCGTGACTCAGCTGTCCTATAATGCCAGCGCCCTCACCTGGCTCTCCTGCCGGAGCCTGTGCCTGTTGGGGTTCATGGCGGGCTGCTGCTTCATCCCTTTCTGTGTGGACGCCCTGTAGGATGTGGACCACTACTGTCCCAACTGCAAAGCTCTCCTGGGCACCTACAAGCGTTTGTAGGACTCAGCCAGACCTGAAGGGAGCCGTGTGCTGCAGGAAGGCCTTTCTGACTCTCACCCAGCTCCGCCCCTGGTGAAGGCTCCATTTTGGTGGTCTCATCTCTCCAGGGTCTCCACCTTCGTGTCTTCTTTTGGGGGGAAAATATCGCAAAAATAACACACCTCCAAACCCCAGAAATTGCTGCTTGGTGTCGTGCACAGGACATGCAAAGACATTCTCCTTGAGTGCTGGTTCAAGGGTTTCCTGCCTCCCCATCTGTGACCCCAAGTCATCCCATCCAACTGTGATCATTGTCCAGTCTGAGTATCTTCTGGTGATTTGCCACTGGCTGGCTTCTTTTTTTTTTTGCTTCAGTGGGCCTTTCTCTTGGTGGTCTCAAACTGAGAAGCCCCAGATTGCCTTATTTTTGAAGCTGTTCTGGCCCCAGTACGGCTGAACCAACCTTTAGTGCCTACCGTCATAGCCATCTGTTTCCACTTCTGATGACAAAAATCTTGCCTTACAGTCTAAGGGCTTGGCTCTCAGATTCTGCAACTGCAGGCTTTTAAATAGCACACAAATTCACTTTAATTTCTTAATTCGTTTTTAAGTACAGGGAGGGGTTATTCACACCCATCAGACACAAAGCCATGAGGTCATAAACGCAGGCTTGGAATAGAAGGCTGGATCTTTACACTGATCCGCCTTCTTTGGACCAGATCCTCAGCCACTTTCTACGAAGGGCTTTTTTTTTTTTTTGGTAGAGGAATTGTTTGTATTAACCGTTTTTGTGACCTCCTTTTGGTCTTAAACACCTTTGAACATAATTTTGAAAGGAGGGATTTTTAGAACCGTTTTCCTTATCCATATGACTGGTATCATTTTCCCATTTGCCAATGCACTCTCACATTTTTTTTTTTTTTTTTTTGCCTTAACAGAAAAAGTAATGGGGATAATTTCATCCACTGCTTTCACTTGGGTTTAGTGTGGTTCCTAAAAGACCTCCATAATGGAACTCTTAAAGAGGGTCCCCTTTTGGGTTCCTGGTGGATATTTGGAAAGACAAAGGAAAGCGTGTTTGAGCACGTCTAAGTACCATGGTGCTGAAAAGTGTGGGGACCTGACTGTTTCAAAGGCATCTGAAGTCTGGGTTTTATTTTTCAGAAATCAATTTGTTGTATAACATCTGAAGACATGATTTCTAGGACTGAAGCAGCAAGCCAGAGTTCTCGGTTTGCTGCTGTGTCATCTTTGAAATCAAGACAAAGCTGGGCTCAACTTTCAAGAGTTCCCGTTTTGATAATAAATAGGCACAGGGAACGCATGTGAATAATATTATGTAGAAATCAAGCCTAGGCCTTGATCGAAAATCTGTATATTAGTTGAAAATTATAGTCATAACCCATTGATTCAGCTTATTCATTTGATGTTTTGAAAGTTCCAGTAATTATTTTTGCAATGACTATGGATACTACATAGTACTTCGGTGTTATCTGCTTTTCAAAAATAAAGTCTTTTGTTCACTCTGAAAAAAAAAAAAAGCATCCTTCCTTTACCCAAGTAATTGAAAAGTCACCTTTATTGCACACTACAATTTTGTATGTAGTGACATAATGTTCTAGACTATCCATTTGTTTCCATTTATCTGTCTACATTAGGAGATGTGTGTCAGTTTTATTCTTGGTTCTTATATACTCTTTTATTATCAGGTTTCCCCCTTTAACCTGAAAAAGATCACAGTATTGTTTAGATTTTTTTAAATATTTGAGTGAAATTTCTCTATACATAACTCAGTCCAAATTCCCTCAAAAAGTGCACAGGTTACTGTTTAGCTCATGCCCCCAAATGGTGGCTTTATCATTTCACAAAATTATAGGCACATTAGTGGATTAAAAATTCATTCAAAACTTGACATCAGCTTTTTCCTTAATATAGTTAGGTTCAGTACTCTGAGTCTAACGTCTTACACTACTCTTCACCATTCAACTTTGTTTCATCTCACTAAGAAATCAGTTAATCAGGACTTCCCTGGTGGAGCAGTGGTTAAGAGTCCACCTGCCATTGCAGGGGACACGGGTTCGAGCCCTGGTTAGGGAACTAGATCCCACATACATGCCACAAGCCACAACTAAGGAGCCCTCGAGCCGCAACTAAGAAACCCGCCTGCCACAACTAAGACCTGGTGCAACCAAATAAATAAATATTAAAAAAAAAAAAAAGAAATCAGTTAATCAACTGTACTTCAGTAAAATTTTTTTTTAAAGACCAAAAAAAGAGAAATCAGTTAAGGTAATAGAGCAGTGACTTCAAAATTCATAAAGCAAAGAGGAACAAGAAAATTCAATTAAGGCAGTAAAAGAAAAATATAAGAAAAAAGGTATAAACAAATAAGAAGAAATGAAAAGAGAAGACACAAAGACAATGTTAGAAATAAGGTGTCAGAAATAAAGCCGTCTGGTTAATATATTCATGTCCATTTTCAGAATAAATGTTAATGGATGAAGTTTCTCTATTAAGATATAGAAACTCTCATACAAATAAACCAAAGAAATAACCATAAACTTTAATCAAATTTATTAAATGGGTTGTACAATTCCTCTATATCCTTTTTTAAATCTGAGGGTCACAGAATCTGTCAGTTTGTGGAAAGAGGTGTTAAACAACAAGATAGTCTAAGAAACAGAAAAGGCAAACAGCTATTTAAATAAGTCAAAAATAAAAGTAAGTGACCAGAAATATTTGAAAATCAAAAGGAGTAATCAGAAATCAGGTTAAGTACTATCAAAAAGAAAGAAGGAGAAAACATGGTAATAGTAGACAAAATAAAATTCAAGACCAAAAATACTAAATTGAAAAAAGAAATTTAGTTGTTAAAAGGAATAATTTACCATTTTTTGTACCTGATAATACAGCTTTAAAATATATGAAGTATAATCTGTCATATCTACAAAAAAAAAGTTTACAAAACTATAATGATAATTGTAGATTTTTGACAATGCCTCAACAAAAATGACAAATTAAGTGGCCCCCAAATACAAAAGGATATAGAAGAATTGAATACATATTCATTAAACTTGGTCATAGATATATGCATAAACTGTGTGCCTGATATTCTTTTCCAGTACCCATAGAACATTTACAAAAATTGGCCAGTCATTCAGCCACAAAAATAAAAGCTCTAAAAACTCAATAAAGGGCTTCCCTGGTGGCGCAGTGGTTGAGGGTCCGCCTGCCGATGCAGGGGATACGGGTTCGTGCCCCGGTCTGGGAAGATCCCACGTGCCGCGGAGCGGGTGGGCCCGTGAGCCATGGCCGCTGAGCCTGCGCGTCCAGAGCCTGTGCTCTGCAGCAGGAGAGGCCACAACAGTGAGAGACCCGCCTATCGCAAAAAAAAAAAAAACCTCAATAAATATTGAAAGCAGAATACAGATCAGAATGCAATAAAACTATAAATAAACTCCAAAGGACAGAAACATACACATACACAAACTATATACTATAAAACTTTCATAATAACTTTTGGTTAAAAAGAAAACCAGACTGAAATATAGACTATTTTAAATAGCAAAAATAGAGAGAATACAAGATATCAAAACTTATGTGATATGACCCAGTTGTAGTCAAATAGAAATTAATATCACTAAATGTATTAGTTAGAAAACAAAATATTTAAAATCCACAAATACTCAGTTGAAAGAGCTAAAAATAATTTTTTAAGTAGAAATCATTGAGTGCTAAAGCGGAATTCTATGAAAATTAACAAGTAAACTTTACCAATTAAACTATCAACCAAAAATCAGATAAGTCAGATGAAAAAGAAAACACAAATGCATAATATTAAGATAAGGAAAGAGACATAACTACAGACACAGAAGAGATTTTAAAGTTATAAGAATATTATAGGGAATTCCCTGGCAGTCCAGTGGTTAGGACTCCATGCTTCCACTGCAGGGGGCATGGTTTCAGTCCCTGGTTGGGGAACTAAGATCCCGCATGCCTCGCTGTGCAGCCAAAAAAAAAAAAAGAATGTTGTATCAATAAAGTTAAAATTCTCAGGTGAAAAGGATAATTTTCCAAAAATCTATATAATAATGAAAATTGACTCAAAAGGAAGAAGAAAAGAAAAATGACCAATTAACACATGAAAAGAAAAAACATAGCTAAATCCCCAAACCCCACACTAGAGTACTAGGTAAATTCTAGTACACCTTATAGAAACTGATAATTCCTGTTTATGAAATATATGTATGTATTTATGTATTTATCTTTAAATTCATTATTAAGTAATAGATATTCATAGAAAATTTTTTTAAATGCAGAAATTTTAAACATAAAAGTCCTAGGCTATTTAAAGAGTTTATACTCATTCTTTGTGTCTAGTGTTACTCTGTCAGCCCACAATCCAACAAAGGAAACCAAATACATCAAATTTTATAATATGACTTGTAAATATAGATGCAAAGCTCCAGTATAAAATGTTTTATATAAAATCCAACATATGAAATTTAAAAATCCAGCATATGAAAGAAATGATTCACCATGAGTAAAGAAGGTTATCCTAGAAAAGCAAGGATGATCAAAACCAGGATATCTATTGATAATAATGCATTACATTAACTGAACACAGGAGAATTATAATGTGATAAACTTGATAGACGCTAAACTGTAGTTGATAAAATTTAATACCTATTTCTGATTTTAAAAAAGCAAAAAAGAAAAACAAAATTGAATTTTTATTAATCCATGACTAGAATGATATTTTTAAAAATTATTATCAGGTTATGTTTCAAAAAATACAGCAAAATCTTGCTACTGAAATATGAGAAGCATTCCCATTAAGGTCAGGAATTGAAAAGGAAAATACCTCTTATCCACGGATACAATTCAACATTTTACTAAGGTCTCAGCTTTTGAACTAATTCAAGAAATAGTAAGAATAAGTATTAGAAATATGTCATTAGAAATAATGACAGTTTTGCAAACTGTCATTATTTGCAATTGCAAATTAGGAACTCTCAAACAAACCTCTTAAAAGTTAGTAGAACTCAGAATTCTGTAGGGAAACATACAAAAATCAATCGTTTTCCCATACTCCAGTAATATCTAAATGGATTTGGATGCATTCAGCTTCAGTTAGAGGATGCTGAATTAATCGAGGTTTAAACCTTTTTTGCTAAAAAGGGAATGTGGAAGAAAGCAGTTGACTGGTATGTTCAGTGGCCTAATAACTTCTTCAAGGACCTAGGCAGTTTTCTTCCTTCTGCCCCATCATCTCAAGTTGTTGCCTTTTCCTCTTCATATCTGTGGCCTCAGGGCCACATTATGGTTATCCCAGTCAGGTGTCATTCCTGCTCATCAGCCGTGAAAATGGGAAGAAAGGAGAGCAGAAGCAACGGGGCTTTACTTGTATCAAGTCCCTATCACACATTGTGTAATACTAGGGAATATGGTCAGCCTTGGTGGCAAGGGTGCCAGGGACTGTGAGCATGTAGCAAAAGTCACAATCATTTGGATCGCCATGACTGGTTTAGACCAAAGATGGATGATTCATCCTCTGGGAATGGGCACGTTGCTGACCCCAAGTAAAAGTAGGATTCTGTTAGCAAGGGAGAAGTGATCAAAGACCTACTTGGTAGATGACTCCCAGAGTATGACACTATACCAAGTAGAAAATATGATAGGGATAGAAGATCCCAATCACTCAAATGAAAAGTTAAAAAAAAAAAATCATGGGACTTCTCTGGTGGTGCAGTGGTTAAGAATCCAACTGCCAATGCAAGGGACACGGGTTCAAGCCCTGGTCCGGGAAGATCCCACATGCCACGGAGCAACTAAGCCCGTGTGCCACAACTACTGACCGTGTGCTCTAGAGCCTGCAAGCCACAACTACTGAGCCCGCGTGCCACAACTACTGAAGCCCGCATGCCTAGAGCCCGTGCTCCACAACAAAAGAAGCCACTGCAATGAGAAGCCCAGGCACCGCGATGAAGAGTAGCCCCTGGGCTTCCCTGGTGGCGCAGTGGTTGAGAGTCCGCCTGCCGATGCAGGGGACGCGGGTGCGTGCCCCGGTCTGGGAGGATCCCACATGCCGCGGAGTGGCTGGGCCCGTGAGCCATGGCCGCTGAGCCTGCATGTCCAGAGCCTGTGCTCCGCAACGGGAGAGGCCACAGCAGTGAGAGGCCCGCGTACAGCAAAAAAAAAAAAAAAAAAAAAAAAAAAAAAAAAGGGCCTCCCTGGTGGCGCAGTGGTTGAGAGTCCGCCTGCCGATGCAGGGGATACGGGTTCGTGCCCCGGTCTGGGAGGATCCCATGTGCCGCGGAGCGGCTGGGCCCGTGGGCCATGGCCGCTGGGCCTGCGCATCCGGAGCCTGTGCTCCGCGGCGGGAGAGGCCACAACAGTGAGAGGCCCGCATACCGCAAAAAGAAAAAAAAAAAAAAAAAAAGAGTAGCCCCTGCTCGCCACAACTAGAGAAAGCCCGTGCACAGCAACAAAGACCTAATGCAGCCAAAACTAAATTAATTAATTAATTAATTAATTAATTTAAAAAAATCATAACGGGGAGGGATGGATTGGGAGTTTGGGATTAGCAGATGCAGACTATTGTATATAGAATGGATACACAGCAAGGTCCTACTGTATAGGACAGAGGACTATATTCAATACTCTGTGATAAACCATACTGGAAAAGAATATGAAAAAGAATGTATATATATATATATATGTATACCTGAGTCACTTTGCTGTATATAGACATTAACACAACATTGTAAATCAACTATACTTCAACAAAATAAATTTAAAAAAATTCATAACCTATCTAGAATAAATAAGCAATGAAATATATAAAACCTATATGATGATATTTAGAAATTTTACTAAAATACTTTATAAGATGTGGAAAAAATGGAGACACATCACATTCTTATATGAAAAGCCTCAATATGGTAAAATTTGATTCTCTATATAATAATATACAAATTTGTAGTAGTTCAAAACAAAATGACCTTTTCTTTTTTAACTGGATGACTGATTCTAAAGTTTATCTATAAGAGGACATTATTTAAAAAATAAGACTAGATGAAGCTTAATTCATCATATCTCAAAACGATTATACTGATACACTGACAAAAACAGTGTGGTATTGGCGCAAGAATAGAATACAAATAGTAGAGTACAGAATGGAGCACAATAAAGAATGCAAAGTCTGAAACCACCTATATACACATGAGGATTAGAGTATAATGAATCTAGTATTTCAAATCAGTTGGAAACAATTGATTATTTTAGATTTAATTTTGGAAAAATGGCTCCACTTGGGAGGAAATAATTATAGTCCTTTCTCACACCATGTACAAAAATAAATTCCAGATGGATTAAGATTATAAGAACAGAAAAACAAAACTGTAACATACTGGAGTCATGGAGGAATATTTTTGTAATCGTGGGTGTGACAAGATTTTCTAAAATGACATAGATTGACCAGTTAATCTACATAGTAAGTTCTGTAGGTGAAGAAAGTTAAAAGACAAATGATAGACCTGGAGAAGATATTTACCACATATATAACAAAAGATAAATTAATTTATAAAGAGTTCCAATGATTCAATAAGAAAAAGACAATCTACATTTTTCAAATGAACATAGGATATCATCAGGCACAGAAGGCATATGAAAAGGGCAAAATACATATTAAAAAGACATCTTATCTATAATAAGTATGGAAGTGAAAATTATAATAATGGTAAAATATAATGATAAAATATAATAAAATAATATAAAAGTGAATAAAATCATTCATCAGATCATCAATGTATTTTGAAAATTGATACTATTCAGTGTTGATGTGTATATACAAGTACTAAGTTTGTGGAAATGTAAACCTGTACAGTGGTTTGGTGGACAATAGGGTGATATCTATCAAAATTAAAAATATTCATACTTTCTGACCCAAAAACTATACTTCTAAGAATCCAACCTATAGAAATATTTGCATATGTGCACAAAGATATTTATTGTAGTATTGTTTCTAATAGAAGAAATCTGAAGCTACTTAAATGCCCAACAACTGTAGAATTATTTCATAAATTATAGCATGTAAATTTGCACTATTAACAAGTTTTTATGTTTTCATCACAATTAAGATAGATCTGTTTGTATTGACATGGCAAGATCTTCAAGGTATATCATGAAATGAAAAAAATCGCCATATTTATTTTTTAAAGCTAATTTTAATATTACATTATTACATTATGTTTATCTTAGAAATGTTATATTTATATATTATATCATATAAGCATTCAAATGCATAGAACAGCATCTAATAGGATGCTTTCACAGATGATTTCTTATAGATTGGAGAATATTAATGCAGGGAATAGGGGGAGAAAAATTATCTATAAGGGGGGCTTCAGTATTTTAGTCTGTGCATTTCTAACTGCTCAAATTTTTCAAAATAAGCACGTATCATGTTGCTTTTGGAATTAAAAATATTTAAAAAGGGACAACTTAGTATTTGGATAAAACAGACTGAGGTTCAAATCCCATATTTATCACCTAATAGCTGTGTGACTTGAATATTTTTAAGTTCTTAGAGACTCAATTTCTTTATCTACAAATTAGGTAAAATAATATTCACTTCATAGTTGCATGAACAGATCAAATGAGATTATGTATGAAAAACGCCTGGATCATAGTGAGTGCTCAACAAGTAAGTGTTGGTTTCTTAAATGCCTGAGGTTAGAGATAAGTAAACTATAGTCTTTATCATTTGCTTTTCTTAGCTGGGGTTACAGGAAGCATACTTTGATCAAGCAGATTGGATGAATCATTTGTACTAGAAATTTTCATTGAAAGATGGCAGATATGGTCTATGTTTTGAGATAAATTAAATATTTAATTGTTTGATTATTCATTCATTTATACAATGAATATAGTGTTATTGACTCTACGTCAGCCAGTGTGCAAGGTACTTGGAGGTGTGAAGATGAAGAAGAGATCATCCTTTCTACTAAGGAGATTGAGGTTTGCTTTAATTTAATGCTTTCAGTTTAGTGAGATAAGTGCAATTCCAGAGACATTTGTAAAATGCTAAGGATATAAAAAAGAATAGTGCTGAAAAATCACAGAATCAGAGAACTTTTGAATCGAGCAAGACCAAGGGATCATTTATTCAACTTCTCATCCAATGCAAGAATCCCTTCCACAACATTTTTGGAAGACTGTAAAACAGTTTCTGCCAACATAATAATTATGATTTATTGAATGTTTACTATTGCTCCTGACACAGTCCTAACTCTTCACAAACATTCTCTCAACTTAAACATCACACCAAAACTGAAAGCTAGTTACCATTATTCATAATTTATGGGCAGAAACTAAGACCACAAGAGGTTAAGTAATTTGTCTGAGGTCACACACCAAATTCACGGAGCTGAAATTTGAACCCAGGTCAGCCTCATCCCAGAGCCTATATTCTTAATTTGAACCACTACACCCTACTGTCTTCACAGTTGGGACCTTTCCAATGATAAGACACTCAATATATTGAAAGACTCTTGTTTCACGTCTTGTACAGTTCTTCCCTATATAATGTTGGCATCTGTCTTCCTGGAGCATCAGTTACATACCTCAATGAGCATCAAATAACACCTCCAGTGTAATTGGACTTACCACAAATGCAAAAATGTTTAAGACATGGTTTCTACCCTCACACAGTTTATACTCTTGCTTTTTCTATTTGGAGGAGTGCAGAATGTCACCTGCTCTTCTACCAGGGAGCCCTCCAAAAGTCTGAAAACAATCCATCCTTCACCTCTTCCAAAAAACATTCCACCTCTCACTGAACTTTTTGTTGTTGTTCCACATTGAATATCCTCAGTTCTTTCAACTGTTGCTATATTTCCAGAGCCTCTCCATCTCAATTTTCTTTCTCCAGATATGTACCTGATACTGTCTTTAAAAGACAGGGTTTTGAACCAAAACGATGAAGTTAATGTTATGGTAGTACAGAGGAGATTTAGCTGACTTTTATTTAAATGTCAACTTCAATTAATATTTGCACTAGTGTCTCTAGCTTTTGATTGCAATCATGTTATTTACTTATATTAAGTCACGTTAATACCACTCAGCGCCCCCTCACTTCTTTTTTTTAAATTTTATTTTAACAAGTATTAGTCTATCCAGGTCTTGGTTTTCTCCTTCATTTTACTTGTGAAACAAACTTTTTAATTCTTAAATCAAGACTTTATTGTTATCCGTATTAAGGACAATCTTTTTTTTTTTTTTTTTTTGCGGTACGCGGGCCTCTCACTGTTGTGGCCTCTCCTGTTGCGGAGCACAGGCTCCGGACGCGCAGGCTCAGCAGCCATGGCTCACGGGCCCAGCCGCTCCGCGGCATATGGGATCCTCCCGGACCGGGACACGAACCCGTATCCCCTGAATCGGCAGGCGGACTCTCAACCACTGCGCCACCAGGGAGGCCCAAGGACAATCTTTTAAATTGGTTTATCATTTCAGACTACCCAACTTTTTTTCAGTCTTGATATTGTTTTCCATTTTATTAGATATCTCTCCCAGCTTTACAGAATTCTCAATCCACAAAGCCCAATGTTTTTGTGATTTCTCTGAAAGATCAAGGCAAAGGAGGGAGTTCTGAACTGTGCTACTAATGACCTCTTCCAAGTTGGAATAGATTCATTAATCAATCCTCCTTTGTTATTATTGTTCAATCAGGGATGAAGTCACACAGCTAAGTTAGTATCTGACCTACATAGTAAGAGAAACAGATTGTTATATGTGCTCAGATAGCATACAGACATGCGTGGTATAGGCTCCTACGTGTGTTTGGGGACGGTCCAAACAGGTAAAACACATGATCAGTGACATGGCGTTCAGCAGATAAAGGCAAAGCAAGTTTTTAGTTTTTTGTTCATTTTTATTTTCTAAACACTTAAGAGAGCCATTACTACTGTGGATTCATCTGTAGCCTCTCAATAGGCTAGAGAGACAATGTCAAATCCTGATTGGTTGAAAGTAGTTCTAGAAAAGCAAAAGTAATGTCCTTTATATTGACATGTTTCTCGTGGTCTGACCTCCTCCAGGATAACCCAGAGAACCTAAAGAAAAGGATATACTACTTGTGCTTCAGCCAATCCCCTATTAATATTGTTGCTTGCCACCATGTTTTTTTTTTTTTTTGGCTGCACCACATGGCTTGCGGGATCTTAGTTCCCCAACCAGGGATTGAACCTGGGGCCCTGGCAGTGAGAGCACCAAGTCCTAACCACTGGACCACCAGCGAATTCTTGCCACCATGTTTTTTATTTGTTTGGAATAGCTGAGCTCTTGAATGAGAACCTGGACTTCAGATGGTCTGTGTTGCAAATTACAGGCATATCTGTGTGGATAAGCTCTCTGTAGAAAGTTAAGAAACCTTACTAAGATATGTATCTATCATCTCTTTAATAAAGACCCATTGCTTATCATGGGAGAAATATAGCTTCTTGAGATATGGTAGTAGTTCACTGGACAAACTTATGAATAATTTCACTTTAATGAGATATTCACATAGACATGTGCACTATTAAAACATTAAAAAGTATTAATATTTATTTTAGCTAGATGAAATCTTTTTTGGTACCAGTTGGATCAAAATAATAGGTTTTAAAATAAAAAGAAGAAAGAATGCTATTTAAAATATTTATATTTTAATAATTTTCTTTCAGTCATTTTCTACACAGCCGAAACTTGAAGATTTTCCAGTTATTTCTAGATACAAAAACGTGAGCAGGGCTTCCCTGGTGGCGCAGTGGTTGGGAGTCCGCCTGCCGATGCAGGGGACACGGGTTCGTGCCCCGGACTGGGAAGATCCCACATGCCACGGAGCGGCTGGGCCCGTGAGCCATGGCCGCTGAGCCTGCGCGTCCGGAGCCTGTGCTCCGCAAAGGGAGAGGTCACATCAGTGAGAGGCCCGCGTACAGCAAAAAAAAAAAAAAAAAAAAAACGTGAGCAGAGTGTTATGCCTTCTTATATTAATCAAGCCATATTTTATTACTCAAAATATGTGATAAATACTGTTAAAGAATAATCTCTCACCCACAGCATATTTTCCCCCAATCTAGCAAGTGCTTAAGAAAATAAACCACTTGACCATTTGCACAAGACTTAGTTCACAGTCTAAGAAGAAACAAAGTCCAGACAATCTACTACTAGGTGCTGTGACCAATGTGACCACCATCACATTTGCACTGTCCTCAACAAGAAATGCCCATATTCCCTCGGCCCACCTCAGGGTTTACCTGCAGCTATGATGGGCATTTCTTGGGCATGCAAACAGTTTCCTACCACAAGTACCCATGCTTCTGTTTCCCTGCCTAGGGACTTCTGCTAGCACCACAGGACATGCACAGGGCAATCCAAGAAATGCAATTTTCAATCAATGAGTCTATGAATAACTACCCCAGTTTGACCCTCTTGACAATGCTGAAGCATATTGTGCATGCTTCCTCAGAAGGTCCCCATTCAACTGAACCAGTTGCCCATAACAATGACATGCTCATTAATACACCTATTGTCTTCTCTCAAATCCTTGTCTCAGGGTCTACTTTTGGGGAAACACCTCCTCCTTCACCATTTCTATTGAACTGTCAGTGAACTTGATTATATTAGCAACTCCCAGAGTGAGAAAGAATCCTATCTGTAGCTCAGGTAAGATAACAATGGAGCAGAGGGAAGGTGGTGTTATGGAAAAAGCATGGAAGTTAGAAGAAAATCTAACCAAGACCTCAAGTCAAATCTCAGCTCTCAATGGTCCCAATCTTTCTATCAGCAGATTGCTTTCTCCTTGAACATGTTCTTCAATTGACCTGTGAGATTGCCCTCTTGATTCTCTTCCAGTCTCACAAGCCATACACTCTCAGTCTCCTTTGCCTGACCCTCTTCATTTTCCTACTTCTGTTGGTTGGAGGGATCTAAGCTCAGTCTCTAGACTCCCTCCCTTGGCTATTTAAACCCACTCCCAATGTACTTTCACCCAGTTGTGTGTTTCAAGTACCATAAATATATGGTGACTCCAAAACTTACATCTTTGCCTAAACCTCTCCTCTGCACTCCAGAACACTGATGTCCAAGTGCATATTCAACATCTCTACTTGGATGTCTAATAGGCATCAAACTTAATGCTTCAGAACTGAATCCTCGATTTCCACTTCACCCCGTTCTCTCCGATGATAAATGGCAGTTCCATTTTTCCCCAAACTCCTGAATCATGTTTAACTCATTACTGTCTCACACAGTATGGTATCCATCATCAAATCCTATCCTTCCACTTCAAAATATGTCCTAATGTAGCCATCCCTTACCTCCTCTACTGCTAATCTGGGCCAAGGCATCATCATCTCTTGACTGGATGATTTCAATAGCCTTCTGACCAACCTCTCTGCTTCTACCCTTGACCTCTTAAAGTTTATTTTGAGTGGCCCTTTTAAAACATTGTCAGATCTAGTGACTGATATGCTGTGGTACCCCAACTCATACAGAATAAAATCCAAAGTATATTGGATCATCTTGGACTCTAGGGTCTGATATGACCTTGTCTCCACTACCCTTTTGGCTGTAATTTTTACTACCCTCTTTCTTGCTCAGGCTGCTTCAGCCACACTGGCCTCCTCTCTCTTACTTGATTCTTGGCACTTGCTGTTCCCTCTCCCTGGAATTTTCTGCAATCATGTATCCTCAGGGACACATTCTCTTCACCAAGATCTCTACTCAAATGTCACCTTATTGAGATGATTTACCCCACCACTCTATCACACCCACTTCATACATAAATACATACCTATACATACATACACTGTCCATCTCTGTTAGCACCATCTGACCTATTACACATTTCTTTATTTGTACATTATCCTTCTCTCCCAACTAGAACATGAGTTCTTTGAGATCAGGGATTTTGGTTTGTTCCCTGTTGAATCCCCAGCACCCACCGCCGTTTTTGGCACGAAAAGGCACCCAACACATATACTGTGAATGATGTAATAAGCCAGCTATAAATCAGGGAAGGTTGGTCTACAAGATCTCCTATCTCCCTCTCACTCAAATACTACATGATCTTAGTTGACTCTGAAAGTATAGAATATGCACTGTAACTTGTTTAATCAGACAAAAGACTTGTTTTTCACTCTCATTATTAATCTCCAAAACTTGCTTGTTACTCACATTTCTTGATTCACGGAGGAATATCTGTTGGAATGTTTAAGTTAAATTGATTTTATAAGTTTATATACCTATCTAAAAGCACTTTAGACCAACACAGTGGGTTTTCTTTCTTCCTACTTTGATTATATTTTCTGTAAGCATTCCAATTTTCCCCAGGTACACTGTTTTACAAGTAGGATTTGGATTTAGAAGCAAAAAGGAGTCAGAATTCCTCTTCCAATCATGAACTGGCCCTTCTTCCTAAACATTTCCACCCACCAATATTCTACTTTTAGAAAATCAAGAGAGAAAGACAATAATACCAATTTTGCATCTATCCAATTAACCCAAGACATGGAGTCCTTTTCTTTTGGGCCACACCATGAGGCATGCAGGATCTTAGTTCCCTGACCAGGGATCGAACCCGTGCCCCCTGCATTGGGAGCACAGAATCTTAACCACTGGACTGCCAGGGATGTCCCTGGAGTCTCATTCTTTCTTCTTCTCTACATAAACTAATAGGTGTTCATTGTCTTATATTTTCTCCACCTGTCTTAACTGATTATTGCTTCATTTCTAATCTGAGAAATTATTTAGAAAATTATAAAATATCTATCTAAAAATTATAAACATGTAGTTATCTTTTTTAATTCTTTGCTTAAAGCTGAAATGCAGTTTTTTTTTCATATTTACCAAAACGATGAAGTCTGATATTTCTTTGAGATCTGCCAGAATTAAAACTGGATTTCAGCCTTATGCAAACCCTAGTCAATCTTAAGTACAAGTGGTCATTGACTGCTAAACTTTATTTTTTAGGCTCTTCCTTTCCTTAGTGTGATTTTGACCTAGTCATTTCTCTTGTAAGTCTTCCTCATCCTTTTTTTGGTAGTTTAGAAATGCTTTAAAATTATTTGCCAAGCTAGACTGAGATCTTCTTGATTCTTACATTTCCTAAATATCCCACCCTTCACTGTACATTAAAAATGCAGAAAACCCCCAAAATTACATACATGTTAAAAATGAAGAAGCTCGGGCTTCCCTGGTGGCGCAGTGGTTGAGAGTCCGCCTGCCGATGCAGGGGACAACGGGTTCATGCCCCGGTCCGGGAGGATCCCACATGCCATGGAGCGGCTGGGCTCGTGAGCCATGGCTGCTGAGCCTGCGCAACCAGAGCCTGTGCTCCGCAACGGGAGGGGCCACAACAGTGAGAGGCCCACGTACCGCCAAAAAAAAAAAAAAAAGAAGCAACTCTGAATAATGATAACACATGTGCTGGATCTCTTGTGAAAATGGTGGTTCCCTCCTTTTTTTTTTGGTGGTACGTGGGCCTCTCATTGTTGTGGCCTCTCCCGTTGCGGAGCACAGACTCCGGACGCGCAGGCCCAGCAGCCACGGCTCACGGGCCCAGCCGCTCCGCGGCATGTGGGATCTTCCCGGACCGGGGCACGAACCCGTGTCCCCTGCATTGGCAGGCAGACTCTCAACCACTGCGCCACCAGGGAAGCCCTCCCTCCTTTTTTTTTGAGGATCTTAAGTTATTCTCATTTCTGGTGTAATTTTGGTGTAAAAAGTCACTTATGGAGCCTTCTTGGTAGGTTTCAATGGTCTTTGTGTGTGGATTATCAACAGTGGAAAGGGTGTGAAGAAAGAATAATAACAATGACAAAAAGGAAGATTAGATTCCTTCAATTGATTTGTAAATACCTATTAAGTGCTTGTTCTGTGCTAGGCAATGAGTGAGACAAAGGGAATACAATGGTAAGCAAATCCAGACAACTGTCACTGACCTTCTGGAACTTACATTCTAGTGAGTAGAGTAGGAGACGCTGGGCAAGTAGAAGGAAAAATGACTGCACGTGAAAACTGTGAAATTGCAGTTGTGATCCTTGTTAAGGAGGACAGGACCACCGCAGCTGTTCAGGTTAGGCCTTACCTGAAAGCACAAGGCCAAGGGGTGAGTGATGCCTGAACGAGCCAGCCAGAGCTCTGTCGGCTATTTCCTGCTGGCATCTGGAAGAGGGACAAATTCCAGTAATTCCCACACAGGTGGGACAGCAGGGGCCCAGAAGGAAAGGTTAGTCGAGCCTCAAATATTTGGAGAGGTCATGGAAGGTTTCTTTGAGAAGGAAAAAAACAAACAAACAACATCCAATTAAGTCCGATTTGAAAAACAGATGAAAAAAATAAAAAGAATTAAGGGGGATAGAGATGATAGTGGGTGGGGAGGACAGTGAGAAACCCATTCGCTGCGCTGGTAGCAGCTTCTGCAAAGAGCCTGTGCATCGTGCCCTGAAGAAGCTGAAGGATTCTGGACTGGAGTGAAAGATGGAGGAATTTGGAGAGGTGTTTAGGAGCCAATCATGTAAACTTGAACACGGAGGCTGTATTAAGGGCTGAGTGTTTAAGAGTGGTGTCTGGTGCTGCACTGTGGAGGGGCAAGGGAAATACAGACCAATTAGAAGGCTATTGAAGTGATGAGCGAGAGACGGTGATAGCACCACCTGGGGTCATGGCGATATCTATACAAACGCTTAATAAAAACATGTTACAAGGGTGATGAACCTACTCTTTATTGGAAACGTTGTAGAAGGAAAGACTGTATATAGTGTGAAGAATAGAATTCAGAACGCTTAAGACCCAGAGCATGGTTTCCAGCCTTAGAAAACAGAGCAACACTGTTATGATTTGTTTTGTTTTTTGATAATGAAGGCTCTTAGTTGTATGGTCAGGCCACTCAGGAAGGCTGTTCTCTTGCTCTCTGCACCTCCCCTGCCCAACCAGTGTCTGCTTCACCTACACCCTACTCACAGGACTGACCTTGCTAGTACTTGCCCCCGCCCCAGCTGGTGATTGTTCTCATCAAAGGGGCGGTGAAGGGCGTGCCCCTCTGCTGTTTCCCCTGGTAACTAACGAGCCCACCTGAGGTCAATTCCCCCATAACTGGCAATCTGCCTCGCCTCCCCTCCCCCCTCAGCGAAGCCTACCGCCCTGTCCTGCCCGCGGTCTGCTGCTTACGGTGGAGTGTTGCTCCAGGATCTTTCTTCAGACATGGAAGCCCCGGCCCCATCCGCTAAACCACTGATGTCTCTGTTGCTGACTCTGGGCTCTTTCTTCAGTCTTAAAGCTGGGCAAGTGCAGGCCTTATAGGCCTGCGGGGTGCAGCCCAGCATTAGGTAAGATGGATTATATTAATTTTTGGCTCTGTGTGGGTCTCAGATGTGCCCTGAACTTAGCTCCCTAAAATTGTTGCCGTCAGACTTAACTACTTGACCTTTACCTTGTTTGTATAAATGTGAAATGCTGTATGAGCTACTCAATGCAACATAACTGTTTAATGGAAAACTGTTTTAATTATTAGTTTAATAATCTAATTTACTTTAGCAATCTAATACTGTTGAATAATTAGTTGTTTCAAAATTCTGGTTATTTTCTTAGGATACAGTTCTGGAGAGAGGGTTTCTGGGTTGTAGAGTACACATATTTCTAAGGCTTTTCGTACACATTGTTAACTTCACCAGAAAATTTTGATATTTTACGATCTCACTAGCTGTGTAGGAATGTTTGTTTCTCTATACTTGCACCAACATTGGATGTTTTTACTAAGAAGGGGGCTTCCCTGGTGGTGGAGTGGTTGAGAGTCCGCCTGCCGATGCAGGGGACACGGGTTCGTGCCCCGGTCCGGGAAGATCCCATATACCGCGGAGCGACTGGGCTCGTGAGCCATGGCTGCTGAGCCTGCGCGTCCGGAGCCTGTGCTCCGCAACGGGAGAGGCCGCAACAGTGAGAGGCCCGCGTACCACAAAAAAAAAAAAAAAAAAAAAAAAAAAAAAGAAATTAAGCTTTCGGAACTTCCCCGGCGGTCCAGTGGTTAAGACTCTGCCTTCCAATGCAGGAGGCGTGGGTTAGGTCCCTGGTCCGGGAACTAAGATCCCACACGCCGTGCGATGCGGCCAAAAACTTAAAAAAAGAAAAGAAAGAAGTTAAGCTTTGCCAATATTATAGATAAAAGAGAATCTGCGGCTTCCCTGGTGGTGCAGTGGTTGAGAGTCCGCCTTCCGATGCAGGGGACAACAGGTTCGTGCCCCGGTCCGGGAGGATCCAACATGCCTCGGAGCAGCTGGGCCCGTGAGCCATGGCCGCTGGGCCTGCGCATCCGGAGCCTGTGCGTCCGGAGCCTGTGCTCCGCAGCGGGAGAGGCCACAACGGTGAGAGGCCCGCATACCGCAAAAAAAAAAAAAAAAGAATCTTATTTTAAAAAATATTTCTCGGGGCTTCCCTGGTGGCGCAGTGGTTGAGAATCTGCCTGCTAATGAAGGGGACACGGGTTCGAGCCCTGGTCTGGGAGGATCCCACATGCTGCGGAGCAACTAGGCCCGTGAGCCACGACTACTGAGCCTGCGCGTCTGGAGCCTGTGCTCCGCAACAAGAGGCCGCGATAGTGAGAGGCCCGCGCACCACGATGAAGAGTGGCCCCCGCTTGCCACAACTAGAGAAAGCCCTCACACAGAAATGAAGACGCAACACAGCAAAAATAAATAAATTAATTAATAAAAACTCCTACCCCCAACATCTTAAAAAAAAAATATTTCTCTATTACAATATGTAAATTTTTTTCAAAATTAGTATCTATATGTATTACTTTGTGAAATTTTCTTACTGATTTTCAAGGATTCTTTACACTGTAAAGCTCCTTTAACCTTTTTAATATGATTTAAAACATTGTCATTTCAGCATGTATAATTGTTTTGCTCACATTTAATGAGGAAACTTGTTTGTTTTAAAATTTTAGAAAATGCTTACTAATGATAATTAAAATCAGGTTGCATTTTTGCATGAGCAAAACTTGCAGACTCTGGTTATTCATTTAGTCTATTTATTCTACTTTGTTGCAGCATATTTGAGGGTATAGATTTTTGAATTAGAATTTTATAGGTAGTTGGTCATTATGTTTGTAATAGTGACCTAGAAGCCAATGGTACACTACTAAATATTTAACAATTGGGTCTTTTTGTAGAATTTACTGCTTACTGTGGTGTAAATACTCCCATCACAACTGATTTCAGGTTACCAATGTGAAGTTGCATAATGCACTCTCAAAAACAGCTTTTGAAGTAATGCAGGATTGTAAATGCCAGCTGAATCATCAGAGTGGTTAAGTTTTTGTTGCACATAATTTTAGTATTAAATATATTTCAAAATTTTTGCATATTGATATATGGAGGATATTTGATTAATCAAAAAACCCCATTCACCAAATTAGTCAGCGAAATGAAATTTACTTGTCATTTCTCCATTTAAATCAACATATCATGGGAAATTCTAGGAGTCTTTGAATTTACTAAGAAATAATAAAATATTTTAGTTAAAAGTTATTTTCTACCATATCAAATAAGACCCGGCGGGGAGAGTGAAATCATAAGAATTCGGATTAATTCATCTAGAAAAGAATAGGTTAAGGATTCTATGAATACTTATCTTCGTTTTTTTTTTTAAACATCTTTATTAGAGTATAATTGCTTTACAATGGTGTGTTAGTTTCTGCTGTGTAACAAAGTGAATCAGCTATACATATACATACATCCCCGTATCTCCTCCCTCTTGCGTCTCCCTCCCACCCTCCCTATCCCACCCCTCTAGGTGGTCACAAAGCACGGAGCTGATCTCCCTGTGCTATGCGGCTGCTTCCTACCAGCTATCTTACATTTAGTAGTGTATATATGTCCATGCCACGCTCTCATTTCATCCCAGCTTACCCTTCCCCCTCCCCATGTCCTCAAGTCCTTTCTCTACGTCTGTGTCTGCGTAATACTTATCTTCAAATGCCTGAGTGATGATGGTTAAATTAAAATAAAACCACCACAACCAACACACACACACACACACACACACACACACACACACACAGTCTTCCCTACTTCCATGGAGTTAAGAACAAGAGAAATTAAATGCTAAAAGAGGAGGGATTTAGCTTGAAGAAAGAAGACTTACCTAGTTGCAAAGATTATCAAGAATGACCTAGTTTTGTTTTCTCCTTTTTCTGTATAGCTATTGAAATAATGTAATTTTGTCTCAGATAATTTGGGTGTGATTTTATAATAGCTCTAATGAGTTTCATACATTAAATATACTACTTTTGTTTTTCTCAGTGAGAGAAAGGGAATGTATTAAGCAAAAGCAACTTGGAATCTTGAGCAACATGGAGCTCTCGAAATCCAAAAGTTTCGAGTGACACTGAGCCATGATCACCCTTGTACGGTGGAGAACTCAGTGATTCAGGGAGGAAAGCCTCAAGATGAGTTGCGGGGGAGGGGGGAGAATGGTAACTGGAAAATTCATGTGGTTGCTTTAAAAGATGAGCTTAACTCTGGCTCCGGATTCACATTTCCCACTTGTGTCTTGTCTTCAGAAATAAAAAAGAGGAAACCACCAATGAGAACATGTGGTATTATAAATCATCCCAGCTGTTGTTAGAAAAATGAGTAAGGGTTCTAAACAGTTTCAAAAGGTCCTTACTAGCCCTTTTCACTCACCTTGAGAAGAACCATAGAAGTAAGAAAACAAAAGGATTTCTTTTTCTTTCCATACACCAGTCATCAGCAGTGTTCTCTTTGGGCTCCTGGCATCTGGGTCCAGTTGCTGGGTTACAGGCAAATATAATCAAAACAAACACTAAAAGGTACTCTTTTGGCTCTTAACATGTTGGAAAGGTCTTCTGCCTTCCATCCTCTAGGCTGGCCAATTCTCAAGCAAAAGTGACTTTCCCATTTGCTGTCATCTTCCTGTAGGACACCTCCTGATTATAAACTTGTTGTGGAGTAGAAGCTCTTAATTAGGAGGCCATTAGACCTTTAGACCTTTTCTCCAACTTCCTGTTTAGTAGTACCAGGAACTCCAGTCCCTACCACCCTTCCCTGTCCTCTGAGAGCTGCTAGGCTGGAGAGGCTCTTCCATGGCAGTATTAACCCTTTGCTCCCCTATTGGCCAGTTACCAAGGATAGATTTTCAAGGAAACAAATGGTATTTTCCACTCAGGACTGCAGTGCCAGATCCAGTGATGGACTTCCTGCTTCTCAGCACTTGTGATGTGTTATACTATATTTGAACTTGGACAGGAAAGCTACAGGCATGTTTAGAAGTTTGGGAAATAAGATCTATGACAAAAGTCAACCCGTGAGCCAGTTTGTCCAGAGTATGTTATTAAGGTCCATGGGATGCCAAGCACTTGAATAGAATCAGGGCATTCCAGCAAGCTCTGCAGAGGTTAAAGGCACCAGGATGACTTGTCCTGGAAAAGAGTGAGAGGAAGCTGTTATAAATCCTCCAATATTTAAAGAGGTACTATTGAGAAGGTGACAACCAATTGCACATGAACTCTGCTAAGGCTAGAACATGAGGAAATACACTGGAAAGATAGACATTCTGTGTATTTTTAAGGAAAAATTTCCCAATAGTGTAGGTTGATAAATACCTTAATGGGTTCTCTAGAAAGGAAGTATGGCCACATTTCCTTTCTGAAAACCTAGACCAAAAAGGCTTACCTCTTATCTGCCTGAAATGGTTTGGTTTGGTTTTGTATGCATGATTATGAGTGTGTATGTGTTTACCTGAAGAGAAGAGCTGGACTGACTTCTGTTCTAACAGAACTTCTGTTCTAACTTCTAACCCCGTCTGATCTTTGAAAAGCAAATATTCACTATATTTCTGGAAAGGTCAGAAGTAAGTGTTTTTATCCTGGTGTTTTGCAAAATCTGAGCCAAAGAAGACAAGGTGTCTTTTTCATGCTTACCCAAAATATGAGTGTTAGAACCAAACATATATTTTGCAAGTATTGATTGTGTTTTATTAAAAGATTGAAACTTCCCGAAAGAATTTTATCCTAGTGACCTAAAAAATTACTACATCTTTTCAAAGCTGACATATAGTGTTATTTTTTTCTTCATTCTTTTTCATCATCATAGCGACTATTCCTTGAACTTGTGGTATGTCAAGCATTGGACTGAAGGCTTTGTATACATTTTTATTTCTTTTAATTCTTACATCAATATGTAAGGTGGGTATTGTTATTTTTATTTACCAGATGATGAAACTGAGGCTCAGATGAATTCTGCTACAACTTGTCCAACTGCAGTCAGCAAACTAGTAGGTGGTAGAACCAGACTTAGAATCCTAACTTCCCTGAATCCAAAGTTCTCCTTTCTCCACAGCACTGGTCTACCGGGAAAGTCTGACTCAGCTGTTTTACATCAAAAAGATTAAACAAATTGTTAATAAAAACATCATTCATACACACTAACCTTCCTGAAATAGCTAAAACATATATGACTTACGTCAATTGACATGCTTCCAAAATGGTTGAAAACTTCTTCTGCCTAAGAAAATACAAGAGTGTTCAAAAACAAAAATCATTTTAATTCTCTTACTATTCTTCTCTTTCTGAAATGATTTTTTCTGAGTGATTGTAAAGCTGTAAGATTGATTTCATTGGGGCTGTATTTCATAATATAACTAGCATCAAATTATGAAAATGGCCCAGATTTTATGTTCCACAATTTTATTCTATCTTACGATCCGAGTAAGGCATGTCTTTCACTCCTGTCTTCTGGAATATTCCAAATTCCTTTTTGAGATGACTCTTCCACTTGGGCCTCCTCAGCTGGCACCTTCCCCTCTCTTCTCATGATCAAATTTACAGACTCACTGTTTGATAAGAGGGGGCTGCAGGGTAGAACAGGCAGTGGTAAAGATTGCCAGAACTAAATGTGATTTCAGGCAAGCCTCTTAAAATCTTTGTGTCTAGGCTTTTCATCTACAAACTGCAAGTGATAACCCTTGTATTTCCCAGTTGTTGTGAGCTTTGTAAGTGAAAAGGTAACAAGAAAACTTGGTTAAGTGTCTGAGTATTGCTGTTTGCATTTGACGTGTGAAGTGGGGGTATCTTAGCTCACTCTGAATCCAGAAATGTGTAATAATGAATTGATTTATTTTCTGCCTCCTTCCATAAAAAAATAGGAATACTTCAGGAGAGGAGAATATAATATCTTTGTCCCTTTGCTTCGAATTTTCCCCGACATGAACCTCTACCAAAATATACCTTATTACTTTCTCCATAAAGTCTCCTCTTCTTCCCATATTTCTATCCTTGTTAATGTCAGGATACACCCAGTTTCCATCCCAGTCTCCCAAATTGAAAACCTTGGAGCTATTCCCTGCCAAATTCACCAGCCCCTGCCCCCCACACCCCCCTTTCTGTCATTCCTCCCCTCCTCAGTCCACCTGGGCTTCAAATCCAGCTGATAATGTCACAGAGATGTTTACTGGATTTCCCTTCCACTTGTCATCCCCACAACCTCTGTTCCTGGGTAAGGCCTGAATCATCTCTCACTAAGACAGTTGAATCCTTCTCTGTCGGGATAGATGAAAACACAGCTTCCATCCATAGTCACTGCCTATGAATTTGTGTCCAAAGGAAAGTTATACCAACAGCAGCCTACCGATTTACTATATTTTTCTGTTGGCTTGGGCTTTTGTTCCAAATTCCTATGTTAGGAATCGGGTTGGATGACATGCCAGCTGGAAGAATTGCTTGTGTCTGGGCTGGCTGCTCATCTGCCCAGGCTCCTTTCTTCTGGGCTAAGCTGAGTTTTCCGTTGGCCTTCTGTGGGTGGAGTAGGTTGGCAGAGGGTGAGGACAAGGCCCAAGCCTTCTTATCTCACTGGCTCTAGGGGAAGTGATTTACAGGACAGAGAAGCATTCATTCCAAGGAAGAAGGGGCGGTCAAACAGCAAGATCCCCTCAAATATTTCTCAACACGGGGTCAAAAACTGTTTCTCCCTTGGCTCTTTGCAAAGTTCCAGCTCCTTGTATCACGGCCCAGCTGTGGGTTCTTGGTCTTAACCCATGACTGGAGCTTGGTCTACTCCCCAGGAGTGGAGCTGGGGAGAGGAGAGGGAGACTTGGATTTCTCCCAGAGTAGTGTTGTCACATTGTAAGTCATGAAATCATTTTTGTGGGTTGCGACCAGCATTTAGAAAAATAAAATGTAATGTTATAGAGTGGAAAGGAATAGGACAAAAGAGAAAGCAGTAGAATAGATTTCACAAGGTAAGGGTGTGACTTTTTCATGAAATCTTTGTGTTAGTCATATTTAAGGATAATTGTGTGTGTGTGTGTGTGTGTGTGTGTGTGTGTGTGTGTGTGAGTGTACTGGGTCACAGTATGAAATGTATTTTTTTTTTGAAATGTATTTCTTACTGTGTGGGTCATGGTCTAAAATTTTGGAAGCCACTGCTAGGTTAGAATATATAGAAACAATCTCTCTTCTAGTTTTCTCCCTTTGATCCATCCTCCATCCCCCAATTTGTCATTTAAATAGCCTTTCTACAAACCAGTGTGATCACACAATCACTCTGTTTAAAGATCTTCACTACTTGTATTACTAATTCATGAGCATAGCAGTCAAGGTCTTCAGTAATCCAATTCCAACCACTTTTCCAGTCTCGCTTACAACTATATTCCTTATTGTTCTACTTTAGCTTTTCCAAAAGTGCCTTTCACATTTGTCTTTTTGTCTTTACTCACATTATTCTTTGGCCTAAAATGTCATTTTCACTTCTCCACTTATCTAAATCCAACTCATTAAAAATTTGTTTTTAAATAACATTATTTTTCTGATTAAAACTTTAGACTTTTACAGAGGTTACTAAGTATAAAATCAAATCACATAATTCCATAATCCAGAAATAGAATTATATCTTTATATATACCTTCTAGTCTTTACTTAAAAGCACATACACAGACTGATTCACTTTGTTATAAAGCAGAAACTAATAAAAAATAATAATAATAATAAATAAATAAATAAATTTATTTTAAAAAATTTATTTAAAAAAAAGCACATATACATATTTTATGTATACATACATATATATTTAGAACCCTTCTTTTTTAATGTATATGGAAAGATTTCCAATTTCATTAATATTCTTCTAAAATATACTTAATGGATGCATCATATTTTATTATACAGATATTATTGAACATTTAAGTGGTTTCTAATATTTTATTTTTATAAATAATGCCTTGATATATGTCATTATGTGTCTCTCTGATTTTTTTCCCCCTTTGAATAGATTTGGACTTACTGGGTTAGATTGTGTTTATCCTTTTAAGGACCTTGATATAGATTGCTTGATCTCTCATAAGAACTACACACACAGTATCCCTATTTGTGCCAATACTGAATATTATCCTTTACGAAATGTTTGCCGACCTGATAGATGAAAAATAATTTTGCATTATTTTCATGTGCATTTTTGAGGATTAGTGAGATTAATCTCTTTTTAAAAAAAATTTTTTTTGGTCAGTTACATTGCATTTTGTAGGAAATTGCTTGTCCCTGGCATTTGTCCATTTTTTTTTTTAGGGAGGTTAGTTTTTGTGTGTTTTTCTTCTTTATTATAAATCCTGCTTATTCTTCAAAACTCAATTTAAAACACACTTTCTCCATAGAATTTTCTTCTAGTTTCTTAGTTTGAATCTTTGTTTTCCCATAGCATATTTTTTTTAAAAAAAATATTTATTTCATTTATTAATTTTTGGCTGTGTTGGGTCTTCGTCTCTGCACACGGCTTTCTCTAGTTGCGGCGAGCGGGGGCTACTCTTCATTGCTGTGTGTGGGCTTCTCAATGCGGTGGCTTCTCTTGTTGCAGAGCACGCTCTAGGTGCATGGGGTTCAGTAGTTGTGGCTCGTGGGCTCAGTAGTTGTGGCTCGCAGGCTCTAGAGCGGAGGCTCAGTAGTTGTGGTGCACAGGCTTGGTTGCTCCGCGGCATGGGGGATCTTCCGGACCAGGGCTCGAACCTGTGTCCCCTGCATTAGCAGGCAGATTCTTAACCACTGCGCCACCAGGGAAGCCCCCCATAGCACATTATTTGTACCTCTCTTTAGTGATCAGTTTACTCTGCCATATTGTTTGCTATCTTCCTCCACTTAGTTACAAAATATTTGGGGATAGAAACCTTTTTTAAAAAAAAATTATTTATTTATTTATTTTATTTTTGGCTGGGTTGGGTCTTCGTTTCTGTGCGTGGGCTTTCTCTGGTTGCAGCGAGCGGGGGCCACTCTTCATCGCGGTGCGTGGGCCTCTCACTGTCGCGGTCTCTCTTGTTGCAGAGCACAAGCTCCAGACGCGCAAGCTCAGTAGTTGTGGCTCACCGGCTTAGTTGCTCCGCGGCATGTGGCATCTTCCCAGACCAGGGCTTGAACCCGTGTCCCCTGCATTGGCAGGCAGATTCTCAACCACTGCGCCACCAGGGAAGCCCCAGAAGCCTTTTCTTACTTGTTTTTATATCTCTCTCCAGTAAAAGGCAGATATTCAGTATACTGTTGATGTTCTTTGCCAAGCCAGAGACCAGAGCCTTCTCTTTTCAGTGTGAAATTTGGTAGGTTATTTTTCCTGCATGCTTTTAGAATATTCTATCTGAGGCTGCATTCACATATATTTAGGAAGACTCAGTGAGCGCAGAAGGCCTTCTTTTTGGGGTGCTGGGGAGAGGGAGAGAGCAGTGCCCTTTCTGATGTCTGTTTGGCTGTGCTTCCCAGTTCTGTTTAAAGTAATCTCACCAGCCTTAGAGCTTCTGCATTCTGGGTGATGTGCATTTCCATTTTCCCCCTCTTTCCCTCAACACTGGGGTGTTCTGCCTTGCTGTGCTTACAGGCTATTTGAGATCATTCAAATTACTTTTGGAAATTGGTCAGAGGTTAGAGTTATAGTATATAACTGCTGGATTGAATCTCAGAGCTGTCTAGTCCCACACCTTAGACCTTCCACCAGCTTCTACCCCAAAGACTTCCCCTACGGGAGATGACATTGACCTCTCAAAAAGAGTAAAGCTCAGGTTCTGTGTCAGGGAGCAGTTCTCCCTTTCCACGCTTCATCCTGAAGGACCATCCCTCTGAGCATCTTTCCTGGAGAAGAGCATACATTTGACCCATCAGTAAATCAGGACCAGCAACAGAGTCACCCAGGCTAACTCTTCTGCCTTCCTCCTTGGTATTGTTCTCCAAAAGGGGCATAACCACTACATGCCAGTGTTTTCTGTCTGCTTCTGGTTGTTCCAGTTGTTTGCATCCTTCTAACATGTTCTCTGAAGGAATCTGATATTTATTGGGCCTCTCATACGTCACACTGTACTAGGAACTTGGCAGATAGTATAACATTATTTCCTCTAATTGTTCCCATTTTACATTCAAAGAGTTGAGGCTTGCATAGTCAAACTGAGAAGGTTACACAGCTGGTAAAGTAGTGGAGTGAGGAGGACTTGAGCCCAGGTTGACCTTACCCAGTGCTTGAGTTACTTTCACTACACCAGGTTTCAGTACAAAGAAGAGTGATTTGGGTTACTGAAACCATATGTGCATCCCTTCAAGGCTCTCTGCCTTTTGGTAATGTAAACATTGAATTTGGGGGGTGGAAGGGAGAAGACTTGTTTTAAGGCACAATTTGTTTTGAAAGTTAATTATAGGTGTTCTGAATAAAGTCTGAATTAGTGTTTATAGAGGGATGGGATGAAAAAATGAGAAGCATAGTAGGTGATCAAAACGATTTATCAAATGAAAGAGAATTATATGCTTATTTTAATCAAGAGTATGTTTAATTTAATGAGAAAGTGAAACTTAGGACCCATAATACCAGGAGACATTCTGCAGAGTAGTTATAACCACAGACCTTGGAGTAAATCAGAACTGGAGTTAAATCCTAGTTTTGTCATGCATACTGCATCTTTCTCATGAGTACCTAAGTTTACTCATTTGTAAAGATAGGTAATAATACCTATCGCTCAGGAATTTAATGAGGTAATAGATTCATTCATTCATCTTTTTGCTCCTTTGACAAAAGTATGTTTTGAATATTTACCATTTGCCTGACAGTGGAGATGTAGCCATGAACAAAACACATACATGTTTCCTGCCCTAAGAGAATTGACTGTCTAGTGGTTAAATGTAAAGTGTTTGTCATGGTGTCAAGAATGTGCGAAGCACTAATAAGTGGTAGATGTTACTATTATTATTATATTATTCTCATCATTATTATTAGGAGTGTGCATTTCTACAACTACTTGTGATTTTGACATATCTTACATTTGATAATAGGTGTGAGACCTAGTTAACATTTTCCTGTATTGGCATTTCTAATTAAAGGATAGCGTTGTAAGGTAACAAGCAATTATTGTTAACAAAGGAAGCACTGTATAATCAGTGCCTTGCTTCAAGAATGAAGGATTTCTTCTCTGTTCCTTACTTGACTGTTATTCTGTCTTTAGCCACATGAAACACTCAGAACAGGGTCTGGCACAATGAATACCTATTAGCTGAAAAAAGAATGTATGAATGAATGAGGGTTGCACAGACTCTAAACACAGCATCTGGCTGGTACCTACAGAAGAGGATGCTATCTGGTTGTAGATGTACAATGAGAGTCTCCACATAATAGGGCCCTAGGACTTTTTTTGTAAACTCAAGCACCTAGAGGAAAAATCCAAGGTGGGAGACTCTAAGCAAGAAAGTTATTTTTAATGTCCCTAAACTACAATGCGAGAAGGAAAAACAAAAAGGCTGAATAGGCGATAATCATCTCCCGCAACTGAAGGATTCTAAGCTTAATTAAATTAGAATGAAATGCTGAAATAGTTATTCAGGTGTTTTTCCATGCACCCATATATTTTACAATGAGTGTCTTTATTTATTTATTTTGCAGTACGTGGGCCTCTCCCGTTGCGGAGCATAGGCTCCAGACGCGCAGGCTCAGTGGCCATGGCTCACGGGCCCAGCCACTCCGCGGCATGTGGGATCTTCCCGGACCGGGGCACGAACCCGTGTCCCCTGCATCGGCAGGAGAACTCTCAACCACTGCGCCACCAGGGAAGCCCACAATGAGTGTCTTTAAATGCAACAGTTTGAGTTAGTATTTTATAATAATTTACCACCTTTTGAGATTCATATAAAATTTAATGCCTATTCAATGGAAATAACTTTTACATGCACTTAGAATATATTCTTGAAAGTGTTTAGTAATGGAAAGAACATGTGACATGGAAATTTGAAAGGGTTTCTGCCATATCAGATTCACATCCATAAAAATAAATTTGATCATGTGGGTCAGATTCTATTTCAACAAATACCTATTTGCAAAAGATAAGAAAGCCCCAGGTAATAATCTATTCATTTTATATCATAAGACCTGTTCATTTAATATTATGTTTAAACTATTCATGTAATATCATAAAAAGTAGAATAACAAAAAATATATACTTTTATTGACTTTAAGATCATGGAACTTGACCCATATGTTATTTAACGGGCATAATTTCTAGACCATCTGGATAAATCTTCTATTTTTAATAACTTTTGCAAGACCGTTAGTGGTTATTTAATTTTAGTACTTTTACCTTGTAATTCAAACTCATTACCACCATAAGAAAATTAATGTGATCAGCATAAGCATATTTTTACCTTTAAAGACATAATCATAATTTTAATAGGTAGGCCAAGTGATGTTGATAGTGAAGTCTGAAGGAAGTTACAGTTTTCTCTTCCTTCCGGCCTCTTGTTCTCAACAGACACTACCATTTTTTGATAAACATTGCAAGTTACAAGTATAATACTCATTTACTGAAATATTCAGGGAATTAATATTTGACCCATCAATTCCAAACTACTACTTTTCTTTCCCTTCTAAAGGAAATATGCTTTCATTCCCTGTGTATTGAATGTAAAACAGAACCAAGGCATCAGGGATGAACATTAGCTTTCAAACTATCTGTACACAAATGCTCGTGTATCTGAAGCTATAATTGTATGCATGTGAGCATGAGGATTGCACACATTGTGTAAAAACATGGTTATGATGGGTGAGCACTTACAAACATAGCAATCAATCAGCCCTAGTTTAAGCCAGACACAGTGTGGGTAGGTAATATAAAAGCTTCTTTCTGCAGACCTAAGTTGGCTGTAGCATCCCAATTCTGAGCTAACACCTTCATTGTTATTCTAGTCATAGAATTCAAAGATGGAAAACACCTATTAGGTTACTTAGTTTATCTTCCTAGGGCCAGCACTGAAGATGACTCTGATAGCATATTTTATTCCTTCTTCTGCTTCTTCAGTATTTGGTCCACTCTCATTCTAAAATGTCTGTGCTAACAGATATTCAGCTTGTTTCCTTGGGTAAGTATATTCTCTTGGATTTCCTTACATTTCTTCAACATTTAGAACACATTTTTTTCTAGTTTGCAAATACTGTTGTGTGCTGATAGCCAGATCTAGGCAAATGCTTCTTCCCTCTTCAGAGCATCAGTCATCTGCTCATGGATCACAGCCTCCAGAGCCATGTGGGGATAATAATATCAATAGTTGTGATGCGTTTTTTGCTTCTATGCATATATGTATGTATGTATGTATGTACCTCATTGGCTACCAATTTCTTTCTCAGATTGCTCATCAACAGAGGCTGAAGAAAAGACAAGTAGATCATCTGAGTTATGTAAAACTCTGCATGCTGAATGAGCCACAAAATAGGATTGCTCCAAATCTCATTATTGGAGCAAATAGGGTTTGCAAGGAGACCTTGATTCAGTTCCAACTGAAGACATCTGGACCTTGAGAACATATCTCAGTTTCTGGTACTTCTCAAGCCCAGGAATCCCAATGGAACATACCAAAGGGAATGGTGTAGTGCTTAAGTTGTATTAGGAATTTTTCTAAGCACTTCACATATTTAAACTCAATCCTCCTAATAGCTTTTTGGAATAGGTTCTAAATAACTCTCATTTTACTGAGGGCTCTGAGGCACAGGTCCACTTGCCCCCGTCATAAGACAGGTCAAGGATGGATGGAGGTGGGTAGGAATCCAGTAGTTTAGTTTCAGAATCCATGTCCGTTACCACTATGCTGATTTGAGTGAGGGAGGGAAATGAGTGAGCATGTCCTTTCAAGTCAGATGGACCCTGTTTTGAGTATTGACTCTACACAACTTTTGTGACTTTGTGCAAGTTAGTTGTCCTCACTGAGTCTTAGTTCCTTTGTCTGGATAGTGAGGTTAATAATAGCCTCCTCTTAGGATTTTATGAGATTAAATAAGAAAATGCCTGTTCAGCCCTTGGTACAGTCTCTGGCATATGATTGACATCAAACAAATGTTAGTTTCCTTCTTTTGAAGTTCTCATTAATGTCTTGGAGGAAGGATGGCCATCTTACCTTCTTAGCCACTCATCCACCATTCCAAAAGTGATTTTTTTTTTTTTTTTTTTTGGCCATGCCACACAGCATGTGGGATATTAGTTCCCTGACCAGGGAGCAAACCCGTACCTCCTGCAGTGGAAGCGTGGAGTCTTAACCACTGGACTGCCACTGAATTCTTTTCTAAATGATTGGTTTTTGTTCTCCACATAAAGGCATAGGTTTCTGCTCAAGAGTGTTAGAGATTTCGTGGTATGGAGGAATATCCTTGTGGAATCAAGTTAAGGCAAAGTCTGGCCAATGCCTTCATTTCATATGCCATGTTTAGTTGGTAGACATTGTATAGAAATGGCCCCCGAATTAAAAATAGATTTTCCCAAAAAGATTGTTGCAATTTGGAACTTGAAGCATATTTTCTTCTAAAAATTATATGTTATAAATGATAGGTAATTAGGCTAGTTCACACAATCTTCTTTAACCCACAAGATATCTAAGTTATAATAGCTGGTAGCAAAGACAGTAATTGATTTGCTTGTCATAGCTAAATTCTCCTTCTGGCTTAACTTATTCCACTCAAAGCCATGGAAGAGCCAGAACTGGATACTTCATGTTCTGTCGACCTCTGAGTTTTCAAGAACTTATAAATCCATCAGCTGGCCACTGGGCAATCAGATGCTCTCCTTAAAATTTGAAATGAGTCCCCAAAGCTGTAGCCTAACTGTGTTGGACATTGAGATGCTACACTGATGAAGAGTTAGAGACAGAATCCGTGCTATGGTCCTTGGTTGGATAGGGCAAGAATGACCAAGCTGGTGTGCAGGAAGAGGAGAGTGAAGTCGACGCACAGCAAAGAATGAGAAAGAAACCATGTGGCTCAGAGAGTGAGATGGAATGAGTAGGTGCCTGATGACATTATAGATCATGCGATGCCTGATTGTTAGGTTCTACAGTTAGATCCCATAGCATCTTCCTGTATTATTTCAATAAATCCTTCCCTACTTAAAGTAGTTGGAATGCGTTGCTGTCATAAGCAACCAAATGGTTCCTGACAAAGCTAAAGTACTCAGAACAGAACTCTTCTGAACTCTACATTTTACCTGTCTGGATGGCTGTCTAGGTATGGCTGGGTTCTGATGTCTGAACCTGCTTGTATTAAGGGAGGGCCCTTGGTTGGGAGAGGAGAGCAAATGGGAGCCCTGGCCTGACAATAGTCTATTTTTGTTAACTCCCAATCCAGAAGGCATTACCGTCATTGCCTTAGTGTCTTCCCTGCCACACACAAGCCATCGCTCTCTGGGTTCACATTGTTCTTATCTTGAATGCCCTTTTGTTCCTCTCTACTTATACAATGTTTATTTCACCTTCATTGTAACTCAAGATGAATCATGGAGAGTTACAGAGTTTTATGGCAGGAAGAGGACAAAGCCATGTAGTTCAAAGGCTCAACGACGTTGCCCAAGGTCACTCAACTAGTAAGTAGTGATGCCAGGACTTGAACTTAGGTTCTGACTTCAGTATATTTTCCACTAGACAGCTCTGTCTGTAGCCCACAGGGTCTTACCCTCTAGTACATCAGAGTGGCCAGCTCACCATGTAGCATTTAGTTGTATATTCCTCTGATATATATCTGGCTCTTGTGTTATTCATGTCTGTCTTAACAGGCTGCAAGCTTGTTGAGAGCAGAAAGAGTAAACTTTCTTTTAGTTTGTCGTTCCTCCTGGCACTTCACATGAAGCTTGGCATATATGTGATCAATACGTTTTTGAATATTCCTTAAGTGATTGAAAATATCATGCAGGGATGAATGACGATCCTCAGAGGTTTCCAAAGCTGTCATCTACAAAAGTGATGACCATTCCCAACACAGACAAGTCCCGTGAAAATAGTTTGATATTATAACCACTGGTGAGAGAGGATTTTAGCTGTGAAGTGTAGAGATTGGATCCTTTACTCATTACGAATGGGAACCAGATCCTGAAGCTGGAAGCTTCATTAACTACAGAAGTGATGCTTAGTGGTGGCACAAGCACAGAGATGGGGCATATGTAGCAGTCCTTCCCATCCAGGAATGATGGGGGGCATGGTATTTCCAGTTGGGGTGACTGAGATGATTCACGGATTAACTTATTTCAAGTGGTAATCACGTTCTTTTCAGAACATCATTTTGGGTGATCCTAGTCTAAGATTTTATCCTTCATAGGAAGCATGGATGAGAAGGCAACTTAGCCTTTTCTCTTTTCTGATCCTAAGAATGTCCTCCTGGTCTCTGACTTCCCTACTGACCACTATCTTAGTGCTGACAACCATTTTAGATCTCATTGTTGACATTTGTATCTTAACACATTCTGACCCTACGTTTTTGTCAATGTAGACGTAACATTCAAATTAGGTCATGGGGACCAACAAGTGGTAGCAATGCCTTGTGGGTCTTACATTCATGAAGTGAGTCCATCCTTACTGGGACCACAGAGCTGTGACTTCCTATTAGAACATACCTCCAAGTGACATCCTTTTTATTCACTGTGGTATGTCCAACTGGGATTTCTGGGTTTGAGAAGGACCAGCAGCTTAAATATGCTTTCAGTGTTCAGCTCTCTTCAGTTGAACTGGGTCAAGCTCTCCTCCCTATACTCTGCTTGCTTCAATAGTGAGACTTTTCTCAAAGTTGCAGTCCTAGCAATCCTATTTTGTGGCTTGTTCAGCATGAAGTGTTTTACATAATTCAGATAGTCTGCTTGTCTTCTCTTCCACCTCTGTGGATGAGCAATCTGAGAAAGAAATTGGTGGCCAGTGAGGTACATATGTGTATACATAACATTGATACACAGAAACAAAAAATGCATCAAAATATAAACAGATGATTAGATTAAAGTGAGCTTTTCTCCCTCAAATTTTATAAAATGAGTGTAAATTACTTTGTAATCTAGAAAGCAATACTCTTAAATATAAAATGAACAATTTTGAAATTTAGAGAAATATTACCATTTCCATCTTAGATACACTCACACTGTTTCTTTCTTTTTTTTTTTTTTAATTAGAAGAGTGCAATTTTGGAGAATATAAGCAATGTACTATTGTCCCAATTTCTTGATTTACTCAGCAATTGTCTTCTGTTCATTGGCATCAGTATAAGTATGCATGTTAACTTCCCCATGATGGTTAGTTTATGAGGTGCTCAAGGGGAGATGCTCAGCTCTTGCTGAAGGGGAGATGGAATCAACATTTTACTTAAAGTTTAAGCTGAGTATTTGCTATGTGGTTATCAGCAAGACATCCAACCTTTCTGAAGAATAGTGTAAATGATAAAGAGTCATTGTAGGGCTTCCCTGGTGGCACAGTGGTTGAAAGTCCGCCTGCCGATGCAGGGGACGCGGGTTCGTGCCCTGGTCCGGGAAGATCCCACATGCCGTGGAGCGGCTAGGCCCGTGAGCCATGGCCGCTGAGCCTGCGCGTCTGGAGCCTGTGCTCTACGGCGGGAGAGGCCACAGCAGTGAGAGGCCTGCGTACCGCAAAAAAAAAAAAAAAAAGTCATTGTAAATGCCAACTTAGATAATACATGCAAAACTTCTTTTAAAGTGTGGGGTGTATTATATATCTAGGGATAATAATTATTATTTCTATTTTAAAGTTCATAGGTATCCTTACAAGGCTGTCTTCTCCTTATTGTTGGGCATGGACTGACTGACACTCTCTCTTAGTATTTTTTAAAAATATTTATTTATTTATTTGTTTAGGCCACACCGGGTCTTAGTTGTGGTGTGCGAGATCTTCATTGCGGCATGCGGGATCTTTAGTTGATGCATGTGGGTTCTTAGTTGTGGCATACAGGATCTAGTTCCCTGACCAGGGACTGAACCTGGGCCCCCTGCATTGGTAGCACGGAGTCATAACCACTGGACCATCAAGGAAGTCCCTCTCCTAGTACTGATCCAAGCAGTGCTCAGCTTCACTGGTCAACCTCCTGTTCTGTGACTACAACAGGAAATGTCATGTCACTATGACTTTGCCCAGGTTATTCCCTTCACCTGGAATCCTCTCCTCCACATTCCATCCAACTTGCCTTCTCAGGTAGGCATAACTCTATTCACCTTTCAAGGTCCAGCTCAAAATTCCACATTTCTGTGAAGCCTTCTCTGGTCCCTCAGGAAGAATAAGTTGTTCCATCCTCTGCATTAACCTCTCTTTCTAGAATCCCTTAGACTATGTTGTAATTGGTTGTTTACAAATCTGTCTCTTTAAACTGATCAGTGATTCTTGGCTGTTGTGTTAAGGTTGGCAGATAGATGGTGAATCTTCCCCTGATACACTACCAACATCAGCTCCAAGTGTGAGGCTTATTTTTGCTACAACCGAGTATACACATTTATTATAGTGACTTCTGTCAGAAGGTACGATGAGCTGAGCAAGTTGTGCAATGTGGTATAAAACAGGGTGTTATTTGCTACAGGGAAAGGTAAGAATTGTCAACAGAAGGCCAGGAATGAAGAGAGATCAGAAATTTATGTGAAGCCAGTCCACAGTTCTACCTCAACAGTGAGACAGTGCTTTGTGATTGATGAAGGAAACATAAACCCTTCAAATGCACACCCAAATTTCTAGTATTTAAGAGTGTATCACAGGGAATTCCTTGGCGGTCTATTGCTAGGACTCTGTGCTTCCAATGCCACGGGCCCAGGTTCAATCCCTGGTCAAGGAACTAAGATCCCACAAGCTGCGCAGTGTGGCAAAAAAAAAAGAAAGAAAAAAAAGTGTATCACAAGTACAGAAAGAATTGGGCACCACTGGACTCAATGTTGAGTTCCTTGAGGGCGTGAATTTGTATTTGAATGAAGAATATAAGAGTAATACATAAGCGCGCCTAGAGCCCGTTCTCTGCAACGAGAGAAGCCACTGCAATGAGAAACCCGTGCACTGCAACGAAGAGTAGCCCCCTCTCGCAGCAACTAGAGAAAGCCTGCGCACAGCAACGAAGATCCAACACAGCCAAAAATAAAAAAAAATAATAAAAAAAAAGAGTAATACATAAGAAACAGGACTGGTAGGTCTAAAAGGGGAATTGGTCAAGTAATTTACTGGTGACTGTTAAGTATGTCACTTTTCTAATGTGAAGTAAAGAGATTTTTGGCAAAGTGATTGTCAGTGACCAAGTCACTTGAGCAAATGAGTCCAGTTTTGTGGTTAAGATCTCGAGCTTTGGGAAGTCCCTAGTGGTCCAGTGACTAGGACGTCGGTTTTCACTGCTGTGGACCCAGGTTCAGTCCCTGGTCGGGGAACTAAGATCCCACAAGCCACATGGTGCGGCCAAAACCAAATGAAACAGAAGATCTTGTGCTTTTACATCAGATGCATATGTGCTCAAACCCCAACTTGGCTACTTATTACCTGTGTGATTTGGTTGCTTAATGTCTCCAAGCCCCACTTTTCTTGTCTTTAAATGAGGCTAATAGACTACATCGGTTGGGATAATTTTGACTACAAGTAACAGACATTCCAACAGTGAGATAACTGGCTGTTTCACATTGCTAGAAATTCAAAGGCACAGTGGATTCCATTGTGAGATTCAATGACTCTAATGTTCTTTCCATCTTTCAGCATTATCATCTTCAGGGTTCACTACTTTCTGAAGGGAAGTAGAGGCCACACATTCCAGTGTCTGTGGCTTAGGAGCAAGGGAAATTTTATCTGAAGACCACTGGATTAGCAGCTTATTCCCAAATTAATGACTCTAGCAAGGATGGAATTATTATAACTGGTATAGACCAATCATCTCAGGACAAATAAATGCTGGAGAGTCCGTCACAACCACTACAAGATCAACTTTTTGTTTTTTTGGCCATGCCACCTGGCTTGTGGGATTTTAGTTCCCCAACCAGGGGTCAAACCTAGGTGCCTGGCAGTGAAAGAGCAGAGTCCTAACCACTGGACCGCCAGGGAATTCCTTTTTTTTTTTTTTTTTTTTTTTTTTTTTTTAAAGGAAACTGTTTGCTAAATTCTTAGCTCATTGTTTGGAACATGGTAAGAGGGTAGCTCTACTTACCAACCAGCCACGAATTCAGACCTAAAATGACTAACTCAAATTTTGGATTTGTAATGACATTTCTTGCCCTTTTCTTCTTTCTTTTACTTAGAAGTTATTTTTTGCCTAAATCCCTCTTCTCACCTCTCATCAAAATTTACCAGGGCTGTGTCTCACATACAGTGGACGTAACCATGAGCACCTTAATGTCGTGGTGCCTCTTTGCTCACCTGCCAGTGATTTTTAGGTATTGTAGTCTGAAAACTCTTTTTTGGCCTGAGGAGTTTGGATTTTGTTGTGTGTGTGTTCTTGAAGGCAGGAAGCAATTCCTAAAACTAAGAGTCAGACCCTGGATTCGGTGCTTTCATATAAGATTTGGCTGAAGCAGACCTGGGCTACCCTATCTCTCCCACTCACCAGCTGGGTAATCTTGTGCAGACTACCCTCTCCTGGGAGGCTCAGTTGTCTCTTCTGCAGAATAAGGATCTGCTGATCGAGGAAATAAGGGTTTAGAAAGGTTTCCTAAACAATTTAGCTCTATGAAGATACTAGTTATTTTTCTTCCACTTGGTAGCTTTTTTGTGTACCATATAAATGTAATAGTCAGATGGGCATAGCCTACTCAAAGGGAAGGTAGAAAATAAACCATGCAAATGACTTGATCTGGGAGCAGCTTCCTATGTTTAAAGAAAAAAGAAAGCATGTTTCTTCTTGTTCTTCTTCAGGAACTTCCCCACCCTTGATATTTTTAGTGACCTCAATGGGACTCCATTGAGACTCCATTGGGAGACTCTCCCAATGTTCAGAAAATGTCTCTGGCTGAACAGGAACAAGGTGGGTTGGTTTGTTTGGTCTATGTTTGGACCTATGGTCTAGGTGGAGAGTTCTACGTTTCACCAATGAGAAGCAAAGTCATCTGCTTCTCTGGATTGATGGACAAAGTGCTATAAACCTTTACATATTTGGTAAATCAATGAAATGCACTCAAGGGTAAGTGTCAGTCTCTAAAGTGTTCTTTTCTGGGGTTTAAGACTGAAATGATCAGAGCTGTCTTTCAGATAATGAGAACTCTCATTTCTTGGGAAGTAGCATCAAATAAAGTGACTTTTAGGGATATTCCTTGGCCTAATCTAAACTGAAACAGATACTGCACATGGCTTTATTTAGGAGCCTGGAAGTTGAACATGGAAGGAGTTCTTAACTCAACATCCTTGCAGATTGTAGAAACTGGTTGATATTTCCTGACAAGGCCTCTTGCCAATCTAACCTCTCCTAGCTAAGCTATTTTAACTCTGGTCTTAGGCTGATGTATCTCCTAGCAACACATCTTCTCCTAAATAAAAACAGATCTCCCAGATGGTCTCATTCATTCTTTCCTTCTATTGACCAACTGTGTTACCCATTCACATCACTTTCTCAACCTTCGTCATTGTTTTTCTTTTCTGTTCTCTTCTTTCCACCTCATTCTTTTACTGTTTTCTCTTCATGCTTCTAAGCTGATGATCTAGATTAGCACTGTCCATTGTGGGAGCCATTAGCCACATGTGTCTATTTTAATATAAATTAGAATTAAAGGAAATATAAAAAATTCAGTTTCTCTTCAGTTGCATTAGTCACATTTCAAGTCCTTAATAACCACATGTGGCTAGTGGCCACTGTATTGACTGGACAGTGCAGATACAGAAGATCTTCATTATCACAGGAGATCCTGCAGATAATACTGATCTAGGTTTTCAACTTTTCTACTTCCTGTAGTGCTTCCCCCCCCACTTTCAGCTAATTTCTACCAATTTTTACCCTTATTCCTATAAAAAAGTCAAAGATACTCATTTGAAACAAAAGAAATCTCTTGATAAATTGTTCCCATACGTGGCACAAATGTTCTTTTTCTTGGGCATAGCCATTTTCTAGTTTCTGTAACCTTTTCAACAGATTAAATTGGAGATCAGAGAGTTGTTGTAGTCTTTAAGATTTTTATTTTCAAAGACGGAATTTCATATGAGCTATGAAGACATGTAATCCCTCATTCTTTGAGGCGGCCATCAACACAATTCAACAGTGATTACTGAGTGGAAACTTTGTCATCAAAAAAGGACAGTAGCTTCCTTCACACCTGTTAGGATGGCTTTTATCAAAAAATAAAAATGTAACACATGTTGGTGAGAATGTGGAGATATGTTGTATACTTTTGGTGGGAATGTAAGTTGGTGCAGCCACTATAGAAAACAATGTGAAGGCTCCTCAGAAAACTAAAAATGGAACTACTGTATGATCTAGCAATCCCCCTTCTGAGTATATACCCAGAGGAATTGAAATCAGGATCTAGAAGAGATATCTGCACTTCAATGTCCATTGTAGCACTTTTCACAATAGCCAAGACACACACACACACACACAGTGCAATATTATTCAACCTTAATGAATAAGGAAATCCTGTCATTTGCAATTATATGGATGAATCTGTAGGACATTATGATAAGTGAAATAAACCAGACACAGAAGGGCAAATAGTATGTGATACCACTTACATGATAAATCTAAGATAGTCAAACTCATAGGAGCAGAGAGTGGAATATGGCTGCCAGAGGCTGAGAGAAGGTGGAAACTAGGAGGTGTTAGTCAAAGGGTACAAAGTTTTGATTATACGAGATGAGTAAGACCTAGATACCTACTATGCAGCATAACATTAACAATACGGTATTGTACACTTAAAAATTTGCTAAAATGGTAGGTCTTATGTTAAGTGTTCTTATCACAAAATAATAATAAACATAATAATAATGATAATAAGAGGGCAGGAGGAAATTTGGAAGTGATGGGTAGGTTTAAAGCATAGATTGTGGTGATAGTTTCACCAAACTTATCTCCAGATTCATTGAGTTGTATACAGTAATTATGTATAGTTTTTGTATGTCAACAAAAATTTTATTCTATTTTATTATTTATTTATTTTTGGCTGCGTTGGGTCTTCGTTGCTGTGCGCGGGCTTTCTCTAGTTGCGGCGAGTAGGGGCTACTCTTCGTTGTGGTGCACAGGCTTCTCATTGCGGTGGCTTCTCTCGTTGCGTGGCACAGGCTCTAGGTGCGCAGAATTCAGTAGTTGTGGCATGTGGGCTCAGTAGTTGTGGCGTGCAGGCTCTAGGGCGCACAGGCTCAGTAGTTGTGGCGCACGGGCTCTAGAGTACAGGCTCAGTAGTTGTGGCACACAGGCTTTGTTGCTCCGCGGCATGTGGGATCTTCCTGGACCAGGTATCACACCCGTGTCCCCTGCGTTGGCAGGTGGATTCTCAACCACTGCGCCACAAGGGAAATCCCGAAAATAATTTTTTTTAAAGAGGCCGATCAAACTTTCAGATTTTTTTCTGTAACTTTTTGCCTTTCCGTCCCTGCCAGCTCTGATCTTGACTTACTCCTCAAATTGACTCTTGCCCTTTGCTTTTTGTCAACCCTTTGATGAGGGATGTCATCTTTTTCATTGGAGTCAGCTCCTGATTTCAGCCTGTTCTGTTTCATTCCTATGCTAATCTTGCTAAATTTGATGACTCACCTGCATCGTTGCCAATATGCAATCTCCCTGCACCCAGGTTTTGCCTTGCCCTTCAGAATTTGAGGGCATACTTGGAGCCTGAGGAGACTCTGCTTAGTCCTCCATTAACAAGCATGAGTTTTGACTTCTTCTATTTGCCTTGCACTCAGCTTGGAGAGATTGAAAAGTAAGAATTTTTACCTTCAAGGAGTTTACATACTTGCTGGACATGAGGCAAGAAATAAGACCAGATGATTAACAAGGATTGGGTCCATGAGTGGTGTAGACCTAAGAACAATTAGAATTAAGAGAAGGGTTTAGATTATTTCATTAAAGAGGTAGAACCTGGCTGTCTGAGGAAGTTTGGGCAAGATTTGGATTGGCCAAAGGAGAGCATCACAGTTGGTGGACTAGGGCAGATGACATGCGGGCGAGACTCACTTAGGACTTGACTTTCCTCTACATTATTTGCTGTCCTTCTTCATTTTCTGTTGACAGTCATATCCACATCGGGGCCCTGGGTGTCACCATCCTTCATTGTGACACTTTCTTTTGTGTGGTTTCCCTTGACTGCCTGTGGCAGCGACTATCCCAGGGAACTTAAGATTCATTTACTTTTTGTTTTTATTTGTTGGGCGTATATGAAGACATTTGGGATATTTCACTGGGGATAAGTCACTCATTCTAAGAGCTGAGATTAAGTCTGTGGCAAACTGTGCCCATATCTCCCACCAAGCTGAGAGAAAGCAACATTGCTTGTTGGTTTCTTTTCTGGGGACTTCTGAGATCTTAATTATTTGAAGCCCTTCCACTGAGCTCATATTTTTCATGTATCATTTTTGGGTATAGACAGGTATCCAGGGTTTAGAACCCTCATTTTTCAGATGGGAGATCTGAATTTCCACGATAGGAAATGATGAGCTCAGGATGTGAGCTCCTCTAGGGGTTTGCGCTGTTCTTTTTTTCTCCCCAGTGCCTATTGTTGTTCCTGGAACATATCAAGTTCTCCGTAAATGTTTTCTGGGTGAATATTTAATGAATGTCTCAGAAAAAACAACAGTAATGCAGGGTTTGAGCAGAGCTCAGCAAAGCGGAGTGTGTAGAACTTCATCCTTTTGCAATGATTTAGAGTTCTTCTACTTGTTCAAAAGTGTCCAGTGTTTAAAGTTACGTCCTCTCTGAAGTTTTGCAGTGACACCCCCCTTGACTGTTAGGCACTGATTCATTGTGATTTCATAGCACTTTTATCCCTCAAAGCACCAAACACATGATACTTTGTGACCTCTTCCCCTGTCTCTTCCTCTAGCTGTTGAGCTTTTTCAGGAAATCGTTTCTTGTTTATTTTTCTAAGTTCAGTACCTGGCACATAGCGGGCACTCAGTGATTGCTTTGAGAATAAATGATCCTGTGGTCATATGTCACAGTGGATGCTGTTGGTACTCCACACAGATGCCCTCAGATACCATCCCCAAGCTCCTGTATGGTTTGCTTCTAACAGTTCACACCATCAACCTTCTGGAGAGAACTAGCCTTGGGCCATTGGACACTCTGTGCCCTGACCTTCCAAGATCCATAGTGCTCGGTAGTTTACATTCCTCAGGGGTATCCTGGAGCTGGTGGTTTACTGGGTCAGTAGTATGAAATCCCAGCTCCCTTTCCTCAGACTTGAAAAAACTCTGCAGCATTATTTATCCTCCAGAGCTTGTCGCAAGTTCAGATCGATGCTGGAACTTCCCCTGAGCTCACACCATGTTTGTCTTCTTTCTCTGTCTGTCCTGATTTCTCTGACCTTCCCAGTTTCTCCTGAGAACACTTCTTCAATAGGTCTCCCCTGCAGGAATCCCTACCTCAGGTTTTGCTTTGGGGAAGGCCAAACTAAGACCTATGCTAATTCTGAATGTTGGAATTATACATGCAAGTTTCTCTGCAATTTATACTGAAATAATAAGCATATTTCAAACACTCAGGTAATTTCAAGAAGTATTTGAGATAGACCTCCTGTAATAATTTCCAATACCATTTTTTATGATGCAACATACCTTTCATGGGGAAGTATAGCCCTTGATAAACCTATTGCTAGAGAGGACTGGCTTTCTTCCTCCCAAAAAGAAGTGTGTGTTTCTAAGGAAAAAACCCAGGAAGCCTGCACTGATGTTAAACTGGACCACTCACGTATTAGAGCTGAAGAGATGAGACCCTAATGTATGAGTCACAGAGAAAACACAGCTGGAATGAAGCAAGGCATACCAGCACATTCAGGAATGTCACCAATTCATTTCTGAATGGGGGGAGGGAAATGTAGTCAACTGTGTAACACATACCTCTCTGTTTGCTATTTCCCACTGCACCTCTTTGTGCCTCCTTTTCTACAGCTCTCCAGATCTGTTTCTCTCACTTTCCCCACATAGCTGGTCAAATTTCCTTCCATCTCCTGGTGAGTCACCGCAGTAGGACCCCAGGTGCCAATGGAAAGAGTCATGGCTGAAAACTCTGGCTTTCTTAATGGTTGTGTGTATATTTCCAAGAAGAATAGATCACTGGCATTTTAAAGGGATCCTAAATATACCACTAATGAAACTGGAAGCCATCTCTTCAGCAGCCAGATTATTGTCAGGAGTTGACACCGTTCCTAGAGGAAGGGAAAGCACTAAAATAAAATTCCCTGGGTCCAAATATCTCCAAGCTGCACAGGCGTTGGGTGTGAATGACACTTGGAGGAACACATGCATCAGTATCTTTTAAGTGCACACTGTCCCTTCTTAAACCCTTGGGCTGGTGACAACTTGACATACAGAAGGCGTCGCTCTGCATAGGCTATTTAACCAAGGCAAGATGATTGTCAGTTTTCTCCAGCGTTCTTTTATTAATAGTCTGTAAACACGGATGTCCCTATTAGGGGCAGGTCCTTTTCTTTATTTGAAATCGCCATTAAATTACTCTCCCCAAATACTGTAGCGCAGCCGCAGACCTCCCTGGACATAAACTTTATAAGCTTGTCCTCTCTCCCTTGAGCTTTCCCCTGCTTAGCTGCCCGTCCTCCAGCTCTGAGAGTGTCATCAGGCCTGATCTCCAGCTGAGCAGAGTCAGGAAAATGGCAGCTCTCACGGAGAGACAGCAGAGCCATCCACGGTCATGGAGCTATTGACACATTGACAGATATGACAGATATTTCCAAAGGCGTGTGAAGCATTAATTTTAATGTACACTGTGTGTCGTTACTTAGTAAATATTTATTTGGCCGTGAAAGATCGGAGAGGTAATCACTTCTTTCCTGCAAATATAGCTCCTGGAGGAGTTCCATCTCCCTTTTCTTGAGGGAGCTCAGGACTTGGTGGAGTTTGGAAACAGAACATGGGGAAAGAAAAGATGCAAGAGGCAAGATCTCTGTTCTAGACTCAGACTTGTACAGTCTTCCGTGTTTCGTCCAAAGCGTTTCCTTGGGCCACGTGGACATAGTCTAACCATATTGGCTTAGCAACCAATAAGAATCTTGTTTAGCTAGAAAATAATTTCTAGGAGGTCTGGATTGCCAATAAGATCTTATCTAAAGACAGGTAGATCTACCTGACACTCTCTTCCACTCCACTTTTCCCACCTGAATCTCCTATTATGGACTTTTCATTTGACCTCTATAGTCATTGGCTGTCAAATACACACAGAGGTCTGTTTGGGGTCCATCTCTTCAGATGCACAGCAGACCATTTAAGCTAAATGGATGGAGAAGCTGGAAGGCAGTAGACTGAGTTAGAATAATAATCATTGAACACCTGCAAAGGCATATTTATTTCCACATGTACTATCTCAGTTAATCCAAACAACTCCCTCCCATTCAGGCATTTCACAGAGGAGAAAACTGACACATGAAGGGGACAGCATACTTTTCCCAATGTCACCTGATGGCAGAATCAGAATTTAGACTTGGGACTTCCAAATCCAAGGTCTAGGGCTCTGTCAGCTATACTGCCACAGAGAACATTGCATACATAAAAGCATTTTGTAAACCTTAAATCTTTATGAAAATGTTAGTTACTGCTATTGTGGATAGTTAGAAAAATGTGCTTGTTAGTTTTGTCTGGCCGGTCAGCCACCCAGGGCTTTTCTAATGAGGCAATGAACCCAACAGGGGTGAGGGGATGAGCTGCCAAGCCTTTCACATCAACTTCGTGCGCACTAATTAAACATTATGCCTGGATAAATGGCCCAGGATGACAAAGTCCACAGCTTCTCACAGATGGTTCCAGGAAGTCGCATGGTTGGCTGGAGAGAATTTGGTCATGAATAAGATGCAACCTCAAACCTCCTCCACTGGTTCTGTGTGAACAGGTACATTAATCTTCCTTTGTATCAGTAGCAAGCTGTGGGGTGAATGGCAGGTGGGCCCCAGAAGTCAATTTCCTATTGGTAAGTATCTGCTAAATATATGCTGATTTCATTATAATATATAAGGAGAGTGATATATACTGGGGTATGAGATTGAGCTCTAAAATACTAATTCATTTTAAGTGTTTTTTTTTTTCTTTGAATGTATGTTGTTTATCTTGGCAACCTCCCTTAAATGTCCTTTGACTTTTTACAAGCTGGTTTATTTGTCAAGTTTGCTCTTTTCATTTCTTTGTATTCAGTGGAACTTCTCGGGGATTTTCCTCCAACAAAATTTTACACCAGAGAGGGAAATATACATAGTCTAATTCCCTAGGGAATGAAATAGGTTTACAACTTATGCAAGATACTAGTCATGCATACTATTATTATAATAAATATTAAGACAACTCTAGCTTGGAGTCTCAGAGGCAGCTAGCGGTCTACACAAAACTTTACTAAATCTGGAGTATGCTCTACCTTTTCTGTCTCAAGTTCTGCAAGTATAGAAAAACCAATTTTTTTCTTCACTTCAGTAGTTGTGTGACTGGCTGATTATAGCTTTTGTGTGTGTATTGTGGTAAAGGTACGTTTTCTTGTGGAGTACCTGAAAAATCAGTCAGAAGAGAAACTGCTTAAAAGTCTTGAATCGTCTAGTCACCCAAATGGGAATGTATTTGCTGATGGTTAACATGAAGATGGGTCTTGTACACCCTCTATCTAATGTTACCCAGGATATGTGACTTCAGTGGATCCACCCCACTAAGTCTTGGACAGGGACTCAACACCTGATATAAGCAGACCATCATCTTATTTACCGCAAGCTCTTATCCAGATCCAGTATTGATATTTGGGGCAAGTCTTTATTTACTTGACACCATGCTGGTTTTTTTATATTTATTATTATTTATTATCCTGTTAATGCTTTAAAAATACTCTAAAGGTGGTTCGATTGTTTTACAAATAGAGACACTGACCTCCTAGAAAATTGATTTGTTCAGGGTAGGAGCTGGGATGTGAACCCAGGGTTTCTAAATTTTAATTCTATTTCTTACATGGGTGATTTGGTATGACAGGCTCCTATTGTTAACAAGATATGGTCTGTTGAGCAAGGAGGAAACCACAAAGCCATTCTGGTTAATCTTGCCCATCAGTCAACTTGGAGGCATCCTTGGTAGTCTGCACCCTCTTGTTTGCCCAACATTTAGCTTGAGGGTGATGAGGCATGATGGTTCTCTAATAATGCTCCTGCCCATAAATTCTTTACACTCAACCAAGTTTAATGGTGAACTATTTTAAAAAAATGATGGTGTTTGGTCATTCATTTGCTTCAAATAACTGGCCTAGGGCTGATGCCTAACCTAAGGTGGAACTAGGCACCACTCTAGTTCACAAGCCCTTTAGAGACATCTACGATCAATATTTCTAGTCCTAGAAGAGTCATACAAAGTCATATGGACCTGGGATACAATAAAGAATTTAAACTCTGTAGAGAAGAATCTATCTCCAAAGTCTTAAGAGGAAGATGAAGGTAAGGGGGCAGTAACCTTGATTTCTATAATAAAAAGATGAGCTTTCTGGTCAATGTGTATGCAGTTAATTTCTGAAGATGAGTTTATTCTTGCCTTGTTAAAAAAAAGTGAGCAATTTAGTTTTCCAAACATTTTGTGGCTGAGCAAAGTTGAGGTGAATTACTTGTGGTAAGAAGCCACGGTTTCTGTCCATCATCAAACGGTTACAAAGCCTCAAAAGGCCAAGACGTATGTTTCTTTTGATTCATTCAATGCCATCTGGACACTTCCTCTGCATTAGAAAGTGAGGTGATCTAACCATGGTTGCATTTTGTGGAATAAAAAATGTGGTGAAAATTGAATACCTTTAGGATGGCTTAAAGACCTTGTTTTTGGAGACCATGTGACATAGATTATGCTTCACTTCATTTCAGAAGAGTGAATACCAGGGAAAGTAATGCAATAGACTAAGAAGATTGCATGTTGAACTCCTCTTCCTGGAATGATTCCCAGAGCTTTCACTGCTTACTATTCTCTGATGATTCCCAAATTTATATCTTTAGCTCAGGGCTTTGCAATGAACTCCAGACCCACTTTTCAACTGCCTGTTCAACAGTTCCACCAACATGTTTTGCATACATGTATTACTTCTCTGACCAACACAATCACTGTGCCTCTGTTTTCTTGTCTTTCTTAACTGTAGCTAGAGTCATTCTAGAATCCTTCTTTTCTCTTATTCCCTACATTTGATGAATTCCTATGTTATATTAATCCTACCTTAATAGTATCCCTCAAATTCAATTCTACTTTATTTACCACTCATTCCCACCACCCTGGATTTCTCTTTCCAGGATTATTACAGACATTCCCCACCAATATCCCTGCCTCCATCTCTCCTCTCTCCAGTCTTACATGATTTGCTGCGAGAGTTTTCATCCTAAAAACAATGCCATCATGTTGCTTCCTTGCTTAAAGATCTCCATTGTCTTCTCCTTGGCAGCAGCATAAAGTTCAAACTCGTTCATATGGTTTACAAGGTCTTTCACAATCTGGACCTGACTTATCTTTTCAGTCTCATCACTTGCCACTCCCCTCAATCACACACACTTCACAATCGCCAAACTGAACTGTCTCGTTCCCTTATCACATGGTGTGTTTTCTTCATTGTGTTTGTTTGCATAAGCTGTTCCCTTGGCTTTGAATCCCCTCTACTTTTTCCTAGAGTCCCTAGTCATCTTTAAAAACAGCACAGTCACTGATAACAGGCATATTAATGGACCCTTTATTCCGATCTAGGGACTATGTTCAGGGCTTTGCATGTATCATCTCAACTTTTAAAACAATCCCAAGGTGTGGGTATTATTCACATTTTAAAGAGGAGGTAATGAGATTTAGATAGCTTGGGTAATTGCCAAATTTACTCACGGTATCCAGGCTGAAGGACTCTGGAGCCCATACTCTAATCTCTACAGCGTAATGCTTGAAAAATTAAGTGATCAAATGTACGAAAGGATGAACCAATAGTACTAGGAAGATTGCGAGCTTTGTTTTTGGGGAAAACATGGCATGAATTATATATTCCTTATCTTTAGAGTAGGAGCTACCAGCCCTTTCTTTGCACTGAGAATTGTAAATTTATCATCAACGAGCCTCTTCTCTGAAGCTCCTGTGATTACCACCATAATCCATTCCAGGTAGGGTTCATAGGCCCTCCCACTGTGCTCCCATAAATTCATACTTCTGTTTTTATCAGAATTGATAAATGATGAGTTCTGATAAAAGTTTATCAAATATTATTAATATTGGCTCAAGTGTTTGTCTCTCACCAGACAATGAGCTCCTAGAGAATCAAGAAAATATCTCCTTCCTCTTTTAACTGCTGTGGTACCCAACATGATAGTTGGTCCAGAGTAGGCATATGGTGTGCGTTTCTGGAATAAATGAATGAATGGACTTAACACCTTTGCTTTAGTCTAGGAGTAGATATAACTATTCTGATGCATAATATTTCTGCTTACGTTTACACTCAGTGAGCTTATACCTCAGAGTGACTGTGAATTGTAAGCTGTAATTCTGGTGTTCCTAAGTGTCTCTCCAAGCTGCTGTGTGCCTCTTCTAGTGGGAGCATCTTGCCATGCTAATTCTACGTCTAGAGTTTAAGACACAGTTTATATTTTTGTCTGTAACCTGGCCTCTAAACATATGCTAATGATTTTCTCTGGTACTCAACTGAAGTACTGGTGATCCATTCTAATCCTAGAAGAAAAACTGGGTATTTTTGGCTTCTACAGTTGTTGAAGAATTATATTTTATAGGGACTTCCCTGGTGGTCCAGTGGTAAAGAATCCACCTTCCAATGCAGGATATGTGGGTTTGATCCCTGGTCAGGGAACTAAGATCCCACATGCCGTGGGGCAACTAAGCCCACGTGCCACAACTAGAGAAGAGAAAACCAGCACACCACAACTAGAGAGAAGCCCACATGCCTCAACGAAGAGCCTGTGTGCTGCAACGAAAGATCCCGTGTGCCGCAACTAAGACCTGACACAGCCAAAAATAAATAAAATAAATAACAAATAAATCTTAAAGAATTACATAAAACAGTGGAAAAATGGATAATTTAAAGAATTTCAAGAGTAGTATTTCTTTCTTTTTTTAAAATTTATTTATTTATTTTATTTTTGGCTGCATTGGGTCTACATTGCTGCCCTCGGGCTTTCTATAGTTGAGGCGAGTGGGGGCTACTCTTCGTTGCAGTGCATGGGCTTCTCATTGAGCTGGCTTCTCTTGTTGCAGAGCACGGGCTCTAAGCGCGCAGGTTTCAGTAGTTGTGGCACATGGGCTCAGTAGTTGTGGCTCATGGGCTCTAGAGCGCAGGCTCAGTAGTTGTGGCTCATGGGCTTAGTTGCTCCACGGCATGTGGGATCTTCCCGGACCAGGGCTCGAACCCGTGTCCCCTGCATTGACAGGCGGATTCTTAATCACTGCACCACCAGGGAAGCCCCCTATTTTCTTCTATATTGAATTTTTACCTGAAACAAACGCTGGAAACTAACCTTCAAATAAGATGTGACTCTACTCCTATTGAGTGGGGGGATAGAATATTAATGTAAAAGCTTAGGAAGATGATATTGAAATTCTAACCTGACTTCTAGGTTTCTGATTTGTAATTTGTCAAAATGATGTACGGCAATCAAAAGTCTTTTTATGAATTTATCTTCCCTTTTTTGTGTGATTGGTATGCTATTTCTGCTGCATAGACTGTTGCTAGCTGCCTAGGCCAACTGAAGCTATGGAGCCAAATACTAGCAATCAGGCTGGGGGAAATGCTATGGGAGTGCATGTAGGGCAGATAGGATAGCAAAGCCCATACTAGGAAGAAATGTGAAAATGAGGGTGATAATTGGGAGATGTGGTCAGGGCTTAAGTCAATATCGGGTCATATAGCAAAAGAGATTCTATGTTTCACAAGTGAAATTCATAACCCTGGGGTTGGCAATTTGATGAGAGAGGTGAAAGTTGACAGGAGCATATCGGCTTATAAAGTATGTGAACTTTGGTGAAGGCCCAGTTCGGACAGAGTGGTTTCCTTGAGAAATAGTCATATAACGTAAGTACAGGTGAGTCACCTGGAGACCTGCTCTTGCCAGGTGACACATTAACAACAGCCCAATAAGTGCAGATCACTGCCACCACCCCAAACCACTATCAATTTAACTCTAAAGACTGGAAAATGATGTGGATATTTACTATCTTTTCTTGAAGGACAGCTCCAGGGGTTTACACCTTATTTAATTCAGCAAAATATATTAAAGTTTTTCTTCATTGATCCATCTGTCCAAAGACATAAAAAAATTTCCCCTCTTTCCATTTCCAATTCAATCTCTGATTCTCAGTCTCTGACCCTAACTCTGTGTTCCTTGCCCCTCCATCATTCCTTTCCTCTTTTTCTATCCTGGGACTACTCCTCTGACTCCCCAGCCCAGAGCAGGATTTTGATGAATAAAGTTCTCTCTCTCCTTGCAGAGATCAGCCCTCCTTTTTGAAGACTCAGTGAAGCCCTAACTTCATCTCTTTTAAGGTATATTTCTTCCAAACTATCCTGACATTGGAAAATTTTATGGGGAAAAGAATTTCCAAAGGGAAGGCATGTAACTTGATCCTTCCCAAGCGACAGTTGCTTCATGGAAGATCAGCTATTGACCAAGTTGGACAAGGCTGGGCTTTGCAAAGTCCCTGCCACTGGCAAGAACATCCAGAACCAGATTGTCCAGAGATATTGTATATATGGGTTGCTGCTTAAGAGTTTGTGGTTACAGCTGCATTCTCCACAGTGCCAACTATTAGGCAATAATGAAGGGAAGGACATGGCTAAAAGGGCAGTGCTGGTTTGAGGACACAAATTGTCTGTTGAAAAATCTTCAGTTTTTTCCTTTGGAGCCAAAGATGATTTCTAGCATCAGAATAAATTGGTGCAATGGCTAAATTCAGAATGAATGAGATAGGCTCATACAGTTTTTCAGAGAATATTTTGGGAAATTTTCTGCCAACTTGTTGAAATTGGGTTATTCAAATGTTATTGATGATATTAAAAGTGGGAAATACATTTAGAGAAATAATTTGACAACATCTACCAAGTGTCTTAAAAATGATCGTTAATTCCATTTCTGAGTATCTCTCCAATGAAATGTCTGAAAAAATGAAGACTATGAATAAAGATGCCTATTGCAATGTTCTTTTTTTATTTTTCAGTTTTAATATTTTTTATTGAAGTATAGTTGATTTACAATGTTGTGTTAAATTCTGCTGTACAGCAAAGTGATTCAGGTATACATCTATATTCTTTCTTTTTTAAAATATTCTTTTCCATTATGGTTTGTCATAGGATATTGAATGTAGTTCTCTGTGCTATACAGTAGGCCTTTCTTGTTTATCTGTTCTGTATATAGAAGCTTACATCTGTTAACCTCAACCTTCCACTCCATGGCCCCCTCAAGCCCCTCCACCTTGGCAATCACCAGTCTGTTCTCTGAGTCTGTGATTCTGTTTTTGTTTCATAGATAGGTTCATTTCCGTCATATTTTATATTCCACATATAAGTGATATCATATGGTATTTGTCTTTCTCTTTCTGACTTACTTCACTTAGTATGATAATCTCTAGTTGCATCCATGCTGCAGCAGATGGCATTATTTTGATTTTTTTTTATGGCTGAGTAGTATATATGTACCACATCTTCTTTATCCATTCATCTGTTGATGGACATTTAGGTTGTTTCCATGTCTTGGCTACTGTGAATAGTGCTGCTATAAATATAGGGGTACATGTATCTTTTTGAATTATAGTATTGTCTGGATATATGCCCAGGAGTGGGATTGCTGATCATATGGTAATTCAATTTTTAGTTTTCTGAGGAACCTCCATACTGTTTTCCACAGTGGCTGCACCATCTTACATTCCCTCCAACAGTGTAAGAGGGTTGCCTTTTCTCCACATCCTCTACAGCATTTGTTATTTGTAGAGTTTTTAACGATGGCCATTCTGACCGGTGTGAGGTGGCACCTAATTGTAGTTTTGATTTGTATTTCTCTAATAATTAGCGATGTTGAGCATCTTTTCATGTGCCTATTGGCCGTTTGTATTTCTTCTTTGGAGAAATGTCTATTTAGGTCTTCTGCCCATTTTTCGATTGGGTTTTTGTTTTTTTGTTCTGGTGTTGTATGAGCTGTTTGTATATTTTGGAATTTAAGCCCTTGTCAGTTGCATCATTTGCAAATATTTTCTCACATTCTGTAGGTTGTCTTTTCATTTTGTTTATGGTTTCCTTTGCTGTACAAAAGCTTGTAAGTTTGTTTAGGTTGGAATATATTTTAAAACCACTCCAGAGTCATAGCCAGTGTCAACAACAGAAATTGCCTTCAATGTTCTTCATAATAGACATCATTTGGTAAAAGCTAAAAGGACTATTCTGTTGAGAAAAATATTATACAAATCATGGTAAACATGCTCAATGGATAATTAAGCGGCCAGTAGCCTGGTACTGTTCATGGCCATGTTATAATATTCAGTGTAAGATGTAAAGTTATAAATAATTACAAGTTTGTAAGAGATGAATAAAACTATATATAATGTATGTATGTATTTAAAAGACCCATATATATGCTGTCTACAAGAGACCCACTTCAGACCTCGGGACACATGCAGACTGAAAGTGAGGGGATGGAAAAAGATATTCCATGCAAATGGAAATCAAAAGAAAGCTGGAGTAGCAATTCTCATATCAGACAAAATAGACTTAAAATAAAGACTATTATAAGAGACAAGGAAGGACACTACATAATGATCAAGGGATCAATCCAAGCGGAAGACATAACAATTGTAAATATTTATGCACCCAACATAGGAGCACCTCAATACATAAGGCAAATGCTAACAGCCATAAAAGGGGAAATTGACAGTAGCACAGTAATAGTAGGGGACTTTAACACCCCACTTTCACCAATGGACAGATCATCCAAAATAAAAATAAATAAGGAAACACAAGCTTTAAATGATACATTAAATAAGATGGACTTAATTGATATTTATAGGACATTCCATCCAAAAACAACAGAATACACTTTCTTCTCAAGTGCTCATGGAACATTATTCAGGATAGATCATATCTTGGGTCATAACTCAAGCCTTGGTAAATTTAAGAAAATTGAAATTGTATCAAGTATCTTTTTGGACCACAATGCTATGAGGCTAGATACCAATTACAGGAAAAAAACTGTAAAAAATACAAACACATGGAGGCTAAACAGTACACTACTAAATAATCAAGACATCACTGAGGAAATCAAGGAGGAAATCAAAAAATACCTAGAAACAAATGACAATGAAAACATGACCTCCCAAAACCTATGGGATGGTGCAAAAGCAGTTCTAAGAGGGAAGCTTATAGCAACATAATCCTACCTCAAGAAACAAGAAACATCTCAAATAAACAACCTAACCTTACACCAAAAGCAATTAGAGAAAGAAGAACAAAAAACCCCCAAAGTTAGCAGAAAGAAAGAAATCATAAAGATCAGATCAGAAATAAATGAAAAAGAAATGAAGGAAACAGTAGCAAAGATCAATAAAACTAAAAGCTGGTTCTTTGAGAAGATAAACAAAATTGATAAACCATTAGCCAGACTCATCAAGAAAGAAAGGGAGAAGACTCAGATCAATAGAATTAGAAATGAAAAAGGAGAAGTAACACCTGACACTGCAGAAATACAAAGGATCAAGTGAGATTACTACAAGCAACTTTATGCCAATAAAATGGACAACCTGGAAGAAATGGACAGATTCTTAGAAAAGCACAACCTTCTGAGACTGGACCAGGAAGAAATAGAAAATATGAACAGACCAATCACAAGCACTGAAATTGAAACTGTGATTAAAAGTCTTCCAGCAAACAAAAGCCCAGGACCAGATGGCTTCATGGGTGAATTCTATCAAACATTTAGAGAAGAGCTAACACCTATCCTTCTCAAACTCTTCCAAAATATAGCAGAGGGAGGAACACTCCAAAACTCATTCTACGAGGCTAACATCAACCTGATACCAAAACCAGACAAAAATGTCACAAAGAAAACTACAGGCCAATATCACTGATGAACATAGATGCAAAAATCCTCAACAAAATACTAGCAAACAGAATCCAACAGTACATTAAAAGGATCATACACCATGATCAAGTGGGGTTTATCCCAGGAATCAAGGATTTTTCAGTATATGCAAATCAATCAATGTGATATACCATATTAACAAATTGAAGGAGAAAAACCATATGATCATCTCAATAGATGCAGAGAAAGCTTTTGACACAATTCAACACCCATTTATGATAAAAACCCTCCAGAAAGTGAGCATAGAGGGAACTTACCTCAACATAATAAAGGCCATATATGACAAAGCCACAGTCAACATCATTCTCAATGGTGAAAAACTGAAACCATTTCCACTAAGATCAGGAACAAGACAAGGTTGCCCACTCTCACCACTCTTATTCAACATAGTTTTGGATGTTGTAGCCACAGCAATCAGAGAAGAAAAAGAAATAAAAGGAATCCAAATCAGAAAAGAAGAAGTAAAACAGTCACTGTTTGTAGATGACATGATACTCTACATAGAGAATCCTAAAGATGCCACCAGAAAACTACTAGAGCTAATCAATGAATCTGGTAAAGTACCAGGATACAAAATTAATACACAGAAATCTCTTGCATTCCTATACACTAATGATGAAAAATCTGAAGGGGAAGTTAAGGAAACACTCCCATTTACCACTGCAACAAAAAGAATAAAATATCTAGGAATAAGCCTACCTAAGGAGACAAAAGACCTGTATACAGAAAACTATAAGACACTGATGAAAGAAATTAAAGATGATACAAACAGATAAAGAGATATAGCTTGTTCTTGGATTGGAAGAATCAACATTGTGAAAATGAGTCTACTACCCAAAGCAATCTACAGATTCAATGCAATCCCTATCAAACTACACAATGCCATTTTTCACAGAAGTAGAACAAAAATTTCATAATTTGTATGGAAACACAAAAGACCCCGAATTGCCAAAGGAATCTTGACAAAGAAAAACAGAGCTGGAGGAATCAGGCTCCCTGACTTCAGACTATACTACAAAGCTACAGTAATCAAGACAGTATGGTACTGGTACAAAAACAGACATATAGATCAATGGAACAGGGTAGAAAGCCCAGAGATAAAACCATGCACATATTAACACCTTATCTTTGATAAAGGAGGCAAAAATATACAATGGAGAAAAGACAGCCTCTTCAATAAGTGGTGCTGGGAAAACAGGTCAGCTACATGTTAAAGAATGAAATTAGGACACTCCCTAACACCATACACAAAAATAAACTCAAAATGGATTAAAGACCTAAATGTAAGGTCAGACACTATCAAACTCTTAGAGGAAAACATAGGCAGAACACTCTCTGACATAAATCACAGCAAGATCCATTTTGACCCACCTCCTAGAGAAATGGAAATAAAAGCAAAGATAAACAAATGGGACCTAATGAAACATAAAAGCTTTTGCACAACAAAGGAAACCATAAATAAAATGAAAAGACAACCCTCAGAATGGGAGAAAATATTTGCAAATGAAGCAACTGACAAAGGATTAATCTCCAGAATATATAAGCAACTCATACAGCTTGTATGAGCAATCCAAAAATGGGCAGAAGACCTAAATAGACATTTTTCCAAAGAAGATATACAGATTGCCAACAAACACATGAGAGGATGTTCAACATCACTAATCATTAGAGAAATCAAATCAAAACTACAATGAGGTAGAACCTCACACCGGTCAGAATGACCATCATCAAAACATCTACAAACAATAAATGCTGGAGAGGGTGTAGAGAAAAGGGAACCCTCTGGCACTGTTGGTGGGAATATAAATTGATACAGCCACTATGGAGAACAGTATGGAGGTTCCTTAAAAAACTAAAAATAGAACTACCATATGACCCAGAAATCCCACTGCTGGGCACATACCCTGAGAAAACCATAATTCAAAAAGAGTCCTGTACCACAATGTTCATTGCAGCTCTATTTACAATAACAAGGACATGGAAGCAACCTAAGTGTCCATCGACAGATGAATGGATAAAGAAGATGTGGCACATATATACAATGGAATATTACTCAGCCATGAAAAGAAATGAAATTGAGTTATTTGTAGTGAAGTGGATGGACCTAGAATCTGTCATACAGAGTGAAGTAAGTCAGAAAGAGTAAAACAAATACCGTATGCTAACACGTATATATGGAATCTAGAAAAAAGAAAAAAGAAAAATGGTCATGAAGAACCTAGTGGCAAGATGGGAATAAAGACGCAGACCTACTAGAGAGTGGACTTGAGGACACAGGAAGGGGGAAAGGTAAGCTGGGACACAGAGAGTGGCATTGACATATATACACTACCAGATGTAAAATAGATAGCTAGTAGAAAGCAGCTATATAGCACAGGGAGTTCAGCTCAGTGCTTTGTGACCACCTAGAAGGGTGAGATAGGGAGGGTGGGAGGGCGGGAGATGCAAGAAGGAAGAAATATGGGGATATATATATATATATATGTATAACTGATTCACTTTGTTACAAAGCAGAAAGTAACACACCACTGTAAAGCAATTATATGCCAATAAAATCATTTAAAAAAAACGTGTCCTTTACCACAATGTTCATTGCAGCTCTATTTACAATAGCCAGGACATGGAAGCAACCTAAGTGTCCACTGAGAGATGAATGGATAAAGAAGTTGTGGCACATATATACAATGGAATATTACTCAGCCATAAAAAGAAATGAAATTGAGCTATTCGTAGTGAGGTGGATTGACCTAGAGTCTGTCATACAGAGTGAAGTAAGTCAGAAAGAGAAAAACAAATACCGTATGCTAACACATATATATGGAATCTAAAAAAAAAAAAATGGTTCTGAAGAACCTAGAGACAGGATGGGAATAAAGACACAGATGTAGAGAATGGCCTGAGGAAACAGTGAGTGGCTGGGACAAAGTGAGAGAGTGGCATGGATATTTATACACTACCAAATGTAAAATAGATAGTTAGTGGAAAGCAGCTACATAGCACAGGGAGATCAGCTCGGTGCTTTGTGACCACCTAGAGGGGTGGGATAGGGAGGGTGGGAGGGAGACGCAAGAGGGAGGGGATATGGGGATATATGTATATGTCTAGCTGATTCACTTTGTCATATAGCAGAAACTAACACAACATTTTAAAGCAATTATACTCCAATAAAGGTGTTTAAAAAAAAAGAGAGAAAAAAAACCCCAACTCTAAACTGATAGTTATAGTTGACTTAGGAGCTGATACTATGGGTTTCCTGCATCTTCTTTCTACTTTTCTATATTTAACATTTCTTTTATAAAGACCATGTACTTCTTTAATAAGAATAATAGTAGTAGTAGTAAACATTGGTAAAAATATTTATTTATTAAAAGAATTTTTTTGTTTGTTTTTTTGTGGTACGCGGGCCTCTCACTGTTGTGGCCTGTCCCGTTGCGGAGCACGGGCTCTGGACGCTCAGGCTCAGCGGCCATGGCTCACGGGCCTAGCCGCTCCGTGGCATGTGGGATCTTCCCGGACCGGGGCACGAACCCGTGTCCCCTGCATCGGCAGGCGGACTCTCAACCACTGCACCACCAGGGAAGCCCCTAAAAGAATTTTTTTATTGAAGCGTAGTTGATTTACAATGTTGTGTTAATTTCAGGCGTACAGCTAAGTGATTCCATTATATATATATATATTCTTTTTCAGATTCTTTTTCCATATAGGTTATTACAAAAGGTAAAAATATTTAAATACAATTCCAAATGGAACAGTGGCCTTGCGTGCTTAAACTTATTGCTGTGAACATTTTTCTGTTTTTTTTTTTTTGTTTTTTGGTTCCACTCCCCTTAAAATGATACCTCACAATGCAATTTCTAGTATCGTCAGCTGTGAGATTGTTGTAATCTCAAGGAATGCATGCTGGTCTTAACAACCATGGCAACAGACTTTGCAAAAAGTTAAATGGAATGTGTCTGATTAAGGATCTACCACAACTGAGTTCAATTTGAATCTTACTCTCCTGGTTGGTGTTGGAGTTCTGTTTTCAATTCTAGCGCAGGTGCACTGTGGTACCATTGGAAGAGAATTGCCACTTATTCCCTGTGTGACATTTAGCTGTCACTTATCTTTTTGAATCTCAGTTTCCCTCTCTTTTAAACAAGGATAGTAATACCTACATCAGAGCACTGTTGACTGAAGCCAAGGAGGCAATTACTATACAGAAAAGCACCATGTAGACATTCGGGAAGCAGTTCAGTGTGTAGGAAAGTGAGCATGGTTTGTCGTGGAGCACACCTGAGTTTTCCTGGCTCTGCCAGTTGCTGTGTCTGAGGCCTTCAGAAGATGACCCAACACTCCTGACCCTTACTTGTTCCATTTGTAAAATGGGGATAATGGCACTCTGCAAAGTTATTATGAGGGTTGGAAATAATATTGGTTGAGAAAATGCCTGATATGAAGCCTTTAGAATTAGTAACCACTATTGTTAAGTATTTATCAAAAGCAACTTGACCTATATTCCCTGAGTATGCTCCAACCATTCACATGCACTGTATCTGAATAATCAAGAACCCTTGATGACAGGTATGGGCACTGCTAACAGTGTTCCTAGATTCCAGTCTAATGGATTCTGAAGAGCATGCTCGGCTAACGTTATCCTTTCCTTTGGAGAACTTGCACTTCACACTGCTAATTTTGTAAGTAGAGGTTTTTTTTTTTTTCTTTTCTCCAGTACGCGGGCGTCTCCTGTTGCAGAGCACAGGCTCCAGACGCACAGGCTCAGTGGCCATGGCTTACGGGCCCAGCCCCTCCGCAGCCTGTGGGATCCTCCCGGACCGGGGCATGAACCTGTGTCCCCTGCATCGGCAGGCGGACTCTCAACCACTGCGCCACCAGGGAAGCCCCGTGTAAGTAGAGTTTTAATGTGAGTCTCTGCAGCTTGGTTGGGTTTGCTATATCTGAAATTAATTATGGAGATTCTGGTCCCAGTAATTTTCTTGATCTGGTAAGTCAGTTGTTTAAAGATTTTTGTCTATGCTTTGTAGAAAGTACTGATTTGGAAGCTATGCCCTTGCTTTCTGAAATACTTAATCATGCAGCCTTGTTGATGATGTAGAGATTTTTCCTTGGGCCATTAAAAATGACCACACTGCTTCAATTCAGTGAGACCTTACAGGAGTTGGTTCACTGTGGTCTTTTCCAACAGGAGAATCTTGAAATACATACATTAGTAAATTCTAAAATCTGCTGTCTTGAGACAAAAGAGATACCTCTGTGGTGCAAATAGCTATGCCCTCAGCAGGGTGTTGACTGGATTTGTAAAATGTCAATCTCTAAACAATGACTAATGATTAGAAGGTAAGTGCTGCTTTAATACTTTGTTCATTTAATTTCATATCCTCACCTTAGGTAAAGGAGAATCTGTGAGAATTCTTACCATCTGGTTGGTGGGGGATTGAATGAAAGCCTCCTAACACATGAGTTCTGTGAAGAAGCATGATGGTTAAGGAGTCTTAAGTATCGTCCAGAGTAACCATTTAAGCACAGAATGTACTCAGTTTCAGGGTGATGTCAGGATTAATTTGCTTACTGAGAGAATCTTAAAATGGAATTGCAATGCATCTTGTTCCATTTTCTCCATTTAAATAAGGACTCATCTTATTAGAAGTGACAGGATTTGAAGCCATAGAAAGAAGCTTTGACCATGATTCCAACACTGAAATATATTACATTGGAGAACTACACACCTACGTAATTGCACCCTTGTCTGTAACGTATGCATAAAGAAACCCCCCAAGAGCAACAATAGTAGGAAATTTTAAGCATTTTCCCCTAGGGTTTCTCCCCCTTATCTAGCATACACCAGAACAGTCAATGAGTTCTGGATGCCTTGTTGGCTTCAGAACAGGCATTTTCATCCAACTAGAAGCAAATGTTCTATTTTGAACTGTGGATGAAAAGTTATTGGTATGAAAGTGTACAGGACGGAAGAATGACATCAACCTCCTTGATGAGCAATGCGGGGCTCCTCAGATGTTTTTCAGGTGGCAGAGAACATGACAGAACACTTCAGAATAATGATTCCTTTCTTTCCATTACGCACATTAGTAACAACTCTATGGTAAAACAACAACAACAATAATAATGGTAACAGCTAACATTTATTGATGAACTCATTAGTGCCTGGCAATACTGACACATACTAGGTTCTTAATAAATGTTAGCTATTATTAGTAGTATTATTTCATTATCGTAAACGTTCCTGATGTTAGAGCTATTCCTAATGCTTATACTATACAATATGTATATTTGTGTGTATATTTGTATATATATATTCATTTAATTATCAAATCAACCCTGTGAAATCGTGCCATAAGCATCCCAGTTTTACAGGTGGGAAAACTGAGGTACTGAGAGGTTGAATAACTTTCCCAAGGAAGGAAGCACAGTTCATAAGTGGTGAGGCAGAGGTGTGAACCCAAGTGGAATGGCTCCAAAGCCTGAGTTCCTACCTCCCTGAGTACTTGTTCATGAAAGAACAGACACAAATAAACAAAGAAAAACTGAGTGCAGACTATTGCTCATTTCCCCCATTCACATTTACTTACAATTTGTTGTTATTTTGTTGTTAATTTGAGTGGAAACTTGAGTAAAAGGACTAAAAAATGTAGAGAAGAAAAACTCAAAATGGAACAAAATGTTATTCATTAATATTTTCCCTTAACAATTAGTAGGGCTTCCCTGGTGGCGCAGTGGTTGAGAGTCCGCCTGCCGATGCAGGGGACACGGGTTCGTGCCCCGGTCTGGGAAGATCCCACATGCCGCGGAGCGGTTGGGCCCGTGAGCCATGGCCGCTGAGCCTGCGCGTCTGGAGCCTGTGCTCCGCAATGGGAGAGGCCACAACAGTGAGAGGCCCGCGTACCGCAAAAAAAAAAAAAAACAAAAAACAAAAACAATTAGTAAAAGACCAGATTTTAGATGCAGAACTCATTAGTCCAACTCATGATAAACTATTGTTTTGTGGGATCACCATTTGAGAACTACTGGGGTATGAAAAAGAACCTTGGGCTTGAGATAGAAACACAGGGTTTGATACATTTTTACTTCTGGGCTGCTCTATGGGTCTGGGCATAGTGAACTAGAAAGAGGTTGGAGAATGAGGTGAAGTGTCACTAGTGCACACCAAGACGTCTCCCACCAACTTGTCCTGATTTACACTCTATCACGTATACTCTCCCCACTGCCTGATCGAAGCTTCCCAGCTTGTGTATCTTTCAAATCCCACACATCCATTCAGTCCTTTCTCAAGTCATAGCTTCTCATGAGACCTTGCTTGCCCATGTCAGGTCCTCACTGAGCTCACGCGGCCTTCACAAAGGCTGCCAGGCCAATAACAACGTGGGAGGTTTTCAAGATGTTCTTTGTGTAAATACCATGGATCTTCAACTCGAAGGTAAACATCTTGAGGTTGGGGCTGGATCTTTTTTGACTGTTACCTTGCCTGGCACAGATCTCAAGACATGTCTGATGGTGGATGGTGTTGAGTAAGGGAATTGAATTTGTGTTCCCTTAAAGCTGTTCTACTCTGGTGTCTGAAAGGGCTGTCCATCAAGGAAGATAGAAAAGAAACATTTTTAAAGTTTGTATAACAGAAAAGTGCTTTTAAAAATAACCACAATGAACTATTTGAGAGGTGAGTTTCTGTCAAATGGAAGGCTGAGAACCTTGCTGAGTTTGACCATGCAATTCGGGAGATGAGAACTAGGGAGAGCTGACTTGTTCTGAATGGCAGAGAGGAATTTGGATTTCCAGGGGAAATCTGGGAAGAAGGTAGGAGGAGGGGGATGAAAAAGGAGCCAGGAGCAGGTGGGAATTTAGGTGTCCTGGGGGGCACAGGTCACAAAAGGAACTCTCCTAGAGGCGGGGTGGCCCGAAAGGACTTTTAAAGACCAGAAATGTCTAAAATGAGATATTCAGTTGTGTGATCTAAGTATGCTGTTAGACCCCTTTACTCAGCCCTGTGTGTGTGTTTGTGTGTGTGTGCGCGTGCTGTGGTGGTGGTGGTGGTTCGTTGCTTTTGTCTCTGTAGAAATTGGCAAAGGGGCTCGGTTTCACATTTTGTAACTGTGGAATAAGGAATCAGGATTGCAGGAAGTGGACACAGGCTTGGGGTCAGAAGCCCTCTGGGATTTTGCAAAACTCTTGGAGAAGGATTTGACTTTTTACAAAGCATTGAATTAGGATTCAAGTCCAGAGTCTAGATCTTGAGGGCCAAGTCTCAGGTGATAGCTGGGTTACATTTGGCAAGATTACATCTCGCCCTAGAAATAATAGAAGTGGTGAAGTACTATAGTGAAAGGAGGCCAAACTTGGAATAGGACACCAGGGTTTGTAATTTGACTCTGTAACTTACTGTTTGGGGCCTCAGTTTCATCATTTGCAAAAGATACCTACCTACCCAAAAGGTATGAAAATGAGGATAAAATATGGAACACATACTAGCATATGGTGTGTGCTCGATATGTGAATAGTTGGTCCTACTTTAAAATAGAGTTGATTCAACTTTCAAATCTGTGACTCTCATGCACTAGCAAGGCTAGATTATACCTAGTAACAAACAATCTCCAGTTTTTATTGGTTTTTAACAATGAGGTTTATTTCTCACTTGCTGTGTACACATATCACAAAATGACTGGATATCTGCTTCTGGGTATTCCATTCCAGAACCAGGACAATGAAGCAGCTATTATCATTGGCCATCATGAGAGAGAGGAAAAAAGCTTGGAAAATCTACAATAAACTCTTTAAAAACTTTAAAAAATTTTTATATTGGAGTATAGTTGATTTACAATGTTGTATTAGTTTCAGGTGTACAGCAAAGCAATTCAGTTATATATATATATATATTCTTCAGATTCTTTTCACATTTAGGTTATAACAGAATATTGAGTAGAGTTCCTTGTGCTATGCAGTAGGTCCTTGTTGATTATCTCTTTTACATATAGTAGTGTGTATATGTTAATCCCAACCTCCTAATTTATCCCTTCCCCCCAAACTTTCTCCTTTGATAATCATAAATTTGTTTGCGAAGTCTGTGAGTCTGTTTCTGTTTTGTAAATAAGTTCATTTGTATCATTTTTTTAGATTCCACATATAAGCAATATCACATGATATTTGTCTTTCTGACCTACTTAGTATGATAATCTCTAGGTCCATCCATGTTGCTGCAAATGGCATTGTTTCGTTCTTTTTATGGCTGAGTAATATTCCATTGTATATAATGTACCACCTCTTTATCCACTCCTCTGCTGATGGACATTTAGATTGCTTCCCTGTATGGGCTATTGTAAATAGTGCTGCAATGAACATAGGGGTGCATGTATCTTTTTGAAGTACGGTTTTCTCTGGATACATGCCCGGGAGTGGGATTGCTGGATCATATGGTAGCTCTAATTTTAGTTTTCTTTTTTTTTTTTTTAAGGAATACAATAAAGTTTTGAAGAGAATGTAACATTCCCATGTGCCTGCAAAGTAGAAAGCTGCAATTATGTAGCAAATAGCACCAAGGCTGACACAACAATATGTTATGCTTTACTGTTCCTCCACTCTCTTCCTGAAGGCTGAGGCATGGGGCTGTTGGGCAGCTACTTTCTGGGAGTGGCAGGAAGTTTCCTTGGTGTATTGCACCCTCTCAGGATCAATTACCCTCTGGTTAACAGCAGAGGATTGCTTTCAATGTATCATAATGATTTTGAAGCAGTAGATTTTAAACATCATTTAATTGAGTCAAAGATTTAGACAGTGCAAGTGCAGGATTTCCTGATGCAAGTTCTGATGTGCTCAATTTTATGGCATTTGAGGCTAATCCTTCTGTCTCCATAAGAGATAAAGATACTTTATATTCCAAGTCGAATTTGAATAACTGTTGGTAAAGTCAGATCATCCAAGTGTTGAGTATGAAGCATCTCAGTTCTATTATATCTCATTATGATATGTTACAGGCTAAAGTATATATCTGTATACATGTCTGCCTGCATGTACACTCTGAGAATAGAAGCATATTTGTAGAGGTAGATTTTATTTATGGTTCTCCAATTGTGCCATTAAAATATGAGAGTGTGGAAACTGTTAGAGTTGGGTTTCTGAAATAATCATAGAAATGGAGACAAATCTCTGGCCAGTTTGAGTTCTTTATACTTTCTCCCACCTGCCTAAAATCATCATCAGCTGTGCTGATCCTCCCCCTCCATTTTCCCCAAGTGCTGTCTACTTTTGTGCATATTGAGGCATAGACCAACCTCACTTTCTTTACCTAGAAGATTCTTGCTTCTTAATTACTTAGCTCAAATATTTAATTTCTTCTGTGAAGTGGTCTATATTTTACTGAAAGAGATCAAACTGCTCCCGCCTCTCTAATTCCAAAGCACTATGACGGTGATTCTTTTATAGCACTTAGCATATTGCATTGTGATGGTCTGTCTCTCCCCCCGTAGTCATTTCTATATCACTAACAGCAAGCACAATTCCTGGTACACAGTGGATGTTACATGAATAAATAAAAGACATGAAGCTAGAGCTTGAAATCGGGTCTTATAATCATGACTGCAAATCATGTTTGATTTTTTCACACTGCTCGTGACTGGCTTAGCAGTAGAGATGTTCTCCTTAAGATAAAGGTTAAGAACCTCATAAACATATAAGTTCCTTACTAGAACATGTGTGCTTTGAGGACAAGGATCTTTTTTGACTTATTCAATCTTATAATTCTGGTGCCTAGAATATTATCTGATCTATAATAGGGAGACAACAAATATTTGTTGAATGAATCAGTGAAATACTAATAGAAGACATTTTAGGCATTATGACCACTGGGCATTTTAAAAATCATTATTTTCCCTGGTGGCGCAGTGGTTGAGAGTCTGCCTGCCGATGCAGGGGACGCGGGTTCATGCCCCGGTCCGGGAAGATCCCACATGCCGCGGAGCGGCTGGGCCCGTGAGCCATGGCCGCTGAGCCTGCGCGTCCAGAGCCTGTGCTCCGCAACGGGAGAGGCCACAACAGTGAGAGGCCCGTGTAACGCAAAAAAAAAAAAAAAAAAAAAAAAAAAAATCATTATTTTCCCTTAGCATACCAGGTAGAGGGAATAGGATGCCGGACAAATATATTGAGATGTTAGGGGCAAAGAGGAAAGGCTGGGAGTATGGGGTCATCCAGGATGGGCAAGTCTGTTTGTGGTAATAAAAAGGAACACTGTGATCCCCATGGCTTACCTGCTATTTCTCTGCGTTGAAAGAAACAGGGTGATTTTGAGCCACAGGCTCCCTGCTTTGCCATCAGACGTGCCAAGCTCTTGGGGACTCCATTGTCTGGACTATAGCGTTTTTTCTTTATCAGAATCCTGTAAGTGAAATTGTCATCTCTCTTAATAAACCTCAGACCTAGAACCTCCAAGTTTGGCGACAGGGTAAAGCCCTGGTGGGTTCAGCTGGCTGACCCTGGTTGCCATGACTCCATCCTTGCTAAGATTTCCCTTCTCCTGTAGATTTCTCTGCCACCACCCAGCCTGCTCCCCCAGGAATATGTTGGCCAAAGTGTCCACACACATTAATTCACTACAGTGGTACAGTGAAGTGGATAAAGGTGTGTTTCTTCCATTGGGCATCCAAGACTTGGCTTTTTGGCTATGACAAGGCTACTTCCCGTCTCTAAGCCTCAGTTTTCTTAAGCGCGAAATGGGGAGAATAATAGTCTTACGGATTGAATTGTGTCTCCCCTAAATTCCTAACCTTAACTGTATCTGGAGATAGCACCTTTAGAGGTGTAATTAAGGTTAAATGAGGTCATAAGTTCGGGGCCTTTATTTGAGAGGATTGGTGTCCTTATAAGAAGAGGAAGAGACACCAGTCTTCTCTCTCTCTCTCTCTCCCTCTCCCTCCCTCTGCGCAAGAACAGAGGAAGGGCCACATGCGGACACATGAGAAGGCAGCTGTCTATAAGCTAGGAAGATAACCTTCACCAGAAACCGAATTTGCCCAACCCTTGATCATGGACTTCTGGTCTCCAGAAGTGTGGAAAAATAAGTGCCTGTTGTTGAAGCCACCCAGTCTGTGGTATTTTGTTATGGTAGCCTGAGCAGACTAATACAAATAGTATCTCGTAAAGCTCTTGTGGGAAACAGGTGGGGGCTCAATAAATGTAATTTATATTTGTTGTAACAGTGATTCAGCCAGCTGCGAAGAGGATGATTCACAAATAAGACTTCAGTAGAGGTTTGGGGATAACCAAAGGAACACAGTCCCATCCAGATGGGTACAGGGAACCTTCTGCTGTTCTTTTCTTTGCAGGCAGATAGGGAAAGTGGAGTTAAAAGCCTGAAAGTCCAGGACTGTCCAACAAAACCCGGGCCCCGTGGTAAAGCTTCGTGGAGCCTTACATGGACTGGGCGGTAGAAGGTGGTGTCTTGTTTTTCAGAGAGACATTTCTGGCAGTTGTCCATTTATTACCAAGAGTCAAAAATAGACATTATCACTTGTCCCCTCGTCTGGGGCTTGGTGGGGGAGACATCTACTGGTCTTGGTTTTGGTGAGAAGTTTTCTCATTGTGCTGGTGGTTGTTTTTGAATTTTATGACACAATCATTGGACTCTATATTATCCAATTTCACGTGGGAAGCGACGCACTGGTACGTCCTGTGGTGAAAAACCTTCTTGAGCACCAGTCCTCTGGCTGCCTTGCACCTCCCTGACCGCGCTGACCATTGTTGTATTTGCTTCCTCTGCAACATTCCTTGCAGGTATCCATGTGTCGCTGAGGTCTTTCTGGCCACCTTGACTAAAATCTCACCCCTTCCTCTCCTGACACTCCCTCTCTTGTGTGCTATGACATTTATTCCTTATGTTGTCTCCCTGCATCCACGAGGGTGAGGACTTGGACTATTCTATTTCCTGCTGTGTCCTTAACACTCAGAACACTGTCTGGAATATTGTAGAGATTCAAGACACGAGCATGAAAAAAGTTAAGTGAATAGTCTTATTGTTCTTAGTTTTAGCATCATCAGTACTACGATAAGGAAAGTCTTTCTGGGGAAGGTTGGATTATGTCCACCTCTTTGGAGCTCACCCTGAGCTTGGTCATCTCTGGTTTACCTAACCAACACTGCCCCCATGGAAGACCTTGGCCTTGTCCCATTTCTCCATGGCCTCCCACTAGTCCTTCTCCGGTAGGAGTTAACTTTACAACCCAGTGAACTGCTCAGTGACTTAGTACCCCTTGTTGTAAACAGAGTGCAGGGGGTGCACTGAGAAAGATGAAGCTCAGAGTTTTAGGCAGTAATTCATTCTTATTTAACACACATTTATGAAGTGCTCAGCGTAGACCAGGATCTGTTAAATGGAGCAGGTACAAACAAAAGTGGCCCTAGTGGGTTGAGTTAGCGGACAGTCTCAACACATGGTGTGTGACACAGTACGAGGGGTGAGTTTAGGGGTCTCGGGGTACAGTGGAAACGTCCCCACCTCACCTGAGTCCCCATCTGTTGGTTAGAACTGGGCTTATCACGTGACATGTGGTAATAGAGGTGAGTCATCCATGCTGCTGAGATAAACAGGCAACCCCAAAATGCTGAAGGCAGTTAAATGTAATGGATTTTTCATAAGACATGTTGGAGGTATACCACTGGAGTGGCTTCCAATAGTTTCCAGAGGTTATTCAAGGTTTCTTCCTGTCTTGGAGAAGTAACAGAAGTTGTTTTCTTTTTTTCATGGCCACATAGCCCTTTAAAACCCACACTGGACACGGGGATCAGACTTGCGTTTTGCACATTATATTCAAGAATGGGGCTGCCTCACTGAGTCTGGCGGTGGTCTTCACCTAACCTGTACCAGAACACATGCTTTGTCCAGAAAGACCAAGTCATGTGAGTGTCTTCAGAAGGCCAAGGAGTGAAATACTAACCCTGATTTTCATGCCAAAGCCTAAAAATAATCTAAGCCCAGAGCACAGCACATCACAGAGGTCTCCTCAGCTGCAAAACTGTCTTATTTTCCTTCACTCTCCAGTGCTTTCCATACGCCTTCTTTATATGAGCTTGTTGGTTTGTACTTCATGGAGGCAAGGTCAGAGGCTACATTTCTCAGTTTTTAAACTGGAGAAATTCCTTGACAAAACTGCTCACCTTCATTCATGTAAGGACAGCACATATTCTTGGGAAACTTTAACTTCAGGAGTTAATAAATAGGTTTTGATGTCACGCCTGAGAGGAGTCTTGGGTTTAGATTGTACCTCATCTCATGTCAGAGGCTGTTTGGGACTGAGAGAGTTTCCTTAAACGTGTTAGGCCCTACATATGGTTCTAACTATAATCATGTTCTCAAGGGCCTAGGAGATAGAGCTCTCCAAGAATTCTTCTTATGTCCGGACTGGGAATTGGCTGTGGCTAGCTTGGCTTGAGGACACACTCAATACTTTGAAAGTTTTCCTCCAAAGCCTCCCTGCTTCTCCTCCCTGCTCTGTCTAGCTTTCTCTTCCAGCCCGGAATTCTGAGCTGGGTGTGAATTCATCTGAGGGAGGTGTCATGATGCATCTCTGCCAATGACATGTGAGGGAGGAACGCATGGTGTTATGAGGTGCCTACCTGTTACCAGGTTTATCAACAATCCCAGATATGGTAACTGTCCCTGGAGCCCTCAGCCATGCCCAGTGCAGGTCCTAAAGCTCACAGCTTGGCCCTACCCAGTCACAGAGCCAGCCCTGTACAGGCTTGGCCCTTTGACAGGGGCTTCTTCCCACCAGGAGGTGGGTCTGATATGTGTCTTGCTGCCATCATCATCTCTATTTCCAGGGGAACTAGGCCTGGCCCGCGTATTAGCTCAGAACCTTGCCTGCCTTGGTTTCCTGGCTATGCTCCACTTTTCTTGACACCGGAATTGAAGCCCTGAGTCCAACGCATTGGCTGGAACACTTGTCCAATGGAAAGCTAATGTGAGCCATGCATGCAAGCTACATGTGTAATTTAACATTTTCTTATAGCCACATTGAAAAAGGTAAAAAGATGGGAATCCCCTGGCGGTCCAGTGGTTAGGACTCTGAGCTTCCACTGTAGGGTGCACGGGTTCGATCCCTTGGCTGGCAACTTGGATCCCGCATGCTGTGTGGCATGGCCAATAAATAAATAAATAAAAACCAAAACAAAACAAAAAATAAAAACAACACCGAAACAACAAAAAGAAAAAGGTAAAAAGAAATAGGTGAAAGTAATCTTTTTATTTATTTATTTCTTTATTTGGGTATGCGGGCCTCTCACTGTTGTGGCCTCTCCCTCTGCGGAGCACAGGCTCCGGACGCGCAGGCTCAGCGCCATGGCTCACGGGCCCAGCCGCTCCGCGGCATGTGGGATCTTCCTGGACCGGGGCACGAACCCATGTCTCCTGCATTGGCAGGTGGACTCTCAACCACTGCACCACCAGGGAAGCCCGGTGAAAGTAATCTTAATGGTATATTTTATTTAACCCAACATTACCAAAATATTATGTCAACATGAAGGCAATATAAGAAAGAGTATTAATGAGCTATTTTTCTAATTTTTTTCAAACTAAGCCTTTCAAGTCCAACGTGAATTTTACACTTATGGCACATCTTGATGGATTAGCCACACTTCACGTGCTCAGTAGCCACATGTAGCTGTGACTATCTTGTTGGAGGATACATGCCCCAATCCCACACTGGTTAATTCAGACATTGTTGCAGCCTGGAAGGAGAACCTAGAGTTGGTGAGCTGCTATTCTCTGTGAGGGCATTTCTTTTTTCTTTTTTTTTTGGCCATGTCATGCGAGATGTGGGATCTTGGTTCCCCGACCGGGGGTAAAACTCGTGCCGTCTGCATTGGGAGCGTGGAGTCTTAACCACTGGACCGCCAGGGACGTCCTTCTGTGAGGGCATTTCTGATGGAAGGTCGCTGTCCACCAGCTCAGCCCCCAGCTTTCCCTGGAGACTGAAATCAACCTGCAAAGGACATTAATTATAGTTTGCTCTGGCCCAAGCCATGTGCTAAGAGCTTTGCAAGCATTATCTCTTTCTATCCTCAGGACAATCTGGAGGTTCTTTTATTACCTCTGGCGCATAAGAGGTTATGTAAGTTGCCTAAGGTCAAAGAGTTGCTAAGTGGCAGTGCCAGGATTCAAAACCAATACTGTCGAACTCTGGAGTTTGAGCTGTTACCTGCTGTGCTGTATCCCCTTTCCTCTCGCTCTCTTGGACATTGGGACTTGGAAGGCTGCCCTCTCTCTCAGAGCCGAGTTTACTCTCTCCTCCATGACTGTTCCTGCTTACTCACCTGGCCCTGCTGACTCAGCATGGACATCCCAGCATGCCCTGCAGCTCAGCCTGACCAGGCTGTGGTGGTAACAAGCCTCTCTGGCATTGGGTTCCAGGGAAAACAGATCTGTAGGGCAATCCATGTGATACATTTCTCTCTCCTCTGTTTGGAGAAGCCGGTGAGCCCTGAGTTCCTGGCAGGCTTGCTTGCAGCTAATGAACTCAGGAATATGGAATTAGAAAACATACCCCAAGCCAGTTGCTTGGCTAATGGAGACATATTACATGTCTCAGGAGCTTGCCTCAGGTCTCCAGGGACCTGGAGCCTCTTGTGTTAAACAGCTGCTTTAGCACATTGTCTGACCTGGGAGCGGGTGCTGTGGAGAGCTCTTAGGAGGAATCCTTGGGGACTGGAGGAATGTTTGCTATGAGATGGGTTTTTCTTGGTGCAAACACTCCCAACTGGTCTGATTTTCCCCTGGGAGGAAAGAAGGATTGGACAGAGTGCAGTGAGGATGCTGAGAGCGATGAGTAGCTCAGGGACCTTCATGACCTCTGTGAGCATTCAACGTGGCGGGACATTCAGCTGTGTCCTAGGGGTGTTTCCTCCACGCCACAGGCATAAGATACAGTCTACGTTCTGAGCTGGCTCACTTTGTCCTGGGGAAGCAGAAGGGGCCTAGGACTGTACTGAGCCCCTGCATATGGGAAGCAGGTGCGTCGAAACATCATGCACGACCTTTGGGGCCATACTGACAAGACACTGTGTGTTCTGAGTCTCGGTTTTTCTACCTCTAAAATTGGGATTCCACTTTAGGGGAATTGCTGGGTACGTGAAAGTGAGTAGCACATTCCTGGTTCATAGAAGACCCTCGGTGTATGCCAGTATTCATTCCTATAAACAAGGTCAAGCTGTGGAAGTGCAGAGAAAGGAGTGATTAATTCCAAGAGAGCAAAATCAGAAAAGATGTCATGGAGGAGGTAGGTTTGGGCCTTGACTTTGACAGATGAGGAGTTAGAGATATGGAGAGTTGGTGGGTGCATTTGGGGAGAAGCAGTCAAGTTGTCTCCATACAAGTGAACTCTGGGTTTGCACATTCGCCAACTCACTGTCTTCCTGGATTCTCATCTTCTCTTGACTCTCTCGAGTCTGAATTCGGTCCCAATCTATGTGCTCCCATAGCCCCCTGTACTTCCCTATCTGGCGCTTGTTGAGTTTTATTGATTGTGGATCGAATAATGTTCCTTCAAAATTCATGTCCACTTGGATCCTCAGAATATGACTTTATGTGGAAATAGGGTTTTGCAGATATAATTAAGGTCATACTGGATTAGGATGGGCCCTAAATCCAACGACTGGTGTCCTTATATGAAAGCCAGAGGAACACAGAGAGAGAAGAAGATGATGTAAAGATGCACAGGGAAGAAGGCCAGGAGATGACAGAGGCAGAGATGGAAGTGATGCAGCCACAGGAATGCCAAGGATTGCTGGCAGCCACTGGAAGCTAGGAAAAAGCAAGGAAGGATTCTTTCTTTAGAGCCTTCAGAGAGAGCGTGACCCCACCAACACCTTGATTGTGGATGTCTAGACCCCAGAACTAAGAGAGAATACATTTCTCTTGTCTTAAGCTGTCCAGTTTGTGGTAATTTGTTATGGCAGCTCTAAGAAATTAATAGCACAGTGGGAATATTTAATTCTTTCTCTATTAGACTATGAGTTTCCTTATATGGTTGTGATTTCAGTGCCCAGTACAGTTCCTAGCCTAGAGTAGACATTCAGTTTTTGCTTGTTGAGTGACTGAATGAATATCACTTGTCCGTTTAAAGCATGACCACTTGATGTGACATAATTTCCAGTCCTCCCCACCCCCAGCATATCTACAGCACTCTGTATCTATTATGTGACCTTTTAATAGTTTGATTCGTGTCTAGGTTTCATTTCTCTTTCTACGGTCGCAGTTTCTAAAAGGGTACAGTTGGATCCTGCCATATGGCCTAACATAGTGTCCAGTACTGGGCTGGGGTAGACCCTGCACAGTCCAGGCCTCCATAGCCTCAGAGAGGAGCTCTGGAGAAGATCGTGAATGGACAAGCTTCAGTTATTACCTTCAAAGTGGACAAAATAATATTGCACTCCCAGGATTCTTGTATTAAATGAGGGAACCAGCACAAGTGCATGGAGGTGCTTGTTAAGTGGTGAATATTGTTACGACAGTTTGAGTCAAATCTGGTTTCCCCTAAGATCAAGACATGGCTGGGTTTGTTCAGAAGTCTGATGGGATGGGCTCATCTCTGTTTTATGTGCCAGCAGAAGAGACTTCATTCTAAAGTTAGACATGATTATTCCCGTATCAAAACTTTAGAATTTATAGGTAAGGATGGGTCACCCACCTTCAGCCATGGTGTCTGCCGTTCAGAATTCTCCCCTGGTCCAGCCCTCTGTAGATTCCTATATGGACTCCAGAGAAAGAGCGAGCTTCAAATAAGCATAAATACATCACTACAGTTGTCATAATACTTCCACTTACAATGGAGCTTATAAGACTTTCCCTCCACTTCTGCACAAAGATAAGTTGACTTAAGTACCTTAAAGACTGATGGAAACAAAGTGCTGCTTTGGCATCTTCAGAACTACCGCACATTAGCTGCATTTTTGGTGGGTACATGGGAGGTGTTTTGATGGTGTGCCCTAGCAACATTGTTGGGGTGCCTTTACACAGCTGTGAAGGTGATGGACGTCAGGGAGGTGTTCTGGACCAGGAAGGGAAGACATGGTATGTGGTGAGAGCAGACAGAGTGAGGAAGTGAGCATGCGTGAGACAGCCCTTAAAGGCCTCCTGGGAATCAATGGGCAAAATGATGAGGATGATGCCCGAGTCCTCCGAGAGTCAGAGAAGTGAATAGAGTCAGACCTACTGAAATACTTTTTTTTTTTTTTTGCGGTACGTGGGGCTCTCACTGTTGCGGCCTCTCCCGTTGTGGATCACAGGCTCTGGACGCGCAGGCTCAGCGGCCCTGGCTCACGGGCCCAGCCGCTCCGCGGCATGTGGGATCTTCCCAGACCGGGGCACAAACCCGTGTCCCCTGCATCAGCAGGTGGACTCTCAACCACTGCGCCACCAGGGAAGCCCTGAAATACTGTTTTAATGAAAATCCGTTTCTATCCCACAGGCTGGTTTGTCCTGGAACCACACAGGCTACGTTGACACTAGGAGCCTGACAATCCCATTGAGCCTGAATTTATTTGCAGGAGTGAGTGGCATAAAGAAAAAGATACACGTGAGGAGGAAGTTTTGAGTAGACGGTTCAAAATAAGAGAGACAGCATTGGGTCTTGTTATCAGTAGGTCCATGTGCACCAGGTCTGGACTCCATAAGAGGGGTCTGTTGTTTCCATTTGTGCATAGAACTCAGCAGGGTCTTAATGCATTAAAGACTAAAGGAGAATTTTTGGCACCTCTGAGGAAGACAGCTTTGGGTGTCATCCTTTGGTGTCAGCATGTTGGAATGCGCATTATTCACCCAGAGAACAGCAGGAAAGTACTGGAGGGACCTGATGCCCAGGGACAGCTCCAGAGTTTCCATCTTTTACACACTCTCCAGCGTGGCTCAGTCAAATCAGCATCCCAGGTGCTGTGGCCCAGTGAAATGTCATAGAATTTGGACAACTCTTCTTGAGACAAAAATGGAGGTGGATACAGGGAAAGGCAATTTCAACATCTCTCATCTAGAGTCAACATTTAACAGGTGAAGGACTTCCCTGGCGGTCCAGTGGTTAAGACTTCACCTTCCAATGCAGGGGTGCAGGTTCGATCCCTGGTCGGGGAGCTAAGATCCCACAGGTCTCGTGGCCGAAGCACCAAAACATAATACAGAAGCAATATTGTAACAAATTCAATAAAGACTTTAAAAAAATGGTCTGCATCAAAAAAATCTTAAACAAAACAAAACAAAACGCTTAACAGTTGAGATGGTTTTGTTCTCGTGGATCAAGAGTGGATTTAAGAGTCAGTTGCCTCTTAGGGAAAGAATAGCTTCCGATCAATCCTTCCAAAACCAATGTCACCGTTTTAGATAGATAAATCAATTTTAAACTCATTTATAGTGAATAATCCTATTTAAAAAGTGGCATCAATCATTAGGTTGTGTACATTTTGCAGTTAGTTTCTCTTGGTGAATGTGCCAGGAAATTGAGTTGTTTAAAAACTCTGTAGATTTCATATATACCTGTGTGTATATGTGTGTCTTGTATATGCATATATGTATACATGGCTAATTGGAGCATTACATCTGCTTTGAATTTTTTCTTATACTTAGGTCTCATTATTTTGAGGCCTCTCCTCCTGTCCCTGTTAAGTTTTTTTTTTTTTTTTTTTTTTTTTTTTTTGCGGTACGCAGGCCTCTCACTGTTGTGGCCTCTCCCGATGCGGAGCACAGGCTCCGGACGCGCAGGCTCAGCGGCCATGGCTCACGGGCCCAGCCGCTCCGCGGCATGTGGGATCTTCCCAGACCGGGGCACGAGCCCGTGTCCCCTGCATCGGCAGGCAGACTCTCAACCACTGCGCCATCAGGGAAGCCCCTGTTAAGTTATTTTTATTCAAATTGGTAGTGGTGTGATGAAATTGGTCCACACTGAAAGACACAGATTCTACTTGTAACTGACCTATTTTAGGAATATGCTTGAGGATATTGCTCATTACATTATGTAGTTTCTTCTTTAGGAAGACTAGTGGGTGAAAGTTCTCCCTGGTTTCAGCAGCAAGAATAGATGAGTTTCCTTATTTATTTATTTTGGGGTATATCTGCTTTGATTCTGCTTTGTGGACAAAGTGAATCTTCTAACTTGTTAATCTTGTTTCCTTTTTAGCATTGGTTGCTAGGAAGCTCAGAGCCAAATTTTGGCTTTATTTCCATGGTGATGTATAGGATTTACTGGTTTGCATTCGATATACTAGTTTTACCCTTGAGACTACTATCCTTATTTCTTTTATGTGCTTCTCAAATGATTTATTTTTAGTTCAATTTATCTGACAGTGCTATATGCGTCTTTTTTTTTTTTTTTTTTTTTTGCTGTACGCGGGCCTCTCACTGCTGTGGCCTCTCCCGTTGCGGAGCACAGGCTCCGGACACACAGGCTCCGCGGCCATGGCTCGCGGGCCCAGCCGCTCCGCGGCATGTGGGATCTTCCGGGATCGGGGCACAAACCCGTGTCCCCTGCATCGGCAGGCGGACTCTCAACCACTGCGCCACCAGGGAAGCCCATATATGCGTCTTTATAAGTTACCTTAAGTACCTTTTTTGGAGTCAGGCAGAACAATAAATACACTCATATTACAATATTGTTCTTTAACTTTTGGATGGAGGAAAAGATAAGGACTTAGAATCAGTAGACTTGTCACAACTCACCTCATTTGTCTGATTCTCAACTTCCTCATCTATAAAATAGGGCGAACAGTAAATTCTATCCCAGTGGACTCTTGTGAAAACCAAATGAGACAGTGGATGCAAAAGTACTTTGTAATATTACTTGTAATAGTAAAAACATGAGACTGCTTTTCTTTTCTATTAAAAATCACATGTGTGATACATGTAGCTTGAACATGAAGTAGTACTAAAATCTTACATAAAATATAATAATTCCTTGCCCCAACTTTTTCTATCTCTGGTCTGTATTTCAGAGGGAGCCACTTTAAACTCTTTTAACTGTTTCTTTTGATATTTATCTTCAAATATATGAATAATATACTTAAAATTGTTTTATTTTTGATATGTATTAGATTCCTATTATGTTCCTTGAGGATTTATCTCCCTTATAAACCCATTTCTTTCCTTTCCAATTCTCCAGCTTCCCAATATAATTATATAATATTTTTGACCTAATTTATAGATAGGGCAATACTGTTACAACTACTTAAATAGTTCACTACCTAGCTAAGTAGTATGGATTCTTTATCATATAATTTTTGTTTTTTGTGTGTTTAATAAATACCTGAATTTTTTCCATTTATTTAATTTTCTGTTTACTTATCACACTAATGTGTTTTTCCTAAGCACAGCAACAGACATGTCAAACACCCAGCAGTAATTTTTCCAAATGCTTAAATACATAAAGTAAAACTGTCAATTCTATATTTTTTTCCTGGGAAGTTCTTTCCTATAGTTCTCAATACCCCTCATCTAAACTGGATGGGTTTTTCTCTAGGTTTGGTGCACATCATAAAATTCTGTTTGCCACTCTCCTTTATTCCTTAATCTTTGAACTTCCATTTTCTCAACCCAGTCCTTCTTCTGCTGAAGTACATCCTTTAGTAGTTTCTGAGGAAAGGTCTAAGAGGTAAACATTCTTAAGGCTTGGCATATATAAACATTGCCCTATTTTTCTTTCTAACCTGAATGATAGTTTAGCTTGATATAAAATCCTAAGTTAAGAAATGTCTCACAAACTTAAAGGCCATACTTCACTAACTAAAAATCAATGTTGATGCTGAGAAGTCTAATGCCCCCCCCTTTTTTTTTCTAATGCCCTCTTTTACGTATTCCTTGTCTGTGACCTATATGTTGTTTCTGGAAGCTTTTTGCATTTTCTATTTATCTCTGACATCTTAAAATTTCATGATTTGCATTTATGTATGTTCGTTTTTGTGTACGTACACACAGGCCCCTTCAATTAAAGATTTGTATCCTTTATTTCTTTGCTGATTTCTTCTCCTTTTTCTGGGTTCTATTTTTCTTTAATTTTCATTATTGGGATGTAGTTCCTCCTGGTTGGTCCCCTTCCTCATCTCTGTGTCTTTTTGTTCTGTTTTACGTAAGATTTTCTCTACTTCAATACTTCTCATGAACTTTTACTTAGATTAACATATTTTAAATATCTGAGTGCTCTCTCTTCTCTGATTATTTCCTTTTTATAGCACCCATGTCTTGTTTTATGGATGCAACAGTGTCTCTTATCACTTTAAAGATATGTTTCTTTTTCAAAAGCTCTCTTAAGCTCCCTATGTTGTCTCTGTTCCCTCCAAGTTTCTTTTTTTTGTTTTTTGCGGTATGTGGGCCTCTCACTGTTGTGGCCTCTCCTGCTGCAGAGCACAGGCTCCGGACGCGCAGGCTCAGCGGCCATGGCTCACAGGCCCACCCGCTCCGCGGCATGCGGGATCTTCCCGGACCGGGGCACGAACCCATGTCCCCTGCATCAGCAGGCGGACTCTCAACCACTGCGCCACCAGGGAAGCCCTCCAAGTTTCTTTTTTTAAAAAAAAACTTATTTCAACTCTTAAAAAAGAATCACGTTGATGGCATTTCTTAAATGTCTAATTATGCTCTCCACTCTGTTCTTATTTAAAACTGAGCCATTATCTGGAAGCTGTGTGTGTGTGTGTGTGTGTGTGTGTGTGTGTGTGTGTGTGTGTACGTATGGGTCTGTGTTGATTGAATGTTTATGAACTGGTAGGCTTCAGTCTTGGCAGATCAAGGATGGAAACTGTCTCACCATGGGTAAAACCCTGGAAGGTTTGTGCATGGTCTTTTCTCTAGAACTGTTTAATTTTTCCAGAGATAGAACTTCAAAATGTCTGCTTTGAACTGTTTAGATTACTGACCTGTGGAGGCTGCAGTTCATAGGTCAACTTACTTGTAAATGGCTTGTTTCAGTCTCGTCCCCCAACCCCTGCTTTCCATTGTGCTTGGTGCCTCAGAGTCTGGGGTCTGTCTGAAATACACCTCTGTCCTACCACATGGAGGCCGAGGAAGGGGTAATGATCTGGCTGCCTATAGTGAAGGACGGGTTGGGGGGTGTCCCGTACCTCTCCATACAGACCTTCAGCTAATCCCTCTTTTATTTTTATATTTCAACCCACTCCCTCAAGTTCTAAGCTTCCCTCTCTTTCCCTCCAGGGATCCTACAGAGAAAATTGCCCAGTAACTTCTCATGATTTTATTCATCCCTCTGTAGGCACTGAGTTTGTAACTTACTCTGCTCAGCTAAGTTCTGAAAGCTGTTGAATTTTCATCTTCTGAAGACTTTTTTTTTTTTTTCTGTTCTCCTTGTCCTTGGATGTCTTATATCCCTTCCTTTACTACCATTTTAGTGAGGTTATGAGACAGGGGAAAGTATAATAAATCCAGCGTCTTTAACTGGGAGACTTATTTGAATTTCATAATGAATATATCATTATTTAAACTTTATTGAGATGTAATTACATACAATAAAATGTACCCAGTTTAAGTGTACAGGGTAATGACTTTGGACAAATAAATATAGCCATGTAACCACCCCAATCAATATATACTTTTGTTGAAAGAAATACTGCCTTTTGCGAAAATATGGGTGAAACTTGAGGGCGTTATGCTAAGTGAAATAAGTCAGACAGAGAAACATAAATACTGTATAATCTTATTTATATGTAGAATCTAAAAAATATCTTCAAATTCATAGAAACAGAGAGTAGATCAGTGGTTTCCAGGGGCTGGGAGGGTGGGAGAAATGGGTGAAAGTAGTCAAAGGGTACAAGTTATAAGATGAATAAATTCTGGGGATCTAATGTACAGCATGATGACTAAGTTAACAACATTGTATTGTATACTTAAAAGTTCTTACCCCACACACAAAATGGTAACTGTGTTAGTGATAGATGTGTCAGCTAAACTTGTGGTAATCATTTCACAATATACACACGTATCAAATCATCACACTGTACACATTAAACTCACACAATGTTATATGCCACTTATATCTCAATAAAGCTGGAAAAATATGCTGTTATTACCCCAGAAAATTCCTTCTTGCCCCTTATAGTCAGTCCCCGTACTCCTAGCCCTGGACAACTGCTGGTCTGCTTTCTGTCACTATGGATTATAAATGTATTATTTTTGTTTCAGAAATGATAAGAGGGGTTATGTGGTTTGTGAGAGTGAAGAATTTTTCAAAATTGACTTTGTATTGAAAAAACTAATATATTTTAGAAAAACATAAAACATACATCTAACTTAAGAAAGTGTACTGTAAACTGTAAAGTGCTTGCCAAACATTACTTAATATATTTTTTAAATCAACATGCACCTTACTGGAAATTGACAGGAGGAGAGGGATTTTGCTAGGGGAGGGTGGTTCAAAGCTTGGCCGGGAGAAGGGGCTGAGAGTGACAGTCGGACCAGCTGGAATCCCAAGTAGAAATTTACCACTTGTTTTCCTTTGGAGAAACTGGGAACTGGAGAAAAATTATCGTAAGACTGTGAGGTGAGCGGCCAGTTAAATGTTCGTGAGCTGCTTCATCTTTGGAGCCGAAAAGAAGGACTGTGCTCTCAAGGAATATAGGCGGTAGAATCAATAAAGTACCTTGTTCAGGTGGTGTTTCTCCCATCTGTGAGCAGCACAAATCCAGGCAACCTAGTTGTTCAACAGCAAGAGAAGCAACAGCAGCATACAGATCTGAATGAGGAGAGCTTAAGTTAAGAGCCGATGTTTCTCATGGATATAAACAGAGCAGGGGGGTGAAATGTCCCTAAAGTCAGGAGGGATTTTCTTCCTTTCTTAAAAAAAATTAAATTGGAGTATAGTTGATTTACAATGTTGTGTTAGTTTCAGGTGTACAGCAAAGTGATTCAGGGATATGTATATACATATATTCATTCTTTTTTTTTAACATCTTTATTGGAGTATAATTGCTTTACAATGTTGTGTTAGTTTCTGCTGTATAGCAAAGTGAATCAGCTATACATATACATATATCCCCATATCTCCTCCCTCTTGCGTTTCCCTCCCACCCTCCTTATCCCACCCCTCTAGGTGGTCACAAAGCATGGAGCTGATCTCCCTGTGCTATGTGGCTGCTTCCCACTAGCTATCATATATTCATTCTTTTTCAGATTCTTTTCTCGTATAGGTTATTACAGAGTATTGAGTAGAGTTCCCTGTGCTATACAGTAGGTCCTGTTGGTTATCTATCTTATATATAGTAGTGCGTATATGTTAATCCCAAGCTCCTGATTTATCTCCCCTCCCCACCCCTGATGTTTGCCCTTTGGTAACCATATATTTGTTTTCGCTACCTGTAAGTCAGTTTCTGTTTTGTAAGTAAGTTCATTTGTGTCATTTTTAAAAAATTAGATTCCGCATATGAGTGATATCATATGATATTTGTCTTTTTCTGTCTGACTTACTTTATACTTAGTATGATAATCTCTAGGTCCAACGAGGGATTTTCAAGTCCTTGAACTTCAATGTTTTAAAAGGGCAGAAAAGCACACATCTTTAGGATGAAGGTGATTAATACCTGGTTGGAATTATGTGACATATAAAGGTTTCTTTTCCTTTTCAATTCCAATCAAAAAGCCTTGAACTTAAAAAAATGAAATCAAGGTTTTTTTTCTTTTTAAAAGTTTGAACTTTGATAGCATAAATGTTCTTCATAGTTAACATGGATTCTTAATGGACAAGAAGGGTGAAGAGACTTAGTGGGAAGGGGAGGGGAGAAACAATTCTATCACTCGGAACACTTAAACCCAGTTGAAGAAAAATCAATAACCATATTCAGGTTGTTGTGGAAAAATGGCACAATTAAAATTCACTTTACTCATGAGGCTACATTTGTGTGTGTGTTTTTTTTTTTTTTTGAGGTTGAAAGGGAAATGTAGTTGGGAATTTAATATTTAAATTTATTGAAAGGAAGTCTGTCACCGCTGGGATTTCTGATAACTTTGGACATTAATAAGGAGGCAGATCAGTTATAACAGCAAGGGTGTTGTTGAAAGTGCTACTTGATGGCATGGGACAGAAGAATACATGTTCATTTAAAATTATCTGATTGGATTTAGTGATCTAGTTTTCACTGTAATCTTATTCGACAAATCTTCAGTTTTTCTTGCTCTTTTTCTTAACCCTTGACTAAGAGAAATAGACACTGGTTGAGTAATCACAGAGCTGTGACAAATGACATCCAGAAGAGTCTCACTGGCCTTGGGAAGACAGGTTGTAGTGTGACGCCAACAGTTTCTTCAGTTGCCTAACAAGGGGCAACCTGACAGTGGGAAGAAAAAAAAGGAGAGAAGAAAAAGGAGGCCAACCCAGCTTCAGTTCGAAAATTTTAAATGTTTTCAGGCAGTTTTTTTTATTTTCCTGTGTTAGAAAGACATTTCCATAAAGGTTTTTTTTTTTCATTTGTTTGCTTTTTGTTTCATTATCTTTCTTTAAAATTTTTATTTTATTTTATTAATTTTTGGCTGCGTTGGGTCTTCACTGCTGTGTGTGGGCTTTCTCTAGTTGCGGTGAGCGGGAGCTACTCTTTGTGGCAGTGGGCGAGCTCTAGACGCGTGGGCTTCAGTAGTTGTGTTGTGTGGGCTCAGTAGTTGTGGCTCGTGGGCTCTAAAGTGCAGGCTCAGTAGTTGTGGCACACGGGCTTAGCTGCTCCGCGGCATGTGGGATCTTCCCGGACAAGGGCTCGAACCCGTGTCCCCTGCATTGGCAGGCAGATTCTTAACCACTGTGCTACCAGGGAAGCTCTGGTTTGTCTGTTTGTTTTGGCCACGGCACTCAGCTTATGGGATTTTAGTTCCCCGACCAGATATCGAACCTGGGTCCTCGGCGGTGAGAGTGCAGAGTCCTAACCACTGGACTGCCAGTGAGTTCCCTCCATAAAGGGACCTTAAGAGTAAAACCACAGTTAACTGGGAGATTAGTGAGTTTCTGATTCATTGAGTTTCTGCTTAGTCCCATCTTATCAAGGTAAAAATAAAAACGAAGTCTAAGCTTGTTGAGGAAGGGGCTTGGGATGTTTTTATAGTTAGAGTATAGGGTTCAGGGAGTTGAGTTAAATGCACATTGGCCCAGGCCTCAGGGCATGGAGGGTTTGTTATCACCACCATCACCACCAATTACATGTTCTGGTTGTCAGTTTCTTCTTTTATTTGGAGAGTCTGGGGAAAACAATAAGTGAGAAGTTTGGTTTATTTTGTTCAAGCTACTTGATGTTTACCTGTGTTTGCAAATGCTCTGTAACTGTAAGTCCTATTTTAGTTTTAAAGCAAAGATAAGAATAGCCCAAGCCTGGGCTTCAGGAAGCTGGGAATTCTAGTGTAGGCTGTGCTCACTGTATGATCTTGGGCAAGTCTTCTCATCTTGGTTTCGAGCTTTTTTGTGTGTGGTAAAATATATATAGCATAAAACTTACCATTTTGGCCCATTTTAAGTGTACAGTTCAGTGGCTCTAAGTACATTCACAGTGTTGTGCCACCATCACCATTATCCATCCCCACAACTTTTTCATCATCCCAAACTGAAACTCTGTACCCATTAAGCAACAACTTCCCGTTCCCCTCTCCCCTTAACCCTTGACAACCCCATTATACTTTCTGTCTTTATGAATTTGACTATACTAGGTACCTCATATAAGTAGAATCATACAATATTTATCCTTTTGTGTCTGGCTTATTTCACTTAGTATAATGTCTTCAAGGTTCATCCATGTAGTATGTATCAAAAATCCATTCTATTTTATGTCTGAATAAACCTCCATTGTAGGTATACCACATTTTGTTTATCTGTTCATCTGTTGATGGACTTTAGGGTTGTTTCCATCTTTTGACTATTGTGAATAATGTTGCTATGAACATGGCTGTACAAGTATCTGTTTGGGTCCTTGCCTTCAATTCTTTTGGGTATATATACAGAAGTGGAATTGCTGGATCAGATGGTAATTATATGTTGAGTTTTTGACTCATTGCCATATTGTGTTCTGTTGCTGCTGTACCGATCTACAGTCTTTCACTGTTGAGGATAAAGTTAGCTGTGGGGTTTTCATATATGGCCTTTATTATGTTGAGGTAGTTGCTTTTTATGCCTAGTTTCTTGAGTGTTCTCTTTTTTGTTGTTGTTGTTTTTTGCGGTACGTGGGCCTCTCACTGTTGTGGCCCCTCCTGCCGTGGAGCACAGGCTCCGGACGCCCAGGCTCAGTGGCCACGGCTCACGGGCCCAGCCGCTCTGCAGCATGTGGGATCCTTCTGGACCGGGGCACGAACCCGCGTCCCCTGCATCGGCAGGCGGACCCTCAACCACTGCGCCACCAGGGAAGCCCTCTTGAGTGTTTTTATTGGCTTCAGTTTTTTATCTGCAAAAATAGCAGGTTGAATGAGGTGACTCATTCAGCATGATAAACATGGAAGTGTATCATTAGGTGGCCTTTGATACTTAAACTTTTTGAGTCTTGATCTCTCATTTGTAAAATGGAGATAATAGTGTCCACTATACATGGTTATTGGAAAGATTACATGAAATGAAATATGTCGATTGCACAGAACACATAGCAGTTTAATAAATGTTAATTCACTTGTCCACCCCATTTTGTCATTCAACAAGCATTCATCTAACCCCTACCTCTGGACAAGTTGTTGGGAATATAGAGCTGACCAACACATAGAACTTGCTCTCAATATGCTTACAGTTTATGGGTCTCTGTGCTCTTTTCCTGTTCCAATAACCTTTTCTCATTCACTAACAATAAATACTTTGTATGTCTACTATAGACCAGACGCAGAGCTAAGCACAAAGTTAGGTGCTAATAGTCAGTGGTGACTCCCTCCCTTTTCCCCAACAAGCACACACAAAACAGACACAGTCTTTTGCCTTCATGAGCTTACAACCTAGTGGGGGGTATAGAGAATAGAGAAGGAAATACATAATTTTGAATTGTGCCTGGTAAGTGCTATGGAACTAATAGAATACTATGAGAGGGTGAGTAATAAAAACAGACAAATTGACTGGAAGATCAGAGAAAAACCTTGGTCAGAGGTGACATAAAGCTGAGGCCAAAAAAGGAAGAAGGAGCCAGGAATGGGAGGAGTGGGAGAAGGAGAAGCCAGCCAGAGAAAATCATATGTACAAGGTCCATATATGGGGAGGTGGTTCAAAATGGTGGTAGTGGAAGGCAGAGGCCAATGGGAGAAGTTTGGATTTCACTCAAAGTTCAGTGGGGAGCCAGGGAAGTAGGGTGTATGACATGATCTGATTTATATCTCAGGAGGCATGCCCTCACTGTTGGATGGAGGATGTATTGTAGAAGTCAAAAGTAGAAGCAAGGAGTTAAGATGGGAAGAACCTGTGTTAGTTCAGGGGAGAGATGCCGGTAGCTTGGTCAAGGTGTGGGGATAGGGTTTCTGGTTTTGGTTTGAGCAACTGGAGAGATGGTGGCCCATTGAGTTCTGTTCTTGTAAATAAATATTTAGGTCAGATGGACATCTCTGTGGTACTCATTACTGGGAAAGCTACCTCATTACTTTGGATTAGTTGTGGCCCCACTACTGGATTTGTTCTTAGAGGTGTCATGAGACTCTCCTCCTGCAAACTGCTCAAGCTTCCTAAGATGTTTCTTTTACAACCTAAAGTAGACTCAGCCATTCATTCATTCAGCAAGTATCTACCAGTATTGTTAGAGGTGCTGGGGAGACAGGAGAGGATGAAAAAGCCAAAAATCCCTATTCACGTGGGCTTTATGTTCTACAGATATGTGGCAAAGATTCTGTTACATATGAGTTTCTCTAGGGCACTGAAAGGATTTCAAATATTAACATTTCTTTTTTAAATTAATTTTTATTGGAGTATAGTTGCTTTACAATGTTGTGTTAGTTTCTTGCTGTACAGCTAAGTGAATCAGTCATATGTATACATATATCCCCTCTTTTTTAGATTTCCTTCCCATTTAGGTTACCACAGAGCACTGAGTAGAGTTCCCTGTGCTGTACAGTAGGTTCTCATTAGTTATCTATTCTATACATAGTAGTGTATATACATCAGTCCCCCCAAATATTAACACTTCAGTTTCTTTTGCTTTTCTTTTCTTTTTCCCCTTATTTCTTTTTCTTTTGCTTTTAAGAAAAAAGGACAATCAGTAAGCACTTGTACTTAGGAACCAGGACAACTTATGCTCACATTTAAGTGTAGTTGACCCTGGTCAAGTCACTTCATTTCTCTGAGCCCCAGTTTCCCTTTTTGATTCATGGGGAAAATAAAGAAAAACCTGACTTGCAGGGATTTGTGAGGATTGAACTCATGTCTAGGGGAGGGCTTCTCAAAAAGTGGGTTAATCCAGCGTCTGACATTTCTTATCCTCGTGACCTTGAATAAACCACTTCGTAACTCTCAGCTGCAGTTTGCCCATTTGAAAATTGGGGACAGTAATGTCCAACTCATAGTATTTCTGTAAGGATCAAAGGAAAAAGTTCACATGACCGAATCCAGCACAGGGAGGTACTTATTAGCACATGTAGTGATGAAGACCAGGGACTCTGCAGCTGGACTTGCCAGGCTTAAAGCTTGGCTCTTGCACTTACCCACTGGTGAACTTGGGCAAGTTACTTAACCCCATGCACTTCAGTTTCCTCATCTGTAAAAAGGAGATTATAATAGTGCCTACCTTGTAGTGTTGTCTGAGGATTACATGATTTAAGGGCTCAGGGCCTGGCATAGAGAAGCACTACACGATGGCCATTGTTATGATCATTATAACTACGATAATCATCTTGGCTGACCTCTGTCAGAGTCTGTAGAATGCCTTACAAAACCATTTATAGGGCTTCCCTGGTGGCACAGTGGTTGAGAGTCCGCCTGCTGATGCAGGGGACACGGGTTCGTGCCCCAGTCCGGGAGGATCCCACATGCCGCGGAGCGGCTGGGCCCGTGAGCCATGGCCGCTGAGCCTGTGCGTCTGGAGCCTGTGCTCTGCAACAGGAGAGGCCACAACAGTGAGAGGCTCTCGTACTGCCAAAAAAAAAACACCATTTATAATCTCTCTCCCCATCCTCCCCCACATTAAATGAATGAGGTCTTAAAAAAAAAAAAAAAAAAAGAGCCTCCACCCACAAACTGAAATTCCCCTGTTGGGAGTACTTCCCCATCTCCTGCCTGTGGTGACACCACCTGGAGGGCACACGCCTCCCTCCCCACCTTGGCTCTAGCAACAGGCCCGCTGGAGATCGGAGCAGATGTTTCTGCTTTTCAGACCCAGGCATTTCCTCTCTTCTAGGAGCACATGCCAGCACAGTCAATATCTGGGAACCCGCTGCTTCACAGTAGGGCTGAGAACTAAACTGGTACTTTACTAGAAAATGGTAATAAAGCAATTTAAATTGCTTTTCATCCCCCTTGCTCTTAACAGCTTTTAGGTTCATACGAGACCAATCAATTAATCCTGCTTCAGAGCTGCAGGAATGGGGTGTTTTCCAGCCCCTGAATAAAAGATGGGCCCATAACAGAGATCTCCTAGCGCTACCCGCGAGGACCATCCTGAGTCTGGTGTCTGGGGCAGTGGTGAGCGGAGGTGCCCAATTAGGCGATGCCATGTTCCTGCATCCTGGCTGGCTCCCCAGGCACTCATGAATCGCCTCTGCCCCAAAGATGAACCGTGACTATGATCCTGCTTTGCACACTCCTTTCCTCACCTGCTCACTTCCTTCAATTCCCGGTTTCTGTCTGGGAGGGTTAGTAAGGTAGAGATGATGATTTACCTGGATGGAAAAAGACACACAAATATGAAATGGAGTTGCCTTTTCTTTCCTGACCAAGTGCAAGGTGGCTCGATTAAAAGCTTCTTCTCTCACCTCGAGGAAGTTCTCACTCATCCCAGCATCCCCAGAGCTGTGCCCAGCATAGAGTAGCTCTTAGAGAATAATGCATGAAGTGAATTAAAACAAAAATGAAGCGAAACCTTTGAAAGAGGGGAGGTTAGGGCAGGATTTTTTTCCTTCCCCTCATGACCAAGTATTGAACGTTATTCTTTTAGGAATTAATTTCTTAAAAACAGAAGAAAAAACAAAACCCCACAAAACGTAGGACCAAAATATAAAGGATTAATCCATAAGTGGAAGGTAGCAGATTGAAAGTGAACAGTGCGAGGAGACTGTCTCATTGTTTCTCCTGCAGACAAATTGGTGACGGGACGAATTGATGCTTTTCCCTTGTTGTGGAATCAGTGTGGGATATTTCTCCATCTCAGCACAGATTTTGCCAGAAGTTGTCTTGAGACCTCAAGCACAACTTGTTTAGACATTTTCCAGTTGTAATTTTTTTCTAGGCTGTTAAAAATATTGACTTTGACAGCTTTAAAATGATGACCTCAAAATTGGAATAATTTACATTCTGGAATTAAGATAATTCAGGCATTTCTGCTGGCAGCGACAGCGTGTAGGAGCCAGTTATATAAATCCCAGATTGGAGGGAGACTGAACCATTAGCATAGATTGGTCTGCTGTGGGTATTCAGAGCAGTCACCTTCCCATGTAAATGGATCTTTCTGTCTCTCCCAGGCAGGCCCAGATTCTGAGCTATTTTCGGAGCTCCTTTTGGATCAGGTGATGTAGAAGAGGGTGGGCAAAGGCCGCCGACTCAGGCCACATGCCTGTTGCTGGCCTCTTGGTGCTCTGCAAGAGACGCGGAAGGCCTGAGGAAAAATTCTAGCCGCTGTCTGGCCGTTGTGTGTTTACCCTAGACGTTCTCCCCTTTAAATCCTGGGTCTGAGTCCCAGGGAGTCAACATAGAAGGCATTCAGAGCAGCTCAGTGGTCCTGGCCCTGGCCCAGAGCTCTCTGCCAGATTTCAAACACACCTGCTAAACAGATTCCTTTCTCCCAGCACTCTGCTGACATTTTCAGCTGGAACCAAAGTCCCTCTCTTGGTCCACAGCATTCCTCTGACTGCTAACTGGATCATCTGTCCACTCCTTTTCTCAGTAGCTGCTCCTTGATTCTGGCTGGAAACACCTAAATCAAAAGGAATCCTGGTTCTGGGGCTTCCCTGGTGGCGCAGTGGTTAAGAATCCACCTGCCAATGCAGGGGAGCCCTGGTCCGGGAAGATCTCACATGCCACGGAGCAACTAAGCCGGTGCACCACAACTACTGAGCCTGCGCTCTAGAGCCCGCAAGCTGCAACTACTGAGCCTGCGCTCTAGAGCCCGTGAGCCACAACTGCTGAAGCCCGTGCACCTAGAGCCTGTGTCCCGGGACAAGAGAAGCCACCGCAATGAGAAGCCCGCGCACTGCAATGAAGAGTAGCCCCTGCGTGCTGCAACTAGAGGAAGCCCGCGCGCAGCAACGAAGACCCAACGCAGCCAAAAATAAATAAATAAATTTATTTTTTAAAAAGGAAACCTGGTTCAAACCCCAAGGCTGGGCTTCCGTGGTGGTGCAGTGGTGGAGAGTCCACCTGCCAATGCAGCGGACACGGGTTCGTGCCCCGGTCCGGGAGGATCCCACATGCCGCGGAGCGGCTGGGCCCGTGAGCCATGGCCGTTGAGCCTGCGCGTCCGGAGCCTATGCTCCGCAACGGGAGAGGCCACAGCAGTAAGAGGCCCGTGTACCGAAAAAACAAAAACAAAACAAAACAAAAAACCCTAAGGCTACGGCTGGGAAATGATCACGTGGTGATCAGTTTCCGTAGGGAAAAATGAAAGCAAAAGCTTCCCATTTGGAGTTCCTCCTTCTCTTTCTTGGTACCAGGTATATTTGCTCCAAATTGCTCTGAGATGTCATCCACATTTGACATGTGGGAAAACACAGAAAACCTAAAGAATTTGCCCAGGGATACCTGACTGGTGATTGGGTCAGATGGACCCCAAGCCTGTCTGTGGTTGGGATATTTTAGCTGTCACTTCCAGCAAAATGCTGAGGACTGAGTGAGTCTCCTCCATGGAATCCAGCAGATAGAAGAGACATGATAGGTGACTAGGTCCTCTCTCAAATATGTGGTTTATGGGTTGGTTTAAGTTCAAATTAGTCACAGCATCTTTGGCCTTTGGATTTTTATGATTTGGAAGAGTATTAAAAGACATTGAATCCAGCTCTTTAACATCCAATGCATGAAATCCTTAAGTATATAGAAGTAGTTCTCAATCGGGGATGATGATTTGGACCCTCAGGGGATGTTTGGCAATGTCTAGAGATATTTTTCGTGCTCCCAACTGGGCTGGGGGTGCCTATGGGTAGTAGAGGCCAAGGATGCCCCTAAACATTCTTCAGTGTTCAGGCCAGTCACCCCTCCTCAGCACAACAAAAAATGATCTGGCTCACAGTGTCAGTAGTGCCAAGGTTGAGAGATCCTGATATTTGGGAAGGCAAGATGATAGAAACATAGCTATTGGAGATAATCTGGACCAAGGTCCTCATTGTTACAGACAGGAAAAAGAGGCCCAGAATGGTGAAGTCACTTAGGCTTGATTGCACAGCAAAATTTTGGTAGAGCTGGATCTACATTCCATTTGATACTGGCACACCAGATATCTATATAATATTAAAGTGAAAATTTGTTTGTAAATGCGACGCACTTATAGAAAAATGTACAAAAAATATTAACAGCTATTATCACCAGGCATAGTCACATTTACTCTGCATTTGAAGTTACAACAAATATGAGTGAAAGATACTGCCTGGATATAATTTCTATTAAAAAACAAACAAACAAACTGTTGAAGAAGCTGAGGGACCGAGAAGGAAGTAAACTAGCTTACAATCTCACAGCCAGTAAGTGGCAGAGCTTGGAATTAAGCCCTTTTTCTCTAACTCTTAAATCAAAGGCCTTTGGGGTGATCAGCCTGGGCCTTGGTTATTCTCATGGCTGTAGAGGCATGAAAAAAAAAAAAGAAAGTTTCTGTCCTTATATGTGAGAACTGAAGGATGTTCAGACATCTTTTATTGTATCATAGTCACCTGCATTTGATATGTCTTTTGAGTCCACTGCCATGGGTGCTGCATTTACTTCTGTTGGGTGTATAAATTACTCTAAAATTTCTGGAAGATAATTAAGTACTGTGTATGAAGAGCCACCCTTTGATACAGGGATTTTACCCATTGGAACCGGTCCTAAGAAAACAATCAGAGTGCAGATAGATTTATGCACAAAGATATTATGATAATAGTAATGGCTGGGATTTATCCAGCTCACGCCATATGCCAGACTCTGTGTTAAGTGCTTTACATGCATCATCTTATTTACTCCTTATAACAATGTTGTGAGGTGAGTAATATTCTCATCTCCATTTAAACACGGGAAGCTGAGGCTTAGAGCGCCTCAATCATTTGGCCAGGGTTACTTGGGTATGATGTGATAAAAGGGATTCAAAGCCGGGCAGCCTGATTCACAGGGTTTCTTCATTTTCATGACGCTGCAATACTGACTGATAGCAGTAAATCACAACTTTATTGGGAAAAATTGGAAGGAACCTGAACGTCTAACATGAGTGCTCCTGTTTAGGTGAATTATGACCTGTTTACCTCTTTTTGTACCTTGGCCTGAAGTTCTCTTAACTGTGCCTTCCTTGGGTAACAAAGACACAGATGTAGACGTGCTTAGTGACTTTGCAGATAGTTAGCACTTGGGTGTAATGTTATTTAGAGCTTAACTCTGGTCACAGGAAGGAAAATGCAGCCGACTGGAAATCAGACTGACCTCAGGTTGAATCTGGGTTCGGCACGTCCTGGAAGCTCAGTCTCTGATGAGTCACCTTTTCTTTACCAAACCTCACATTAAAATAGGGTCGTCACATCCACCTTATGGGGTTGCTGTATGGAATCGTTAACTTGCAGAAGTGCTTGGGGTGCACAGTAGGTGCTCACTGAGTCAGACTACTGCAAATAGGCAGAGGTGGAGCCCTCTACTGGTTAGGGCTTTGAGAAGCAGGGCTTGCTGTTGTCCTAGGGAAGTGGATTCCCAGCTGTGCTAAGGATGAGGTAGTTAGGGAAGGGCACCTGAGAACCCTGCATTCTTGTGGCGAAGTCCTGTGAGCACCTTTAGAACAACGTGAACAGGATAATTGGCTGTGGGAATTGACACAGGCAGGAAAAACCGACTCGGAGAAATCCAGAGACCTGAAATAGAGGACTCTTTCTTCTGTGGAAGTCCCAGCAGGTCTCTTGGACTTAGTTCAGTTGTACCTTGGAAGGGGAGAAGCTTGGAGAGGCTTGTGTGATCGAGGAGCTGCCTCTGACATCTGGCCCAGCCTCGGACCAGACCTGCTGGTCCTAAGAATTGACCTTGGGATATTACTGCAGTGACTGAACTCTCATTTCCTGGTCAAGCCCAGAATAATCTTTGTTTCAGAGGTGATTCATCTTGGAAAGGCCGGGACTGGTGGTCCTTATCACAAGGGTTTGACTCACTGAGTGTGACAGCAAGAGGAGGCCTTGGAGAGAAATCATCCCAGTAAGCTTCTCCTTTTGGGACACGAGAGAGGCTCAAAGAGACGAAAGGACTTTACTGTCTGGCCAGCTCCTAAGGGACAGGGCCAGAACACCATCCCAAGCACTGCTGACTCAGAGTTCAGAAGAGCTGTTTTCCCCTAGTACATTAATGTTGTTTATTTGTCATCTTGGAGGGTCTATTTATCGAATTATGGATCTTTACTCAAGCATTTAAGGAACTTACGGACTTCTGTAAACTCAAAATGTGTATGGTGAACTAAAGAAGTATATATCCTGTCCATAAGTGCTGGCAATTTTAATCCCCAAATATCTGTTGACTCTATTTCCCTCTCTCTAGTGCGGACATCTTTTCTGGATCTCTGTAAGTATCTAACTGGTTGTGCCATTTTATTAACTGCTTCTCTCCTTGAACCTTTTTTGATCAACCCTGCCGCCAGCATCAATTTTCAAGGAAATCTTTCCATGGTTCCGTTGCTAACCGGACAAACTCAAACATCTTGGGAGGACACATTCAAGGCCTTTTATAATCTGAGCCCAACCTCCCTTGTCAGGTTCTTTTTTTAAAAAAAATTATTTATGTATTTATTTTTGGCTGCGTTGGGTCTTCGTTGCTGTGCGCGGGCTTTCTCTAGTCGCAGCGAGTGGGGGCTACTCTTCGTTGCGGTGTGCAGGCTTCTCATCGCGGTGGCTTCTCTTGTTGCGGAGCACAGGCTCTAGGCGCGTGGGCTTCAGTAGCTGTGGCACGTGGGCTCAGTAGTTGTAGCTCGTGGGCTTTAGAGCGCAGGCTCAGTAGTTGTGGCACACAGGCTTAGTTGCTCCACAGCATGTGGGATCTTCCCAGACCAGGGCTCGAACCCGTGTCCCCTGCATTGGCAGGCAGATTCTTAACCACTGTGCCACCAGGGAAGTCCCCCTCATCAGGTTCTTGTCTAACAGTGCTGCCCACCCAGGCATGATGTACTCCTGTCACATTGAACAATTCACAGTAGCTGCTCCATGTCTCCCTGCCTTTTTCCTACAGCGTTCCCCTGCCTGGAAGTCCCATCTTCTGTGTGCCAGCTCAGAAAGCTTTTTTTTTTTTTTTTTCTTTTTTTGCTGTATGCGGGCCTCTCACTGTTGTGGCCTCCCCCGTTGCGGAGCACAGGCTCCGGATGCGCAGGCCCAGCGGCCATGGCTCACGGGCCCAGCCGCTCCGCGGCATATGGGATCCTCCCAGACCGGGGCACGAACCCGTATCCCCTGCATCGGCAGGCGGACTCTCAACCACTTGCGCCACCAGGGAGGCCCTCAGAAAGCTTTTGCTCATCCTTTTAGCACAGCTTCTTCATGAAGCCCTGCATCATACTTCTCCAGGCAAAACCCATCATCCCCTCTGCTCTGTTTCTCCAAGGCTCTGCACACACTTGCATTACAGCTCTTGTATTGTATTGAGGGGGGTTAATTATTTGCCTGACTCTTCAAGGAGACTGTGACTGAGCATTTTCACTCTATCTCACCTGCTTCCATGTTCTAGCATCGGGCCTAGCACAGAATGTGTTTAATAGTGTTTTCTGATTTAATGAATAAATTATTGAATTCACTTAACTAAAAATTCTTTATTGTTTATCTGTTGTCTTGTGAGGCAAAATATGTAGATAGATGGTCACCAAACTTGAGGGTCAATTTGAGTTGGTTTGAATTAAATTATAGCCTATGTAGGACAGAGAAATTTGCTGAGATAGAGAAAATACCAGTGATTTTAAATATACACCCCAGATAAAAATCATAAGGGAAGATGCTTTGAAATGCAGGTGCAGAAAAGAAACAGAACTGCTTCTCATGTGGGCAACTCTACACTGCATACACAGGGGGAGTGACACATGTTTACATAGATAATGAAGACGTGATGATTTCCAAATGCAGTACCATGGAGGCCAACTGGAATGCAATAAAGTGATTAAGTTTGATGAGTACCAAAGTGTTGGTTGCAACATCATGTGCTTTAGGCAGTCCCTATGGGAGAGTTCGTCCTGTATCAAGGACAGCTTCTTGGAGGAGATAAGCCTTGGGAAAGACTCCCCTTCACCACCATCACCACCACCACCAGACACGGACCTACTATTTTAATCCCTCATGGCTTCATATGTAATCTTCTGACTTACGTGTGGTGGATCTGACCTCCTGTGTTTTGAACTTTTATGTTGAAGACAGTACCTTTTAGAGGGATTTGAAGTTCTTGAGTCAAACTACGTTCAGAGAAGAAATGAAAAGCTAGAAACTTTCAACAAGCATTTTCTTAGACCTCAACTGACCCACAGGTGACTTAATTGGTAATGAAGTCTTTCAAGTTCTTATCCTTTTCATCCACTAATATTTTATATTTGCCTGTAAGAGATGTGGAAATGGGTTTAGAAGACATAGATGAGAAATGACTCCATTGAATTTAAAAGTCCCTAATTAAAAAAAATTATGCTACTGTGTTAAGGTTGACATCCTTTGCTAAAAAGATTTGTATTAGTCATGATCTTTATCTGTCCAGTTAATCTTATTTTTCATCTGCCTGCACAGGCAAAAGCAGGTTGTGTTGAATGATACTTCCTCATCGTAGCAGGATACTTCTCCATTTGCCATCTTCCTGTGTGTTCCCAGCAGCCTGGGATGGGGGACTTAATAGACCCATTTTACAGATGAGGACTCTGAAGTGCAGAGATGTTCAGTAGTTTTCTTTCTTTCTTTTTTCTTTTTTTAATTGGAGTATAGTTGCTTTACAATGTTGTGTTAGTTTCTGCTGTAAAACGAAGTAAATCAGCTATATAGTAGTTTTCTAAAAGAAGCAAGTGGCACAGAAGAAACTTAAACCTAGATTTTGTGACTTCCACTGTAATGCTCTTGGGTGGTTCATAGCTCCTGGATTTCCATCTTGTCTCCACCTCTACTTACAAATATGATTTGGAGTAAGTTGCTGTTCTCTGAGCTTCAATTTCTTTATCAGTAAGATGGGCATTACGGTACCTCTCTCTCTGGATGCTCTTAACTTCAGGAAACACAGAATGTGAGGAAGTAAAACTAGCAAATGTAAATAAATGCAACTGATTCCCTTTATGTGGCTGGAATGTAGGGTGGGGAGCTGGAGTGCTGGGACTTGAGGACCTACTTTAGAAGGTGCATGCCAGCTTATTCAAGATCTCATGGAATTTGCGTTTAATCCCAAGGGCAATGGAGACCATTGAAGATTTTAAGATGCTTTAAGAAAATGGAGAGGTGGGGGACTTCCCTGGTGGTCCAGCGGTTAAGACTCCGCGCTCCCAATGCAGGGGGGTCAGGGTTCGATCCCTGGTCGGGGAACGATCCCTGGTCAGGGAACTAGATCGCGCGTGCCACAGCTGAAGATCTGCGTGTGGCAACAAAGATCCTGCATGCCGCAACTAAGACCCAACGCAGCCAAAATAAATAACTAAATGTTTATTACGAAAAGAAAATGGAAAGATGCGTCTTTTCTAGCAGAGTCTCTCTGGCATAGGATCCTACAGGAGTGTCTTAACTGGTCTCTTCCCTACATAATTTCCCTCTCCAGTCCACCTCACAGTGATATTTCTGCACCACATTCTGGCATCTCAGTCGCCTGCCTACAAGCCATCACTAGCTCTGCATATCTCACAGGATGAAAGTACAAGCCGTGTATGCTGGCATTCAAGGCTCTTCACCCTTTGCCACCCATTCTGGCTTTGTGTCGCTCTCCTACCCCAGCAGTGGCTCATCCTGATGGAAACCCCATGATGGTCACTGCTGCTTCTTGCCTTTGTACACAACACTCCTGGAGGTGCAATGCTTTATTCTGGTATCCAACCAAGGGATGCAATGCTAATCATTATCGAAACTCAGTTCAGCCAGCACTGTCCTGCCTTACTGTAATTATGCGTCTGCCCCAGCCATCAGACTGTGAACTCAAGAACAGTGGCCTCGTTCAGTGGCTTATTCAGCTCACAGGCTTTAACATGCAGCACAGTGCTCAGCCCAGTGTGGATGCAGCAGATGTGCCATGAGCCACATGGGCCCTGGGGTCAGGCTGCCTGAGTTCCACCTCGAGCTTTGCCCCTCACTGGCTGTGCAGGTCAACGCAACCTTACTGTGCCTTGGTTTCCTCATTGGTAAAGTGTACCAGCCTTCTAGGATTGATTGATTATGTGTATGTACATATTTCTGTTTAATACTGATATTATCTAGCAGCATCATAGAGTGGTATATATGCTGTATATAAGTGGCTAATATATAGTACATATATACATTTGTATAGATATATATAGATGTAGTGTGTAGCATATATAGTGATAATAAAAGGGCTTGACACACAGAGAGTCCTCATCAAACATCAAAGTTGGTGTTGTTAGCATCTTGATTGCAGCCTATGAATTGGAAGCCATAAAATGTTCAATGATTTTCTTCTCCTTTGGAGTTACTGTTAGTCATGGAGATGCAACAGGATTTGGGATAGAGCAATCTATGAAGTCAGAGGTTAAGTTTACCATAAATTTCTATGTTGAGCAGGGCAAATACCTATTTCTCCAGTCTACAAAAAAGGAATCCCATCTAGACAGGTGAGTGGAAGCTGAAACAGAACCTTGGAATGGTACATGGGCTCCATTTCCTCTGGGTACTATTGATGAATGCACTCAAGCTGGGCGATGCTGATGACACGTGGGAGTAGCATCCAGACAGAGACAGCACTGGGTCCAATAGTGGAGAGGTCGAAGTTTGTCTTTGCAAACGCTTTCTCTTGCCCTTTGCTCACCTAAAGATCTCAGAGTTCTAGCTTCAGATGATGCTTGACCCTCCTTACTTGTCTCAATCAAAGCTGACTGTCTGTGTCCTCAGTCTTTCAAGATCCTGCTTAATTTCTGCAATGGTGTGATAGTTTGTGGTAAATGGTTTTTCAGGGGAATATGTTCTAGTTACCATCTCAGAGTCTTCCTGGGTGACAGTAACCCTTCAGCAAGACATAGCAGACTAGTGGGGACCATGAAACATTTATACACGTAGCCTCTCAGCTGAAGGTTGTTGCTGGGGATGTCAGTGTCCAACCCTATGTTGATGTTCTGATGACATAGAGATTGGTCCATTTGCAGCTATACCACATCCCATAAATGACCACCTGTTTCAGGAATATGTGAGAATATCCTCACCCCAGGACTAGACCCATTCCACGTTTCTGGATGCCCAGATAAACAATGAATAAGTTCAAGTATGTGTGGGAAAAGGCTCACACATGATGGTGGTGGTAGTGGATAGCAGTGGGAAATAGGGAAAAATAAGAGAGGAAACCTAGCAGAATCTCCAAGAAAGATGCTTGTACTCCATTTGGCTGACTTCTGTTTCAGATATCATGCAATTAATGGTCCAATCTTTAATAAAGTGAATGATTGCCTTATAAATAATATATAACATATAAAGGCAAAAATGCTTGTTTTCTAGATCTGTTTATTCAGCTGCTAAGATCTATACCCTGGGCCACTTTCTCTTTTTCCCATTAAAAAATCTATTTCATTGAAAAGATACAACATCCTTCTGACATAAGTTCTGATGTAATTTTTCAGAAATGTGAAACGATGAAAATAGAGAACTTCTCCACCAAGGCCTTGTAAACCAGCTGGTTAATATTTATCTGAAAGAACAAAAGAGGATGTAAAGTGAGATTGTGTATATTTGGGGTGGGCTGGAGTCAGGAGGTGTGGATTCTAGTTCCCTGTCACTAACTGGCTGTGTTACCTTGGGTAAGTTACTACTAAACTCCTCTGACCTAGACTGACTCCATCTGAAAACTGTGCTTGACTTAGAGGATCATCAGGTTCCCTTCTTGGTCTCTGGTGAAAACATACAGTAGTCCCCAAGGGCTGGAAGCTCTTCAGAATTCATTTTTTATGACCTGTTGCCCCAAATGAGCACCGAATGCCCACTGCGCTGCTTAGAGCTTTTTCTGGTGCTTTTCTTAAAACATCGCCAAGGAAAGAGATTCTGCAAGTTGCCTTCGTAACTCAGTCCACTGTTTAGCACCCCCTCCCATCTACTGGAGTTCTTCCTTTTACACTGAACGTTGTAGAATGCTTTAAAGAACCCCCCCACACACACACATACACACACACACACACACACACGCTCCTGACTGCAGAGGACTATTCAGATGCAACAGGTGCAGTGAGTTATAGATCTTACAAAGGACACAAAGAAGCACCCAGTCGGCAGGAACAGCGGTTGCCAAGAATTTAATTCATCAGTACAAATCCAAATTTACAAAGAACTAATCCCACATAATGGATAAAGGACAAAAAAGAAGGATTAATGGGGGAAAAGGGAGTTTCTGAAAATTCACATCTCAAGCCTGCTAAACTCCTTATTTGGCCTGCTTCATTTTCCTTCTTTTCCCAGCAGACTTTATTTTTCTTAAAGTCGACGGTGATGAATAGTTGCAGCCTAAGAACATGTATGTGCTCAACTGCTCTGAAGTTGGTCTGAATGTGTCTGGGTGTGGAATGGCGCTTGTGTTGGGAATGTGGAAGATTGCAGTTGGAAATAATGAATCCCTTCCTCAGGACTTGCATGGCCCTTGCAGAGTCAGGGCAAAAAGTTGTTTCTTCTCAAATGAAAAGAAACCTTCTTTCTCTCAGCTGTGGAAAGAATATTCTTCTGGTGACAATCCAAGATGAGATGTTGGCCACCCAACAGCTGAAGGGTTCAGATTCATCAGGCCTTTCTTCCAACTCCTGTTAACTGCTCATTTCCATTTCCAGCATTTCTCCTCACTCTGCTCTCCACTGCTCACTTTCTAGTTGCAGTTGCTTCCCATCTAAAGCACCAGTGCAACTTCTGTGGCTTATCCCCATCATGTATTTCATTTTTCTCTTATGAAGCATCTTGCCCATGAAGTCCAGGACAGTCTTCCTAAAATAAAATTCTGATTAGATATTAGGTAATTCTACTGTCAAAGGCACCTGCTTTTTTGTTTTGCTTCATTTTAGACCCTTTCCCTGAGTTTCAGTGGTGGAAACCCATGGCATCTGCATAAGCTTATTTTCCACTAGTCCCTGCACATGCCTCATGACGGCTAAAATGGAATTTGGGTTACTGGATACATGTACACACACACAGTGAAGCTCTGGTGTTCCAGTCAGAAGACCTGGCTGTGAAATTTGCTTTCATCTCTTACTAGCTGAATGGCCTTGTGTGAGTTCCTTAACCGAGACTTGGTTTTCAAATATGTTAAAAAATGGTCTTAATGCAGCCAGTGTGATGAGATTTTTGAGAAGGTTGAGGTCAATTGGTTTCTATTCTTGGAAGCCCTTTCTGATCTCCTCAACACCCAAGCATTCCTCCTCTCAGCCTCTGCCTTCTCCAGAACTTCCACCCATCTCTGAACAGATTATGTTCCAATTATCTGATAATAACAACTAACATTTCTGAACACTTAATTTTCATGTGTCAGGCACGATGATAAACACTTTACATATATCTTTTCCATATAATCCTTTCCACCTAGCCCTATGAGGTAGGGATGATTATCATCCAATTTACAACTCTTTGAAGGTAAAGAACATGTCAAATTCTCTTGTATCCCTTTTGCCAAGCACTTGCTTGGCAAATGATGGATGCTTGCGGTAGGCAGAATTCTAAGATGGTCCCCAAGAATCCTGCCTCCTGGTGTCCATGCCTATATAATCTCCTCCACTTGAGTGTGCGTGGGAACTGTTAATATGATGGATGTTATATACCTATTAATATGATGGATGTCACTTCTATGATTAGGTTACATTTTGGGGTAAAAATGAAGGGATTTTAATGGTCTCATGACTCCCTAGCCTGCAGGGTAGATTTGTGAAACATTTGTCTACAGTTGATAGTTGAAATAATGGCGGAGCTGAGCTTGACAAGAGAAAGAGTGTAAAGGGAGAAGAGGAAGAGAGACAGAGCAGTGACCATCACACTTCCTCTGGTGGAACAGAAGAAGCCTTCCTGAACAAAAAGAAATAGAGAAGCAGCCTGGACTAATGCATTAACCCAGAAATTAACAAAGTAGCATTTTAAAAGTTACAAATCACCCATCCTCCAGTGGACCCTAAATTCATATTGATTTTCCATCCTCTTTCTTTTTCTCTGCTGTCATCCCGGGTAATGAAAGTATTTTTTGAAGAATGTCATATTTTGCAAAGCATTTTTATGTGATCTTATCACAAGTTACTGAGGTAGGTATTATTATTACCATTTCATAAATGTGTAAGCCAAGGTATGGAGATATGAAATAGCTTGCCAGAAACTCAGCCGCCTAATTTATGATGAAATCAGGATTCACATCCAACTGTCTGTCTCCTAATGCTCTGTTTTTCTTTCTTTTTTAAAAACTTTTTATTTATTTATTTTTTGGCTGCACTGGGTCTTTGTTGCTGCGTGTGCGCTTTCTCTAGTTGCGGCGAGCGGGAGCTACTCTTCACTGCGGTGCGCAGGCTTCTCATTGTGGTGGCTTCTCTTGTTGCGGAGCACGGGCTCTAGGCATGCGGGCTTCAGTAGTTGTATCACGCAGGCTTCAATAGTTGTGGCTCGTGGGCTCTGAGCTGCAACAAGATTTAAGAATTCCCTTTCCTAAAATGATCAAGTAGGGTTGTAGGTGTCTGGATAAAATATTGCACACAACAGTGGAAGTGGGATGAGGAGATTAAATGCCCGAAGGCTGGTAAAATAGAATTAGAGGAGAATATTCCAGGTCTCCCCAGATTCTTAAAAAAAAATTTTTTTTTTGGCTGCGTTTGGGTCTTCACTGCTGTGCGTGGACTTTCTCTAGTTTGGTGAGCGGGGGCTACTCTTCGTTGTGGTGCATGGGCTTCTCATTGCAGTGGCTTCTCTTGTTGAGGAGCATGGGCTCTAGGCAAGTGGGCTTCAGTAGTTGTGGCGCACGGGCTTAGTTGCTCCGCGGCATGTGGGATCTTCCTGGACCAGGGCTTGAACCTATGTCCTCTACGTTGGCAGGCGGATTCTTATCCACTGCGCTGCACCACCAGGGAAGTCCCCTCCCCAGATTCTTCAACTTGCAAGTCAATCAACTTCTCAGAATGCTGGAGATGCCATACTTGCCCCTCGTGGCTTCAATGTCCTATAAAAGACATGACAGAGCTAACATTTACTCACCTATTATTGTAGAAAATTGAGTAAAAGCTTTTCCATTTCCAAATCATGCATGAGTTATCAGCAAATTGCCTTTTCTGCTGTTGACAATTCTGTGTTTAGCCCAAGAGGCTTTTGCTTTTCTTGTTAGGGACACATAATAATATTAATAGTATGATCAAGATGATGATGATGATGATGATGGATATTGAATGCTAAGGCCTTGTGCTGCATGGTTTACAGATTTGATTTCATTTAATCATCACAACAATTCTGAGAGATTTAGAAATTTTTATCTCCATTTTGCAAATGAGGAAACCGAAGCTTGGGAAAGTTCAATGATATATTACAGAATACAGAGCTAGAGCGAGTAGAGCAAAGTTTTGGGTAAAGCTCTGACTCCACAGCCCTCTGACCCACTAAGCTGTATAGCCACTGAGGTATCTGACCACTGAGCTATATGACCCCTGAGCTGTATGCCAAAATGCTGCTCCACACAGGTGGTTTGAGGTACAGGAGTAAACATATTCCTGATCTGTTTCACTTTGCATCTTTTCCTTCCTTCCTTCCATGAGCTGTCAGTAACACTAGGTAAAAAAACACTATTAGGGCTTTAAAAGGACATGTCATACAGAGTCTGACATCTAGTCTCTGTGTCTTAATAACTATGGGAACTTGATCAGTTTAGTTCAAGTGATGGTTATTGAACACACACTGTGCGCCAGAGGCGGAATTAGGTCCCTGCTTCCATGAAGCTTAGAGGGAAGACAGGTGTTGAGTAATCAGATATGAGTGGGTGTTAAAGATAGGTACTCTGGAAACATCCAGCAAGGAGATCTCCTCTAGTCACTGAATGGTTTGACCAACCTTAGTTTACCTAACTAAAGAATGGAGATGGCACTGCTCTCCTCATTTCATAAAAACCAAAGTATTGTGTATGATTGTATCATGGAAAATGTAAAAATGTAAATGTGAATTATCCTATTATCTGGAATTGTTATCGTGAGATTGATAAGGTCCCCGTCAGTTATTAATCTTCCCATTCCATATTACTTGTCTGTAGGCATCATACCCCCAATTTGTGGTATATGTTTTTTTTTTAGAAGATGTTGGGGGTAGGAGTTTATTAATTAATTAATTTATTTTTGCTGTGTTGGGTCTTCGTTTCTGTGCGAGGGCTTTCTCTAGTCGTGGCAAGCGGGGGCCACTCTTCATCGCGGTGCGCGGGCCTCTCACTATCGCGGCCTCTTGTTGCGGAGCACAGGCTCCAGACGCGCAGGCTCAGTAGTTGTGGCTCACGGGCCTAGTTGCTCCGCGGCATGTGGGATCCTCCCAGACCAGGGCTCAAACCCGTGTCCCCTGCATTAGCAGGCAGATTCTCAACCACTGCGCCACCAGGGAAGCCCCAATTTGTGGTTTTAAGAAATAAATTCTTAGAGGGTGTATATTCAAACCTACACATTAGGCAGACTGTGGACATTAGGCAGCTTAAGGACTTTGCAACTAATTTGTTCATGAAATACATGAACAATAGAAATATATTAGCATTTAGTACCTTGAATTCACAAAAATGTTGAATAATTGATTGGGTGGGAAAGATAGGGATTTATACCTAGACATAGAGTCAATTGGAAGATTACCAAAAAAACATAGCTATGACCCTTTATTGATACAGTTGGTGGGAGATTTTACTTTTTTCTCCGCTCTTCTGTTTTCTTCCAATCGTTTTAAGTGTTTGGCTCAAGGAAAGGAAATAGTTCCATTTAGCCAAAAACATATGCATTTCCCATAAATTCTGTAGTCATGATCTTGAAGTGAAATCTCAAAACTGAATTTCTAAGAGGATCAGTTGGAAACTGATGCTTGATGTAGGGAAGGAAAAGCTTTTACTCAATTATCTACAAAGCAGCGGGGGAAATGCTGAAAATTACTGACACAGTAAATGGATTTTTGCATAAATGTTCTCTGTTTTCAAGTTTACCATAGTGTGAAAGATCTTTATTATGAAGCGGTCCCTCTAGTTCATCTCTTGTTTTTCAAAGAATAGAAGATCGATTTATTTTTTTGTCAGAGACAATGGACAAATCACCATGGTAGACTGTTTAGTCTTAAACATCTGGCAGCTTCCAAGATTTGATTTTTCACAGGTGGACAATGTTTGGTGGCTTGGACACAGGATAATGTGATCTTACATGTAGTAGATATCTCTATTTTTTTCCCTTTTTAAAAAACAGCTTTGTTGAGATATAACTTATATATACAAAGTTCGACATTGAAAGTATAATTCAGTGGCCTTTAGTATATTTACAGAGTCACGCAGCCATTGTCATAGTCTAAATTTAGGACATTTTCATCACCTCAAAAAGAAATCCCATTAGTAGTCACTCACATTCCCTCCAACTCTGCCAGCCCCTTTCAACTACTAAATTTTCTGTCTCTATAGATTTGTCTATAGTGGACAATACATATAAAGTGTATCATACAACATACATGGTCTTTTGTGATTGACTTCTTTTACTTAGCATAATGTTTTTTGAGGTTCATCTGTGTTGAAACATGTATCAGTACTTTATTCCCTTCCATTGCTGAATAATATTTGATTGTATGGATATGCCACATTTTGTTTATCCAAAGTCCTACTTTTTAAAAAATTGAGGTATAGTTGATTTATAGTGTTGTGTTAGTTTCAGGTGTACAACAAAGTGATTCAGTTGTATATATTCTTTCATAATATATATTCAGAATATTTTCAGAAATATGCTTTCTGAATATGTATTCAGAAAAAATATTTCAGAATTTCAGATTCTATTCCATTACAGGTTATTACAAGATACTGAATATAGTTCCCTGCACTATACAGTAGGTCCTTGTTGCTTATCCATTTTGTATACAGTAGTTTGCATCTGTTAGTCCCAAACTTCTAATTTATCCCTCCCCCTCTTTCTCCTTAGGTAACCATAAGATTGTTTTCTATGTCTGTGAGTCTATTCTGTTTTGTAAATAAGTTCATTTGTATCATTTTTTAAGATTCCACATATAAGTGACATATGATATTTACCTTTTTCTGTAAAGTCCTACTTTTATTTATTTATTTATTTATTTATTTATTTATTTATTTATTACCTCTTTGCAACCCTTGCCTCTGTTGGTGATTCCTTGGAAATCCTTCTTCTCTTGATTTCTGCAATACCACTTTTGATTTTCCTCCTATTCCTCTGGCCCTTTCACCTCAAACTCCTTCATGGGATTCCCTCTTTCCACTATTTTTTTTTTTTTTTTTTGCTGTACGCGGGCCTCTCACTGTTGTGGCCTCTCCCGTTGTGGAGCACAGGCTCCAGACGCGCAGGCTCAGCGGCCATGGCTCACGGGCCCAGCCGCTCCGTGGCACATAGGATCTTCCCGGACCAGGGCATGAACCCGTGTCCCCTGCATCGGCAGGCGGACTCTCAACCACTGCGCCACCAGGGAAGCCCTTTCCACTCACTTTTTAGCCATTGATTCTCCTTGGACAGGTCCACTCTTCAGACTCAGCAACAAGGAACCCTGGCCTGAACAACATCCTTTAGAAAGTCCCATGTATCATACCCTCCCAATATATTTATTGAAGGACACAAGGACACCTCTACCATTTGGTATCCAGTGCTCAGCAGGGGCGTACCGTGTGTCATAACCTTAACCAATTACTCTCATGACTAACACTGTTCAAGCCCCAGGGAAATCCTTCCCTACATCTTTCAACCATGACTTTTAAGCAAAAGACCTCTAAGTTCAAGTCCCATAATGGTGTGTGGGTTATACTGCTGAGGAAGCCAGAGAAGGGCACTGCTTTGGAGTATGGGGAGGATCTGAGTGGCAAAAGTGCTTAGATAAGAGGACAGACAAATTAATGGGTCAAACCTTTCCTCTCAGATAACATGAATGCAATACATTCTTATATAATGAAGTATCATTTCTACAAAGTACCAAGTGTCCATTTTCTTGCTTTTCTTCACTTTCTGATTCAGAGTTCTAGAAATATTCTTGAATTAATGTGAAATTTACAGTAGCATCACATAGAAGCAGGGAAACATTTTGTACTGTTAACTCATATTTCTCTTAAACTTGTATATATGAAGGTTTAGGTGTAATAAGTGTGAAGTATGACACTGAATTTTTATATTGCTGTATAGATCTAGATACTACTCTAAGGGATAATGAAGTTACAATATTCTGGAATATTGTTTATATATTCTGTATATTACAGTGTTTGGACATAACATGTAACATTAACAGTTCATTTCTGACTTGAAGCATCACTTTAACAAGTCTTTGGACATTTCCAATTGCTACCGCCTCAGTGTTCTATTGTGGCACTACTGTGAAAAGAACATGAATTATATGAGAATCTTGATGATAACAACACGATTTGTGATTTGTTTGAAATGAAGACAAGAAAATAAATTTCAGGGAACAAATTGATAAGAACTCATGAAGTTTGTATGAATTGTTTTTTATCCCTCATTTGCACACTGTTGGCCTACCAACAGAACATGCAGACCTTTAAAATAATAATTGAACTCAGTCATCTTATTAATATTTTGCCAAATTTTAGTCATCGAAAACCATTATTTTACACATTTAAAACTGTATTATTACAAAGATATAATCTTATTTTATTTATTTAAAAATATATTTATTTACTTATTTATTTTTGGCTGCCTTGGGTCTTCGTTTCTGCGCGAGGGCTTTCTCTAGTTGCGGGGAGTGGGGGCTGCTCTTCGTTGCAGTGCGTGGGCTTCTCATTGAAGTGGCTTCTCTTGTTGCAGAGCATGGGGTCTAGACGCACGGTCTTCAGTAGTTGCAGCACGCGGGCTCAGTAGTTGTGGCTCACGGGCTCTAGAGCACAGGCTCAGTAGTTGTGGTGCATGGGTGTAGTTGCTTCGCAGCATGTGGGATCTTCCCGGACCAGGGCTCCAGCCCGTGTCCCCTGCATTGGCAGGCGGATTCTTAACCACTGCGCCACCAAGGAAGCCCTGGATAAAACATTTTCACAGCCTGTTAATTTGATGTTTCACTTTTAAGTATTTAACCGTACGCATGGGACTTCCATTGGTACTCTTGCCCAAGACCCCATAAATGTAGACTGTCCTCAGGGATGTTCATGAGGATGCCTCTTTTGTCACTTTATATCCTTTCTCTGGGTGATATCCATTTCTACCTCTTTGTACCACCTATTTGCTGTGGAACTCAATTTTCTTTATCCTATCGAGATTTTTCTCTTGAGCTTCAGATGTGTATATCTTTTTTTTTAACATCTTTATTGGAAAATAATTGTTTTACTATGTTGTTTTAGTTTCTGCTGTATAACAAAGTGAATCAGCATATATCCCCATATCCCCTCCCTCTTGTGTCTCCCTCCCACCCTCCCTATCCCACCCCTCTAGGTGGTCACAAAGCACCAAGCTGATCTCCCCGTGTGATGCAGCTGCTTCCCACTAGCTCTCTATTTTACATTTGGTAGTGTATATATGTCAGTGCTACTCTCTCACTTCCTCCCAGCTTACCCATCCTCCTCCCCGTGTCCTCAAGTGCATTCTCTATGTCTGCATCTCTATTCCTGTCCTGCCCCTAGGTTCATCAAAACCGTTTTTTGTTTTGTTTTTTTTAAGATTCCATATATATGTGTTAACATACGGTATTTGTTTTTCTCTTTCTGACTTACTTCATCTGTATGACAGACTCTAGGTCCATCCACCTCACTACAAATAACTCAATTTCATTTCTTTTTATGGCTGAGTAATATTCCATTGTATATATGTGCCACATCTTCTTTATCCATTCATCCGATGATGGACACTTAGGTTGTTTCCAGCTCCAGGCTATTGTGAATAGAGCTGCAATGAACATTGTGGTACATGACTCTTTTTGAATTATGGTTTTCTCAGGGTATATGCCCAGGAGTGGGATTGCTGGGTCATATGGTAGTTCTATTTTTAGTTTTTTGAGGAACATCCATACTGTTCTCCATAGTGGCTGTATCAATTTACATTCCCACCAACAGTGAAATAGGGTTCCCTTTTCTCCACACCCTCTCCAGCATTTATTATTTGTAGATTTTTTGATGATGGCCATTCTGACTGGTGTCAGGTGATAACCTCACTGCAGTTTTGACTTGCATTTCTCTAATGATTAGTGATGTTGAACATCCTTTCATGTGTTTGTTGGCAATCTGTATATCTTCTTTGGGGAAATGTCTATTTAGGTCTTCTGCCCATTTTTGGATTGGGTTGTTTGTGTTTTTGATATTGAGCTGCATGAGTTGCTTGTATATTTTGGAGATTAATCCTTTGTCAGCTGCTTCGTTTGCAAATATTTTCTCCCATTCTGAGGGTTGTCTTTTGGTCTTGTTTATGGTTTCCTTTGCTGTGCAAAAGCTTTTAAGTTTCATTAGGTCCCATTTGTTTGTTTTTGTTTTTATTTCCATTTCTCTAGGAGGTGGGTCAAAAAGGATCTTGCTGTGATTTATGTCAAAGAGTGTTCTTCCTGTGTTTTCCTCTAAGAGTTTTATAATGTCTGGCCTTACATTTAGGTCTTGAATCCATTTTGAGTTTATTTTTATGTGTGGTGTTAGGAAGTGTTCTAATTTCATTCTTTTACATGTAGCTGTCCAGTTTTCCCAGCACCACTTATTGAAGAGGTTGTCTTTTCTCCATTGTATATTCTTGCCTCCTTTATCAAAGATAAGGTGACCAGATGTTTATCTTTGGGCTTTCTATCCTGTTTCGTTGATCTATATTTCTGTTTTTGTGCCAGTACCATACTGTCTTGATTACTGTAGCTTTGTAGTATAGTCTGAAGTCAGGGAGCCTGATTCCTCCAGCTCCTTTTTCTTTCTCAAGATTGTTTTGGCTATTCTGGGTCTTTTGTGTTTCCATACAAATTGTGAAATTTTTTGTTCTAGTTCTGTGAAAAATGCCACAGACGTGTATATCTTAACGTCTACCTTGGATCCTCCACCTTGGACACAATATATCACTAACTAAATGCACTCTAATTTCCGCTCCTACTCAAATTGACTCCACTGAAACCTGGGAATCACCTCTGCCTCCTCATCCTTCTTCCTCACCTCTTCCTCCAGTAGCATCTTAGCTGTTATCTTCTGCTGATCCCACCTACCTGATGTCTCTTACCCATCCTCTCTTCTCCATTCCCCTTGCCATGACCTTTGTTAAGTCATTCCTCACTTTATGTTTATTTTTCTACTAGTCTTCATGATTCCAGGCTTGGCCCTTCCAGCAAAAGTCTGATCAGTTTACTATCCTGCTTAAAAATTTCCAGTGTCACATCAGGACCTTTAGGAAAAAGTCCAAACTCCTTAATATGGTATAAAGAGCACTTTGTGACATAGTCCTTACCTCCTTCCTCTCCAGTCACATCTTTTTTTGGTTTTAATTTTTTAATTGAATTTTTATTTTATATTGGAGTATAGTTGATTTACAATGTTGTGTTACTTTCAGGTGTAGAGCAAAGTGATTCAGTTATATATATACATGTACCTATCCTTTTTCAGATTCTTTTCCCATATAGGTTATTACAGAGTATTGAGTAGAGTTCCCTGTACTATACAGTAGGTCCTTGTTGTTTATGTATTTTATATATAGTAATATGTATATGTTAATCCCAACCTCCTAATTTATCCCTCCCCCTCACCTTTCCCCTTTGGAAACAAGTTTGTTTTCTATGTCTACAAGTCTGTTTCTGTTTTGTAAATAAGTTCATTTGTATAATTTTTAAAGTTCCACATATAAGTGATATCCTATGATATTTGTCTTTCTCTGACTTACTTTGCTTAGTATGATAATCTCTAGGTTCATCCATGGAAACAAATGGCTTACCCAATAAAGAAATATATTATTTCATATTATAAGAAATTTAGAGATAACGGGGACCAGTGTTGGTTACTCAGCAGCACAATATCAAGAATTTGGGGCCTTGTTTCTTTCGCCTCTGCCATCTTTGTCCTTGTCCTGAGGCTAAATTCTCTCTTGGTTGCAAGGTGGCTGTTGCAGTTGTAGATATCACAGCTAGGCATGACAAGGTCCAGCGGAAAAAGAGAGATCAGGTTTTCCTATGTATCTTTCTTTCTTTTTTTTTTTTTTAAGGAAAGCTTTTCCTAAAATTCTCCAGCAGATTTTCTTTCACACTTCATTGGCTTGAATTACATCCATGCCATCATCTAAACCAGTTGTTGTCAAGGGGAATAGGTTCATGACCCATCCCTGGGGCTGGAACTAAGGGAATGCATAGGCAACCAATGGTATCTGTTTTCCTCAGGCTTACTCTATCCTAAACTTCTGACTCAGAAGCTTTGCCAAAGAAAATGTATCCTCTTTCCCCCAAGCTCCCACTCCACTGTAGGAGAAGGACTGAATTTCAAAAGAATTAATGAATTTTTGTGTGTAGACTCCATTATACACTGGAAGCATAGTCAATGGGCCCATCTCTTTGGGTTGGGTGTAAGTTACAGAGTCTGGAGAGCAGTCCAGGGGTGCTGGAGATTAATTGCACAATGCATAAGAGTGATTAAGTTTAATCACTGTATTTTCTCCCCCCTCTTACAAAGAGCAGCATAAGTGGGGTTTGCCAATTGTATCAATCTGTTCCAGCTTCTAGGCCAATAGTATTTGCAGTTATGTGGCCCTGGAGTCACATTTTCTGTCACCATTAACCAAAGGAGCCACATGAGCCTAATAGAATATTCTAATACAGAAATAAAAGGTCTTACAGCTTTGCAGGTTACAGAAGAAGGACCCACACTCAGCCTATTAGCTTTTGCCTGAGACTGATTTCCTCAGACAAAGCTCCAAGCTTGGCTTTGTATCCAGAGGGAAAGAAACTGGTCAAACCAGTTTATTTTTTTAATCTTTTGTTTTCCCTTCACCATTTTTTATCTTTGAAAACATTAGACTACCATGCAGACAAAATTATGTCAAAAAAATGAAATTCAATCAAGCTGAATGTTCCAGAGACACTTAATTCAATTCCAGATATACTTTTTGAGCCCCTACTATGAGTAAAGCACAGCACTAGATATTGTGGGGAACTCACAAACTAGCAAACATGTCACCAGATACACATTTTCTGAGAACCTACCTTTGGCCAAGTACTTGGATAAGTTTAGGGGTATAAGAAGCACGAGAGCTTTCTCTGTTTCCAAGGTATACATGTGTTTGGAGTGAGACAATACAGATAAGTAAAAAATCACTGCTATAGACTGAATATTTATGACCCGTTCAAATCCACATGTTGAAACCTAATCCCCAGTGTGTTGGTATTTGGAGGTGGGGCCTTTGGGAGGTGATAAGATTGTGAGGGTGAAGCCCTCCTGAACAAGGTTCGTGCCATTATAACAGAGACCCCAGAGAGCTCGCTTGCTCCTTCCACCATGTGAGGACACAACGGGAAGATAACTACCTATGAACCAGGAAGAGGGCTCCCACCAGAGATTGAAGCTGCCAGAGCCTTGATCTTAGACTTCTCAGACTCCAGAACTGTGAAGAATACATTTCTGTTGTTTACAAGCTCGCTAGTTCATGGTAATGTGTTATAGCAGCCTGAATGGATGAAGATATCCACTGAAGTTCATTATGATATGTCAAGTTATTGCTGGTTTCTATGGCATCAAAGAGATGGCCAAACCAAGGATGGGAAGAAAGTGAGGAAGTCATTTCCAAGGAAGGGATACTTAGGTGAGTATTGAAAGGCAAATAGGGGTTTGCCAGATGACCTTGAGTCCTAATTTTCAAAAGTAGAAATAAGATATTTACACCAAAAGCTAAAAGTCAAGACATCATGTGCAAAGTTCTCTCAGGGGGCATCATGCAATCTTCAAGGAGGAAGGATCTTTTGTTCTGGGCTGTGGTGGTCGAGTGGGTTAGTAACGATTAGAAATGGGCAAAGGGCATTCCAGGCAGAGTGTGCATTGTCAGTGTGACAGAAATAAGACAAAGTGTATAACATTTTTTTTCAGTCTTTTCCACTTACCGTGTCTTCTAATGAGGAAGAATTTTTGCTTGTTGGATTAGCTCTGGGGCTTTCACAGGAAAATTCAAAGAAGCCAGGGAGGCTGACATGCTATAGATATGAAGAGTTTAGTCTAGCAAGGAGACAAAAGAACCCGATGTGGGCTCGAAGGCAACCTTGGAGTAGAAGCTGAGAGTTGGGGAGGAGAGAGACTTTGTGTCAGCCTTGATGCATGGGAAAAAATAAGGGAAAAGAATGGGGAAAAACAGGTTTTAGGATGTTTTTCTGTGTGTTGTGAGCATGTTCTCCCTTTTGGTGTTTTTATGAAACACTGCCAGAGATTTAATTAATTTTACATTTTTGGGTCTGGGTTGATGTTGCTTCAACACAGCGCTGTATTAAGATGGTGTTATATGGCATCTGGGCTTTACATGGAATTAATAAGCTAAGGTGTAAAGGTGAAAGAGCACAAGCAGAATTGGGAAGCAAGAGTCACCCTGGATGACAAAAGACAAGGCTGTTTGAAGTAGAGTCCTGGGATGGAAGTTAGGTTATTGCAGCAGTGGAGGGCTTAGACGTCAAGGTTAGGAAGTTGGTATGTGCTTCTGGATGAGGCAGAGCCTCTGAGGTTTCTGAATAGGGTGGCTCAGTGTCAGAGACAGGTTTTAGGACAATTGCACTGAAGGTGGAACCGGTGGGAAAGGGATAATGGAGTAAGAGATACCAATTAAAGAGCGTTTACAAAACCCGATGCCAAAATAATAGATTCAGAAGATTTTTCATGGAATTGATTTGCTTCTTTGAATCAACCGAGGGTTTGGGTTCATCCACACGCAGGCTTCACCAGGGCTACAAGATGAAAATGTGCTCGCCAAGCTCATTTCTACTTTTTATTTCTATTATGTAAGGAATGACGGAGGACTTACGGAGTGCTCAGGGTGGATCTGGAACATAAGGCAATAGAGCAAGTTTTATGTTGATCCCCCACCAGGTGGCTGGCACCAGGGCCTTGAGCACCGAGCTTGCCATATAATTATAGTTACCAGATCAACACAGAAGCCAGCTCCCCCCCTCCTCCCACCACCCAGATGTGGGGGTGGGGGTGGGGGCTGTAATCTAATGAGAGGCAGATGTCAGCAGGGAGCAGATGTTTGCAGCACTTTAGTTTATATCAAATTAATCATCTCCTGACTTCAAGGTGCTTCTTGGAGTCGGGGAAATTTCCCTGTAATAAATTGCTCCTGGGATTAATTTTTAAAGTGAGAATGTATATGCCACTGTCTTGAATGCTTTAGAAGAGTTCTGCCCAGAACCAGAGGAAATTTCTTTAATATGGACAAATTTAGGTGGAGGTAAAATAACCAAATCCAAACTCCTAGATCTATTTATAAAAAACAAAGAGGCTGCCTTTTTATTAATAAGATTAGCTGCTGGTGCTGCTCAGTTAGTCTGCCCACCCTTTCATTTGTTTAGCAAATAATTTTTATGGACACACTGTGTACTGAAACCACAATAGTGTGTGAAAACACAGATGCTGACCTCATGGAGCTTGCAAATCATAGTAAATAATCATGCAAATACATCTAAAATTACAAATGTAGTGAGTGCTGTGAAAGAGTTATGTGATTCTTAAAAAGTGTTAATGCAGGGTTTGATCTTAAATCTGCAAAATCTGAGAGATCTTTTCTGAGCAGGGAACAAGAGCACAGCTCTTCCTTCTCCCCTTCCTTTTCCTTTCTTTTCTCCTTCCTCTCTCCCTCCTCTCCCATCTCCTCCTTTTCCCCTCCCAATCTGCTTTCTTCCCTCCTTCATTCTCTTTCTGTCTTCCGTCCCTTGCCCTCCTTCCCTCCCTCCCTGCTACCTTCCTTCCATTCTTTTTTGTTTCTTTTCTCTTTCTTTTCTTTGCTCTCTTTTTGTCACCTTTCTTCTCTACTTTTCTTCTATTCTTTTCCCCAATCGTCCTTGAAAGCTTGTTAGGGACCCAAGCCCTGCCCTGGGTCTGGTAGGCAGTAGAGGGGTTGAACAGGGAACTGTTCAGAGTGTTCAGAGACAGGGACTTCTCTGGTGATCCAGTGGTTAAGACTTCACGCTCCCAGTGCAGGAGGCCTGGGTTCCAGCCCTGGTCAGGGAACTAGATCCGATGATGCAACTAAGAGCCTGCATGATGCAACTAAGACCCGGTGCAGCCAAATAAATAACTATTAAAAAAAAGTTCTCAGAGACAATGGGCAACTAGTTGAAATTCAGGACCAGGGGCAGGTGTTATATTGGCAGTAAATACAGGGGCTTCTGGGAGGTCACAAGAGGGGCACCAGACTCGAGCTGGGGGGTTGGACAAAGGGTGAGAAAGTGGTTGATACTTGAGATAAGTCTTGGAGAATGCTAGGGGTAAGATGAAAAGCAGAGTGGAGGACCTTGCAGGTAGAAGAAAGTTCCCGTGTTTACAAAACAAGAGAGGAAGCATGATAGGAGTGTTATATCCTGGGGAAGACAAAAAGTTCAGTATGACTGGGGTAAAATCCAGGAGATGAGATGGTTGGAGAGATGGGTAGGAGCCAGGTGGAGGAGAATGGCATAGTATTTTGTCCTGGGTGCAGTGGAGAGTCACTGAAGGTTGCAAGAAGAGAATCACATAATCCAGTCCACCAAGATCTTTTCAGGCTGTAGGGTGGTCCTGCTCACTCCTAGCAAACAGGATATCACACATCCTTACATTTGGCTTTTCCAAAACATTGTTTCAGGCTGTGAGGCCCTGGAAGTGTCTGGCAAATCCTTAGGTAGCCTCACATTCAGGAACAAAATGAAATCTCAAATGATCAGACTCTTGACTGTGTTGCAGTATCTCCTTCCCCATCTCCAAGCTCTCCATTCTACATGACCCACCCCACCCCGGTGGAGATGAGTAAACACTATTGGAACATCTTCTTAACTGCTGGGACCTTTTCATTATTGTTATGATATAAGGTAAACCACTTCCTTTTGTTTTAAATGGGTGTTGCCTTTCAAGGTATCAATATAAACATAAAAGAAATAAAATAAAATAAGCCTATAAAGGATAAAGGTCAGAAAACATCCAGGATTCAAAACCAGGGTTTTTCAACCTCAGCACTATTGACATTTGGGCTAAATAATTTTTTCTTGTGTCTTGCATTATGGGATGTTGAGCAGCATCCCTGTTCTCTACCCATTGGATGTAGCCCTGACAAGCAAAAATGTCTCTAGACAACAAAATCAGTACCCCAGAAATAAACCTGTGCATATGTGGACAATTAATTTACCACAAAGGGGCAAAGAACATACAGTGGAAAAAGGACAGTCTCTTCAATAATTGGTGTTGGGAAAACTGGACAGCCACATGCAAAAAAATGGAATGACTGTTGTCTCACACCATACACAGAAATTAACTGAAAATGGATTAAAGATGTGAATGTAAGACCTGAAACCATAAAACTTCTAGAAGAAAATATAGGCGGTATGCTATTTGACATTGGTCTTAGCAATATCTTTCTAGATACGTCTCCTCAGGCTAGGGAAACAAAAGCAACAATAAACAAATAGGACTACATCAAACTAAAAAGCTTCTGCACAGCAAAGAAAACCATCAATAAAACAAAAAGACAACCTATAAATGGGAGAAGATATTTGCAAATGATATATCCAATAAGGGGTTAATATCCAAAATATATAAAGAACTCATACAACAAAAATGAGAACAACCATATTAAAAAATGTACAGAGGAGCTGAATAGATATTTTTCCAAAAAAGACATACAGACACATGGAAAGATGTTCAACATCACTAATTATTAGGAAAATGCAAATCAAAACCACAATGAGATATCACCTCACACCTGTCAGAATGGCTATTATCAAAGAGACAAGAAATAAGTGTTGGCCAGGATGTGGAGAAAAATCTTATACACTGTTGTTGGAAATGTAAATTGGTGCAGCCACTATAGAAAACAGTATGAATGTTCCTCAAGAAATTAAGAATAGAATTACCATATGATCCTGCAATCCCACTTCTGGGTATTTATCCAAAGAATATGAAAACACTAATTCAAAAAGATATATGTGCCCCTATGTTCATTGCAGCACTGTTTACAACAACCAAGGTATGGAACCAACCTAAGTGCCCATTGATGGATGAATTGATAAAGACGATGTGGTGTATATATATACAATGGAATACTACTCAGCCATAAAAAAGATGAAAACTTGCCATTTGTGACGTGGATGGACCTTGAGGGTATTAAGTGCTAAGTGAAATAAATCAGATGAAGAATAACAAATACTGTATAGTTTCGCTAATATGTGGAATATAAAAACTAATAAACAAACAAAAGTAAATAAAACAAATAAAGAAACCAAACCAAACACATAGATACAGAGAACACAGCGGTGGTTAACAGAGGGGGAGGGGTGAGTGGGAGGGTGAAATGAGTGAAGAGGATCAACTGTATGGTGACAGATGGAAACTAAATTTTTGGTAGTGAGCATGCTGTATGGTATACAAAGTAGAAATAGAATGTTGTACACATGTAACTTATATAATATTATAAAGCAGTGTTTCCTCAATTAAAAAAATTTCACCGTGTACATGTACCACTTTTTCGCTGTCCATTCATCCATTGATGGACACTTTAAAAAAATAAAAAGAATGTCTCTAGATATTGCCAAATGTCCCCTGGGGGGCAAAACCACCCCCTGCTGAGAATCATTCTTCTAAACTGTACAGTTGGAAGTTTTGTAGATAGTTTAGTAGAAATTCAGATGCGATTTAGCCAAGGTATGCTCAGCAAATTCTTCCCATGTTTAGAGTCACATCAGGAAAGACCTTGGTGGCATCTGATGTTAAATGAATTCTGCATTGTCTCCAGAAGCACATCTCCCCAGTCTCAGGCCCCTGCTAATTATTAGACCACCTCTTTCTTTCATCTCCAAATGCCTTTAATGTGTTATTGTGGCACAGATCCTACTTTCTCTCCAATTACATGATCAGATGGACCTTTTTCAATTTGGCTTTCAAAGCTGGTTACTCCTAGGAGACAGCTTTGCTAAAAGCATTTAATGATCAGAGAGGTAGCCAAGCCATAGAGGTGCATATCTGCTGGGATGAGCAGAATGGGGACGCCGTCTGGGGTTCTGTCCATCTTCGAGGGCTGCCACATCTACCATTCCTCCCCAAGTGGGGCCCGCTGGCTTTATTTCGGTTTTGCCTTTCAGATTTCTGTTTGATATAATGCCAGCAGCGACGTTTCCCAGGCAATATGGGAGGCTGCTTTTCCCCAGCTAGGTTTTGTGTGCTGCAGTTCGGTCTCACATATTAAAATGATGATGTTTTGGAGTCACCACTAGGCTGCTGGCTAGACTTTAAGCCCCCTGAGAACAAGAACACTGTCCTTTTTCTCTTTTTTTTCCAGTGCTTATATATGCTCTCACACCTTAAGGGATGCTAAGAGGCACCCTGCTGGGTGCTTAACATGGATGTCTTCCAGAACATGTGTGAGCCTTGGACTTGACACATTTGGCAGCTCTGTGGGGAGTCTCTGTATTCTGAGCCTACACTGTGGATGTGAACCCATATTTTACCTGGAATCTTCAGCCGGGAGATTGTATGCTATTTTTAACAGTGTCCCTTTTTTTTTTTTTTTCTTCCCAACTTCGTTCTTTAACAAGGTCGTGTCATTATCAGTTATTTAATATTTCTAAAATTAGAAGCAGTTTCACCGCTGTGGCAGCTTCAGCTTTAGGCCAGACTCTTTGAGCCTCTCCTCACACTAGGGCTATTGATACAGGTTAGTGCTGAGGCTTCCTGCTCCTTCTTTTTCTAGCTTAGAGTGAGTTCAAAATTCAGCCAGGCTAAACTTTTTGCTCTCCTTTGGTCAGGCTTTTCACTTATTAAGGAATTGAAATCACCACCCTTAAGCCAGGGGATTGAGATTTGGCTGCCTGGTGGGTAGTCAATGCTCTGTATTCAGTGATCTCATCCAAGTAGCTCAAGATAGCCCGCTGCCCGGCCTAGAGAACAGGCAAGGCAGAGAAAGGGGGGAATAATAATGATTCCTTCCCAAGCAGCCCTTCCTGCTTCTTCCTAATAAAGCAACCGTGAGTTCTGGGTATCATCAGGAGGAGGCAAAGTGACAAGCAAATAGAAGAAAGAGAAGGGAAGATGCAGACTATTCATCACCCGCAGTGTGCCAGTCCCTGTGCTAAGGGATAGAGAGACCATTATAAATGACGTGGGCCTGCCCTCACCAAACTCCTGGTCCACATGCAAAGGGGAGACTGGGAGTAAAAGCTGGAGCATGATTTACACCTATCCAGACGGTTTCCCCTTAGCACTTCCTAGAATATAAAGAATTTTTGACTATCTTTTTTTGTTGTTTTTTGCGGTACTTGGGCCTCTCACTGTTGTGGCCTCTCCCGTTGTGGAGCACAGGCTCCGGATGTGCAGGCTCAGCGGCCATGGCTCACGGGCCCAGCCGCTCTGCGGCATGTGGCATCTTCCCGGACCGGGGCACGAACCCGTGTCCCCTGCATCGGCAGGCGGACTCTCAACCACTGCGCCACCAGGGAAGCCCTATAAAGAATTTTTGACTATCTTATGTAATCTCTATGTTGCATGGGTACCATTACTATCCCCATTTTGTAGAGGCAAAAACTGAGGCTCAGACAGGTTAAGTAACTTGTCCAAGGTTACTTTACTGATAAGGGACAAAACCAGGGCCGGAATGCAGATCTTCCAACTCTTAACTTGGAAAAGTTCCATATTCCCACCTGCACCCATCTTCTCTCCTCCACCCAACAAGTCCTCAGTGAAATCTCACTATTGAGCTCCTGGCAGAGTTTATGGGTCCTTGTGCCATGTCTAAAGACAATAACTACTCCTCTTTCCACAAGGCTCCATGTAGGCTGAAGAATCATTAATTAGATGTGCTGGAAATCCACAGTCCACCTTCAAGGGCAGCTTTAAAGTAGAGTCCTCAGGGCAGTTATTGATTAGCCTGTTTCCATTTTCCATTGTGGAGTACAATTCTCAATACACCTACAACCTGGATGAATTATTTAACCTAAGTTACAGAGATAAAAGAAAACCTGTCCACCATCAACTGGCATGCAAATGTGAGCTGTGATTCATGTAATTAGTATCATGCCTAGAACAGTGTACTTAGAAAATATTGGTTTTATATGGGATGAATAAATAAAAGGCTTACTGCCAAGACATTTACTCAAAGTGGAAAACCTCAGTGGCTCAACTAGGCATATTGTTCACATCATACCAAAAAAACAGCCTCACTGATTTTTTTTCCCCCAATGGAACTGGCCCAGTGTTGAGCGTGTATCTGGGACAATTAGAGATTATGTGGGATTTTAGATTTGGTACATGGCCCAGTTAATGCACATGACCTCTAATTACTGTGTGGGATAGTGAGAAAAAATCCAAGGGTTATAGACTCAGAAGATTTGGGTTAAATCCTAGTTCTGCCTCCTACTTGGGTCAATCATTTAAATTCTTGGAGCCCCAGTTTCCTCCTCTGTAAATGGAGATAACATCAACAGAGAACTCAAGTATTGGTTGGTGAGTATATGCTGGCAATGACTGTGGAAATGCACTGTCCACCATCACCTGGGATGCAAGTGTGAGTTGTGATTCATGTAATTAGTCACCTGTGTCCTCATCAATGTTGAAAGAGTGGAACGAACAGCCAGCTTTCTGATTATGGTGTTAATAATCATGAATAGTAATTAATTTGAAGTGGCTTGGGTCCTTGCTCAGGTATGTCACCCATCGAAACTGGAGGAAAACCTCCCTGAGTGCTGTTGGAAGGCCATGTGGATTCCATTCGAACTTTGGGGCCCCCATGGTTATTTTGGAATCATCGCTGGCTGAAAGCATCTGAGTGAAGAGCTTTGATATTCTCCTGCACAATATGTTCAATCAGAGGATAAAGGACAACTGACTTCACTGAAGCCAAACCAGAGCTGTGTGCTGAGTTGCAGTTTGCCTGTGTGTTCAGATTCTTTTCTACAGTTACCTCCAAATGGGAGATGAAATGGATGCTTCTGACCCTTAACAGAACCCTACTTGCTGAAGGGTAGCCAGAAAATGAGGAGGAGCTGTCATCCTCCTGGGGTTTGTTCTAACACCCCTTTCCCTTGGCAGACATATGGGTGAAGAACTCTGCCGCAAAGACTACAACAATACAAGTTTAGGAAGTGGAGACAGGGTTTGACCAAATCCACGCCCCCCAGTGCCTCATTTTTAGGAAATTGGACATCAGAATGGAATAAGAACGGAAGCAGACATATTCCAAGATGTAAGCCCCCTCCTTATTTCTATTTAAAAAGTTAACCTTTAATCTCCTTTGTACCTCGAATTTTCTTTTCCATAGAAGCTTTGTCTTTGCTATCATTTCAGCAGTTTTTATCCCTGCTAGCTGCTACCTCTGCTCCACTCGATCAAGCTAACCTGGATGATGCGTGAGCTATTAAGAGAACACACTGTTTCCTTGGGGAGTCATTTGTTCCCGTGATCACTGATAATAGAAAGTCCTTTTCTGGGCTTGATGCTAATGACTTCTCACTCCAGACTGGGTGCATTTTCTCCAATTGTTGGTTATTCTCGAGCTATCACCGCAGACTTGTAGAAGCAAGGGTGGAATATGCTTCGTGGACCCATTCTGTGCTCTGTTTTGATTATTGTCAGCAAGGTGGATAAGGCAATAGAAGTGAATGGGTGTTGGGTAATCCTATTCATGAATAGACAAAGAAAACATGAAGTGCTTCTATTTTCCTTGTTTGGAATTCAGAATGGATTTATAAACAAACAACGAGAAGGTGTCACTAGACTTTACCACTTCCCAATTCAAATCTAAATTTGAAACGTGAGATTTCTCATAGGCACCGTGAGAAATATTTTTTAACTCCTTAAATGTTTAAAATTGAGTTAATATTATCCCTCATACACTGTTTGTTCCTCAGGGGAGCCATATTGTTTCTGTCAGCCCAGTTTAAAGTTCCAGAATTTTCTATACCAGAAATTTCTATAACTCTTTCTTTCTCATTCTGCATATAGGGTGTCTAATTCTTCTACCTGTGTTTTTGTAGTTCTTAATTATTTTTGTCCTCTAATTTCTACCTACCTAGGTGTGATCACTATTATCTTGCTTTGAGTCACCTGAAAGGGCTTGTAACTGATCACCATGGCCCCAAGCTCACTTGACTTCACTCAGTCCTGGATCCAATTTTGAGATCAGTGTTCTGAAAGCAATATACCATTCCCTGCTCCAAACCATCACTGACTGCTCATTTCTAGTAAATAAAGGCCATGTGAGGTTTAAAGTCATTTGTAACCTGCCCCAACCTACTCATATCTTTCCAAGACTTTCCCCCTCCATTCCCTCTAACATCCAGCTGCACTGATTCATTCATCCCTTAAAATAGCTTTCTACTTTTTGTCTCCACCTCTATGCCCATTCTGTTACCTCCTTCTGGGCTTCCATACCTTTACGTCCTAATGTGTACTTTTGAGTGCCTCTTTTTAATTCTTTAATAGTCAACGCAGAGTGGACTTCCCTGGTGGCGCAGTGGTTAAGAATCCACCTGCCAATGCAGGGGACATGGGTTGTGGAGCCCTGGTCCGGGAAGATCCCCCATGCCACAGAGCAACTAAGCCCATGCGCCACAACTACTGAGCCTGAGCTCTAGAGCCTGCAAGCCACAACTACTGAAGCCCGCACGCCTAGAGCCCGTGGTCTGCAACAACAGAAGCCACCACAGTGAGAAGCCCGTGCACTGAAACAAAGAGTAGCTCCCGCTCGCTCCAACTAGAGAAAGCCCGCAAGCAGCAATGAAGACCCAATACAGCCAAAAATAAATAAATTAATTAATTAAAAAAAAGTCAACGCAGAATGATGTATCATAGTCATATGCATATCTTTTTTGTCTCCCCACTGGACAATGAGATCATAAAGGACAGAGCTATGCCTTATATATCTTTACACTCTCCACAATGCTTAACATAATGCCTTATCATGGGTTCCATCCCTGGTCGGGGAACTAAGATCTTGCATGCCACCGCGGCACAGCCAAAAACAAACAAACAAAACCAAAACAAACATAATAACTTATACAGAATACACTGTCAATAGGTATATTTACTGAATGAATGAATGAATGAATGTGTAAATAGAGACAGAATCAACATATTGTTTAGACTTTGGACTACATCATACCCTGAAATATAGTGAATGGAAACGTTTGCAAAATGAATTGATATTTTCAGTGTGCAATAGAATTGAGAATTTTAGATCTTTCTAGTCTCATCAAGGCCAGAGCTCCCTACTGTTCTCTTGCTTATTCCTTCCTCATTTTCATTTCCTTGGACACTTACCCCTTCACCATCTCAGAAATACAACGTGCTATATAGAAAAAAATTTTAAAGCTGTTGGCATTTAAAGATTTGTGGCAATTAAATCCCTTCTCCATGAACTCTGCCAAACTGTCTCAGCTATTCAAACACAGCCTGTAAATAAAGACGACTCTTTGTGATCAGATAATGGGCAAAACCATGCAGTGGGTCACTCTAGCCAAAGCCATCACTGAAACAAGTCAGCAGTCTCCTGGAACCTTATCCTTTTCACTGCTTTTACATTGACATCCTCACATTCTAGAAAACTGGCCTCCTCCTGATGTTTTGGAAGAGTGCAGGGTCCTACAATGCAGATCCAGTAGTCACTGGGACATGTATGGACATCTGTACAAGGGTATATTATACGTGAAAGCATGGCTCTTTTCATGTATGGGTTAGTTTTACCCCAAAGTTTCCAAGATCTTTTGAGGCAGAGAGAAAATGCAATTCTCAATTTATTCCTGCTTTAAAAAAGGGACCGAGTCCAAGGACTCCGAGGTTTGGTTTGGATGAACACCCAGAAGTTGGGATGACTATCTGAAGCTCTTGCATCTGCAAATTTGGGCTGGATCAACTGAGGACAGGCATTGTCATGACATTTCCAATACTCCACAGTGCCATTCAGGCTGGAAAGGGGCATCTCCTTCACCATAATACATTAAAATTGGGGGAACTTGAAGAATAAACAGGAAAAGTAGGGAGAGAAGAAGGGAAAGTTTGATTTCTTTAAGTACTGACAATCTTTCATTGTCTCCAAAGTTGTGATTATACTGCTTATAGCTGGGTCAGGCTATGACATACAAATGTTATGGGTTAATAATGGGCAACTTTACAATAGATCTGCAGATCCACAGAACTTGAGAGCTAAAGGAGGACCTTGGGGACCTTCTAGTCAAACCATCTTTTTATACAGATTATAAAGCTGAGGCTTGGAGAGAAGAAATGGCTTGCCAAGGACGCAGAGAGTAGAACTGGGATTCATTCCAGAGTCCTGACATTTAGTCAACATGGTTATTCTAAATCATTACCCAGTCAGTTCTATTGTAGCACATCTAGATGGATTCAATGGGCTGTGATCAGAGTAAGGCTGAGTTTTACCAAAGTTCTCATTTTTATTTAAACTGACTTGATTTTTGTCAATTCATTTGTCGAATGAGGGCTTAAAGGGTGGGATGGATTAATAAAGTATGGGAATTTTCATCAGGGGCCAGTAGGACAGTCATTGCTGACATTCATTTGCTGGGAAGGAGTATTATTGAGAGTTCTGAGCCTTGAGGGGAAATGCTTTCCTTCATAGTGGAATATGGCCTCCAAAGATTGGAGGAAAAAAGCTCATTTAACCAGAATCCAATTTAGGAAAGCATATGTCACCAACCAGAGAACTAACCAAGCAACCAGCCAACCAGGAAATAAAGGAAATGGCACAGGGTGCCTGGAATCTTTAATTGAGCAAGGGCTGGAAAGTTGGGGAGTCTTGAGTCCAAAGCAAGAAGAGAGTTGCAGGCAAAAGAGTTGGCCAGAGGGTCCCCAAAGGCAAGTTGCTTCTGTACATAAACCTGTGGTGATAGCCATATTTTAAAGCTCTTTCATGCGCTTCATTTTTGGTTTCTAATAGTTTCAGAATCTTCTTGATGGAAGAAATTTTATGTGTTTGTGAAACTCAGTTTTCTAATTTACCGATGCAGTATATCTTTCAAATCTTACTAGCCTGAAAAATTAGATTTACACACAGGATTATTAGTGATGTTTAAGTCTATCATGATAAAAAATCACACAGCAGGAGGAGCAAATTTTAAACAACCCTAGACAAGTGTGTTGAAGTCCACCCAAGATGAAGACTCTTTAACTATAGACCTTGCACAAGAAGGGAATCAGGATTACTTAGTTTAGTTAATTGCCTTAAGGTAAGTAAGGCATTTTCACCTCTTCCCCTATATGTATATTTTTTAATTTGGGAGTGATATCGAATGTATTAGATGATTGATTCAGTATCCAAGAAGTCTCAAGTCTGAAGCTGTGAACAGAGAAGTTAACTAACACAAAGACATAAAGCAGTATGTTCTTTGATCAATGATCAAGGTTCTAATATACTGCATGATTTTACTGTGGAAAGTCAAATTATACACTAATTAATCCACTTATGACTTGAATAGGAAGTGGACACATATTTATGGAAAAAGAGGGAAAATTTTAGTAATTATAGGCTTAAAAGTTTCTTCCTAGGCAAAAGTCTCAGACAGTTCATGAAAGAGATAGATTGTAAAGCTTAGGGGCCAGAATGGGTCCACTGAGACCTGGTCATGCTAGACTAACTTCTTTTTCAAAACAGGTTAACAGGGGAAATGCTATAGACATAATGTGTCTGCATTTCAGTTTTTCCGATGTGTCTGTACTTCACTGAAGACTATAGAGTCCTACAGACGGAAGGAATGATAGGCATAATGTCATCCCAAACTTTTCTGATCTTATGAAGATGATGGTAGCTGATGCTACAATTAAACTGGACAACAGATCATCAATGACCACTCTCAGAACTGATTAATGCATGGATGGAAACCTGGCACTCTATATGATGCTTTTCTTGGTAGTTTCCAGTTTAACATTTTATATTAGAAGATTTATTGAGCAGTATTATACATGGCAATTTGGGGTTGGTATCCAATAAGGTGATAAAGGAATCAGTATCTGAGATTCCCCAAGTCTGAAACCATGGGGGAAATATTGAAAGAAATGTAATAGGGATAGATGTAAAGTGCTGGCGAAAATATTGAAAGTAGAAGGTGGGAAAGAAATGGCTGACATAGCAGACAGCACAGTGTGATGGCTCATTTTATCAACTTAACTGGGCAATGGGGTGACCACATATTTAGTTAAACATTATTTCTAGGCGTGTCTGTGAAGGAGCTTCTTCTGGTTGAGATGAACATTTAAGTCAGTAGACTGAGCAAAGCAGATTACCTTCCCCAATGAAGGTGGGCCGCATCCAATTCTTTAAAGGCCTGAATAGAATAAAAAGCTGAGTAAGAAGGAATTCTCCCCCTCTGCTTTGCTGTCTTTGAGCTGGGACATCAGTCTTCTGCCTTCAGACTCGGATTCAGACTGGAACTTAAACCAATGGCTCGCCTGTTTCTCAGGCCTTTGAATTTACACTAGAACTATGCCATCAGCTCTCTCCCGCCACCCTGACTAATAACAGCTCCCTCCTTCACACACACAAAAAAGACAGGTGGAGAGGTGGAGGATGCTAAACTTCATATAAATCAAGAGAGTCAATGACTAGAGCACATCTTTGGTCTAGAACAAGCAAGGCAATATCTTACTTATTACTCTGATCAGATTATAGAGTATCATGTTCAGTCCTGGTAATCCCAATATAGGTGGAAAAAGGTCAAGCAGGAGGAAGTCCAGAAGGAAACAACCAAGGCAGATGATGCATCCAAAGTCATGCCAGTAAAAAATAGTCCAAAGAACTGAGGGTGTTCTTTCAGGGAAAACATTTCAGGGAAGGATATAACAGCTGACTTCAAATTCTCAAATGCTATCAGCAAGAAAATGAATGATACTCCTTCAGTGTGATTCCAGGCAGCAGTGCCATAGAATGAACATTTTAAGGAGAAAGAATTTAACCCAATCTAAGGAATCACTTTCTAAAGATGGACTAGACTGAAATGAGAGTATAAGCTTTCTTCATGGAATCCATGTGACATTAAGTGCTGGGTAGCTTGGGTTTCCTGGTAAGAGTAAGATTGGCATCAGTTATCTTGAAGATGCTTTTCAATGCTTTTTTAATCTATGAAATTGCTTTTCGTAGGGAAAGTGATGGTTATTCAAGCAAATAGTATAATGTGATAAAATACTTATACTATTTAATAGAAGACACTTTTCAAAGGACTTAATTCATTTATAAGCAAACTGTTAACATCCACTTCTGAAGTAGGTTCCCTATGAAACGTTCTGTGTTAATACTTTTTAGTTACTTTAGTTTAAATGCCTATGTCTTTTTGAAAGTAACATAAAGGATTAAAAAATATTGTAACATAGATTTTTCACTAATTCAAGCATTTTTAAAAAAATTAGCCTGAATGAACGCACTGTTCTGAACATGTGAACCACAGGTACTAGAGAAAAAGTAATAATAAAAACAGCAGCTTAGCTTGGTTGAAAGTGCTTACCATGTGCTGGTTATGGTTTTAAGCATGCATTCATTCATTGACATGAATTTACTCTCTTAATCTTCATAGCAACGACAAGAAGTAGCTACAATTATTATTTCCATTTCTACAGATAAAGAAACTAAGCCATAGGGAGGTTAAACAATTTGTCCCAGGATATACTGTTTTTTTTTTAATTTTTATTTTATTGAATTATAGTTGATTTACAATGTTGTGTTAGTTTCTGGTATACAGCAAAGTGACTCAGCTTTATGTATATACATATATTCTTTTTTAATATTCTTTCCCATTATGGTTTATTACAGGATATTGAATATCATTTGCTGTGCTATACAGTAGGACCTTGTTGTTTATCCATTCTACGTATAATAGTTTGCATCTGCTAGTCCCAAACTCCCAGTCCATCCCTCCCCCACCTTCCTTTCCCCTTGGCAACCGCAAGTCTGTTCTCAATGCCTGTGAGTCTGTTTCTGTTTTGTAGATATGTTCACTTGTGTCATATTTTAGATTCCACATATAAGTGATATCATATGATATTTATCGTTCCCTTTCTGACTTACTTCACTTAGTATGATAATCTCTAGTTGCATTCATGTTGCTGCAAATGGCATTATTTCATTCTTTTTTATAGCTGAATAGTATTCCATTGTATATATCAGGATGTATTGTTAATCAGAAGCAAAGCTAGAATTCTTTTTTCTTTTTTTTTTCAAAGCTAGAATTCTGACTCCAGAGTCTACATTCTTATTACCACAATATTTCTTTTTAGGAAATTTTCGATTTTACAGAGTTCCATTTAAAAGTAAACCTTGGAATCTCTGCATGTGTTCCTTGGATACCCTACACGTGGACAGCCTCATAAAAAGTATCAACTGTGATGGTAGAGAAATGGTTTTGTTGCTTGAGCTCACACTTCCATTGAGACAGGTATGCAGGTCGAACATCTCTGTGATCTAGTAATTAGTTGATGTTTCTAAGTAATCCCCAAAGAATATTGCCTTTGCAGGCTGCAACTTGAACTTTTTGGGTGCTTTGCTTCTAATATTGGACCGATTAGAACTCATCTGAGCTGCATCTGTCTTGTGAAATTTGACTTCATTAGACCTGAACTCAGATCCTAACTCTGTTTCTTACAAGGTATATGGATTGGGGCAAATTGACTATACCAGGTGACAGCTTCCAACTTGTGAAATGGATACCTACTTTGCAGAGTTTTGGTGAAGAATCAATGAGATATTATGTATAAACTTCCTTGTAAAGATGTGACACATAAAATAAGTATTCTAGAAGTGGGACTTCCTTTTTTTTATTTGATAAATGCTATATATTCTACTTAAAATTTTTTTGATACTGCTGGTTGAGGGAAAAGTTTCTCCTTGTAATCTGAGTTTCTGTTTGAAGATAAGAATCACATTGAGAATGGCTTCCAAATAGTTCGTCAAGTTTAAATAGGCTCCTGTGTGCCTCCAGTGGGGAGTTAGTTGCATTCCAATGCCATGTGTAACTGGGGATTTTTCATGCTTTGCACAAACATTACAGTGCATCTTAAATTTCCCCCATTATAGGTATTAATGATATGATTGTGTTTTAGACCTGGCCATGTGAAATACACTTTCCACGAGGTGCCCAGTCTTTCCATAAACATATTGGGCACCTATTATGTTCTTGCCTCAGAGTAACATGAGTAACATGCTTATGGAGTAGGCAAAAGCTCTAGAATACAGTGTAAAAAAAGATTACATTACAAAGTGCTTTGCAAACATGGAGAAGAAATAAGGGCAGAAGAAGGGAAATCCTTCTACCTACAACAAACTCAAGTATTGTGTGTGGGTTCATGACATAGATGTATATATTTGTCAAAATTCATCAAATGATACACCTAAGATTCGTACATGTCACTGTATAGAAATTTTACCATATTTCCAATGTTTTCTAATGTATTCTTCATCTCATTGAGTTCTTTAGCTCTAAAATTTCTGTTTGGTTCTTTTTCAGAGTTTCAATCTCTTTGGTAAAGTATTCCTTCTGTTAATTAATTTTCTCCCTGAGCTCATGGTACCATCTTTCTGAGGTTTCTTGTAGCTTGTTGGGTTTCTTCATGACAGCTATTTTGAATGCTCTATAAGTTTTAGCAATATGCCATAACTGAAAGTTTGGTTTCTGGAGAACTGTCATTCTCTTTTCCAAAAACACGAATTCATAAAGATATATGCACCCCTATGTTCATCACAACATTATTTTTCTTAACATTTTCAAAAATTAATAAACTCTATTTTTATGGAAGTTTTATATTAACAGCAAAATTGAGCAGAAAGTGCAAAATTTCCCATTTACCCATATGTGCCCAGCCTCCCGCATTACCAACATTCCTCACCAGAGTGGTACATTTGCTACAGTCCATGAGCCTACAGCGACACATCATTATCACCCAAAGGCCATAGTTTAATACATTAGAGTTCACTCTTGGTATTTTACACACCGTGGGTTTGGACAAATCACCACAGCATGATTTACGATAGCCAAGATATAGAAATAATCTAAGTGCCTATCAGTGCATGAATGGATAAAGAAGATGTGATGTGTATGTATACACACACATACACACACACACACACACAATAAAATACTACTCAGCAGTAAAAAAAGAGAAATCTTGCCATTTGTAACAACATGGATGGACCTTGAGGTTATTATGCTAAGTGAAATAAGATGGAGAAGACAAATACTGTGTGATTTCACTCATGTGGAATATAAAAAAAAACAACCAAGTAAAGTCAATGAACAAACCAAACCAAAACAAACATGTAGATACAAAGAACAGAGTAGTGGTTACCAGAGGGGTTGGGGGTGGAGGGAGGGTGAAAGATGTAAAGGGAGCCAACTATATGATGATGGATGGAAACTAAACTTTTGGTGGTAAGCATGCTATAGTGTATACAGAATTAGAAATATAATGTTGTGCACAAGATGCTTATATAATTTTATAAACCAATGTTACTTCCAAAAATTTAATTAACTAAAAAATTTGACCTTAAAAAAAAAAGAGAAAACACTGAATTTTAAGCTTCTCTTTCTTCATCAATGAAACCAAAACCTGGAGCCATATTTGTAAAGCATAATGCCTATAGATAGCATTGTTCTGTTAGGGACAGCAATCCTTCAAAACAGGAACATTTCTCCAAAACAAAGAGGTCATATACTTAATTTATAAAAATCTCACGCAACTCACTAATAAGAAACCACTGAAACTTCAATAGAGAAATGGGAAAAAAAATAAGTGAACTTAAAAATTTAAAAAGGCAGTAACATAGCCAGTAACCATGAAATAATTTTCCAACTCTTTTCTAAAATAATGATAAAGTAATCTCTTCTGAGGACTTACAAGTTTTATATGCATAATCTCAATTAATATAGATGATTAATAAACTTGCCGAACAAATTCAACCTCACCAGTATTTTAAAAAGGACAATTAAAATAATAACTTACAGTTTTTTCTAACAAAATAATGAAGTTTCAAAAAGTATAACAGTGCTGGGTAGAGTGTGATTGAATAATCACTCCCAAATATTTCCAGTGGGATATAATTTATTACCACTTTTTGGAAAGTGTTTTTGCCATATGGCTTAAGAGTTTAAGAAGGAAATATACTCTTAGAATTAGTAATTCCACTCTGGGATCTTTTATAGGAAATAGTCAAAAGTATACAAAAGTGCAACTATAAAAATGTTCATGCTGGACTTCCCTGGTGGTGCAGTGGTTAAGATTCTGCACTTCCACTGCAGCAGGCATGGGTTCAATCCCTGGTCAGGGAAGTTCTGCATGCCGCATGGTGCGGCCAAAAAAAAAAAAGTTCATTCCAACATTCTTTATAATTTCAGTAAAACTGAAAACAATCTGAACGTCTACTATAAAAAGTTGGTAAATGGCTTAATGGAGTGTACTCACATATTGGAGTAATGGAGCCCTGTCCATTTCCTTTCCTGGGGTCCCTAATTGTCATCTGATCACTGATCAAGGTACCCGAGGGGTCCAAAGAGAGGGGAACTTTTCATCTTCTTGTTCTGCCCTGGAGAGTAGGGAAACAATTAAGGCCAGATTTACAGGTTGTCTTCTAAGCTTTTGTGCATTTCCAAGGGACAGAAACGTCTTACAGGGAGAAAGGCTGATGGTTAGGCAGGCATGTTTTCATGTATTTCCTTTATGAATCCCTTTCTCCTTCTTTTCCTCGTTCTGTCATCCTTCCTCTTGTCACTTCCTCTCCCATCTTTCTCCTTACCAGGTTCTCTGGGCACTGAATGAATCCTAGGACTTAGGAGAGGGCGCCTGGTCTATGTCTGTATGAGGAAAGCATGTGGGTTATCGCAAATGTTGGGACCCCTTCGCTGTGCTCCTCCAGGCCCCTGTACACAGTTCTGTCACTCTGTATTGTACTACCTGCTTTTTCCACTAATTCCTTGAGGACAGGAATGTTGCCTTATTCATCTTGGTGACCCTAGATTTAATATATGAAATTAAATATGTTAATTTCATATATTATATTGAGAGATTATATAAAATAGTGGTTTAGTTCTGTATTCAGACTACCTGGGTTTTCATCTTGGCTTTGCCATTTCTTAGCTGTCTGACTTTGATAACACACTTATCTGTATCTCAGTTTCTTTATTTGTAAAATGGGATTCATCAAAGCTTCTAAACTTATGAAGTTACTGTATTAAATGCGTTAACACATGTAAAGTTCTCAGAACAATGCCTAGAGGATTGTAAACCCTCAGTAAACGTTGGCTGTTACTATTCTTTTTATAGAAAAATTGCTCTGTTGAGATAAACATAGCCTTCCTGGTCAATGAGCTCTAATCACCAGATAATCAATAAGTTTGCCTTGGTGACACAGAAACGCACATTATTTATCATTTGGAGTTCATTCCAAGTGTTTGCCACAGTGTCTGGTAAATAGTAGGTGCTCATTACGTGTTTAATGAGTAGATAAAAATATGGATGGGTTGTAGACATAAAAAGGGGAGAAGTGGGCTTCCCTGGTGGTGCAGTGGTTGAGAGCCCGCCTGCCGATGCAGGGGACATGGGTTCGTGCCCCGGTCCGGGAGGATCCCACATGCCATGGAGCGGCTGGGCCCGTGAGCCATGGCCACTGAGCCTGCGCGTCCGGAGCCTGTGCTCCGCAACGGGAGAGGCCACAACAGTGAGAGGCCCGCGTACCACAAAAAAGAAAAAGGGGAGAAATTTGTAGCTGTTGTAACAAACATAGTGCCTTGTTTTTGGTGTCTCAATGACTATGGAAGTTCTCTGGTTTGAAATTGGACATATCCCATCTTTTAGGGGGAGGCCACGTGGCGTAACGGGAAGAGGCAAGGGGATGGAGTCAAGTGATTTGGCTCTAAACTGGGCTGTGCCACTTAGAAGCTGTGTGACTTCAGACAAGTCACCTAACTGCTTTGGTCCTCTGTATTCCCCTTTGTAAGACAAGGTTAACATTCCGCACCTCTTGGAGCTGTTATTTTATTGCTGTTATTGTTGTCTCACTTTGTTTTTTGTTTTATGTGCACAGTCTTTATTTCAAAGATTTGTTAAAATACCATTGGTTTATTCCTCAGAGCAAGCGCAATGTCCATGCTCTGCAGAAACTTAGGAACTGTTACAGAACTTTACAGAAAAGAGGACAACACTTTAGCTGAAGCCTGCCTGCTGACCATGGAACTGAATACGGTCAGGTGTGTAGATCACTTACTATAGTGTATCTATTTATTTATTTATTTATGGCTGTGTTGGGTCTTTGTTTCTGTGCGAGGGCTTTCTCTAGTTGCGGCAAGCGGGGGCCACTCTTCATTGCGTTGCGCGGGCCTCTCACTGTCGCGGCCTCTCTTGTTGCGGGGCACAGGCTCCAGACGCACAGGCTCAGTAGTCGTGGTTCATGGGCCTAGTTGCTCCGCGGCATGTGGGATATTCCCAGACCAGGGCTCCAACCCATGTCCCCTGCATTGGCAGGCAGATTCTCAGCCACTGAGCCACCAGGGAAGCCCACTCTAGTGTATTATAGTTATTCTTATTTCAGACTCTTTTATGTTGGTTCACAGGCTCAGTGGTGAGGCTCCTGAAATCTAGTTTTCTGTCTGATAAACAGTGAAGATTGGTGGTCATGAAGCTCTCAGAGGTGACACGTAACCAAGAACAGGGAGGTTACTCAAATCAGGTGTTATTGAATATCAACATGGAAAGAAAATTCGTTACATATGGACTTAACGAAAAGTACGCCCTAATTTACATCAAGCTGATCCACGAAGCTGCTCCTGGGAGTATGTCTGGAATTGTCTGTGTGATGCATTATATCAGAGATTGTATTCTGATTATATTCCTTTAATTCAATCAAAGGGGTTGCCTTGGGCTGACCTATAGTAGATTGTGACATCAAATCATTGTCTGGAGCTAATACATAGAATACAAATGGGGTTTTGTCTTTTGACTTAAGAAGCAAAAACATTTTATTGAAAATACCTGCAACAAGGTTGTTATCTAGAATTGTTTGGCTATTTGGAGTGTCCAGGGCTGTCTAGACGGGATTCCGATTTGCAGTTTTTGCTTTCATCAAATACTTCTGTAAGCACTCACTGTGTGCCAGGTGATGTGTGAGGTGCTAGGGACCCAAAGATGAACAAAATACAGTCATATTCTGGCTTGAAGCGGCTCACTCTCATGTAGGAGAAAAACATTAATCTTTAAAAATGTAGTTGTATCCATGTTCTAGCAGAGATGTGTGGAAAGTGCTATGAGGCACAGAAATATGAGCAATTATTCATCCCGGAGCATTACAGAGAAGGTGGGACTTTGGGTGGCTCTTGAAGGACAAATGGGGGCTGACCAGAGAAATTAGAGAGGGGTGTCATTCCTGAGAGAGAAAAGAGCACTGGCTGAAGGAGCATGGAGTGGAGACATCCACCATGTGGGTGATCAGAGCCCAGAGAACATGGCGGAGTGGTGAGAGAAGGGTGAGGTTGTTACTGACCAGGGTTCTTGGCCTTCCCCAAGAAAGGCCTTCCTCTTAGGAATTGATAAGAGGCCAGACAAGAAGTTCAGGCACAGCTTTACTGGGGCCCCAGTGCAGAAGTGGGGGGAGCGAAAACAAGTAACAGGTTCCCTTGCTCTCTCCCTGAGGGTGGGGTGAGCTGCTTCCTTATATAGGGTGAGGGTAGGGGTGTGTCCAGGTGTTGGGCTGAGGGGGGGCTTAGATGGTTTGCCCACCCCTTTGGTGGTGTTGAGTGCAGGGGGCATGTGCAGTACCCTGCTTTTGCCCCTGACACCCTGTTTTTGCTCCTGGCTCTTCAGAAGTGGCAGTTGAGTTTTTGGTAATTTTCTGTCTTGTCCATAATTTGCCCCAAATGCCCATGCACGCAGTTATTTTTAGCCCCCCCCCCATAGTTTCTATGTATTTTGTTACTCGAGGAAATATTTGTCCAGGTGCAAGCAGTGCAGCAAAGGGTCCCAGGTCCCAGTTCCCAGCCTGTCTCAAGGTCACACTGTTGAAGACCTCAACAGGTGACTTTTTGGAAAGTTAAGAAATAGGACTCTACAAAAAAAAAAAAAAAAAGAAAAAAAAAAGAAATAGGACTCTAAAATGACATAAGTAATCAAAGTCTTGTTTACTGCAAAATCTAAAAAAATACTACAAAATTGCCTGAAGTGAAATGGTAAAGTTCTGTTTTTCCTCCCCTGCCAGGCTCCAAATCCCACTCCCAGAGAGAACCATGATTGACAATATTTTTTATGAATGCATCCGTAGATTTTCTATGCATCTATGACCCATATGGGTGCAGTATGTGTGCATTCAAAAACACATTTTTCCAAAAATGGAATCAATATTTATGTACAATTTGCTTTATTGTCCATGTAAAATTAGATTTTTAGACATCATTCCACATCAGTCCATTTATTTCTGTCTTATTATTTTGAGTGGCTGTATGGTAGTCCATCATCTGGGGGGGGGGGGCTGCAACTCCGGAAATTTCCACTGACTTTCTTAGATCTCAAGTAAAGATAGAAGATAATATTGATAATCATTCAAAATATACTTTTGGGTTAAAACCATCCTGCTAGTGGGAGGGGTAACTGTCCTCCCAGGTCTCCTAGAGTTACTCATCTCCACAGAAACACCATGCTATTTGATTTGAACCGGAGTTCTCAGCATTTTTCTGTTCCTAGGATTGTTGCAGAGGAGTTGGTGCTGAGAGCTAGATGTTGAAGCATCATCAGAGGCTCATCAGGCAGGAAAGCTTAACTCTGTTCTGAGCTGAATGCTGCTGGGCTGGATGCAGGTGGGTGGGTGACTGTTTTTCTCATTTTAATCTGTTACTCAACACACAAGCTTTGAATACTTGTGCCCAGTATCAAGCAGCAGGGAAAACATGATTCCTGCCTTTGAATAACTTATTATCTGGTTAGAGAAACAAGACTCATGAAGCAGTTAGTGTGTGATCCATTAAGGAGTATGTAAGTGGTGTTGAATTATGTCCTACAGAAAAGCGCTGTAGCCACTGCTAAGAAGGATGAGATGAGTGTGGGCTAGGGTAATCAGGGAGGTCTCTCTGGGTTGGGTGAGATGTGAATGGACCCAGGAGGATGAGTAGGACTCCAATAAACAGGATACTGAAGAGGGACTTTCCAGTCAAACCCAGTGCACGGTCATACCCATGCAGTTGATTGATAGGAATATTCAATCCAGTTGTTTGATTAAATAAAAGGAAAGGTCTAAATTTTCTGTCTGTAGTCTTCAGACACCAAAGCATCCTACAATTCTCCTTTGCTCATGAGTCACAAATTTCCCCTGGTGAATAAAGAAAATAATAGTCACTTCCCATCAAGAAGATAAATTGTACAGCTTTGGTACCGCTGATGGTTATGCCTCGTCCCTCCTATTTTCAGGCATGTCATCCCTCTATTACCTGGGTTGCTGGAGAACTTTGATTCACTGCTGGTTCTAAAACCAGGGAAAGATGTTATATTTGATTTTCAGATGTTTTGACAATAATCAGAAGATAGCCCAAGAGTTATGAAAGAAGAACTGTCTAAAATGGATAGGATGCTGTCATGAACTCTGGTCCATTGAAAAACCATGGTGTTGGTGACTTCAGAAAAGCCTTTGAGTCCAACTTTACTCCAAGTATTTGCTCAGTGTTGTATTCCCAGGGGATACCTCAATCTTCGGTAGGTTTCCCTAGATGTGTGTTTTAGAGATTTCTCTCTTAACCCAGGTTGTGGGAAACCAAGGGAGGTTTTTAAATCTAAGTGGACAAAGGATCTGACAGAATGAAGACTATCCTGGGAGTTAGAAGACCTGGTTTATATCCTTCATCTGCCATTTAATTTGCCTTATGATCTTGGGCAAGTTACTTCACTCACTTGGATTAATTTTGTGAAAATAAGAAATGCTGTTCAATTAGGCAGAATGCTGCATCTTTCTCTAAAACCCTCTCAAAAACACAAGGTTGAACTAGCTCAGGTGTTCTTATCATAGGGAATTGTGGATGAAGGTGAGGTCAGTCCTGAACCTCTTCAGTTTTATGCAAAATTTGGTGTACATGTGTCTATTTCTGGAGAGAGACTCTGTAGCTTTCATTAGATTTCGAGAGAAGTTCATGACTCCCCCAAAGTTAATCACTTCCGGATGATAGAAATTCTAAAGGCTTTCTAAGTTTGCAAATGTTATCCTTCTTTGATTTTCTATCTTTGTAGTATGACTTATAGAGTAAATATTTTTACAGGGAGAAGGACTGGCAGAAATCCCTTTAAATCACACTTTCCTCGCTTTAATCTGAGGCTAATTTCATATCATGGAGGAATATATTTTACTAGAGAATTCTATGCATACCAAATTCTTATAATTTTTGTTCTGTTAACCTTGGAGTTGTTTATATGCCAACAGTGTTTTTTATTGCATTATTAACACTGGCTACTCTAAATGACTCCGGGGAGAAAACATTGCTCTCTTGACCCAAGAGTCTTCCCCAGGGTTGTCTGCAATCTATCCCTGAATTAAGAAGTTAGGTATTCCAGGGGAAACATTTATTCACTATCTTACTTTACTTTCCTGACAAAATGTCTTTTCTGAGTCGTTTACTCTTATTTCCTCAGTGTTTACATTTTTAGATGGTCACTATAAGGCTGTGCATTTGAACAAAGAATCTGTGTCTTCCATAGAAGCAGAATGAAGGCATTGTTCAATGTTACCCGACGTCTCCTATACAAAAACCTCTTCTATATAAATATAGTCAATAAGATCCTTGGGGAAAAAGTCTTTGAAAAATGAATTTGTAATCTTTCTATTAAAAAGTGACATATGCAATTTATTTCCCTTTTTGCTTTATCTGCCAGCACTCTCAGAGCTCGTCCATGCTCAAGTGTAACTTACAAGAGTTTATTCATTATAGGTATTTGCATGCCTCTATCTTCCTATATTCACTCCACTATTATAATTTACAATTTTTGTGGATTATAAAATAATAAGTTTTCATTGAAAAAGAATGTACAGAAGAAAGTAAGAATCATGAGTACTCTCATCATTAGGAAAAACATGTGTTAACTTTCTGGCTTCCAGTGTTTCTTTTATGCATAGGTACCCTTTACATAATGCTGCAAATTGTATACATACTGTTATATAAACTCCCTTTTTATTATATTAATATTTATAATATTAATATACTATGAGCGTTTTCCATTCCTATTTTCTTTTTTTAAATTAATTAATTCATTAATTATTTTAATTCTTTTTTTAAACATCTTTATTGGGGTCTAATTGCTTTACAGTGGTGTCTTAGTTTCTACTTTATAACAAAGTGAATCAGCTATATGTATACATATATCCCCATATCCCTTCCCTCTTGTGTCTCTCTCCTACCCTCCTGATCCCACCCCTCTAGGTGGTCACAAAGCACCGAGCTGATCTCCCTGTGCTATGTGGCTGCTTCCCACTAGCTATCTATTTTACATTTGGTAGTGTATATGTATCCATGCCACTCTCTCACTTCATTCCAGCTTACCCTTCCCCCTCCCCACGTCCTCAAGTCCATTCTCTATGTCTGCGTCTTTATTCCTGTCCTGCCCCTAGGTTCTTCAGAACCATTTCTTTTTTAGATTCCATATATATGTGTTAGCATACAGTATTTGTTTTTCTCTTTCTGACTTACTTCACTCTGTATGACAGTCTCTAGGTCCAGCCACCTCACTACAAATAACTCAATTTTGTTTCTTTTTATGGCTGATATTCCATTGTATATATGTGCCACATCTTCTTTTTAATTAACTTTATTTTATTTTTGGCTGCATTGGGTCTTTGTTGCTGTGCACAGGCTTTCTCTAGTTGCGGCGAGCAGGAGCTACTCTTCGTTGCGGTGTGTGGGCTTCTCATTTCAGTGGCCTCTCCTGTTGCGGAGCATGGGCTCTAGGTGCACGGGCTTCAGTAGTTGTGGCTCGCGGGCTCTAGAGCACAGGCTCAGTCGTCGTGACGCACGGGCTTAGTTGCTCTGCGGCATGGGGGATCTTCCCGGACCAGGGCTCGAACCCGTGTCCCCTGCATCAGCAGGTGGATTCTTAACCACTGTGCCACCAGGGAAGCCCCCTATTTTCTTTAAGAGCATGAGTTTTGATGATAGTTTGATATTCTATAATAAAGATCTACTATTATTTTAAATAATTCTAAGGTTGCCATCTTTATGCATAAATGTTTGTTCTCCTTTTTATTACTTAGAATAAATATCCAGAAGTGGAATTACTAAACTTATTTTAAAGATTTTCATTAATATTGAAATTTTTCTTTCCATTAATGTTTCAGCAACTTACACTTCACACCAGCAGTGTTTGAGGGTAGCTGTTCCCTCACACCGTTGTCAACAATGAGCAGGATTTTTTTCGATTATAAGAAAAATTATAATTCATCGATTATTAATTCATCTAATAGAAAAAAAAGATATATGATTGTTTGAGCTTATGTGTCTTTGATTTTAGTATGATTTGATATTTTAAAACATTTAATCAACTATTTGGAGGTTTCTATATGTATGAATTGTCTATTGTTGTCCTTTGTCTATTTTTCTGTTGAGGTATTGGCTTTTTTCCTCATTGTTTGGCAAAAGTTCTTTATATATTAAGAATCATATCCTTTTGCCATCTGTCTTGCATATGTTTCTCCCATTTGTCAGTTGCTCGTCCACTGCTGTGAGAGGCCTATAGTGCAGGGAATACAAATAAAGACACCAGAGCTGAACTCTCTGGGTTCACAGCACAACTCAGAAATTACTTAATATCTCTGTTCATCTCTTTCCTGTCTCTAAATTGGGATAATAGTGCTATCTCCCTGATATGTCAATACTTGGAGCGGTGCCTGGCATATAATGTGCAGTCAGTTAACACTAACTAGTTTTATCAATTACAAATTTATTTTCAAATACTGTGTTTTATATTGTACTGATTTCATAGTTGTCTTTTATCTTTTTTTGGGGGGGTGGAGGGATGAGGATGGTCGGAGAATCAAAGAAAGGAAAAAAATGCTTGAGTCAATTCCATTAGCACTTTGTGACAGTTTTGTAAAGAACAAACGATACTTCTCCAATTCCAGGTTTGATTTCCACCCAAAATATATGTAGGTGCATAGAAAAAGGTAACTCGATAGACTTGGAATGTGCTGGTCATCAAACACATAGGCTTTTGCATCTGTTTAATTGTTTTGTTTTAAATGACAGATGATGTGCCAGTGACCTTTTCCTGTGAGGATCTCAGGACGTCCCACAGGTCTTTAATTTAAGCCTCATCTTTTCCATCCAGGAAATAATGCAAGTAGGGCTCTCTTGCTAAAGGGGAAGAAAATGACAGGTTTATTCATGAAGGAGCTGCCAGTTAGACATCTACCCCAGAAGGACATAGAATAATTTGGCTTGAGACCGGAGACCCCACCAGCTGAAAATAAAACAAATTATGTTCCAAATCTGATTTTGAAATGAGAAGTGAAGAGCCTCCAGTTTGAAAATAATCACATCTTCTGTATCTTCATCCTTCAAATGAGCACTCTCTTCCATTTTAGTTAGTCAGTGTGCAATGTTCCTTTTATTTCTGTTCTCCAAGTCTTGACATCACTAAAAATAAATGACTCAATTACACTTGTGCATAGGCAGCTGGAAAACTACCAAAATCTTCCCCAGCTCTAAACTGTGTAAGCAGAGACACCAGAGGGGGGACAGAGAGAAAAAGGAAACAAAAGTGAAGAGTGCAAGAGAATTTTAAAAATAAAAAGTTACACAAAAGAAGGTCCCAGGGAAGAGCGTGGAGTGTTTATTCCACGTCTTGGTTCCTGGTGGCACACTGCAGTCTATAAACCTCTGGATCCAGGAAGCAAACCAGGTGGAAAAAAAGGGTCAAGAAATTTTATAAACACCTTGCAAATCAATGTGTCTGGCCAATACACATTCCAGTGCTCATCCTGGGAAAATGTTGGCAGTTGCCTCTGGTCTGATGCCTCAGGATCTTGGGGGCCTCATCTAGAACTTGAGGACTAATGGGAAAAATGGAAACAGAATCCCAGCTGGCCAGCCAGCCCCAAAATACAACCACAAACCCCCATCAGTTTCCAAAGACTGGTCTTTTGTGGTGGCTCTTAGCTCACAAGGCACAATTACAAAAATGAAATGTTCCAAATGTCCTATACACCCACAACATTCTTTCTTTTATTTACAGTCTTGGGTGGAAGAATATACTTTGTCTCCTAGTGTCATTTTGCCAGGAAAGAAAAGCAGGTTTGGCCAGCAGAAAACCTGGTCGTCTTTATTCCTTCCTTCGTGTAACTCTGGAGAGGAAGGGAAAGGTCAGATTGGCTGTGTGGCTCGGCTGCATCACCCTGTTGTTGAGCTGCACGTTATCTACATGCTTCCAGGGGAGAACCTCGCTGGAGATGAAAGTAGGTCACCAGGCGGTGAAAGGGGCAGGAGACTTGACTGAGGATAATGAGATGCGAGAGCTGGTTTAAACCCAGGCCCTAGAGTCCTGGGTGCTTCCTCTACACAAAGTTGGCCAGAAAGGAAAAGGCGAGGGTTTCTCTGTGACCTCTCTCTCTCCTTCTCCTGTTGTCTCTGCCCCTGCTGTGCTCTCATTGCAATCAGTAAATGAAGTGTCTGTGGGAGCCAAGGAATCTGCGAAGGGACCCGCATGGGCAGTGGCAAAGAGCTTTCCTCTTTTTCCACACAAAGACAGGCCAAAGGGGAATGGTTTAAATTGCTTCCAGCAGGATTTAGGTTCTGCAAGAGGAAAATCTCTCTGAGTATGATGAGCCTCTGGAATGCATTACTAAGGGAAGCAATGGAATCCACTTCAGAGATCTCCGAGGACGCCATGGAATGCTAATCTTTCCTTAATGGCTAATATTTTGGTGTAATCAGAGGCGGAGGCATGGATGAGCTTTTAAGTCCCTTTCACTCCTGAGATTTGAGTGTACGCTGGCAGTAGGATGAAATATCGGTTGTCCTGTGACATCTTTAGTATCCACACCCAGCTTCATTTAGATCACCTGAGGCCCTTTGGGCATCTCCCCTACCGGCCCTCCCCCCTCCCCCACCACCACTGGTGATTAGGTTTGGGACCTTAGTGTATAGATCTGGTGGTGTCGGGACGGGGGAGGGGTGATGGGGAAGAAAAGAATCACGTTGACAACAACAGGAGTAAATGGACCAGAGAGGGAGTTCCAGCCAAATTTCTAGGAAGTGCTGAAATTTGAGTGAGGGAAATCATGATAATCTATCAAATATTACAAGGGGTAGGAACCATGACAGAACTGGAAAGCGGAGCCAAGGCTCCCAGGCTGGGTAGAAGGAAGATGAAAAGGGAGGATGTTAAAAGCAGGATTCTTACTTATGGGACCTTTGAGACTCCCAGGCTCGCCACAGGTGTATCAAAGGAGTTGAGGAGGAAGTAAATGAATGAATGAAAAAATGCACTAAAAATTGGATATTAACAATAGTTAACATTCAGAAATTTACAAATGAATCTATGAATGGCTTCAAAGAGATCTTTATAATAATAAGATAATTATATCACTGGTAGTCCCTTTTAATTTCTTGGGCGAAAGCTAGTGGGTGGAGAATCGGGATGAACTTGTATTTGCTCTTGGAGGTGCTTCACGTGGGTAAATGAGGGCCACCGTGGCTCTCAGCAAAGATCCCATAGATGGGTCTGACTGGCAAGGTCATCGCTGGGGAGTCGACAACCGGGTGAGTCGGTCAGGCCCCTTGGAGGTCCAGAGCTTAGTATGAAGATATGCTCACTGGTGCATCTTCATTGTGAGAATATTTGCCTGTGCAGAGAGTCAGCACTTTTTTTGCTTTACTTTTTCCTCCAGAGCAATTTTGTCATGTAAGGGTGCTCACTTCTACCGATTACTTCAGTAGAAGCAACCTGTATGTTTACATGATGGAGTACGGGCTAGCCAACAGCCTGCTTTCCAGTTTGTGAGTTTTTTTTTAAAATTTATTTATTTAATTTATTTATTTTTGGCTGCATTGGGTATTCGTCGTTGCGTGCGGGCTGTCTCTAGTTGCGGCGAGCGGGGGCTACTCTTTGCTGCAGTGTGCAGGCTTCTCATTGCAGGGGCTTCACTTGTTGCAGAGCATGGGCTTCAGTAGTTGTGGCTCATGGGCTCTAGAGCGTAGGCTCAATAGTTGTGGCGCACAGGCTTAGTTGCTCCGTGGTATGTGGGATCTTCCCGGACCAGGGCTCGAACCCATGTCCCCTGAGTTGGCAGGAGGATTCTTAAACACTGCGCCACCAGGGAAGCCCCAGTTTGTGAATTTTTAAAAATACTTTGCCCTTCCCTTATTATTATTTTAAAATTAAATTAAGTTGTTTTAATTGAAGTATAGTTGATTTACAGTATATTAGTTTCACGTGTACAACATAGTGATTCAATATTTTTATAGCTTATACTCTGTTTAAAATTATTATGAGGGCTTCCCTGGTGGCGCAGTGGTTGAGAGTCCGCCTGCCGATGCAGAGGATGCGGGTTTGTGCCCCGGTCCGGGAGGGTCCCTCATGCCGCAGAGCGGCTGGGCCCGTGAACCATGGCTGCTGAGCCTGTGCGTCCGGAGCCTGTGCTCCGCAACGGGAGAGGCCACAGCAGTGAGAGGCCCGTATATCGGAAAAAAAAAAAAAAAAAAAAAAAAAAAAAAAAATATATATATATATATATATATATATTATGAGATATTGGCTATGTTCCTTTATACTTTATATTACATCTTTGTCTCTTATTTATTTTGTACCTAGTAGTTTATACCTCTTAATCCTCTCCCCTTCCCCCATTCCTCTCTCCACTTCCAGTTTGTGAGTTTTTTTTTTTAACATCTTTATTGGAGTATAATTGCTTTACATTGTTGTGTTAGTTGCCGCGTATAACAAAGTGAATCAGCTATATGTACGCATATATCCCCATATCTCCTCCCTCTTGCGTCTCCCTCCCACCCTTCCTATCCCATCCCTCTAGGAGGACAAAAAGCACCGAGCTGATCTCCCTGTGCTATGCGGCTGTTTCCCACTAGCTATCTGTTTTACATTTGGTAGTGTATATATGTCCAGGCCACTCTCTTCCTTCATCCCAGCTTACCCTTCCCCCTCTCCGTGTCCTCAAGTCCATTCTCTATGTCTGTGTCTTTATCCCTGTCCTGCCCCTAGGTTCTTCAGAACTTTTTTTTTTTTAGATTCCATATATATGTGTTAGCATACGGTATTTGTGTTTCTCTTTCTGACTTACTTCACTCTGTATGACAGTCTCTAGGTCCATCCACATCACTACAAATAACTCAATTTTGTTTCTTTTTATGGCTGAGTAATATTCCATTGTATATATGTGCCACATCGTCTTTATCCATTCATCTGTCGATGGACACTTAGGTTGCTTCCACATCCTGGCTATTATAAATAGAGCTGCAATGAACATTCTGGTACATGACTCTTTTTGAATTATGGTTTTCTCAGGGTATATGCCCAGGAGTGGGATTGCTGGACCATATGGTAGCTCTATTTTTAGTTTTTTGAGGAACCTCCATACTGTTCTCCATAGTGGCTGTATCAATTTACATTCCCACCAGCAGTCAGTTTGTGAGTTTTTGAGCTAACAAGCAAAGACAGGTGGTTAGCCTTCCTTTCCCTTGTATTTCACAGTGACATTCATGCAACATTGTCTTTGTACCATGAACTAGGCTGTGGAAAAGGGAGTTGAGGATGAATAAGACAGGGTTCCTGCCATCAAAGCAATCCACTCAGGAATAGCTATTAGCTTGCATCAAGGCTTCTGTGTGGTGGAAACCAGGCAGAAAGGACAGAGGGAATGAAGCCACCGGTGACGAGCAGCATGACTCCTGGCATCACATTTTGTTTCACTAAGACACTGATTTAATGAGAGAACGTAATCAATGGAGGTGAGTAGAAGTCACAACACTTGGAGAGAGTTGGTTAATGCTAGAGCATTTGCTTTCCTTCCCCACAGGCAGACTTTTAACTGGAATACTTGAAACCCCATCACTCTCTAAGATGAAGAACGAGGAGTGTAAAACCAGTCTGCAACCACAGCAGCTCTAAGGCACTAGGTAGGTATTTAAACTTGGGTTTCTTTCCTTGATGCCTCTCATCAGAATGGATTTAAGGCAAGAGGCTCTGCGATTTTCCTGCTCCTCGGGAATGGGTGGAGTGACATTATGGTTGAACAGCAGGGATGATGTTAATGACCCAGGGCTGGGAGTTGTTGAACTGGTGGTAATTGTCTGAATCCTGCCACTGACATTTCTAGGAAGGAATTTTGGCCCTGATGAGTTTGGCTGCAAAATGGTGGTAAGATAACCTTCCCTTCCCCCTTCCCATTTTCAGTTCCTCTGGGGAAGAGGAAAACCCCAGACACCAGCTTTCTGGTAACATAAGAAGCTTCCCATAACCATGTACTATAAATTATAATAAGCACGACCCTTCTCTTTCTCTTCCTCTTTGTTTCGCTCCCTGAGCAATATTGTAAGAGTCTACACAATCTCATAAGGGACTTGGCTGGCAATCAGTTGAAGAGACTGTTCCTTTGGCAGCAGCTCCAGGCGACTAGACTAGACTAATGTATTCCTTTTTGCTTAGTTTTTACAAAATCGCCTTATGGTTCTATGCAGCTGAGCGGCTGGAAGAAGAAACCCAAGCGTTGAGAAAGTTAAGGCACAAACTGGCAAAGCCACTCAGCTTAGTATTATTTCACCCGCGTTCAGTCACGGGGCCGGATACATGCAGCAGAGTTGCTGTCCCCTCGGGATGTGGCCTCTGGACAGTCAGTGAGGTCCGAGGTCTCTGGTTGACCCAGAGGCAGCTGGGGCTGTGATGAATCTCTCCGGAGATAAAGTGTTCTGGGCTGACTTTGTTTTCTGTGTGGCACATCCCCCTCTGACTCCACCTTTGGTCTTTCGGAATCTGGCTGTGTTGGGACTGGAGGATACACTTGGCACAAACACCCCTGGAAACAAAGACCACCCACCAGTTTGCCCAAGTGAAGCTATTTGTAAGGCCATTTTTGCCTATCTTGGAGTCATAAGAAATGAATTTTCTTAATTCCAACACTAGCCACCCATGTGAACTAGGGCACGTTGTAAGATTTTTGCTCCCAAATCTCTCATTTATAACAGGATGGGGGAGGCAAATTATCTCTAAGTTCCCTTGTTGCTCACTTAGAAAGAGCCTAAGAAACCAAGTCTTATTTTCTGGAAGATGCATTACAAGCAGATGAAAACATTTTCCCCACCTCCTGAAAAACACATAAATACATAGAGTCTTATCAAAACTTAACTGAGGTTTCTAATCATGCTCCTAAATTTTGTTTTGTAGAAAGTGAAATAAATTCAGACCAAATGTATCTCACATGAAAGAAGTCACGCTTAGTAAACTGCAGTGAGATGGGGCAGCCTGGATGAGTCTTGCTCCGAGGCTAGGCCACATCCACAGATGCTGCAAGAAAGTTCAGTCCAGCATAAAAGCAAGGCCCACAGCATATGCATGTCTGGCTCTAATGGCCTCTCAAAAGCTTCTTTGCTTGCCCCATGTACTAGATAGTTCATTAAGAGGACAGCTTCCATGCATGTCCGCAGTTTTAGCTCTCAAGCACTTACTCTGAATTGTTCAGTGATGCCATTTTGTTGTGGACCCATCCAGCTACTAACCTTGGTACTTATTCTTTTGTTTCTGTACTTGCTTCACCCTTTGAACTGGATGGTGAATATTATGGTTCCAGCTGAACTTCCTTCTGTAACACTTTATTTCACCCAGATACTCTGCTTTAGGCCTCCTTGGTTGAACCTGGCCTTAGTCTCTCCCCATGTGAGCTCTCTCACCATGGGCATGACACTCACCAGTTTTAGCTGAGCTCCTTGTGCAGCTCCTGAACATGGTCATATATAATAGGTGAAAGAAGTACAAACGGGGGGCTTCCCTAGTGGCGCAGTGGTTGAGAGTCCGCCTGCCGATGCAGGGGACGTGGGTTCGTGCCCTGGTCCGGGAAGATCCCACGTGCCGTGGAGCGGCTGGGCCCATGAGCCATGGCCGCTGAGCCTGCGTGTCCGGAGCCTGTTCTCCGCAACGGTAGAGGCCACAACAGTGAGAGGCCCACGTACCAAAACAAAACAAAACAAAAACAAAAACAAAAAAGTACAAACAGTTAGAATCAAGGGTCTCAGAAGATTTTAACAGGGTTTCTGCTGGATCAGCAGAGAACACAGAGCAGGTGATACTCCACATTCAAGGTGTATAATGGGAATCAAGGATGGATAGTAGGGACCCAGCTACTGGACTAGAGTTCAGAGTTTGGGCTCTAGTTCCCGATGGTTATGATGGTGAGGGTTCAAACAGGATCAAGGTTCTCATGGCTCCAGGGATCCTACAGGTCTATAATAGTGATACCTGTTAGAAATCCTTAACACGTCCGCAATTTCACTTACTGGACCATAATAGTTATGTTCCAGGTAAGGAATTCTAGCCACGGTGAGGTATTCTGCAGACAGTCTGCAATCTCCGAAGAAATGCAATGGTGACCGTTAGCCTGTTGCTTGTTACCTACTGGGGTTCTGCTCCTTTTACCTTGCCTTTCACTGCAGGTGGCAAGTGTATCTCACCTGGTCCAAATAAAAGCTTAACTCACCCGGTCCATTTTAAACCAGGTCTTAGAAGTTGTGATATTTTCAGGCTTTCTGGGCCAGGTCATCTCCATGTAGTCAAGGTTTCCTCTTGTGAAACAGCCAGTAGAAGGGTTGTCACTGAGGGGAGTGAGTTGAGCTCTAGGTGAGAGAGTTGGACAGCATAGTGGCATGGGGGCGAGGGGGGAGGAGTCTAGTGCACGAGCCAGGAATGAGTTGGGGACATGGCACTTGCTGGGGACTCAGTAAGTACTTGGGAATGAATACATGAGGAAACCATTCTTTCCAGTTTTTCCCAGACTCAGGATGAAGGATTAAGGCTAACGATTCAAACTGACATACCCACTTATGGCTGAACTATCCACAGAGGTGACTCAGCGCTGAGTCCTATGAGAGGCTATTTTGCATCTCTAACCCTGGTTCTGGTTGGTCTTTTGGGGCAGGTTGAGCTGTGGGGAGGAAGAGGTGTGGGGAGGCAGAGTTGCATGCTGGGTAGGGCTTTGCAGGGCAATATTTTTCACAGCCAGCCTATTTCTGGCAAGAGGTATTACTTTCTAGGCAAGTGTCTGTTTGCTATGTTGATCTAATACAACATTAACTTCTGAAACAGTTGTGCTCATTTTGCCAGTTTTCCAAACTTAAGATGGGAATAGAGTTAATAAAGTAATGGAGGCATTTTGGATGGTGAAGCGCTGCTTAAAAAATGTCCACATGTGTATAATTTTACACTTGCTTCCTAAATTCCTATGCCTGGAAGGAGCCTTAGAAATCACAACCTCTTGTTTACAAACAAGAAAACTTAAGTCAGGAGAAGGAGAGGATTTGTTCAAGGTTACATGGTTATTAAGGGAAAAGGCAGGATCAGAGTCCAAGACCTCAGGCTTCCAGAAAGTGCTGTTTTAACCCTATTCCAATCTTTTAATTCATGAATGGATGCCACTGAGGGATTTTTAGAGATTGCTTTAGCATCAGGGAGCAATCAGCTTTGCTCCAGCACAGACCATGGCTTTGTCTCAGTAGGCAACTACAGCCATGTAGAATCGTGGTCTTTTTTTTTTTTTTAGGGGAGTTTCAAAAGGTTTGATGAAGCAGTGGGAAGCTTTATTTCACCTTATATTATATATTTTATATATATAATATGTACCTTATAAATGGATAGTTCATCTTATATCATCTATTTTATGCTATGATATTATTTATCATAATAAGCTGATTCATTCACAAAGTGCATTCCACAAGTACTTGTGAATGACGATCAGCACCATTTTAGGTACCAGAGGGTTTAATGGTGATGAATAAGGCATCCTTAGTCCCTGTTCTTATGGAGCCTTCAGCCTAGTAAAGGATCTGGAAAGCTATTTTTAAAGTCCCACTTCATTGTTCCTATCCAAAGTCCCCTGTAGACTATATCCTTGTCCAGCTCCCTGCCGTGACATTCTATTAGATAAAACACACTTCAGAAGAGTGAAACACTTTCCCCAAATTTAACCCTTGGTCAGATATTTCTTGGAGAAGCAGCTCTACTAATTCAGAAAGCAAAGCGAGAGGAGTTTGAAAAGCCTTAAATGTCAGGAAAGTATGGAAACTGCTCACAGCAGGAAAGTGACTTGTTCAAGACCTCAAATATTGGTAAAGCCAGGAAGAGAACCAGATTCCTAAGCTCTTATTTTGTTACTCTTTTACAAGAATGAAATCTTCTAAAAATTCAAAAACATTCCTAAAAACTTGAGTCATTCCTTTATACAAAAGGAAAACCTACTGAAAGGACCACATCGTTTGTCCCCAATGAGTCTATTTGTTTCCTGCTCTCACCCTAGGACTTGGCAAACTGCCTTGTACAAAGTAGGCACTCAATATACTTGTTACAAATGAACGAATGAATGACTGTTATGGACATTAATGTAAAGTATTAACTTACATTGATTATTCATAGACACGTATGAAGCACAGTTTGGAAATTCACCCATGATGCCCCTAGAAGAGCTTTGTGTAGGATTTTTGAAAATTCTGTTACATTCCACAGGAAAGGGAAATGAAAGCTATTTCTATGTAGTTTCTCTCTCCATAGGTGAAATTGAAAACTTTTTTTTTTTTTTTTTTTTTTTGCAGTACACGGGCCTCTCACTGTTGTGGCCTCTCTCATTGCGGAGCACAGGCTCCGGACGCGCAGGCTCAGCAGCCGTGGCTCACGGGCCCAGCCGCTCTGTGGCATGTGGGATCTTCCCGGACCGGGGCACGAGCCCGTATCCCCCCGCATCGGCAGGCGGACTCTCAACCACTGCGCCACCAGGGAAGCCCCTGAAAATGGGTTTTGATGTAGAGTGTCAGGCTGGTCTCCAAGATATTATAAGATCGCCTTCAAACTGACTTATACTTTCTGAAGAGAGGGTAGGAATAGTAATGTCTTCTTTTAAACACTGGTCAGTCTAGGAGAAACAGAAGGACATTTGAAGGGAATGGAGAAATATCGAAAAAAGGAGAACTATGTTAGTATATTACTATCTACAAAACATTTAAACACCCACTGCCTCATATGATACTTAAAAGCAATTCTGTAGATGCTATTATTATTCCCATTTTACAGATGAAGACAACGAGGCATAAAAGTATAAGCTAGGAAATGTCAGGGCCTGCACTCAAAGCGAACTCTCCTAACTTTAGGGCTGGTGCTTTTTCAAGCATCTCACCCTTCTTTGTACACATGGCAATATCACAGCCACCTGCACACGTACAGGCTTTCATCCATGAATCACGACATGGGAGGTTTTGTGGTGAATCTGTCTTAAAAATGATGGATGCTGTACATCGGTGCACATTCCCTATTTTAGTTGACAGCATCACCTTGTGGATGAAAATACATTTGGTGTGTGTTTTTATTTGTAAATATATGTATACTCTGTCGATTAGGGATAATGAGCCAAGCTATTATGCTGTCAATCAGAAGTGTTTCGGGGTTGAAACTTCTTTTCCAGCGTTTATTTTTTAGTAATCAACTCTTAAAGAGGGATCAAATAATAATATTTAACTGATGAGTGAAGAGAATGAAGGCTGGTTTGTTTCTGGCCATCTTGGTTAAAACTTACTGCTGTTTTGCCTGCTTAATTAATATTTTTTTTTGAAAGGTGGGAATTAGAATTTATAGTATTTGTGGCTTTGTGGCAAGAACTAAAAAAGCAAAGTAAAATAATAGCATCTTAGCAGAATCTCACTGTTTAAAACAAAAGAATGATAGGGCCTCAAGTCCGAAAATCTTGAAGTTCTGCCATTTCAACTTCGGGTGATTTTAAAACTCTCTTAGCCTCAGTTTCTTTATCTCTAACATAGGCAAAATAATGTCAAGCTTGTGGAATTGTCGTCAAATGCCTGGTAACCTGGGTCCATATTTTGAAGACTGTAAGAGAGTCCCTGCATTCAAAGGCAAGGAATGAAAACTCTAAGACATCCACCCAGTGCAGACAGAATCCCCAGCACTCAAGCAAAAATGTAGACACATTTTAGCAGGACTCTTAGATAGTTTGGGTTCTTTTGCTGCTGCAGTTTTTGGTTGACAAATGGGCTCATAAAAATATTTTTATTATCAACATTGAGAAATGACAAATACCCTGATTATTTTCCCCAAAGGTTTCTCAAATGAGAACAGAAAACTAACAACCCAACTTCTCAGTAACAAAGTAAGGGCAGCTTATTCCAATGAATAGATTATTAATAATTATAATAGATTATAATTAATTACTAAATTTAATAATTTGAGAATTATTAATTTGAATGGTTATTTGATAGAGAATTTAGCAATCTCCATTCCATTACATGTGATGTCTTGATGAAATGTTTCCTTCAGAAGTTTCATTGGAACAAAGTTTGTTTTTTAAAAAAAAATTTTTCCCCTTTTCTTGTAAGAGAACGCCTTATTGGGCAATCCATGAACAGCGGGAATGGATTATAAATAATGGCTCCTGGTCATAGAGTCTGAAAAAAGCCGGCCTCCTTAGCTGTACACCACACCAGCCTCTCCGCAGACTGCCAACCTCCCTCCCTGCATCCCCGCATCCCCCATCCCCTCCGTGTCCCCCACCACCACATCCGCCCCCAGCCCAGCCCTCATGCTGAAGGTCTTCAGGGCAAACTTTCCGTTTGAATTTCCCGGCTTTTTGTCAGTTTCTGTCAGAGCCCTAGCCACCTTCTTCCACTGCCTGCAGGGCTTTGTTTTCCCTTCCCCTGCATTTGCTCCCTGTTAGCCCGTGTCCCGTGCCGGCGCATTTACAGTAGGCAGAACGCTGCTGACAGATGGTGGGGGGCTGGGAGTGGGGCTGCCTTGGCGCCGGGCCAAGGGATGTGCCTCCCGCCGGAATGCGGAGCCCAGAAGCTCCTCCTTGAAGCCTCGTCCGTTTGGTTTGGTTCTGTGGGCGTGTTTGTGTGTGCCCGTGCCCACGTGGCATGTTTTGTTGTGGTGGTGGCGGCGGTTGTGGCTGTTTTTGTTGTTGTTTGGGCCAATGACAACAGAGGCCTCGCTGGCTGGCTGCTGCTTTCCACTCTTGGCAGTTTCCAGACTCTCAGACAGGAAATTCGCCTAACGTTTGCAGCTGTGAATTGGCCCATTTTTCTGGAAAGAGGATAAAGAAAAGAGTTCTGTGGGATCTTTTGCTTCTCTCGCACAAGCAGGGACGCGTTGAATACAAACAGGGACCTGGGGGGGAGGTGGGGGGGGGAGGGATAGACTGTGCCCTTGGAGCATGCGCAGTGCTGTTCCCTGCGGCTTGATGTCGGGCTGCCCGGCAGGTGACACTGCCTTGGGTCCTGCTGGGGTTTCGGCAATTTGAACCCATTTGACAGCCAAGAGAGACTCATTTCCATTCATTCCTTCAACAAATATTTAGAGGTTGCTCTGTGACTGGTGGTTTGCTGGGGGTTGAGGATACACCAGGAAACAAAACAGATAAGGTCTGTACCTCATGCAACTAACAGCTGGGTAGACAAAGTGCAAGTAAGCAAACACATATCACAATCACACCCTTTTGGCAGTGTTTTCCATGCAACTTAATAGGCTGCCATGGTAGAGAATGATGATTGTAATGATAATGATGATGGTGATGATGATGATGGTGATTCACAGTTTTTAATGAGTATTTCTTATATGTTAAGCCCTGCCCTGTTCTGAAGGCATTGCTCACTTAAACTTCATAATAACTCTATGGGGTAAATATTATGCAAATGGACATTTGGGGGTGGTCAGGAAGGCCTCTCTAAGGAGATGAAATCTGAGCTGAGATATGGAGGATACAAAGGAGTCAGCTGTTTAGGGAGTCAAGGGGAGGGAATAACAAGGACAAAGGTCCTGAGGTAGAGAAGAGCTTAAGTGTATTCAAGTCATTGAGAAAGACCTATGGGATAGGGTGTAGAAGTAAGACGGTGACTGGAGTAGGAACTGAGGAGACTGGGGTGGTGTGGGATAAACTTGGGGAAGTAGTCAGGGCTCTTGTGAGGACTGTGTCCTGGAAAGCCGTGTAAGAATGGGAAGCCATTGTTGGATTTAGAGCTGGGAAGAGATGTGATTGGAATTACATTTTTAAAAGATTTCTCCATCTGTACTGGGGAGCATGAAATGGATTGGATCATACAGGTGTGGAAGTGGGAGTACAGAAAGCTATCTCTGGCAAGAAATGATGGTGACATGACTTAGGATGGTAGCTATGGACACGGAGAAGTCGAGGATTAGGTCTCTATGTTGGAGGTGGACACAAGAGGAGGTGCTGACCCACTAAGTTGATGAGGTGGTGAGACAGAGTAGTCATGGCTGGCACCCTGCTTTCTGGCTCTGGCCACTTGATGGTGACGGATGGAAAGGACTGATGATGGACCACGGGTTCCTCCCTTGGCACACAGAGCAAGTTTGTACCTCTTTGTATACTGGAAAGGTCAGTGCCCAGAGAGGAGATCTGAGGTCCTGGAACAAAGAGGAAATACCTTCAACTGAGGGGAAAAAAGAACCACCATATCATAGCAGGAGAATAATCACCTTACCTTTGTGACATGATGTTTTTACGCTTTAAGTTCTGTCCCATGCCTTATTTGTTCTTCATTATAATATTGTGATAGCATTATGATTAGTTCAATTTCATAGATGGAGAAAACGAGACTTGTGGGAGTGAAGTGACTTTTCATGGTCATGCAGCTGGTAATACTAGTTATTGTCAACATGCATTGAAAACTAACTTTGTACCAAGTATTCTTCTAGGTATTTTACATATGCTGAGTCTTCATAATCATCTAAGGTAGATATTACTTTTCCCCCATTTTTGCAGAGGGAAACTGAGGCATAGAATGTTTAAATAACTTGTTCAAGGTTGTATAGCTATCACCCTGTTACTATGTCTATAAGTAACGAAACTGGGCTGCAAATCTGGCTATTTGTGTCCTCAACCACCATGCTCCACTGAGAATGACTGAATTAGGACTCTGACTCTCACAGCCTCTTTACTATTCTGAAATACTTCCTCATGCTACTTCTGCTGATTACTCTTCCCCTCCAATGGATTTGTGTATCTAGGCCATTTGCAGTTTTGCTTTAGGTAGCCAGATGCCCATTCCTCAAATGTTTTCCTCCAAAGACTCTACAGCATCATGATGTGACATCCGACAAGAGACTAGAACTCTTTTGTTGAAGTGACATACCTTTCAATCCAATCAAAATTCAAAAAGAAAAGAAAGAACCTGTGAAATAATTTGGTCTGTATTTATTTATCGGAAACCTTTTTTTTCTGTTCTAAGTTTAAAGTTAATACATATGTCATGGGATGTGACTTCTTATTTTCTTGAAATTTTTAGGGCCAGGTAGGAAGGCAGGCATGTAAACATTATATCAGTTTCATTTTCCTGTCTCTTAAAAGATGATCCATGCACATAACAAAGGTAAAAGACTTAGGCCACAAACAGTCTTCACGTATCCCCTGATGAAGGTCCTGTGGGTGATCATCTTGGCAGCACTGAATGTACTTCATGTCACATTTCTTCATTGAGGGCAGATAGGAGAGCGATAACTCCAACTTTCTTTGTGCATATGTATCCAATCAAGCTTTCTGACTGTGGATATGAGAATGATGATGAACATGCATTCTGGCACTGCACAGCCTTCCAGAAAGTGGCTCTGTTCCTGAGTAGGGTTGAAACAACCACAGGCAATGTGCTTTTCTTTGCTCTTGATTGGTTGAGTAACAGTGGAGCTGGGTCCTCATTCTGAAAATGCTCTCTTGGTATCTCTCATCCCCAGATGGTGATGAACAGCTGCCTCACCAGGCTGGTGGTTCTGAAGATGAAGTGAGATGATTTCTCCATGCTGGCCACCATTCAATCAGGTAGTGAGGACAAGAGAGGCAAGATGACTACACCATATTTCTAAAAAAAATTACTGCAAAATGTTGCTTTATGTTGTTCCCAAAATGTGCTCCTCAGTTAGGTTTGGGAAATATCGCATTCTATTTCTGCCATGTATTGGCATATGGAAAGCTCTAAGTCCTACAGTAAAGAAACATGTTTGATTTTGCTGAACATAGTACTTCCCAAACTATCTATTGTCGTGTGTGCTGATAATCAGTTGCGTGAATCATGCCCCAGCCAGATCATTCTTGAGCCCATTCAACGTGTGTTGAGACCAAATATGCCTTAAATAAATCCCTAAGAGAAAAAAATAATGTCTAGGGTAAGGTGTTTCCAGTCAGATGACCTGGAGCTCATGAACTGGCTTAGCCTATTAGAAATTGTATAATTTTGGGGAAGCATACTTAAATTCCTTGAGTTCCTTCATTTGTAAAATGGGAAAAGGAATATTTTTTTAAAAGGTGATTGTGATTTATTTATTCATTAGTGAATGTATTCACTGAACAAATATTTATTGAATATCTTCTCCATGCCAAGTATTGTGCCATGGACTGGAGGTTCAGGAGCTAGCCAGCTCTATTAGTCAATCAGCATTCTCTAGAGAAACAGAATCAATAGGAGATAGATGGATAGATAGATAGATAGATAGGCAGATAGATAGATAGGCAGATAGATAGGGAACCAATCATAGGTATATATTATAAGGAGTTGGCTTGTGCAGTTACGGAGGCTGAGATATGCCAACTGGAAGCTGGAGACCCAGGAAAGCCAGTGGTGTAATTCAGCCCGAGTCCAAAGGCCTGAGAATCTGAAGCTGTGAGGCGAGAGAAGATCAATTTCCCAGCTCAGGCTGGAAGGGCCAAATTCTTCCTTCACCTGCCTTTTTGTTCTGTTTGAGCCCTCAGTGGATTGGATGATGCCCACCCACCACATTGAGGAGGGCAAGTTGCTTTACTGAGTCCATTGATTCAAATGCTAATTTCATCTGGAAACACCCTCACAGACACATCTAGAATTCATATTTAGCCCAATATATGGGCACCCCGTGATCCAGCCAGGCTGACACGTAAAATTAACCATCACACCAGCCCACTTGGAGTTGTATTCTTTACTCACGAGAAGTCCCTGATCTACCTTTTGCCTTTATACTGTCCTGGGGCATCAGTTTCTGGTCCTATTTTTTGGTATTACATAGCAAGAGAGATTCTCCAGCAAGGCTGGTCTCTGCCAGACCAAGCCAGATGTTTTTCAGAACCTCCAAGCAGAAAGGAGTGTTACTCACAGCCTGGATGGGTAATGTAAAATATGCCCAGGTGAAAAGCAGCTATCTGTCAAGGCTTCTCCTACAAAAGTTTAAAGATGCTATTCTGACTTCTACCCTTTGTACTTTTTTTTTTATCCTGTAGTATTCAATCTCTGCTCTTTCATTTGAGAAATTTATTTTTAAAAATTGACATATGAAAGATTTTCCTTTGAAGATGAATATATTACTAAGGGGAGAGGGGGGAAGGAAACATGGAAGATGGCTGGTTCACTTGTGTCCCATGTTGTTATTACTAGTGCCTGGATAGAGAAGACACTTGGTCTCCTCACCTCCTCCTTCCCTCCTGCTGCCCTCCTAGGCTTGAAGGGAGCCCTTTTAAAAGAGGTCACCCTTGAGGAAAGCACTAAATTAACCATACAGTCAATACAAGGCCTTGGTATCTAGACAAAGGGCTTATGGACCATCGTGCTTTTGCTTGTGGTTCACGGACTCCTTGCTTACATTTTTAAGAAGTTGGTCCAATAAATTCATCAATACTCTTAACTCATCCTGTTCAGAGCTTCTGGCTCACAGATCTAGGGCAACTTGTAATATTTGGAGATGGGGTGGGTACAAGAATTAAAAACAAAAACAAACCTACTTCCTCTATGTGGTTACTCAAATGGAGAGCAAGAATATCAAAACAGATGACTCGGGCTTCCCTGGTGGTGCAGTGGTTGAGAGTCTGCCTGCCGATGCAGGGGACACAGGTTCGTGCCCCGGTCCGGGAAGATCCCACATGCCGCGGAGCGGCTGGGCCCGTGAGCCATGGCCACTGAGCCCGCGCGTCTGGAGCCTGTGCTCCACAACGGGAGAGGCCACAACAGTGAGAGGCCCGCATATCGCACAACAAAACAAAAAAATAACAAAAAACAGATGACTCTAAGTGGGAATTCAGCGGGAATGGAAAGACGAGCAACTTTTTGGCCTTTTGTTGTATATTGCTCCCAAATAGGGTTTCTCAAACTCAGCACGATTGACATTTGGGCATAATTCTTTGTGCATGGTTGTTGTGCTGTGCATTGTAGAATGTTTAGCAGTATCCCTGTACTCTACCCACTCAATGCCAGTAGCAACTGTTTCCAGACATTGTCAGATGTACCCAGGGGACAGGGACAAAATCATCTCCGACTGAGAACCATTGCTCTAAAAGCAAGAATTCTTAAACATTCTGTGGCAATGGATTCTTTTGGTAATCTGGAGGAGATGGTAGACTCTTTTTTTTAGATTAGTGTTTCTAAATGTATAAAATAAAATACACAGAATAACAAAGGAAAACATTTATTTTCAAGTTATCAAAGTATTAAAAAATCAAATTTGTGCTATGGTAATTTATGTGCTTCTATTAACATATTAAATAAAAATACCCAAAGCTGGACCCAAATAAGTACCTTACTTTCGAAGCAGTGGTGAGCTCATAAGCTATTTCAAGAAACCTGCAACAACCATTATGTAGATATAAACATACCTGTGACTTGAATTGTGACAAAATTCTAAGACTACTACAGTCTGTTCCCTACATTTGTATCTAAAGGTAATGTTAAATTTCGGTTAGCAATTGATGGAAACGAAGATGTAACTTTTTCTTGTCCATGTCCACAGAGCACCTGAATTCAGCGGTACTGAATACAGAACTCCCTCTTCTAAAGCGTGAAGGAAAGAAACCATGTAAGCTGAAGTTCTTTTTGTTATATTTAATTAATAACCCCAAATTCAAATCAGAGTGCCTGAAGTGAAGTTGAAGCTTTAGCAGTCGAACAATTATGAGCAAACCACGAGTGCAGAGAGAATCTTTAAATCCAGGAAAGCACACATTTACAGGCATAACCTAAGCACTCCATCTTACAAATGCAGAACTCAAAGACAGCAGAAGAAAGACTATAAAATAATTGGGCTAAAACCAAAGAAGGTATCCTGGTGTGGCTGAGGGGCCTGAAGGCCTACTGGGCTCTGCTGATGGTGGTGACAGCTGTACTGTTGGGAATTGGCGTGGCCAACAACTAGCTGCCCACTTGAGCAGGTTACCTAACCACGTGGGCCTCAGGGCCTTCTCTGTAAAGTGATTGACTCAGCTTGGGCCAATGTTGATTGAATATCTGTTGCTCACTGACATAGTTTAATACATTTCCACCCATACAGAACTCACTTAGGCTAACCAAAATCGCAGAAACGTGTACTTTAAGGTGAAGGCATTGAGATGGAAAGAGAGATTGAGTCAAGTTGTTTAGTTGTACAGGTAGTTAATGGAAGAGTTAAGTAAGCTTGTTGGGACAGGAACTGAGTTTATTTTTTTTCCCAGGAGTCTTGGCAAGTGCCAGCAATATATTAGGCACTCAGTAAATAGTTGTTGAATGAATGAATAAATGAGTATATGAATGCATCCATAAATCAGAAACTTCCATTTTTAGAGCTGAGTCAACCCATTTATCTCTTAATATTATACTCTTTGAGTAGAGGAATTGTGGGGATACATTTTAATCTCATTTGCTTACTTATTGTGTAATTCTAACACACTTGTCTACTCATAAATCACACACACACACACACACACACACACACACAGGAGTCTCTTATTTTGTGGGTCTGTTGGCTCCTGTGGGATAGAGAAGTCCAGTTCAGGGTTATCTTCCGGAGAGCCCTGTCAGAACCTTAACCAGGTTCTATTGACAGCACGACAGCTCCTGCAAGATTTATTGCCATGTGATGTTACCACCCTACTGAAGTCAAGTTTCTGATAAACTGATTGGGCCAGTGAACATGTAGTAATAAAAACTACTATATAGAGATTATTTAAAGTATACCTGAGGATATGCACAGGTTATATGCAAATGCTGTACCATTTTATATAAGGGACCTGAGCATCTGTGAATTTTGGTACTCGTGGGAGTCCTGGAATCAATCCCCTGTGGATACCTAGGGACGACTCTACATGTTCTGTTTTCTTTCTTTCTTTCTTTCTTTCTTTCTTTCTTTCTTTCTTTCTTTACTTGGCTGTGTTGGGTCTTCGTTGCTGTGTGCAGGCTTTTCTCTAGTTGCAGCGAGCGGGGGCTACTCTTTGTTGCAGTGCGTGGGCTTCTCACTGCAGTGGCTTCTCTTGTTGTGGAACACGGGATCTAGAGCACAGGCTCAGTAGTTGAGGTGCATAGGCTTAGTTGCTCTGCAGCATGTGGGATCTTCCCGGAGCAGGGATTGAACCTGTTTCTCCTGCATTGGCAGGTGGATTCTTAACCACTGCGCCACCAGGGAAGCCCTCTATATGTCATGTTGAATGAGGCACGTCTATTCACTTTTAGTTCATTATTATCATGCTAGAATGCAGATCTAAAGTTCTTCCAGACTTTTAAAAATATCTGAAATTTGAGTTTTAAGTGTTGACAACTCGTTTAAAATGTTGAAGACCCAGTGAAGGCCAGATTTGATCCTAGGCTGGCCTTGGACGGTCTCCAAAGTCTTGCAATATCAACAATTCAGTGAATACAAGTAGAGGTGCTTATTGTCTGTGAAATAATTCTTTAAATTCACTTTCTATAGTGCTTTACAATTTGCAAGTCGTTTGCATGATTTTATCTGAGTCCCATGAAAACTTTGTGCACTGATGTTACCCTGTTTTACAGAAGGGGAATCTTAAGTTCTGGAATGTTGAGTGACTTGTTCACAGGTCCAGAGCAAGAAAGTGGCAGAACCTAGATCCATTCTGTAGTCTTGAACTCCCTGGCACTTCTGCCAACTATACTGCCTTGTCCCATCACACAAGACCTTTGTAACTGTATTTCTGGGGGTCAATAAAAGGAAACATCACCACTCCAACCATTGACCTATGCAAGTCTGTCCTTGGAATTAGGAAAGGTTATGAGATGATCAATATTTCAGAAGGAAAATCCGAATCTCTATTCTTGTACCACATTGATGTCAGGTCAATATTTCTTCTAAAGCTTCAGGCATTCCCCAGTCACTTCAAAGTAGAAGTAGGACTGGGGGAAGGAGCCTTATATCCTGATCATGATTCAACTGCTAACTGGCTGTGTGACTTGAGGCAACAATTCCTTTGTCCTCTCCCTGAACTTTAGGTTCCTCATCTGTAAAACAGGAACCGTGATATGTTAAGTGGCAGAGCTGGAGGCCAGATCGGCACCCCACCCCATCCCATGAAACATCACCAGCTTATCCTTTAGAGATCACAGGCAATTGGGGGAAGCAGCCCTCCGACATACAATAGCTCTACAGGGTGATGTGCGCTACTAATGAGAGATGCATGGAGAATGATACATAAAGAAGACACACAGCAAGGCATTGAGGTTAATTTAGTAATTATGAATTAATTTAGTAATTAATTTAGTAATTATTAACACTTTCTATTAGTGGTTATAAGTAGATGTAGCACAGAAGCTGGCTCAATTTGTGCTATTATCTTAATACCTTTCAGAAAGAATTAAAAACTGTGAGTATAAAAGGATATAAAATAGAAAGGAGTTTCCCTCTCACTCTGACCCCAAATTCTACTTTCCAAAAGGTAGCTTATCACAGATTTTTGTGTGCCTTCTCAGAATTTCCTAGATTTACAGAAGTACATTTGAGTGTGGTGTATATGTCTATCTCTATTTGTGTCTGTATCTAGTTTTATATTCCCTGTTTTTCACAAATAGGAGCATGCTACACACACCCTTCTCTACTTGCTCTTCTTAGTTAAAATTTTAGTACCTATAGATCTATCTCATTCTTTATAGTAGCTGTATAGTATTCCATCATTACATCTCTCTCTTCTCTCTCTCTCTCTCTCTCTCTCTCTCTCTCTTTTTGGCCACACCATGTGGGATATTAGTTTCCCGACCAGGGATCGAACCCACACCCCCTACAGGGGAAGCATGGAGTCTTAACCACTGGACCACCAGGGAAGTCCCACCGTCACTGCATCTCTTTATGTGCCTGTCTTAGTCAGTTATGGCTTCTATAACAAATCCTCATAGACTTGGTGGCTTAAACAACTTTTATTTTTCACAGTCCTAGAGACTATAAAGTCCAAGATCAGGATGCCAGCAGTGTCGGTTTCTTGAGAAAGGTCCTCTTTCTGGTTTACAGAGGGAGCTGTCTCTTCCTTGTATCCTCACATGGCAGAAAGCAGAGAGGAAGAGGAAGCAAGCTCTCTTGTGTCTCTTTTTATAAGGGCACTAATCCCATTTATCAGGGCCTCACCTTCATGACTGAATTACCTCCCATAGGCCCCACCTCCTGAAATCATCATAGGTTAGGATTTCAACATATGAATTTGAGCACACAAAAATTTTCAGTCCATAATATTTATTTAATAATTTCTAATTGATGAGCATTTAGTATATGCCTACTCCTTCGCTGTTTCAAAATGTTTCAATGTACATTCTTAGTTATATCATTGTATACAAGTTCATCTTAAAATAAATTTCTACTATTGCTTTATTATAGGTTTTGAACATTTACATTGCTCTTTAAAAAGACTGCACCCTTAATACTTTAAGGAACATTTTGAGAAAGTACTGACACATTTTTACTAATGTGCTGTCCTATAAAGCTTTGATTTTTGTCCACTGAGAGGTGAAAATATTCTGTTTTTATTTGCATACTTGCTTTTAATGAAGTTGAACAGATTTTCAAATGCTTTCTAGACATTTGTGTATCCTGTGAAGAAGCTCGCTTGTGATCGTTATCCATCTTTCTGTTGGGTTGTTAATTTTCTTTCTTATTGAATTATAAGAGCTCTTCATATATTAAGGAAACCATACTACTTGTATGTCACAGATGTTGCTGTTTGTCATAATATTTTCTAGATACATCTTTTTAAAGGTCTGTTTTTCAATGGTTTAAAAATCAAGATTATTCCTCAAGATTACTCTGATTATGTGGCTGATGCTGCTGAAAGTTGGGTTTGCACAGCTTCACCAAGAAGCTTCTGTTTGTTTATCACAAGGGGATGATATAACACTTCTTGAGGACCTGGTTTCTGCCACTGTGAGTCATTCAAGTTACTGGAAAAACTAAATGACCACTGGACACTATTGGAACATTTCCCATAATTCTCTAAGGAATCAAGGGCATTCTAGAGGGAATGTTTCTCATTCCCTCTGTAACCAGTCATTATCCTGACTGACTTCAAGGCTTTGTCTCTGCGTGAAAAATTAAGGAAAATCCCAATGCAAGAGAAGTTGCCCAAGTTATTTTGAGTTTATAAAAAATTGTTCATCAATGGAGGCAGGAATTTTGGAAGGAAGATCCAGAAGACTTATTGGAGAAGCTCAATGCCTTCAACCATCATGATTTGGTTTGCAGGCCACACAGTGAAGTGCTTAGAATATCCCAGCCAAAGAAGAGAGGACTTCCATTAACCAGGCAGAAATATCAACAGAAGAACTTGACTTCAGCCTGAACCAGTGGAGACAAAGATCATACACAGTCACCGAGGTAAGAGAGGTGCACGATTTTATTCTGATCCAGATTTGATAAGACAAGACACAAAAACAAACCCCTCACTATGGACTTCGAGGATGGGCTGTTCATTTGAAAACCATCTGGCATGGAGCTGTCAGATTCACCATCTTAAATAGCATCAGAGGTATAAGGAAGGGAAGACTACCTTTCTTCCAAGGTCACAAGCACCACCAAAACAGAGGGTAGGGTCCTGTCAGTGCACATCTATGCCATCAGGGTCCTAGCTGATTGACCAAGAAGCCATGTTTATTTAAGGGGGAAAGGTGGTAGTGTGCATACTAGTCTATAAGGGATATTTGCCTATAGTTGCTTATGACTCTTGGTTGTCTATTTGTTTATAGTAAGAAATAGAATGCAGTGTGTTGTACAGCTGTTGGCTTTTCCGACTTAACCAGAGATAAAAATTCTACATTAGGTGAAGTAGAGAGACCAGTTGACCCTGTTTACCCAGGACTGTCCTCGTTTTAGTCCTGAACCTCCAGTGTCCTGGGACACCCCTCAGTGTCAGGCAAACTAGGAAAATTGGTCACGCTAGACCTTAGTCTTGTCCAACTTATTCTTTCTCTAGTCTTGTTAGTCTACAGAGAAATTTAAAAAGATAAAATGGGTTTAAATTTAAGAGGAAACTCGGTAATATATAAGTAGTATCACAGCTTTGGAGTGAGAAATACTGGAACAAGATGCAAGACCATACTCTCAGGAAGAGAAAAACACTTTTTGAGGTCACTTCTAGTTCTGTGATTCCCTGATTCTACAATCAACTCCTATCATCTTAGGAAAGTTACGTGAGCTGTAATGAAAATAACCTTTATTGCCATTTATTGAATAGTTACTGTGTACCAGGCACTGTCATAAATTCTTTCATTTTAGTCTCATGACAGCCTTAGGAAAAAGATATTATAGATATAATTTATAGGTGAGAAAAGCCTAAAGAGGTTATGTCATATCCAAAGTTATACAGGTGGCAAACGGTGAAGATGAAATTGGAATTTAGGTTTGTGTTGTTACAAGGCCCACGCTCACACTAGTTCTACCCCATCTTCCATTCTCCACAAATAGTTCTGAGCCATCATTTCTGCTGTCTCTCTGATGTGAGGTTATCAGTACAGCCTATAACATGATCCCTGGAGACCAGAGAAATAGTAACACTAACGTGCATTTGCATAAGTTATTTTGCATTTCAACACACTTTTACTTCTCTTTTCTACTGTCGTCATCCCGAAGATGCTGAGAAGTAGCTAACATTGATCTTATCTCTATTTATATGAATGAGTATGGTCAACAGTTGATGGACACACAGGGGATTTGTAGCAAAACGGGACTCACAGCTACAACTCATGATCCTAACTCCTGCGTAGCAAGTCCATTCTGCAGAGATTAAGGGGTTCTGTGACTTTCCTGGTTGATATCAAAGGCCTTCCAGAATGCGGCAGGAATCAGTCCAACTGCATTTTCCCCACTTCTTTGACTCCCTCACTAGATGGTAAGCTCTGAGAAGGCAGGTTCAAGTGTCTGTCTTACTCATTTCTGTATCCCCAGAACTTGACACATAGATTCTCAATAAATATTTGATAGATAAATGGATATTCTGCACAAACCTTTCTCTTGATTCAGATGGTGGTTCCCATTTCCCAATTCCCCTGCCATGGTTGCTTGCCACCATACTTTCTTTCACACCATTTCCTCTGCCTGGAATTCATGTTTTCTTCCCTCATTTCTACATGATCTTCAAAGTATGGCTCAAATACCACTTCTTCCAGGCAGCTCTCCTAGCCCTCTCAGCTGCAAATGTTCTCTCCTTAATACCCAGAATCTGCCACTAGCACCCCCTCTTTTGTTGTGTTTACCTCTGTCTCTCTTTTCTTATAGTGATTTGTAACTTGTGTAAGCAAAAGGGAGTAGTGGGGACTGTGGCTAACTACCTGGTAGCTCTTCCATCTGATAGCGGCACAGCTTCTCAATTTTAGTCCATTAGATTTTCCAATTTTTTTTTAATGGAAACTGAATTTGAGTTTTAAATCTTGGTGACGCTTTCAAAGTTCTAAAGACACGGTGCAGGCCAATTTGAGCCCAGGATGGCCAGTGTTCCAATATTAACCATTCCGTGAATGTAGTAGATATGCCATTGTCTGCAAAATCATATTTTAGTTAACATTTTATGTGCTTTAATGGTTGCAAGTCACTTTCATGATTTTCTATGAGTCTTGTGAAAACGCTGTAGGGTCCTGTTATTCTTATTTTACACAGAAGGAAACTGAAGCTCAGCATTGTTGTTAAGTGATTTACCTAAGGTCACACAGCACGAAAGTGGCAGAACCTGGACATGTTCTAAAGTCTTGACACTCCCAGCCCTTTCTGCCAGCCATGTTACTTTATTCTTCTCCTCCTGGATGTGTTATGTGTAGACACCTGTATAAATCTTTTCTGTTAGCCACTATTACATAGTAGTGTCTTATATATATAAGTGCTCAATGAATGTTTGTTTATATGAAAGGAAGAAAGAAAATATATAGATACTCTTAGAGGTAGAAAAACAGCCAACATGGATGATATTTCCCTTTTTATTCCAATGGACCAGTTACATTACAATTTTCGTGACTACTTTCCGTGATGTAGGAATCCACAATCAGAAACTCAAACCATTCCATTTCTTGGTGGGAATTCTTTGAGCTCTCATTACTTTCATGGATGTAGTCTGTATTCAAAAGTGTTTCTTTAAATATGTATTGATTAGCTGTGCTAAGCCTTCCTTATAAAAGATTTGAATGTATGTGTATGTGTGCACCAGAGAAAGAGACAGAGAGAGAGAGAGAGAGAGAGAGAACAGAGAGGTCTGGATTATTTGAGGGTGTGCTTAGTGTTATGGAATTAGGGAACCAAAAGAGATGAATAAGTAAGTGGTCTCTGTACTCCAGTAGTTTGTATTTCATCAGAGTTTCTAATATGTAGACGGGGAAAATAGTACCATTTTAAAGAAAAGAAAGACTGGGAGAGGAGTAGATCTTAATGAATCAATAAAAATTTATTTGATTCCAACTCAGCCCAGATATAAGAGCCTCTGTCTTCAAAAGATTTACCATCTAGTTGGGAGACAAAGTTTATACATGTTCACATGGATACACACACTTATATTCACATGCAAACTCACTAGCCAGAAGTATCTTTACTTACTTTTATCTCTAAGGTGATTTAGGGCTAAATCATTACTTTTGGTCCTCTATTATTTTTTAGACACACTGAATATTTTTCAAAACATGTAATTTTGGAAACCCAAATAGTTTTTCTTCTATTTAGCCAATCATTCTCTAACCTAATTTGTATATTTTCCTACTTAGCTACTCTGAAAAGAAGCCAACTTGCCACATTTTCATGTAAGAAAGACTCCTTGGTACTTTCATTTGCATGATGCCAGGAACTGTTATTTCCAGTCTGAATCAAATAAAAATCACTCTGCCCCCAGGAGATGCTCTTGTACCCTATCGAGAGCCCCCTGTTCCCCAAACACAGTTTCTATCCTCCTCCCTGGGGGCCAGGAGGACTTCATTTTTATATTTTGTAGGCTCTTTAAGGCAGCTTTGGATGAACTGGACCTCTCTTTATTTTGCACAGCTCTTTATTTTGCACAGATTCATGGATAAGCCCTTGAATCATGAGTCTACAGCTTGGTCCACCAAGTCCAGGGGCTTCTGGAAAGAATCCATAGTCTCTGCATCCTTGGGCATCAGCCCATACCTCCGAAGGAGGCCCAACAATGGTCTCTGCAGGCTCTTCTAGTTATAAGAAGGAGTGAGACAGGGGTTGGATGGTCGAAATGTGATGCCTCCACTTGGAATCAGAAGAGGAGGGCTTGAGATTCATCATGAGGGCTGGTAGTTGTTGATCTCTATTAAGAGAGAGCACCACTGCGTGACTTGTGTGTACGCTGCCCGTAGCCACTAAGTGGCCACCTCAATGGGATTACCTCTTAGTGAGATTTTAAAAAGATGTTTGTTATTGTTTTATCCACCTGAAGAGTTGAAGGAAAATATGAAAAACTATGGATCCAAGACAACATCAGACCTTTGAGATTTACCTCTCTGCTATTGCTGTTTCAGAATTCAAATAAAAATCCACAAAACTGTTTTTAAAAATGTAGACATCAAGAGAATCACTGAACAACCCTGAGATTGTGGGCATTCAGGCCAGGTGCTGGTTTTCAGCACAATATTGTTTGACCCCCAGATTTTTGTTTTAGATTTTCCACTATGAATGCTAGATAATATCTAATATAAGGCTCAGGGAACTGGGGCAAGATAATAGCATTCACATGACACTTGCTAGAGAAACTAGAAACATCTAGTAATTTATATACTCAGGCAAAATAAAAATCATTTGCTACTTTAATGCATTTTGATAGAGCAATGTTTTGTGTGATAGGTTTTCTTATCACAAGGAATAGCTGTATGATTTTGATAAAATATGTGGTGCTTTTGGTTTTCATTCCAAAAAGACAAAAAACAAACAAAAAAAGCAGAACAAAAGCAAAACAACCTTTACTTCCCGACAGAACCTAAAAATGATGCCCATCTGAGTAAATGATTCTTCTCCAACCGTCTGCTTTCTCATTAGTTGGTGAGGGGCACAGATGCCTCTTGCCTTCCCTCTTCCAGATCTCCACACCGTCCCCATGCCGAGCTTCACCCATCATTATAGAAGCAGATGGGTAAGATGCAAAAGGTTCACACAAACCTCCCCTGCCTCATCTCAACCGTGAGACTCAGAGCAATTTTTTTTGTCTTCTCTGAGACTTTCTCACAAATCACATGAGACTAAATACCTACTGCACAGGTTGTGAAGGCTGAGAGAATCTGAAATTCCTTCTCTCCTGCCTGGCACGGGGTAGCCCCATGACTTAGTTTTAGGTTCCCGCTACCTTCCCTTGTCACCTGCATTTCTTCTATTGATACTTCTCTTCCCAGAGCCCCTTCCTGTCATCTCACATATCACAGAGCATCTCTGGATGGCCTGTCTTTGCCAACAATGACCACATGTGTCACAGAGATGGTATGGAGGGGAAGCCTCCTCGTCTAGAAATTCTTATGTGGGTTTGTCTGGAGGAAACTTGACTTGCAAAGTGTCTCAGCCTCTCTTGTTATTCTGGACATGAAGCAGAGGTGGAAGGTTAAGAGTCCAGCAATCAGTGGACAACCCCTGAAAGGAGGTGTAAGATATTGAGTGAGTGAAAACATAGGCTCTGAAGCTGATGCTGGGGTTTGGACTCACCTCCCTCAGAGGCTCTAACCAAACAATTCTCATTGTGATTCTTGCCTTTTCCTACTCCTGGCCTTTGCCTGTACATTTATATGTCTTGGAGAGTCCTCCCCACTCCCATTTGTACATATCCTTAAAGGTCTGGTTCAGTCTCACCTCCTTCATGAAGTCTTCCTAGATTTATTTTTGCCTCTATGCTTATTATTGTTTATTTCATGAAGATGGTACTGAACACCCACCATCTTGAATTATGTTGTGTGTGTGCAGCTTGTTTCCCACCACCCCTGAGGCTGTGACTGCCCCTGGGTGGAGAGCATCGTAAAGGAGAGTTGTCAGAGGCTGGCTGGAAAGAGTAGCCACGAAGGGAAACTGGAAATGACTCTCCCAAGGGAAAGGAAAAGTGAGAAGGTAAGGATATTTGGGAAGGGAGGGGAAAACAAAAAGAAGAGGCTCAGTAAGCCTATTAACTTTTCTTGCAACCTTTAAAAGGTTCACCCCAGGGACTTCCCTGGTGGTGCAGTGGTTAAGAATCCTCCTGCCAATTCAGGGGACATGGGTTCGAGCCCTGGCCTGGGAAGATCCAACATGCTGCGGAGCAACTAAGCCCATGCACCACAACTACTGAGCCTGTGCTCTAGAGCCCGTGAGCCACAACTACTGAGCCCACGTGGCACAACTACTGAAGCCTGTGCACCTAGAGCCTGTGCTCCACAATGAGAAGCCTGCATGCCGCAGCAAAGAGTAGCCCCGTTCACTGCATCTAGAGAAAGCCCGCGTGCAGCAATGAAGACCCAACGCAGCCAAAAATAAATAATTAATTAATTAATAAAAAAAAATAATACAGAAATGAAAGGTTCACCCCAAGGAGTTGTGGTCCATAAGCAGTTTAGCCAAGCAGCACCCCTTGCGTAGCAGGTGGATTCTTAGCATAGGGTAAAGGAGGGTGTCTTGGTTTGGATTGCTCTAACAAAGCATCATAGACTGGATGGCTTATAAACAACAGAAATTTGTTTCTCACAATTGTGGAGGCTGGAAGCCCAAGATCAGGATACTGGCATGGTTGTGTTCTGGTGAGGACATGGTTGGGTTCTGGTGAGGTTGCAGACTTCTTGTTGTGTCTTCAAATGGCAGAAAGAGGGCTACAAAGCTCTCTGGGGTCCCTTTTTTTTTTTTTTTTTTTTTTTTTTTGCGGTGCGCGGACCTCTCACTGTTGTGGCCTCTCCCGTTGTGGAGCACAGGCTCCGGACACGCAGGCTCAGCGGCCATGGCTCACGGGCCCAGCCGCTCCGCGGCATGTGGGATATTCCCAGACCGGGGCACGAACCCGTGTCCCCTGCATCGGCAGGTGGACTCTCAGCCACTGCACCACCAGGGAAGCCCTGGGGTCCCTTTTATAAGGACACTAATCCCAAGCATGAGGGTTTCACTATCATGATCTAATTATCTCCCAAGGGCCCTGCCTCCCAATACCATCACATTAGGGTTAGGATTTTAAGATATGAATTTGGCGGGGGGGGACACAAACCTTTAGTTGATTGCAGAGGGGATGTCCGAGTGAGAACTGGTAAGATGTGCCAGCTGTGGCAGAGGATAAAAGTGGTTCAGCATGGTCAAGCAGTGGAGGGTTCCTGCCCAGGCCTGTGATCCAACATGCGCGTAGCTGCAGGAAGCCTGGCCCTGGGTGAAGCATGAGAAGGGGGACCATCTTAGTTATTAACAGTATCTCCCCTTCACTCTCCAAAGTATCTTGGGAAGGGTGGTAAGTTATATGTTCACCCAAGACTGGAGGCAGCCCCTTCCACAGAGGTTTTTTGTTTGCTTGTTTTATTTTGTTCTGTTTCCCATTGTAAAGCATTATTTCCCAATGTAAAAGCATTATTTCATGGTTTTAGTTTCACTTAAGGTAAAACCATATTCCTCATGAAGGTAGGCATAAAACATTGGACGTTTATAGGCTGCATTGATTTTTAAAAAATCATTGTTTTTAACTAATAGTGAAGGATATATATACATATATCACATTAATAACACATGTTAAAGATGAGTGGGCAGCTGGTGGTCTGAATCATGTGCTTGAGTGTGCATGCTTGTGCACAAGAACACACACACACACACAAATAGATTCACTGGGAGTGGGCAGGAGGGTGGAAGGAACAGAGTTGGTGATTGAGGCCAAGGTGAATGGCATCCAAAGTCCAAGGTAACCCACAAGTTCTCAGTGATGCTACATAGCTCATGCTCAGTGTTTGATTTACATTCCATTGTATCTTCAGCTAATTAAGTTCTTATGGTAATTTGGATAGGAGAGAGCTTATCTTGCATTTCAGATACTTCTAGGCTTTCTAGAAAAGGACAACCCATCATCCATAATATCCCATGAACCTATCCCTAGGCGAGTGATATAAAAATCACACTGACAGGTGTGAGGATGAGAATTTGTATAGTACTTTCCGCACACCCTATGCCTCAGTTCTCAGCAACTTCACCAGGATATACTTTATACATGAGGGAACTACATTCTCAGAGAGGGTTAGCAGCTTGGAAAAATCACAGAGCTAGTAAGTAGGGGCAGGATTGACTCCGGGAGTCCACTCTGTGGGCTCTCAGCCTCATCCTGGCTGCAAAATACAGAAGGCAGTGAATGCAGTGACATGGTGAATCCAGAGACATAGACGCCCTTGCATTGGATCTTGAGCTCCTGTGTTCACTGAGTCCACCCCTGATCTACCGACTCCTTCCTGGCCTCCCTGCATCCGCATAGCCTTTCCCACATCGCCACACCTCAGCCAGTATTATGTTACCTGATGATGTCATCTCCTCCCACCTCTCCCCACTCCCAGTCAAAGATAATTCCATATATTCACATGGTTCTTGGTACAAAGACCAAAAGCTTCAGTGCAGCTTCATAAGACCTGGTGGGGTGTGACCTGGACCACCCCACCACTACTCCCTGCACCCAGCCACCAGGCTCTGGCACTCCAGGCCGCTGCCCCCTCTCAGTTCCCCTGATGACTCATGCTGCCACCTGTCTCAGAACTTCTGCCACAAAATTCCCTCTACCTGGAAGGGTCTCACCTGGTTAACATGTACCCATCCCTCAGATCTCAACCTGAACATTCCTCCTTCAGGAAACTTCCATAAGCCACTCAGACCAGGTCTCAATAGACTCTATAGCTTTGCTCTATAACACTTGGCTTTATAACCACTAATGTCATTTTATCTTTATTGGTATAATTATTTGTTTGATATCTATCTTTTAAAAAAGTTTTTTATAGAAGTATAGTTGACTTACAATGTTGTGTTAATTTCTGCTGTATAGCAAAGTGATTCAGTTATACATATATATACATTCTTTTTTTATATTCTTTTCCATTATGGTTTATAATAGGATATTAAATATAGCTCACTGTTCTATACAGTAGGACCTTGTTGTTTATCCATTGTATATGTAATAGCTTACATCTGCTCACCCCAACCTCAAACTCCATCCCTCCCCCAACCCCCTCCCCCTTGGCAACCACCAGTCTGTTCTCCATGTCCATGAGTCTGTTTCTGTTTTGTAGATAGGTTCATTTGTGCCATATTTTAGATTCCACATATAAGTGATATCATATGTTATTTGTCTTTCTCTTTCTGACTTACTTCACTTAGTATGATAATCTCTAGCTGCATCCATGTTGCTACAAATGGCATTATCTCATTCTTTTTTATGGCTGAGTAGTATTCCATTGTGTATATGTACCACATCTTCTTTATGATTGATATCATCTTTATTAGACTATAAGCTCCATGAAAACAAGGGATTGCTTTGTTTTTCATCTTGCTTTATCACTAACATCTAACTCAGTGCCTGACATGTAGTGGATGCTCAATAAATAACTGTTGAATGAAACTTCTTTGCTATCTAATGGTCCCATATGGCTGTTTAAATGTAAATTAATTAAAATTAAATAAAATTTAGAATTAAGTTCCTCAATCACACTAGTGACATTTCATGTCCTGGACAACCACATGTGGCTATTCCGTACTGGACCGTGCAGTTAAATAGCTTTTCCATAATCACAGAAAGTTCTGTTGAACTGCACTGCCTCAGAGGTTTGCAGAACCAAGAAATACAACGTATTTGCATCATGTTCGTGTCCAATATGGGCAAAGGTTAGATTTTTCTTTAAAAAGTTTCAAGAGATGCTGTTCAGTTTGCCCAAGGATCCCTGGGGAATCTGTTCTGTGAACAAAAGAAATCTGAACATGAATCAGCAGAGAATTCTAGATGGATTTTTTACTCACTCATTTTCATTCATTAGATAGTTGTTATGTATTGCACTGGCTACATGTAAAGGAAAAATCATTCTGAATTAAAAAATATTTTATTGACGTATATAGTTGATTTACAATGTTGTATTAGTTTCAGGTGTATAGAAAAGTGATTCAGTTATATATATATATATATATATATATATATATATATATATATATATATATATATTCTTTTTAATATTCTTTTCCATTATGGTTTATCACAGAATAATGAGCATATAAAATATTTTTTTGGAGCGGCAACAGAGGTCAATGATGGAGAATACAGACTGTGAAATCAGGAAGACCTTTGTTCAAATGTTGACCCTGCTGCTCACTCGTGTGTGTGGCCCTGGGCAAGGTGCTGAGCATCTCTGAGCTTCAGTTTCTTCCTATGACAAATGGAGATCAAAGGAGTACTTACCTGATAGGGTTGGTGTGAGTATTAAATGAGATAAATGTGAGATGTTTTTATTAATAGTAACTTTATTATGATTCTTTTAATTTCTATTCTCATTTGGGATTGGCTTTCTGCATTTTGTTTGTCTGTCCTTCCCAAATTCTGATAAAAATATACTGGCATTTTCTCTTTCAAAATGAATCAAGTGCTGGTTCCTGTATTCCCATTAGGTTTCAGCTGATAACATATGAAGACAGACTTGCTCAGGACTCAGTGGTAGTTTTGTCTTGCTACCAACCTTCTTGCCTCGATTATCCCACCTGCAAAGTGAAACAGAGCTATTGAGAGTTTTCAGAAGGGTGAAGGAGGTTTGCTTGGCTCATAGCCTATAATTGATAGGGATCTAATTGCATACCCTCTTCTGGATGCTGGGAGAACCCAGGAGGACACAAGCAGTTATTTTTTCATGAAGACTTTGAGCAGGTTGGTGAGCAGCCCTTCCAACTGTAGTACATTGAGATCAAGTTTCTCATTCAGTCTTTGAACTTTGATTGGGAACCACGTGAGAGGCCCTCTGCTAGGAACTGCAGATTCCAAAATGAGGAAGACATGGGCCCTGTCTTTAAGGAGGCCACAGTCTAATCAGGGAGGAGAGTAATCCTAGAAGTCTCCCTGGAGGATATTCCACCAGCTCAGTGCTGGATAAAGAGAAAGAAATAGGTGGAGAAGAGGAGGGCAGTTTCAGAAGTGAGAGTGCCGTGCACGTATACATGGAGCGAGAGAGTGAGTTAGAGGGTGAAAGTAGGCAGGCGGTGATGAAAGATGGAGCTACATACGTATGAAAGGGTCAGATTATGGAAAGCTTTTTAAGCCAAACAAAGGAGCTTGGACTGAGGGCCATGGAGAGCCACTGAAGGATTTTGGCAGTGAGTGACACAGTCAGACACAATCACGTTTCAGAAAGATGACTCTTACTTGCATGAAATCATTGGAAGTGGACAAGAATCAAGGCAGGGAGAACTGATCGGAGGCTGATACAGAGATCCAGGTTAAGACACGATACTGGCTTGAGCTAAGGTGACAATAGGAAAAAAAATAGGATTAAGGGATATTAACAGGCAGCATGGGTAAGGTGTATTAAGCAATTGTATAAGTTGAGTGATGGAGCTGGAGAATCAATCATTACCTCTGGTTTTCTGGCTTGGGCAAAATGTGCTGATAGCATTCCATCAGTTAGAAATTCAGGAAGAGGAGGAGGGAAGAGGATGAGTTAAATATTAACCTTGGGGTGCTTGTAAGACAACCAAGTAGAGATGTGCGTTCAGCAGATAGTGATAGACTTTTGGAGATCAGAAGAGGGAGCCAGGCTGCCATTAGCATGGTTGAAACCATGGGAATATTGGAATGAATTTATTTGTTGAAATGAAATTTGAAACAACTGAATAAATAAATAAAGGAAGGAAGTCATCTATGGAGCAAGCAGAGGGAAGAGAGAACTAGCCATGGGATGGGCCTTGTTTTCTTTCTCAGTGACCATATATATATTTCACCTACTGAGGACTCAATGGTCTGGTTGTGTCAGGCTGAAGATGGGAAAAGACTTTGGGAAGCCGCAGACATTATGCAATTCAAGATCAGCAGATTTTTAAAGATGCTGTATTTTGCTATCTTTGCAGCCAAGTTCAGTTGTAGCATGTAGAGTCTCAGTGAGTGTATAATCTGATGGGCAAACAACCAAAAGTAGTTTAAAAGAGAGAGAGAGAGATAGAGAGAGAGAGAGAGAGAGAAGGTTGGTTTCCTGCCTCAGCGATGACATAAACACAAACATGGCCACAAAAAGTGAAAATCATTTTCTCAGAATTGCTGACGTAATCCGTGGCTGGGCCCGTTCTTCTCAGTCTTGGAGACCCTTAATCCTAATACATTCACTGTCTTTTGAATAGCTCCTGGCAAGTTGCTCAAAAGCAGTAAAAAATTTTAGTGTAAGACGTGATCCATTTCTCAGTCGTATATCTGGGAAATGAGACTTGCATAGACTGTTACACATCTCTGCTCACCCTATGTAGTCCTAATCACGGTCGTCCTCCCACTCCCAAGTGCCAGGCTGGTGTCATAATGGATAGAGGATTTGCAGAAAAATTCTCTCTCATCAACCCTGTTCTAACAACACCACAGAGCCTATTGCATATTCTATCTTTGCTGTAAACTGAGCTACTCTTCACATGAATAGGACTTAAGTGCATGCCAGGAGTCTAAATTATGCAATGGAGACCATCAGTGTGTTTCAGAGAGGAGAATTCAGCCTTAAATGATGGGGCCAGAAGTCACACTTGGAGTTTCCAATTGTTCTGTCTTTCAGCCCCCAGAAAGCTTGCAGCTTTCCTAAGAAGCTCTTTCCAAGAGCAAACTATGCTAGCATTACTTTTTTTTTTTTTTACTTAACAAAAATGTCCTTTGGCAACTCAAAGCACATGAAATGCAAGAGTATAAAAAAGTAAGGAGGCTTCAGTGGGTGTTTCATGCTTGTTTTCTGACACCATGAATTTAATGCTTATCCAGGTGTGTGCACAAATCAGAGTGGCTAGCATAGTTTAAGCTCTAACTTTTCTGCAGTAGCAAGGGGCTCAGAGAGAGGAACGAGGCTGCGTATCTCAGGCACTGCTGGGCAGGTGCTCAGAGTTCTACCTGAGAACTTGAGAGGTCTGGGGATTTTCACCGGAGAAACCAGTAACCCAAAAATTGAGCTGATGGCCAGTTCCCAGGCCGAGTCTCATCCAAACCATGAGGAATAAAAATTCCATCTTAATCACAAGAGGTGAGGAGGGAACTATCATTAAAAGAAGAAAGTCAAGGTGTACATCTTGGTCCAGAAGTAAAAATAATGATGAAAAATTGTGTCTCTTTATAATATAGGCTCTGGGCTGGTGCTTTATAAACTATGATGCGGGTATTATTATTCTTCCAATTTTACAGATGAGGAAGATGAGGCACAGGGAGATTATGTCACTTGCTCAAGTTCACATCTAATCAGTGGACAGGAAGGGACTTAAACCCAGGTCCACCTGACTCCATAGCCTGTTGTCCTACCCTCATCTTATACTAGAAAAGAGAAGGGTGATGCAGAACAGAGCATGATTTTACCCTGATATAAGTATTGCTATTCTGGCTTTCTTTTGATTTCCATGTGCATGGAATGCATTTTTCCATCCCCTCCCTTTCCGTCTGTGTGTGTCTGTAGATCTGAGGTGAGTCTCTTGGAGGCAGTATATATACAGGACTTGTTTTTGTACCCATTCAGCCACTCTATGTCTTTTTTTTTTTTTTTTAGTTTCTGCTTTATAACAAAGTGAATCAGTTATACATATACATCTGTTCCCATATCCCTTCCCTCTTGCATCTCCCTCCCTCCCACCCTCCCTATCCCACCCCTCCAGGTGGTCACAAAGCACCGAGCTGATCTCCCTGTGCTATGCGGCTGCTTCCCACTAGCTATCTATTTTACGTCTGGTAGTGTATATATGTCCATTGCTATTCTCTCGCTTTGTCACAGCTTACCCTTCCCCCTCCCCATATCCTCAAGTCCATTCTCAAGACACACTATGTCTTTTGATTTGAGCATTTAGTCCAGATACATTTAAAGTAATTGTCGATATGTATGTTCTTATTGCCATTATGTTAATTGTTTTGGATTTGTTTTTGTAGATCTTTTTTTCTCCCTTTCTTCTTCTTTTGTCCTCTTCTCCTGTGATTTGATGACTGTCTTTAGTGTTATGTTTGGAGTCCTTTTTTTGTGTGTGTGTATATCTATTATAGATTTTTGGTTTGTGTGTATATCTATTATAGGTTTTGTTTTTTTATAGCAGTCTGTAGAAATACATGATTGTTTTAAGTTGCTGATATCTTAATTTGAAATTCATTTAAAAAAACCCTGCATTTGTACTCTCCTCCCTTCATAATTACTCTTATTTTCCTCTTTTTTTTATTGAATTATAGTTAATTTACAATGTTGTGTTAGTTTTAAGTGTACAGCAAAGTGATTTAGTTATACACACACACACACACGCATATATTCTTTTTCAGATTCTTTTCCATTATAGATTATTACAAGATATTGAGTAAAAAGGTACATGCACCCCAGTGTTCACTGCAGCACTGTTTACAATAGCCAGGGCATGGAAGCAACCTAAGTGCCCATCCAGAGGAATAGATAAAGAAGATGTGGTACATATATACAATGGAATATTACTCAGCCATAGAAAAGAATGAAATACCGCCATTTGCAGCAACAAGGATGGACCTAGAGATTGTCATATGGCTTAATATGGCTGAGTGAAGTAAGTCAGACAGAGAAAGACAAATATGTGATATCATTTATATGTGGAATCTAAAAAAAATGATACAAATGAACTTATTTACAAAACAGAAATAGAGTCACAGATGTAAAAAACAAACTTATAGTTACCAGGGGGGTGGGGGGGAGGGATAAATTGGGAGAGTAGGATTGACATATACACATTACTACACATAAAATAGATAACTAATAACGACCTAGTGTACAGTACAGGGAACTCTACTCAGTACTCTGTAATTACCTATATGGGAAAATAATCTAGAAAGGGGTGATATATGTATATGTAAAACTGATTCATTTTGCTGTACAGAAGAAACTAACACGACATTTTAAATCAACTATACTCTAATAAATAATTAATTTAAAAAACAAGATATTGAGTATAGTTCTTGTGCTATACAGTAGGTCCTTACTGTTTACCTATTTTATATATAGTAGTGTGTATATGTTAGTCCCAAACTCCTAATTTATCTCTCCCCCAGCCGCCCCCCCACCCACCCACTAGGCCCTTTGGTAACCATAAATTTGTTTTCTATGTCTGTGAGTGTATTTCTGTTTTGTAAGTAAGTTCATTTGTATCATTTAAAAAAATTAATTTATTTATTTATTGGCTGCTTTGGGTCTTTGTTGCTGCGTGTGGGCGTTCTCTAGTTGTGGTGAGCGGGGACTACTCTTCGTTGCGGTGCACAGGCTTCTCATTGCGGTGGCTTCTCTTGTTATGGAGCATGGGCTCTAGGTGTGTGGGCTTCAGTAGTTGTGTCACGTGGGCTCAGTAGTTGTGGCACATGGGCTTAGTTGCTCCGCAGCATTTGGGATCTTCCTGGACCAGGGCTCAAACCCGTGTCCCCTGCATTGGCAGACAGATTCTTAACCACTGAGCCACCAGGGAATCCCTGTATCATTTTTTAAGATTCCACATATAAGTGATATCATATGATACTTGTCTTTCTTGTGTGACTTACTTCACTTAATATGATATTCTCTAGGTCCATCCATGTTGCTGCAAATGGCATTACTTCATTTTTTTAATGGCTGAGTAACACTCCATTGTATAAGTATACACCACATATTATTTATTATTACTGTTTTTGATATCATATTTTGCATCTAATTGTTTTGTGTATCCCTTAACTGCTTATTGTGGATATAGATGATTTTACAACTTTTGTCTTTTAACCTCCCTACTAGCTTTGTGTGTGGATAATTTCTACCTTTACTGTATGTTTGCCTTTACCAGTGAGCTCTTTAATTTTGTAATTTTCTTATTTCTCCTTGTGGCCTATTCTTTTTTTTTGTCTAGAGAAGTCCCTTTAACATTTGTTGTAAAGTTGGTTTGATGGTGCTGAACTCTTGGCTTTTGCTTGTCTGTAAAGCTTTTGATTTGTCCATAAAGTTCGAAGGAGAACCTTGCTGGGTAGAGTATTCTTGGTTGTAGGTTTTTCCCTTTCATCACTTTAAATATCATGCCACTCCCTTCTGGTCTGCAGAGTTTCTGCTGAAAAGTCAGCTGATAGCCTCATGAGAGTTCCCTTGTATATTATTTATTGCCTTTTCCTTGCTGCTTTTAATATTCTCTCTTTAATATTTGTCATTTTAATTACGATGTGTCTTGGTGTGTTCCTCTTTGAGCTAATCCTGTGTGGGACTTTCTGTCCTGGACTTGGGTAACTGTTTCCTTTCCCAGGTTAGGGAAGTTTTCAGCTATTATGTCTTCAGTATGTCTTCAGGCCCTTTCTCTCTCTCTTCTCCTTCTGGGACCCCTATAATGCAAATATTAGTGTGCTTGATTTTGTCCCTGAGGTCTCTTAAACTGTCCTCATTTCTTTTCATTCTTCTTTCTTTTTTTTTCCGTTCAGTGGCAATGGTTTCCAATACTCTGTCTTCTAGCTCACTGATCTATTCTTCTGTATCATTTTGCCTGTTGTTGATTCCTCCTAGTTTATTTTTTATTTCAGTTATTGTATTCTTCATCTATGTTTGGTTTTCTTTATATTTTATAACTTGTTAAAAACTTCTAACTTCTCACTCTGTACATTCATTCTTCTCTTGAGTTCTTTGATCATCATTACGATCATTACTCTGAGCTCTTTCTCGGGTAGATTGCCTATCTCGAGTTCACTTAGTTCTTGTCCTGGGGTTTTATCTTCTTCCCTTGTCTGGAACCTGTTCTTCTGCTGCTTCATTTTGTCTCAGTTGCTATTTGTATTTTTATATGTGTGATAGGTTAGTTAATGTTTCTTGACCTTGGGGAAGTGGCCTTCTGTAGGAGACGTCCAATATGTTCCAGCAGCACACTCCCCTCTTGTCACCCAAATTTTATGCTCTAGGTGTGCCCCCTAAGAGGGCTGCATGGGTCCTTCTTTTATGGTGGGCTGACTGTGTGGGCAGTCTGGTAGGCTTGCTTGGCCCCTAGTCCAGTTGGTTGCCAGGTCCTGGCTTGTGCAGATGCTGCTAGCTACTGATTAGCAGGGCCTGGTCATGAGGCATCCGGCTGCAGAACCTTAGGGAGCCCCAAGGTTAGTGCTGGCTCACTGATGTAGGAGTCAGGGTCCAGAAGACTCCAGGGCTGTTGCCCACCCACTGGTGGATGAAGCCAGATCCTGCAGTTAGTGCCAGATTAATGGCAGGCAGAGCCAGGTCCTGGAGTCTGTCTGCAGGGCCCAGGGATCCCGAGCTGGTGTTAGATTGCTGGGTGGGGTGGGGGGGGGGTTCCTGACACAATTAGGTATGAGATCTGGGGTGTCCTGAAACTTGCATTGGCCTGATAGTGGGCAGGGTCAGGGACCAGCTAGTCACAGGGTAGGGTCTGGCTTTCTGTAAGTGGGCTGGGTCCACATGCTGTGTGGGATTGTAGTTTTCTTGTGTTTGGTGTCTGCCCCCTGGTGGGTGATGCTGGTCTAGAGGGTAGTGCAGGCTTCCTGGAGGGCATGGCCATTGCCTGCCCACTGGTGGGTGGAGCTGGGTCTTGGCCTTCTGGTGGGCAGGGCCCTGTAGAGGGGCATGTCTAGAGGTGGCTGTGGGCTCAGGAAGGTTTTAGGCAGCCTGTTTGCTGATAGATGGGGCCATGTCCCTAGCCAGTTTGTTGTTTGGCCTGAGGCATCCCAGTACTGGTGCCTACAGGTTGTTGGGTGGGGTCACGTCTTGGCACTAATGAGCCAGTGGTACCTCCAGCATTGGCATCCATGGTAGAGAAGCATTTAAGATATGGCTGCCACCAATGTCCATGTCCCCAGGGTGAGCAGCAGCCACCTACTGCCTCTCCAGGAGACCCTTCAAGACCAGTAGGTAGGTCTGGCCCAGGCTCCTATCATATTATTGCTTTTCCCTGGGTCCCAGTGCATGTGAGATTTTATGTGCGCCCTTTAAGAGTGAAGTCATTATTTCCCCCAGTCCTTTGGGGCTCCTGAAATTAAACACTGCTGGCCTTCAAAGCCAAATGCTCTGGAGGCTCATCTTCCCAGTCCCACACCACTGGGCTGGAGGCTTGACTTGGGGCTCAGAACTCTCACTCCTGTGGATGAACCTCCGCAATATAATTATTCTCCAGTTTGTGGGTTGCTCACCCGGGGGGGTATGGGATTTGATTATATCATGAAACTTCCCCTCCTATATATCTCCTTGTGGTTCCTTCTTTATGTCTTTAGTTGTAGGAGATCTTTTCTGGTAGTTCCTGGTCTTCTTCATCGATGGTTGTTCTGAGATAGTTGTGGTTTTGGTGTGTTTGTGAGGGGAGGTGAGCTCAGGGTCTTTCTTCTCCACCATCTTGGCTGCTCTCTGATTGCACCCTTTGAAAACAGTCTGGGGTCCAGGCTTGGTGAGAGAGTTCTAGGTGCTGCTCCTGAGATAGCCTGTTGTGCTGAAGATGTCATCAGATAGATAGGCTGGCAGTGAAACTGACAACCAAGACAACTCTCTAGGCTGACAGTTGAGTGCAACACAGAGAGGGGGATATTCTGCCACCCAGACATGCATCCCTGCTCTTGCTTTTTATCTTGGTGACTATGAACGAGAAAGGGAAGTAGCTAGAACTCTGCCAGCACAGGTGATATCATACAGTGTAGCAGGAGCTGCAGGAACAATAAGGTTGGCTCCACATTCAGCGTGACTCTGGAGAGACTCACCATAAAAGAGACAGAAGTGAGTCATGACTGTTCTGAGTCACTGAAGGAACCCCAAAATAGGAGGTAATGACTTGAGTGGGGGCTGGGATACCGGTGATTTTGCTCCAGGAAACTCCTTGCCCTTGCTTAGCACAGACTCTCCATTTTGGCTTTTGTGTTCCTTAAACCTACCAGCCTGTTCCTACCTCATGAACATGCTTCAGCTTTGCCCAGAACTCCACCTGGAGAGCTCCTTCTTGGTCTTCCCATCTTAGTTTTGAGGTCATCTCTTTAGGGTGGCACTGTGTCATCAAATCAGCAGCCTTTTCCCAAAGCCCATGCACTTGTCACTCTCAGCCACATAACCCTGATTTCTCTTCACACAATACCTAAATCATCTTGTTCCATTTGTCTGTTTACATATGTTAAGTATCTCTCCCCCTTCCTTGGAATGTAAGCTCCACTCTTTCAAAGACCTCATCTCCTTCACTCAAGGCTGTACTCTAGCACACAGAACCATGACTCATTTAGTGAATTCTCAAGAACTACCTCTTGAATTAATGAATCAATCAATCAATCAATCAATGAGTAGAATATAGCTGTGTCATTATCATGATTATAACTTTTTTGTGCTACTAAGCCCTTGATGGTGGGAGGAAATGTGTGTTCCCAGATGGCTAAGGCCCAGACGATCTACTCAGAAACTGATTGAGAGGAAGAAAAGAATAATCAGGTATGGCATCTTTCATGGGCTAATGTCATCACACATGCTAAGTCATGTAGCTGCTGCAGGTGAAGAAATGTAGGCACAGGCTACATAGGCAGTAAGTGTAGAGAGCAGAGGTATTTACTCAGGTCTCTGGTTCCAATGCTTTTTCCATGCAAACAATGGGGCCAAGTAGAGTTCTAAGTATTCTGTTATTGACCTTATTTTGCAAATTGGGCACAGAAAGATTTGGTAATTGGCATAAAGTCATTTAGCTAAAAAGTAGAAGTTAGCTCCAAAACCCATGCTCCTAATCAGTGGAATATAATGACGTCTTCCAGATCAGATGAAGAAGAGTCTTCTTCTGACTCCCTTTTGTGAGAGCACTGAAATCACAACTAGCTGCTGAACAGTCATCAACAGGAAGACACTGGAACTCACCAAAAAAGATATCCCACATCCAGAGACAAAGGAGAAGCCTCAGTGAGCTGGTAACAGGAGTGCAATCACAATAAAATCAAATCCCATAACTGCTGGGTGGGTGACTCACAAACTGGAGAACAATTGTAACACAGAAGTCAACCCACTGGAGTGAAGGTTCTGAGCCCCACATCAGGCTTCCCAACCTGGGGGTCTGGCAACAGGAGGAGGAATTCCCAGAGAATCAGACTTTGAAGGCTAGTGGAATTTGACTGCAGGACTTCAACAGGACTGGGGGAAACAGAGACTCCACTCTTGGAGGGCACACACAAAGTAGTGTGCACATCAGGACCCAGGGGGAAGGAGCAGTGACCCCAGGGGAGACTGAACCAGACCTACCTGCTAGTGTTGGAGGGTCTCCTGCAGAGGCAGGGGGCAGCTGCGGCTCACTGCGGGGACCAGGACACTGGCAGCAGAAGTTCTGGGGAGTACTCCTTGGTGTGAGCCCTCCTGGAGTCCACCATTAGCCCCACCAAAGAGCCTGTAGGCACCAGTGCTGGGTTGCCTCAGGCCAAACAACCAACAGGGAGGGAACTCAGCCTCACCCATCAGCAGAGAAGCAAATTAAAGTTTTACTGAGTTCTGGCAACCAGAGCAACACCCAGCTCTACCCACCACCGGTCCCTCCCATCAGGAAGCTTGCACAAGCCTCTTAGATAGCCTCATCCACCAGAGGGCAGACAGGAGAAGCAAGAAGAACTACAATCCTGCAGCCTGTGGAACGAAAACCACATTCACAAAAAGACAGACAGGGCCTCCCTGGTGGCGCAGTGGTTGAGAGTCCGCCTGCCGATGCAGGGGATACGGGTTTGTGCCCCGGTCTGGGAGGATCCCATATGCCGCGGAGCGGCTGGGCCCGTGAGCCATGGCCGCTGAGCCTGCGCATCCGGAGCCTGTGCTCCGCAACGGGAGAGGCCACAACAGTGAGAAGCCCGCGTACGGAAGAAAAAAAAAAAAAAAAAGACAGACAAAACAAAAAGGCAGAGGACTATGTACCAGATGAAGGAACAAGATAAACCCCCAGAAAAACAACTAAATGAAGTGGAGATAGGCAACCTTCCAGAAAAAGAATTCAGAATAATGATAGTGAAGATGTTGCAGGACCTTGGGAAAAGAATGGAGGCAAAGATCGAGAAGATGCAAGAAATGTTTAACAAAGACCTAGAAGAATTAAAGAAAAAACACCTAGAATAATTAAAGAACAACAAACAAGCAGAGATGAACAATAAAATAACTGAAATGAAAAATACACTAAAAGGACTCAATAGCAGAAAAACTGAGGCAGAGGAACGGATAAGTGACCTGGAAGACAGAATGGTGGAATTCACTGCCATGGAACAGAATAAACAACAAAGAATGAAAAGAAATGAAGACAGCCTAAGAGACCTCTGGGACAACATTAAACACACCAACATTTGCATTACAGGGGTCCCAGAAGGAGAAGAGAGAGAGAAAGGACCTGAGAAAAAATTTGAAGAGATTATAGTCAAAAACTTCCCTAACATGAGAAAGGAAATAGCCACCCAAGTCCAGGAAGCTCAGAGAGTCCGAGGCAGGATAAATCCAAAGAGAAACACACCAAGACACATAGTAATTAAACTGACAAAAATTAAAGACAAAGAAAAATTATTAAAAGCAACAAGGGGAAAATGCCAAATAACATACAAGGGAACTCCCATAAGGTTAAAAGCTGATTTCTCAGCAGAAAATCTACAAGCCATAAGGGAGTGGCATGATATATTTAAAGCGATGAAAAGGAAGAACCTACAACCAAGATTACTCTACCTGGCAAGGATCTCATTCAGATTCAACTGAGAAATCAAAAGCTTTACAGACAAGTAAAAGCTAAGAGAATTCAGCACCACAAAACCAGCTCTACAGCGAATGCTAAAGGAACTTCTCTAAGTGGGAAATAGAAGAGAAGAAAAGGACCTGCAAAAACAAACCCAAAACAATTAAGAAAATGGTAATAGGAACATACATATTGATAATTATCTTAAATGTGAGTGGATTAAATGCTCCAACCAAAGGCCACAGGCTCGCTGAATGCATACTAAAACAAGACCCATCTATATGCTGTCTACAAGAGACCCACTTCAGACCTAGGGACACATAACAGACTGAAAGTGAGGGGATGGAAAAAGGTATTCCATGCAAATGGAAATCAGAAGAAAGCTGGAGTAGCAATACTCATATCAGATAAAATAGACTTTAAAATAAAGAATGTTACAAGAGACAAGGAAGAACACTACATAATGATCAAGGGATCAATCAAAGAAGAAGATATAACAATTATAAATATATATGGACCCAACATAGGAGCACCTCAATACATAAGGGAAATGCTAACAGCTATAAAATAGAATATCGACAGTAACACAATAATAGTGGGGGACTTTAACACCTCACTTCTACAAATGGACAGATCAACCAGAAAGAAAATTATTAATGAAACATAAGCTTTAAATGACAAAATAGGCCAGATAGATTTACTGATATTTATAGGACATTCCATCTGAAAACAGCAGATTACACTTTCTTCTCAACTACACATGGAACTTTCTCCAGGATAGATTACATCTTGGGTCACAAATCAAGCCTCAGTAAATTTAAGAAAATTGAAATCATATCAAGCATCTTTTCCTACCACAACGCTGTGAGATTAGAAATCACTTACAGGGAGAAAAACGTAAAAAAGACAAACACATGGAGGCTAAACAATATGTTACTAAATAACCAAGAGATCACTGAAGAAATCAAAGAGGAAATCAAAAAATACCTAGAGACAGATGACAATGAATACATGACAATCCAAAACCTATGGGACGCAGCAAAAGCGGTTCTAAGAGGGAAGTTTATAGCAATACAATCCTACCTCAAGAAACAAGAAAAATCTCAAATAAACAATCTAAACTTACACCTAAAGGAACTAGAGAAAGAAGAACAAACAAAATCCAGAGAACAAACAAAATCCAGAGTCAATAGAAGGAAAGAAATCATAAAGATCAGAGCAGAAATAAATGAATTAGAAACAAAGATAAATAAAACTAAAAATTGGTTCTTTGAGAAGATAAACAAAATTGATAAACCATTAGCCAGACTCATCAAGAAAACGAGGGAGAGGACTCAAATCAATAGAATTAGAAATGAAAAAGGAGAAGTAACAACTGACACTACAGAAATACAAAGCATCCTAAGAGACTACTACAAGCAACTCTATGCCAATAAAATGGACAACCTGGAAGAAATGGACAAGTTCTTAGAAAGGTATAACCTTCTGAGACTGAACCAGGAAGAAATAGAAAACATGAACAGACCAGTCACAAGTAATGAAATTGAAACTGTGATTAAAAATCTTCCAACAAAGAAGTCCAGGACCAGATGGCTTCACAGGTGAATTCTATCAAACATTTAGAAAAGAGCTAACACCCATCCTTCTCAAACTCTTCCAAAAAAATTGCAGAGGAAGGAGCACTCCCAAACTCATTTTATGAGGCCACCATCACCCTGATACCAAAACCAGACAGAGATACTACAAAAAAAAAAATACAGACCAATATCACTGATGAATATGGATGCAAAAATCCTCAACAAAATACTAGCAAACAGAATTCACCAACACATTAAAAGGATCATACAACATAATCAAGTGGGATTTATCCCAGGGATGCAAGGATTCTTCAGCATATGCAAATGAATCAATGTGATACACCATATTAACAAATTGAAGAATAAAAACCATGTGATCATCTCAATAGATGCAGAAAAAGATTTTGACAAAGTTCAACACACATTTATGATAAAAATTCTCCAGAAAGTGGGCATAGAGGGAACCTACTTCAACATAATAAAGGCCATATATGACAAACCCACAGCAAACATCACTCTCAATGGTGAAAACCGAAAAGCATTTCCTCTAAGATAGGGAACAAAACAAGGATGTCCACTCTTGCCACTATTATTTAATGTAGTTCTGGAAGTCCTCGCCATGGCAATTAGAGAAGAAAAAGAAATAAAAGGAATACAAATTGGAAAAGATGAGTAAAACTGTCACTGTTTGCAGATGACATGATACTATACATAGAGAATCCTAAAGATACTACCAGAAAACTGCTAGAGCTAGTCAGTGTATCTTGTAAAGTAGCAGGATACAAAATTAATGCACAGAAATCACTTTCATTCCTATACACTAACAACAAAATGTCTGAAAGAGAAATTAAGGAAACACTCCCATTTACCATTGCAACAAAAAGAATAAAAGACTGAGGAATAAACCTACCTAAGGAGGTAAAACACCTGTACTCAGAAAACTATAAGACACTGATGAAAGAAATCAAAGATGACACAAACAGATGGAGAAATATACCATGTTCTTGGATTGGAAGGATCAATATTGTGAAAATTACTATATTACCCAAAGCAAGCTACAGATTCAGTGCAATCCCTATCAAATTACCAATGGCATTTATTTTTACAGAACTAGAACAAAAAATCTTAAAATTTGTAAGGGGACACAAAAGACCCCGAATACCCAAAGCAATCCTGAGGGGAACAAAACGGAGCTGGAGGAATCAGACTTCCTGACTTCAGACTATACTACAAAGCTACAGTAATCAAGAAAATATGGTACTGGCACAAATATAGAAATATAGATCCATGGAACAGGATAGAAAGCTCAGAAATAAACACAAACACCTATGGTCAATTAATCTACAACAATGGAGACAAGAACATATGATGGAGAAAAGACAGTCTCTTCAATAAGTGGTGCTGGGAAAACTGGACAGCTACATGTAAAAGAATGAAATTAGAACACTCCCTAACACCATACACAAAAATAAACTCAAAATGGATTAAAGACCTAAATGTAAGACCAGATACTATAAAACTCTTAGAGGAAAACATAGGAAGAACACTTTTTGACATGAATCACAGCAAGATCTTTTTTGACCCACCTCCTAGAGTAGTGAAAATAAAAACAAAAATAAACAAATGGGACCTAATGAAATGTAAAAGCTTTTGCAAAACAAAGGAAACTATACACAAGACGAAAAGACAACCCTCAGAATGGGAGAAAATATTTGCAAATGAATCAATGGACAAAGGATTAATCTCTAAAATATATAAACAACACATGCAGCTCAATATTAAAAAAAACAAATAATGCAATCCAAAAATGGGCAGAAGACCTAAATAGACATTTCTCCACAGAAGACATCCAGATGGCCAAGAGGCACATGAAAAATCCTCAACATCACTAATTATTAGAGAAATGCAAATCAAAACTACAATGAGGTATCTCCTCACACTGGTTAGAATGGGCATCATCAGAAAATCTACAAACAACAAATGCTGAAGAGGGTGTGGAAAAAAGGGAACCCTCTTGCACTGTTGGTGGGAAAGTAAATTGATACAGCCACTATGGAGAACAGTATGGAGGCTCCTTAAAAAAACAAAAATAGGGCTTCCCTGGTGGCGCAGTGGTTGGGAGTCTGCCTGCCGGTGCGGGGGACACGGGTTCGAGCCCTGGTCTGGGAGGGTCCCACATGCCGCGGAGCAACTGGCCCCGTGAGCCACAATTGCTGAGCCTGCGCGTCTGGAGCCTGTGCTCCGCAACAGGAGAGGCCGCGATGGTCAGAGGCCTGCGCACCACGATGAGGAGTGGCCCCCGCTTGCCGCAACTGGAGAAAGCCCTCGCACAGAAACAAAGAGTCAACACAGCCATAAATAAATAAATAAATAAATAAAAATTAAAAAAAAAAATAGAATTACCATATGACCCAGCAATCCCACTACTGGGCATATACCTAGAGAAAACTGTAATTCCAAAAGACACATGCATCCCAATGTTCATTGCAGCACTATTTACAATAGCCAGGTCATGGAAGCAACCTAAATGCCCATTGACAGAGGAATGGATAAAGAAGATGTGGTACATATATACAATGGAATATTATTGAGCCAAAAATAGGAACAAAATTGGGTCTTTTGTAGAGACGTGGATGGACCTAGAAACTGTCCTACAGAGAGAAGTAAGTCAGAAAGAGAAAAACAAATATCGTATCATGTATGTGGAATCTTGAAAAATGGTACAGATGAACCGGTTTGCAAAGCAGAAATAGAGACACAGATGTAGAGAACAAACATATGGGCACCAAGGGGGGAAAGCTGGGGGTGGTGGTGGTGGTGGTGGGATTAATTGGGAAATTGGGATTGACATATATACACTAATATGTATAAAATAGATAAGTAATAAGGACCTGCTGTATAAAAAAAGAAATAAAATTCAGAAAAATGTATCAGTTGTTGAAAAAAAAAAAAGACTCTTACAAGGAGGAGACAGCTAATCTAGGACTATCACAATGTGAGGGGACTGTGGGAAAGGCCTTCCAAACCAAGGATATCTGTCTGCGCTATAGCCTGCTGTGTTCTTCCTTCCTGACTCCTGACTTTCTTACTGATCTGCCTGAAATCCATATATTCTCAGAAATGTTGCTGCCTCTGATTTCTGGGTAAATGACACAGTGGATACTAGAGTAGACAGATTTCATGAAGGCCATTGCTTCTCTTTGAACCATTCTATCTTTACTGTCTCTGAGCCAGGTTCATGGTGGTCCTAAGTGTTTGTTGTCTGAAGCAGGCATGGCCAGGTGGTCCAGCCTGAAGGTTCTGCTCTATAAAGGGTGGACATAGTGCCCACCGAGTGGGCACTATGTTATAGGTCCCCATTTGCCTTTCACGTGTAACAATTAAATAGCTTCACAGCAGCCTGGTTGCCAGCGGGCTCACACCCCATTGCAGTATAATCACATCTAATCTCATTGAGCTCTGCTCAAAGTAGCTATGATTGGTGGTTTTATCCAAATCAATAAAGACAGTTTCTATATATTGATTATCATCCAGGGTATAAAATCATCATCAGTTACCTGGAAAAGAAGCACGCTGCCAAGGGAAATGGTCAGATATTCCATTTGAACAGGGGAGGGAAAGGGGAGGCGGAACCAGTGAATTTTAAGGTAATAGTATCAAATTACCTGAAAATGCACACAGTATATTCTTATAATTTGCAACAACAGAGAGCCCAGAAATAGGTCAGTCATTTAAGTGAGTCTTCCAAGTTTTTCTCTGGATGATGCACTGAGCTAGCTTGCATTAGCAGTCTTAAATGGACTGGGGCCAACCAAGACAGAGAGGGCTGCAGAGCTCCTTTCTTCTTGCACTTTATAACCCATAGTGGTACCTTTTCGGTCAGAGATGGCTCCACCCAATTTCTTGTATCCAGTTAACGATCCACAGAGATTCTCAGCCACTGTCATGAGTGACTATGGGAAAAGTAATGAGTGGGGAGGTGACTGGACCAGTCTGTCTGATCCTGGGGCAGAGAGTGGAGATGTTCACCTCCAAAATGAGTTGGAAGACATTTTTCTGCAATGGCAAAGGAAGAAGGAAAGAATCTGCCCATTTCTAAAGGTTACATTTCTAACCACAGAATTGAAAATGAACTGGTTCTGTTATTTATTGCAAGATGGAGCTCATTATTCTATTCTTCTTTCTAGCAAATATTGAAACAAAAATTGCATTAAATGATTCAATATCATTTATGAAAAACACAGTACAAAGAAGACAATCCATTCATAATCTTTTTATTGCAACATATTAAGACTGGTCTTGGGTAATTCTTGGGCCCAGTTTCCTCTTCTGTTAAACGGAGATGGCAGTGATGACAACATCTTCCACATAGGGCTTTTTCGAGGAATTTAAACATATATATATATATATATATATATATATATATATATATAAAAGAATAACAAGAAATAGATAGATGGAACTCAACAAATAAGTACAGAATTTCCCTTTAGAAATTATTTATGTGAGTTCTCTTAAAGTTTTTATCCATATAACTATATCATTTTTATACAGCTATGATTATTACAGAAATATCACTGGTATCTCCTTTAATTTTTCCCCCTAGTTCTTTCTTCATAAATATGCCATTGAAAGAGCTGCATAAAATTCTGTTAAATGGGTATTTATTTAATTCATCTCCTGTTGTGAGATATTATCTTTCTATGATAGATATTTCAGTCAATGTCTCTGCCACAAGGATTGTTCTTCCTTTTGGATTATTTTCTCAATATAATGTGAAGTAGGGTTTTGGGGTCAAAGGTATTGTGATACCATAGGCACTGGAAGTAGAAAGGCTTAACCTGGCAGGGAAACCATAACAATAGTCTTATTAGGGGAATAACAGTCAAAGCCAAAGTTAGTTTGCAATGCAAGAGTATTAGATAGAAAATAAGTACAGTTTCCATTTTATAGGTGAAAAAACCCTGAAAATTTGGAGAGGATATTTAAGAATAGACACATAAAACAGTCAAGAAATAGAGTAATGGCCTTCACCTACTATGATGTTGTTGAGGACAAATAGGTTGGTCAACAATATTCTTGCGTGTTCTGAGCTGGACGGCTATACCATAGCAGTGGAGGAGGGACCAAGGTGTGAGAGAGGAGGGAACACAGGTGGTGGCTTGATGGAATAGAATTTGTAACTGGCTGACTCTTAATGAAGATTAATTGTGGCACGTCCATTAATGATCCCCAGGTTTTTATCTGTAAAAGTGGAGGATCCCAGTGCTCCCATTTCATGTGATGGTTGCGTGGGATTTCTGCTAGGTAAAGATTGACGTCCATTGTTCCTTTCAAGGAGGCAGAGATGGGGGGCAGATTTTAACCTTCACCTGTTGGATTTTATTTAACTTAATTATTGCAATTATAATTATGCATGAGTTCCTAGGGAATTTTTGGTTTATGAATAATGACTAAAGTTTTAATATTTTGGAATAGCAAATAATAAACAGGATAAAATTAGCAGAATAAATGAAGAGAATAGAATGGGATCACTAAAAGCTAGGTTTTTTGTGGGGTTTTTTGCCTTTGATTACATTTGTCTTTATAAACTAAAGTTTTCCCTGATGGCAGTATTCAGTACAAAGCTAGAAAGTGGGTAGTCCTCCAAGTATATGGTTACAAAGAAATAAGATAGAGCCATAGCTGCTGAATTGCTGCTACCAGGCCTGGGGGTCCATCCTTAGTCCCTACAGAGAAAGGAGTGTACATTTTCCCTGGATTATGAAATCTACTGCCATGACTTCAGTTATACTCTCTATATAAGGGACTCCAGTGTCCCCATCTCCAGCTAAGACCTCTCTCAAGTTCCAGACTGGTAGGGATGCCCATGTACCCTCTTCTCCAACTGGATATCCTTGAGCACCTGTAATTCAACTAAACTTTTTCTCCTCCTTCATATCTCATCTGCTGCCCCATCATACCCTTAAGTTCATTCCAAGTGCTTCTTCTCTATCTTTGAAGTTTCCATGAATGGCTTTGTCATCCACCCAGTCACCCAGACAGACCAGGGATTTATCCTTCTCTCCTTCCTCCCTCTTATGTTCAAGCCATCATCAATTTACCCACTTTTAACTGCCGAGTATCCCTGTGATTCACCCCCTCCTCTCAACCTCTGTAATGTCTGCTCTGGGTTATTCCCTTACTGTCTCTGGCCTGGGCCAGGCCAACAGCTTCTTCAGTGACCTCCCTGTTTCCAAGCCTTGACTCCTTTCAATGTATTTTGCTTTGCTGCTGAAATTAATATTGTAATAAAAAAAGGTGACCGTGTCACTTCCTTGCTTAAACTTTTTCAATGATTTAACATATAATGCTAGGAAATCAGTACATAACATGCACGTGTGTGTGTAAAGGAGTGAATGAGTATAAGATACTGACAGAACTCCTTAACTTACAGGACCCTTCATGAACTGCCTCTGCCTCCATTTCTAGCCATATTTCCTGTAATCTCTAACCCACTACTTTACATACTAGCAGTTTCACAAATACACCATATTGCTTCACTTCTCTGGACAGGCCTGGAAAGCTCTTCCTCATTTTCGTCATTTGGATAACTTTTAGACTTCCTTTGGGACTCAGCTTATGTGTCACTTCCTGTGGCTCACCATTTATAATTCAGTTTTCCTCAAACACTTAATTATCCTACTGTGTGCCAGGAACTGTGTTAGGCACTGGGAACAAAATGGCAGATTAGATCATCTCTGCCCTCAAGAGAGGAGGGAACAGACAAGTGAGGAGACAGACATGGAAACAAACAAGCATCATTCATTCATTGAAAAGAACTATGAAGAATGCAAGGAAATGGTGAACAGGAAAAAGGAGAAACACAACATTTAGTTTATCAACTCTGTAGAAATTGAGGGCTTGGTGGTAAAAAAAATTCCACACAAATGGACCAATATGTGCAAAAACTTTTTTTTTCTTTTTAAAAAAATGATTTTATTTTGAAACAGTTATGCAAAAACTTGAAAGGGACAAGAGGGGTGATGTTATAGGTTGAATTGTGAATCCCCCAAAATTCATATGTTGAGGTCCAAATCCCCAGCACCTCAGAATGTGACCTTATTTGGAAACAGGATCTTTACAGAGGTGACCAAGTTAAACTGAGGTCACTAGAGTAGACCCTAATCCATATTGACTGGTGTCCTTCTAAGAAGAGGACATTTGGACACAGACATGTAGACACAGGGAGAAAACAATCATCTACAAACCAAGGAGAGAGGCCTGGAACAGATTCATCCCTCATGGCCCTCAGAAGGAATCAGTACCTTGATCTCCAACTTCTAGCCTGCAGAATTTGTAAGACAGTACATTTCTGTTGTTTAGCCATGCAGTCTGTGGTCCCTTGTTACAGAGGCTTTAGTAAACTAATACAGATGGTAATTTCTTTGGGTTTGAAGATGGTGAGAATGGGCAGAGTTAAGAACAAGTTATGGGAAGTCTCATGTGACACACTGAGGTCTCCTTTTCCAATTAAAGTTTGGAAATTTATTTTGTCAGTGAGGAGAGCAGTGAAGACAATTAAGCAATTTAAGACTGAGTTAGAGAAAACCCATTCTGGTGGCTGGGCAGGGGAGAGGTCAGGGGTGGAGAAACATGGGGAATGATTGACTACAAAACAGCTGTGGTAGTAGTTCAGCTGGGGGGGCTGAGAGCTTGGCCCAAGGCAGTGGCTGAAGGTTGGAGAAGATGAAACAGTATGAAAAAATTTAGGAGGGAACCTTGGCGGGACTCAGGGACTCGACCAGATGTGTGAGTGAGTGGCACTGCCAAATCGCTTTAATTGCATTTGTCTTTAAATTAATATTATTTGGGACTAAAGAAGCTTACGCCTGAAAGTACAAATAAACAAGACAAGTCAAAGAAGAAGCTGATACAGACAATCATACACTTCCTCCCGAAGAGTCTCTAGCCCTGATTCAGACATCATGGCACACTCCAGACACTTGGAAGTCATAATCCTAATGCTTCAGTATTAAAGAACAATTGGAACTTATTAAAATTGATTATGTATAACGCCTACAAACCGATGAAACTGTTAAACGAAGCTACCAAGAGAATAAAGAAAACATCATTGGACTTCCTTCTGGAGACAGCAAAGAACATTCTTCTTCCTTTTCTCCCTTCATTCATCCTTTCCTTCTTTTCCTCTTTCTTCCTTTCAACAAATAATTCCTGAGCTCCAACTTCATGTGAGGTGCTACATTAAATGCTGCGGTACATAGAGAACAAACAAAGCTTTGTCAGAGGAGCTTATGATTTACTGGAGGAGAGATGTATAAACCCAAAATCACAGTCTAGTAATAGTAAGAGCTGTAAGCACTGTGAGCTGCTTGGCAATGCCTACTGTGATTGAAGGAACTAGGAAAGACTTCCCAGAAGTGGTGACTCGAGCTAGATCTTGAAGGCAATAGGGAAGGGCTCAAAGTGTGGGAGAGTGTGGTATCTTCAAGGAAATGTGCACAGTTGTGTGACTGCTGATTTAGGCCATCTCAGGGCAGACAGAAGCCATGTGAAGTGGCTGGAAGGACAGCCTAGAGGTCTGAGCTTGCAAGCCTAACATTTTGCCACTGAAATCACCAGTGTGGACAGCACCATGGCACCAGAAAACTTTTTTTTTTTGATTGGAGTATAAGTTGATTTATAATGTTGTGTTAGTTTCTGATGTACAGCAAAGTGATTCACTTATGCACATATATATGTATGTATATATTCCTTTTCATATTCTTTTCCATTATAGTTTAGCACAAGATACTGAATATAGTTCCCTGTGCTATACAGTAGGTCCTTTTTGTTTATTTTATACACAGTAGTTTGTATCTGCTAATCCTAAACTCCTAATTTATACCCCTCCCTTCCCCCTTTGGTAATCAGAAGTTTGTTGTCTATGTCTATAGGTCAGGTTCGTAAATAAGTTCATTTGTATCATGTTTTAGAGTCCACGTATAAGTGATATCATATGATATTTGTCTTTCTCTGTCGGACTTACTTCACTTAGTTTGATAATCCCTAGGTGCATCCATGTTGCTGCAAATGGCATTATTTCATTCTTTTTTATGGCTGAGTAATATTCCATTGTATATAGGTACCACATTTACTTTATCCATTCATCTGTCAGTGGACATTTAGGTTGTTTCCATGTCTTAGCTATTGTGAATAGTGCTGCTATGAACCTTGGGGTGCATGTATCTTCCTGAATTAGAGTTTTCTCTGGATATTTGCCCAGGAGTGGGATAGCTGAAACCAGAAAACTTTTTGTTGTTGTTAACATCTTTATTGGAATATAATTGCTTTACGATGTTGTGTTAGTTTCTGCTGTATAACAAAGTGAATCAGCTATATGCATACATATAGCCCCATATCCCCTCCTTCTTGCATCTCCCTCCCACCCTCCTAATCCCACCTCTCTAGGTGGTCCCAAAGCACCGAGTTGATCTCCCTGTACTATGCAGCTGCTTCCCACTAGCTATCTATTTTACATTTGGTAGTGTATATATGTCAGTGTTACTCTCTCACTTCGTCCCAGCTTACCCTTCCCCCTCCCCATGTCCTCAAGTCCATTCTCTATGTCTGAGTCTTTATTCCTGTCCTGCCCCTAGGCTCATCAGAACCTTTTTTTTTTTTTAAGATTCCATATATATGTGTTAGCATATGGTATTTGTTTTTCTCTTTCTGATTTACTTCACTCCGTATGACAGACTCTAGGTCCATCCACCTCACTACAAATAACTCAGTTTTGTTTCTTTTTATGGCTGAGTAATATTCCATTGTATATATGTGACACATCTTCTTTATCCATTCATCTGTCGATGGACACTTAGGTTGCTTCCATGTCCTGGCTATTGTAAATAGAGCTGCAGTGAACATTGTGGTACATGACTCTTTTTGAATTATGGTTTTCTCAGGGTATATGCCCAGTAGTGGGATTGCTGGGTCGTATGGTAGTTCTATTTTTAGTTTTTTAAGGAACCTCCATTCTGTTCTCTATAGTGGCTGTATCAATTTACATTCCCACTAACTGTGCAAGAGGGTTCCCTTTTCTCCACACCCTCTCTAGCATTTATTGTTTGTAGATTATTTTATTTTATTTTGTTTTATTTTGTGGTACGCGAGCCTCTCACTGTTGTGGCCTCTCCCATTGCAGAGCATAGGCTCCGGATGCGCAGGCTCAGAGGCTATGGCTCACCGGCCTAGCTGCTTCGTGGCATGTGGGATCTTCCCGAACCGGGTGCGAACCTGTGTCCCCTGCATTGGTAGGTGGACTCTCAATCACTGCGCCACCAGGGAAGCCCTGTTTGTAGATTTTTTTGATGATGGCCATTCTGACCAGTGTGAGGTGATACCTCATTGTAGTTTTGATTTGCATTTCTCTAATGATTAGTGATGTTGAGCATCCTTTCATGTGTTTGTTGGCAATCTGTATATCTTCTTTGGAGAGATGTCTATTTAGGTCTTCTGCCCATTTTTGGATTGGGTTGTTTGTTTTTTTGATATTGAGCTGCATGAGCTACTTGTATATTTTGGAGATTAATCCTTTGTCAGTTGCTTCATTGGCAAATATTTTCTCCCATTCTGAGGGTTGTCTTTTCATCTTGTTTATGGTTTCCTTTGCTGTGCAGAAGCTTTTAAGTCTCATTAGGTCCCATTTGTTTGTTTTTGCTTTTATTTCCATTTCTCTAGGAGGTGGGTCAAAAAGGATCTTGCTGTGGTTTATGTCATGGAGTGTTCTGCCTATGTTTTCCTCTAAGAGTTTTAGAGTGCCTGACCTTACATTTAGGTCTCTAATCCATTTTGAGTTTATTTTTGTGTATGGTGTTAGGGAGTGTTCTAATTTCACTCTTTTACATGTAGCTGTGACTTTTTCCCAGCACCACTTATTGAAGAGGCTGTCTTTTCTCTATTGTATACTCTTGCCTCCTTTATCAAAGATAAGGTGACAGTGTGTGCATGGGCTTATCTCTGGGCTTTCTATCGTGTTCCATTGATCTATATTTCTGTTTTTGTGCCAGTACCATATTGTCTTGATTACTGTAGCTTTGTAGTATAGTCTGAAGTCAGGGAGCCTGATTCCTCCTGCTCCGTTTGTCTTTCTCAAGATCTGAGCAACCTTCTTAAAGGCTCTGCTGTTAACTTTTGTGTAAGACAGCATTACATGGTGGAAAAGCTGTAGAATTTGTATATTAGTTGTTGCCCAGTGACGCACCAACCTTGCATCCTGTTAAGTTGCTGTGTTTCTCTCAGCCCTCTTTGCTTCCTTAGAAGTCCTCATACTCTAGCCTTCAATTAACCTTTTCTTGGAAAAGCTGCAGCCACTGTGGACTCAGGGGTTCCACAGTAAAAGCACACATACAATGAGAGGGAAAGAGAGTGGACTCCAATCTCTTCAGGGGTGGATGCCAGAGCCACCAGCCAGAGTTGCAATGAAAAAGCTTTGGGGGAATTAGAGCACGTCTACCACCAGCTTCCTGGGTGAAGTAAAGGATTTAGCAAATCAAAGTTCTCCAGTCAGTAGCCTTTGGCTCCAACAGGGCCATTCTACTCAAAAGGCACACCCAGGCATGGAAAATCACAGACTAGAAGAATCACAGGGCACCAGTACAAGAAGTAACCTTGTAGATCATTGAGTCAAATTCCCGCATTGCACCGAGGGGAAACCAGGACTGGGAGATTCTAGGGGGGCTCAGCTAATCAAGCATCATTAAGCACCTCTTTAATCCCCTTTATTAGGAACTTTATTAGTGGAAACCTTGTGTTGGAAAAAAGCTTATTTCGCCTGAGCAATTGGTTTGTTCCTTATCTTTTGGGCATGGAAAACATAATTACCGTTAGTATTACCAGGTAAGATACAGGAAGCCCAGATAAAGTTGAATTTCTGGTGAACAGTAAATATTTATTTTGTATAAATATGTCTCAAATATCATATGGGACAACTTACACTAAAGTTATTCATTTATTAAAAACATTCAAAGTTAACTTGGCATCATATTATTATTTTTTTTTTAGCAACGCTAATCATAGTTTCAGTTCATGTATCACCATTGCCTCCTAATAGGACTTTATGGTATGCACTTAACTTTATGTTTCCTTCCCATTTGTTTATGTTCCCTTCACCTTCTTTTGTTTATTAAAAAAAATCAAATTGTTATAGGTATCTCAGTAAGCCATATCAAAAACTTAGCTTTTATATGATTTAAAAAAATAACAACACAAGATTAAGTAATTATTAAGGGCCAGACTTTGTACTGTATCCTGCAGATGTTAATATGAGTAATATTTGATCTCAAAAACCCTAATCTTGTGGAGGAGATAGTCATTCATGTAAGCAATCATAATGTAGAGAAATGAATGATGAATATGGCCCAAGGTCACACAGCTAGTTGGTAGCAGAGCCAAGATGTATTTCATCATGCTATATTCCATGTAGTTGGCTAGCTGACAACTCTTCCTTACACATGTCTACCTAAATGCCTATAGGACAGTGCAGAGGACACTGGCTTTCTCAGCACTCATCCTTTTTCTGGAAGTAGCACCCCCTTTGGGGGCAAAATTGCTCCCCCTCTTAAACTTTGTAATGTGAATAGGAGTTAGCAATCAGAGAACTTGTCCTCCACGGTCTTGGGTGATTGCTTCAGAGTGTGGACACATGATCCAAGCCAGGCCCGAGTCCTTCCCCAGGAATTTCCAAATCGGAAAAGGAAAAAGGCAGTCCCTCTCTGGTGGCAAAGAAGCAAATATAAGTATCAGCCATATTGTCTGCTGTGTCGACGAAGCCCGGCTGAGCACATACAGGTAATATGCAGAGAACAGCAGCGACAAGAGATGAGATAGCTCTTGTAACAAGTGAGTTTTTAATTTCAGCTATTCTCAGAGCTCAGCTGCACATCTGCTTAATCCTTTTAGCCTAAAATATTTTGAATTGTGTTTCTGTCACTTGCAATCAAAAGGGCTGGAGTTAATAGAGATGGTTTGAGTTGAATAGCATTATCATTTCCCCAACTCCTAAACCATAAAGGGGCACCAGAGTGGGCTTTTGGAATTCTGTGGCTCAGAGCACAGTTTATACACAGGGCTGCTGATTCTGCCTCCAAACAGTGAAGAAAACCTCCTGACCTTCTAAAGACTCTGCCCAAACCAGTGTTTTCCCTACCTGCTTCCACGATGCCCTCAAAATTCTTTCACTTATGACAAGGTTGTATCCAGCACAATCAAATAGCACTGCAATGGGATGATGCTGAATAGCTAAGCTGACCTCAAGATCTCTAAACTAGCTTCATGCTGCTGTTATAACTGCTTTGCTTTTAAAGATAGGGAAATTAAAACCCAGAGAGGAAAAGTAGGTTATTCAAATTCATACATATTTGTCTAGGTGTATTCTAGAATCTATGTCTTTTGCCAATTAGAACATTGCATCTTTCCAAGATGCTTGCTCTTAATGGCTGGTATCATTCATTGAGGATCCTCAATGTGGAAATAAAGTGTTGATTGCGATGAACATAAAAAGAGCAAAAACTTTTCAGGCTATATGGTTGTGTATTTAAATGAAACAGTCATTTGGGGGAAAAAACTGGGAATGTTGTTAAGACACAATATTCATTTGAGCATCTCCATTTTGGGTACACATCACAATCATTTGTGAAACTTTTCAAAAAGAAAGATTTTGGGGTTTCCTCCACTCCCACCAAGATCTACTGAGTCAAAATGTTTGGGAGGTGGGCATCAGGTTTTATATATTTAAAGATCTCCAAAGATAATTTTGGATTGAACTGATCTAAGGACTAGCATTTGGCATTACTAATATAGATTTTTTGGTCTACATCATCTGTTATTTTATTAACAACACTTAGGAAAAATACCTCTGTTAGGTGTATTGATGTAAAATCAACACAACTGTTTATACAACCAATGTAGACCTGCTATTTAAGCAATGCTATAACCCGTTCATTCAACAAATATTTACTACTTCCCTACAAGTTGCTGGGTTCTGTGCTAGGCTCTTGGATTCAAAGATGAGTCAGATGGAAACCCTGCCCTCAACGAGCCTAGAGGGGGAGATAACACATGTTCAAATGAGGTTGGGATGTCAGAGCACCATGGGTGAATATTCCGGGGAAGAAGTTGGAGAGAATTAGGCAAACCTTTGTGGAAGAATATTTGAACAGGGTCCTGAAAGCCAGGTAGGATTTGGATTAACAGAAGAGAGGAAGCTCAAGTCAGACAGAGGAAAAAGCATTAGCCTGGGAGCAGGGAGATAATAGCAATAATTATGATGACAGTTATAATAATAAAGCAGCAAGCAAATTTTGAGAGCTTGCCATATGTACCAGTTACTTTTATAAGTGCTTTACATGATCATCTCTTTTTTTTTTTTTTTTTTTACGGTACGCGGGCCTCTCACTGCTGTGGCCTCTCCCGTTGCGGAGCACAGGCTCCGGACGCACAGGCTCAGCGGCCATGGCTCACGGGCCCAGCCGCTCCGCGGCATGTGGGATCCTCCCAGACCGGGGCACGAACCTGCGTCCCCTGCATCGGCAGGCAGACTCTCAACCACTGCACCACCAGGGAAGCCCCCATGGTCATCTCTTAATCTTCACAACAAAGCAATGAAGTAGGTACTTCTGTTATTCCCACTATACAGCTGAGAAAACTGAGTTCATGGTAGATTTGGTAACTCTCCTAAGGTCCTGCCTAAGTTCAAATAAATTAGGTGGTGGAAGAGAGGCATTTCTATTTTGTTCTATATTTGTTTGTGGAATGAATAGATATTTTAATTCAACACCTTCATTTCACAGATGAGGAAACTGAGGCTCAGAGAGGTCAAGGGACCTCCCCAGCATCACCCAGCTGGTTAGTGGCAGAGCCAGGATGAGAGTCATTTTAGTGTGCTTTGTACTATGCCATGATGCATGCATGCACTATGCATGCAGTGTGAGACTGATTGAGAAGAAAGGGTTAGGATAGCATTTCCTTTTATCATAAAAATTTGGAGGAAATGTGATATCTGGAAAGGAACTAAATCCAGAGCTGACCCCTAACCAAGCTATAGCTTTTAAATGCAGGAGAACAAATACAAGGAAGAGGAAGTAAAGCACAGTAGAGTAGAACTCATTTTGGACAAACCTTACCTTTGTGTCCTTAGCTGTAAAATGAGGAAATTAGATGGTTCTTCCATTTTGGCTATTCTGTGTGAGCCTAGGGAGGGCTAGAAATAGAGATCATGTCCATGTATGTCTGTAGGTTTAATGGCCTGAAATATAGCCAGCAATGGATAATCATGGTCTGTGAAACCTACATCTGAGGGCCACAAAGCAGCTGCTAGATAAATGGAGAGAAAAGCATTCTTTGGCTGAGATCTGATTCTACATGTATTACCTCATGTGATGCTGAGAAAATCTCTTGATCCATTTATGGAAACTTCCAGGACCCAATCAATTTCCTCCTTCCAAACGAAGGGACTTAGCAAGAGAGAGCATCGTTTTCTGTGATGGGAAAGCTGAAGAAAAGACAGAGCAGATCTTGGGTCGAGGCCACCTGGCCTTTTCTGGTTGTTGTTTGTTTTAGCCCAGACAGCATGCCTCACTTGACCCCAGAATCAAAAGCTTTACCCCCTTTAAGTAACAACACAGGTTCACATGTATTCCTTGTGCTGTGCTATATTTTTTTAATTAAAATAAAAAAATTAAAAATATATGAGAGTTGAGGGTTGTTTATAATTCATTTTGATTTATGCCATTGCAACTAATGCCATCTGTAGCTGCTTTACCTCTTTAGCAGCCTGAGAAGAGCAGGGATCCTGGAAAACAATTTTTTCTACACAGAAGCAATGATTACTCTTTGTATTTAAACAGCACCCATTTCTGGAGAGCCTCAGAGAGACCTTGAAAATATTTTTTCATTTCTCATTTTAAGAAGACTGTGAGGCTGATTAAAGCTGGTCTTTTGCCAGGTAGAGAGTTAGACAGTGAGGCAGACAACTAGCCTCCTGATTTCCTGAAAAGTTCTCCAGTGAGTCTTTTCATTGTTAAAGTCAAGGTTTTATATGACCCAAGCACTAAAGGACAGTGCTTATTTATTGAGTCCCTGTTCTCTGGTGAAATGCAAAGGCAAGGAAAGTCCTTGCTCTCAAGTTTTGTTTGTTTGTTGTTTTTTTTTAATATCAGAGTCAATATTGAGCATAATCAGAGAAGAAATTTATAAATATGGAAAAGGGAAGTCTAGAAAGAAACCTGAGGTGTTAGTTTGTAATTGAAGATGGAGTAAATTCATAGCTTCACTTTGAAATGTCTATCTATCTATCTAGATATAGAAATACACATAGATGTGTATACATGTATGTATATGTATGTGTGTTAATGTATGTATATATGTGCACAAGTTTCTTACCTCTGTCTGCCAAAAGGGCCTAGAAGCAATGCCATTCCCATAGCAATGAGCACACCAGCCCCCCATATCTTGCTTTTCAAGTAGAATTTTCCACTAAAAGGAGTCAAGGCCCCTTGGAAAAAAGGGTTGACTCCAGAGTTGAGGCATGAAAAGTGTAACATGAGCTTCCCAATTTTTGGCAACAGAAAGTAGGAAAGTGCTCAAAGAATATGGGGACAAGTCAAAAGGAATCAGGGGTTCCTGCTGACCAAATCTAGGACAATTTAAGATTGAAAAGAAATGGTTGTAGCAGATTGCCTCCTGTTGCAGAAAACAGGAATTACTGGGTCTGTCGTGAAGAGAGAGAGAAAGAGGAAGAGAGGGAGAGAAGAGAAAGCTCTTCCTTGTAGTAAAACGCCAACTAATCAATGATAAATGTAGTAAGAATGAGGAAAATAGAAAGTGCTCATCAGGATGGTGGCTGTTTCAGGCAGGAATTATTAATGAATGCCAAAGCAGGTGAGTGGAGGCTTGTTGAAGTACAAGATACTGGTTAGTTTGGGATATCTTGCTATAAAATATTTATTAGTCACAAAGATAAGTATGGGGATTCCAGAGTGGAGAAACCTGGCAGAAAGAAATTTGACCAGGTGATCAAGGTATGGCATCAATTGGGGTTGGTTAGAGTGACCTTAGGTACCTCCCCATGGAATGCATTATGAGGAACAGAGCAGCAAGTCTATGCTATTTTTGCCAGAAGTACATGCTCTGGGTCTGTTCATGAGGAGACATTGGATGAACCCAGATTGAGAGACCTCCTATGGAATGAAAGGCTTATCGTCCTGTCAAGTTCAAGAAAGACTGGAGGGCTTCCCTGGTGGCGCAGTGGTTAAGAATCTGCCTGCCAATGCAGGGGACACAGGTTCGAGCCCTGGTCTGGGAAGATCCCACATGCCGCGGAGCAACTAGGCCCGTGAGCCACAACTACTGAGCCTGCGCATCTGGAGCCTGTGCTCCACAACGGGAGAGGCCGTGACAGTGAGAGGGCCGTGCACCGCGATGAAGAGTGGCCTCCGCTCTCTGCAACTGGAGAAAGCCCTCGCACAGAAACGAAGACCCAACACAGCCAAAAATAAATAAATAAATTTATTTAAAAAAAAAAAGAAAGACTGGAAATGATGGAGGAACTCAAGAGACATAGCAACTAAGTGCAATTCATGATACTGAATTGGATTCTAGACCATAAAGTAAAAAAGGGACACTGTTTAGAGAGAGAAACAGCTGAATGGGGCCTGTAGATGATGGTGCCATAGTGATGCTGATTACCTGAGTTGAATGGGGACACTGGATTTTGTTGGAAAGGGTCTGTCTCTGTTTTGGGGATATACATATTGATCTCAACAGATTAAAAAAAGAAGAAGAATATTTAATGTGCTGTGTGTGTATGTGTGTGTGTAGGGTGGGGAGCAAAAATACAGCCCAAGGTTGACAACTGAGAAATGTAGGTGAAGAAGATATAAGATCTTTTTGTACTGCTCTTACAACATTTCTTTTTAATTTAAAAAATTTTTTAATTTATTATCATTATCTATTTTATTTAGTTTTTAAATGGAAGTATAGTTACTGTATAGTATTATATGTTACAGGTGTACAATATAGTGATTCACAACTTTTAAAGGTTATATTCCATTTATAGTTATTATAAAATATATGCATGTAGCTTATTTTATACCTAATAATTTGTTAATACCTCTTACTCCTCTACCCCTATATTTCCGCTCCCCCTTCCTCTCCCCACTGGTAGTCACTACTAGTTTGTTCTTTAGATTTGTTATCTGCTTCTTTTTAAAATTATATTCAGTAGATTGCTGTATTTTTTAGATTTCATATACAAGTGACATACAGTATTTGTCTTTTTCTGTCTGACTTATTTCACTTAGCATAATGCCCTCCATGCCCATCCATGTTGCTGCAAATAGCAAAGTTTCATTCTTTTTATTGGCTGAGTAGTATTCCATTGTATGTAGACACCACATCTTTATCCATTCATCTGTTAATGGGCACTTAGGTTGCTTTCATATCTTGGCAATTATAAAAACTGCTGCTATGAACATTGGGCTGCATGTATCTTTCCAAATTAGTCTTTTTGGGTTTTTTTGGATATATACCCAGGAGCGGAATTGTTGGATCATATGGTAGTTCTAATTTTAGTTTTTTGAGAAACCTCCATACTGCTTTCCACAGTGTGCTCTTGCAACATTTCTAAACATTTAATACTACTAAACAATCAGAGCTAGTTTTGTGAGTTCAGATGAAAGTATGCTTCAGTCTGAAGCCTTTCCCATGTCCCCACACCCTAATCTCAAATATAATCATTAAAAGAATTATTCTCTCCACACCAAGAATTTGTTTATTTATTCAACAACCATTTTCATGTACTTAGTACAAGGTACAAAGTATGGTAGTAGATGATAAGAAAGGTAGAATTAAGCTATGGAGCTCAAAAGTAAGAGATTGTATTTCATTGGGAGGACAGACGAGATTTCATAGAAATGAGGTTTGAGATACGTCTTTAAAGCAGGATAAAATGCAGTCAGGGAGAACCAGGAAGAAGACATTCAAAGCAGAGGGAGGAGACAGAACAATGACATATAGTTAGGGAAAGAGGAGGAGTGTTGACATCAGTACTATTTGGATTATAAGGGGCAGAAACCTATTCAAACTTCTCAAGAACAAAAAGAGACCTTATTGTTTCCTACAAATGAAAAGTATATAAGTAGTCTAGTGTCAGGTATAGTTTGAACCAGGTGCCTACAATATGCCATTGGGACCAGATTCTCCATCTAGAGTGGCTCTGCTTCCCTCTGTATTGACCTAATTCTCAAGTCACCTCTCCCTAGTACTAGTTGCAGTGGAAAGGCACAAGAATCTTGGTGGAAAAAAGAGTTTTTCTTTCCCAAGAGTTTGGGAAAGAGTTATACACCAATTATGCCCTGTTGGTGTAGCTTCAGTCTCAGGCCTATTTCAGAATCAATCACGATAAAAAGAATGGAATACTCTAATTGCCAGGTCTTGTCATTATTCTTTACTGGGGTTAGGGGTGGGGTTAGCCCCAAAGAACCACAAGACTGAGAGTTGAAGAGGAGCAGTTTTCTAAAGGAAAACTCAAGTGCTGTAACCAGAAAAAGAAAAAAATGGACATGGAGCAATCTAACTCCACCGTTGAGTGTTTGGGGAGCACCGACTGGTCCAAACTGACACTAACATGGGCCATGTTAAAAGAAGAATAGTAATTAAAGTGGGAAGCAATTGTTTGGAAGGTCTTAAATGTTAGACTGAGACCATGGTTCTTTTTTTTTTTAACTTTTTTTTTATACATTTATTTTATTATTTTATTTTTTGGCACGTTGGGTCTTCATTGCTGCATGTGGCGAGCAGGGGCTACTCTTCGTTGCAGTGCATGGGCTTCTCATTGCAGTGGCTTCTCTTGTTGCAGGGCATGGGCTCTAGGGTGCACGGGCTTCAGTAGTTGTGGCATGCGGGCTCAGTAGTTGTGGCTCACGGACTCTAGAGCGCAGGCTTCAGTAGTTGGGGCGCATGGGCTTAGTTGCTCCACAGCATGTGGGATCTTCCCAGACCAGGGCTCGAACCCGTGTCCCCTGCATTGGCAGGCAGGTTCTTAACCACTGCACCACCAGGGAAGCCCCATGGTTCTTATTTGATGGGTTAGAGCAGGGATTAGCAAGCTCCTTCTATAAAAAAACAGATGGAAAATGTTTCAGACTGCAAAGGTGATATGGTCTCTACCACAACTACTCATCTCTGCTGTTGTAGCGTGAAAGCAGCCATAGACAATACATAGAAAAAGAGCATGTCTGTGTTCTAGTAAAACTTTATTTCCAAAAATAGGTGGTGGTCTGGATCTGGCCTGTGGGCTGTAGTTTATAGATATGTGATTAGAGGAAAAGCCATCTAAAGTTTTGAGCGTACAAATGATATCAGAATTATGCCTTGGGAAGATGCATCCAGGTCCTGGATGGAAAATGGATTAGAGGGAATAGATTGAAAGTGGGAATAAAAATTAGGAGGCTGTTGCAATGGTCCAGATGTTTGTACTATGAAGAAACCACAGCTTTTATGAGCCAAATGTACCTGGGAGTTTGGCCTCACAGACTTTAGCTGGCGCACAACTGGGTCTGTCTGTCCTTAGCTGACCTAGTTTCTCAACATCTTGCCAGTTCCGCCACCTCTGAAATCCTAGCCACCTCTGAAATCCTGTGTCGGAGTTTGTAAATCATCTTGGGAACTTGATTATTCCTTTTCTTTGCTCTACAGTATTTTTGATTTTGAGGACTAAGTCTGTACTATTTGTATGAGAGGGAAAAATCAATAGAAAGAGAAAGTTTAATAAAAAAAATACATTCTCCATTGACTTTAATTAACTTGGCCTTAGGTTTACAACTCTGGCAAGTATGGAAAATAGAAAAAAAAAAAACAAAACCCAACCTTACATCTCACCCTATACACCAAGCTTTTTAAGAATAAAATCTCAAATTAAAATTCATGTGTATCAGCTATTTATTTGCCAGCAATAAGTGGAAGAAAAAGAATAAGAAAGGAAAGAAAAGCAATTTTCTAGTAGGATCTGACCGAACAGGCTGGCACTTCTGATTCCCACGATAAATGACTGAGTACCAAAATCAGGTCAATGATTTATTGATGTCAGAGAACCTTGCATTTTTCTCAGATGCTCATGGCTTTGCTGTGTTCTTCAGTCTCATGACTCAAGACTCATAGACTTTAAGACCTGTCTGCTTGTCCCTTCAGCATGGCTGCTCTCTGCTTTAGGGTGGGGTTCTCTTGTGAGGGGGAATGACATGACATGGGTACCTGCCTTCTGCCAGGTGCCTGCAGAGAAAGCCCATGAATTTGCAGACAGTTCATATAACTGTGAGATTTTCCTATCATTTACAGTGACACATGGCTATCTGTAGACATGTACACTAGTGTAGTACATAAACACACACACACACACTCATGCATATGGGGTGCCCCTGTAGTCCATAAACTCACATGTACATTCAATTGCACGATAGGTACATGAATGAACCATTATACCATTATCATAGGTATAGCATACCTAGACATAATCAAATGAACTGCGTCACACAAATATATACATACTATTTCTATTTGTCTATATGTATATAACATATTTAGACAATAAAAATACACATAAGGCTAAATGCATTTAAGACTAAAACCATAAACATGTCTCTGTGTGTATTCCACATACATGCATAGCATCACTGTATCGTACCCATATGCTTTATATGATCTGGTCCCCAGCATCTCTCTGACTATATTCCCTATAATACTCTCCCTCCATCCTTAACATTCCAAGATACTCCTTGCTGTTCCATAATGTCAGGTTACATTCTCACCTCAGGGTCTTTGCACTGATGGCAACTGGAAAACCCTAGCCGGCAGCTATCACGTAGACTATTTTCTCACTTTCTATAAGTCTGTTCAAACAGCAGCTTCTCAATGAAATCTACATAACACTCTATCACTCTGTTTAAAATTGTAACCCACCCACTCCAGCCGCATTTCTCATCTCAGTCCATAGTAGCACTTACCTTCTAAGATATCATAGAATTTATTTATTATGTTTACTCTTTAACATTGTGCCCCCCCACCCCAGAATGTAATTTCTAGAAGGGGCAGGGATATTTTTCTGGTGTGTTCACAGACATATTCCAAGCATCTAGAACAGAACCTGATTCATAGGAGACATTTGGTATATTTGTTGAATGAATAGATATATTCATATATAAATATGTAAATATTTGTAAATCAACATATATGTATATATGCTTGCTGGACCGTATCTATAGAACAAGAGTGGCAACATCCATCCCTATAAAAAATGTGCATTGTGGCATAATCTGAATACATGTATATGTGTGTGTGTGTGCGCGTGTGTGTGTGTACTGAAAGTATTTGCTCCTGCTAACTGTGCTCAGCAAAATTCACATTAGGGTGTGGAAAGGGTTGGATCTCATGGCTCTCTGTGAGCCCAGCTACAGGAACCTGTCATTACAATCCATAGAGAGATAAGTTCAGGGTGATAAGAAGTTTTGGAAAAGAAACTTACTGGACACTGGGACACAGATTTTGGACTACGAGAACTATGTTAGTTCTTAGAACCTAAAGGTTACGCATTCGCTCTGTCTTCTGTTAAACTTGATAACTAACACAGAATTTCAACTTTGAAAACTTCACCATAAGGTGAGCTAGAGGAACAAGGCAGAACAGCTTTTACTGCTTTAGATCTGGGCTCAAACATATCTCTCTCTTTCAAGATTTCCATCACGTTCAACCTGGGGAATATGAACAAGATGGGAAGTTTAAGTCAGAAGCCTTGACCTTTGGAGATTAGAGAAAATAGAAAAAGTCACATACTTCTCTGCTTTCCTCATCACTAACTCTGTGTGTGTGTTTGTGTGTATGTGTGTGTGTGTTTGTGTGTAACTAACTCTGTGTGTGTGTGTTTGTGTGTATGTGCGTGCACGTAAGCATGTGTATAATGGGGTAGGAAATGTTTAAGAGATAGTTTGATTTTTTCCACTAATGTAACAAAGAAAACCAAGTCCAGATCTGAGACTCCCTCAAGCAGCTGGATAGATGCAGCCCATCAGAGACTCAAGACACCCCTGAGGCTCCTTGAGAGTCTTCTGGAACTACCAGAATTTGAATTGTCCTATCTGGCTTTCTGACTGCCTTGTGACTTCTCTAGAGACATGGCAAATTTCCAGGTCCTAATCTCTCTCACATCCCTTGCTCTTTGACCTAAAAATATCTATGAGACATAGCTATGGTGACCATATAATTTATTGGTCAAACTGAGACCCTTTGGAGAGTAATGGGGACTATATTGCTAGTTATGTCTCTTCTGCCTGTTCTTCCTCCTCTTGGTCTTGCTTCCTTACGTATTCACATGATTGTTGAGTATGTATTTTGTGCCAGCTACTGTGTGGGTCCTTAGGCATACAATGATCTGCAAAAATAACAGTATATGTCCTCATGGAGCTTTCGGGTTTTGTGAAAGAGAGATGCTGACTCATTCTTTCAACAAATAGTTCTTGAGTATCTACTGTATATTTGGTGCTATGTTAGACACTGGGACACACCAGTGATCAAAATAAATAAAGTCCCTGCCCTGCCCTTATGAAACTTAGAAACAGACATAAATGACTGTGTCATTATAAACTATAATTCCTTCTCTGAAGGAAAGAGGTACAATGCTAGGAAAATCAAACAACACCCGATTCTATTCTGGGGTCAGGAACGACTCCTCTCAGGAAATGATATTAGAGTGAAGGGTTAACTAGATGAAGGAGAGCAAAAGGATAGAGAAAGAACCTTTGGGGCAGAGGAAAGAGCATGTGCAAAGGTCTTGAGGCAAGAAGAAACATGGTGTCTTCAAGGAACCAGGATATTGGAGTACATATGCAGGGTGGAGGTGGGTGGTGGGTGACATGAGATGAGTCCGGAGGAAGCAGGAACAGACCTCATAGAAGTTTGTAGGCTGCGGTAAGGCCCTACTTTCCACCTGGTTGCCCAGGGAGATGGTGTGTCCTGAGATAGTTCCTGGGGTATTGCAGCAGCTTCCCAAAGTGCTCAGAAAGATGAGCCTGAGTGTAGCCCCACAGACAGAGTCTAGGGCTCTGATAAGACACAGAGAACAGTCAGATGTCTTCCTGTGTGGTCACACACAGGACAGGAAGTGGCAGTGAGAGCTGGTGGGACAGAGGAAACCTGTGGTCATGATAAAAAGATGTAGTCTCAGATGAACTGGTAGAGACCATGCCTGGGGGTACTGTTTATATTCATGCATTTATTCAGTCATATTTACTGAGCCCCTAGAAACCTTGTTAGGCAGTGAAGAATCAACCATTACCATGATAGATGCTATTTCCACCATGAAGGGAATTATATTCTACTTGACAGAATAGGTCTAGACACCATATTTTAAGAGGGACAGTGAAAACTAGAGTCTGAGCCTTACAAAAATGATAAAGAATCTAGACATCAGAGCCCATAGACAGTTGAAGATTAAAGGTCAACACGGTGATTGTCTTTCTGATCTCCACAGGAGAGGGTGCAGGAGTATTCTGTTTTATTTCAGGAGGTGGGAGTTGAAGCAGGGGATAAGAGTTCTGAAGAGGTCTGTTTTGGTAAAAAATAAGCAAGAAGACTGTTTTCACGATAGAAGAGTTTTGGGATACAGTAAGGTTCCCTTTCACAGGAAATGCTTCAAGTTTGATCTAGTGACCATCCAGTATAGATACTGCTTCCAGGGCCAGAAGATGAGCTGAGAATTTTCAGTTTCCTGAGGGACCAAATGTACACATATAATGTAGAAGAAGTAAACCCAAGAGTGGGGAGGTGAAATGAGGTGGTGAAGAGAAATGGTTAGTTGTGCAACACGGAAGGTTCAGGCTTCCTGGTTGTACCCTGAATCACTGGTGGTAGGTACTTCATTATTCAACGTGCCATCTCAGAGCTCTGGTAGGTAAAAGGATGTCCTCTTAGGTTTGGGAACAGAAAAATTGTCTGGTGCGACACTGTGCTGCTCTATCAGCTCCTAGCCAAGTGGTCAGTGGGAGGCAAATCACTTGGATCTGGAACCTTTCAACTATAAATTTTTTTAGTTTTAAGTCTCGGATTCTATTAGGCAATGTTTAAGCAGTGGATTCTGATCCTTAATGAAAGTCTGGTGATAAAGTTCATCGAAGATTTTTGTTGTCCCTGAGACTGCTCTTAATCTAAAACCAAACCTTGAAAGAAATGTGTTGTGAAGTCACTTTGAGAAGGTAAATTCCTCCATCCTTAGTAATGGATAATCTGGCAGAGACGCTGTTAAAAAGATTTAGTGTTTACGTGCTAATTTTAGATCCTTGGAAGAGCTGATGAGAGTAGCTATTATTATAGTTATCTCCATTTTAGAGGTGAGAAACCTGATGCTCACAGAAGCAAGAGTTTTGTTCAATCATCTACAGAAAGGACTTGCATCAATCTGAATAGACTGGATTACATGGCAGTAACAGGCACCCCCCCCCCAAATCTGTGAGATATCAAATAATACAAGTTTAATACCTTCTCATACGAAGTGTGGAATTGAGGGTCCACTAGGAGGCCTGCTCTACATCACCATGGTCCTCACTCTGGGATGCAGACTGAGAGGGCAGCTGTAATTGGTGCATTGGCCATCACCATGACAACAGGAAATGAGAATTCACCAATTCTTAAATCTGCCATTGAGAAGTGACTCATCTGACTTGTGCTCATGTTTCATTGGTCAGACTTAGACCACAGCTAACTTTAAGTGGGTGGAAAATTCAGTCCAGCCTGGCAGAGGAACTAGACTATTTGTAAACGGCCCTAGTGACTGCCAAAATGCTCGGGGTGGGATTCCAATTCATTTCCTCCATCCCAGCAAATCCATTTCCTTTTCTCTGAACTCATTGTCTCTTCATGCTAAGTGTGGAATCAAGACTGAGGTTGACATAAGCAGCCCTAGCTGGAAAACTAACTGGAAAAATCCATTACTTCCTTGCTTCTCAGTTTTGTCTCTTGGTTTCTTTTTTTTCCCCTAGACCACAGCCTTTTGGATGTTAACATATGTCAGGTTCCTCCTTCCATGTGACAGTGTGGTCTGGCTGGGAGACAGTGGACTAGGCTCCTCTGAGAAAATTTAACTGTTATAAACCTTGTTATGTTTTCTTAAGTGAATTGTTCAAAGATTTACCTGGAACACAAGTCCAAAGGAATGATAGCTATTCTCTCCATAGAGGAAACACATTTCATCTACCATTAAAACATGCTTCCAGCTCTACCACCAGCCTTCTCAATACATACATACATACGTAAAAATTCATAAATACATAAATATACAAATATGTAAAATTATTGGCGGGGAGACAGTGGAGGAAGTAATCCCAGAAACATTGTTACTTATTGTTCCCAAAAGTTATCTTTGATCCTGTGGACACTGTGTCTTCAAGAATCTCTAGCCTAGACTACTATGTGTTGAGTTTTTTCAAATAACTTGAACTACTGCAGACAAGAGAATCCTAGAGTCCCTCATTACTCCAATAAATTAACCCTAACATTCATAGCGGCATCAGAAGTGAGAGAAACAGTATCAGCTAAAAGAGAGAAATGAGATATTTATTAAGAATTCACACAACAAAAATAGTAAATAATCAGGTAAGCAGTAGTAAGAAGGAATCTCAGCAAAACCAAAAAATGTAAATGGTGATGATTTTTGACTGAAGTTTCTCTTCTCTGAGCCCAGGGTATATAACTGGAGAGTTTTGAACCAATATCCTTTTTACTCTTTTGTGCCCTGGATGTTAAAGACATCTAGATAAAATGAACATATAGACAGAATTGTCAAGTCGTTAGATGATGTGTGTGCTTGCTACACCTTGATTTATGGCCCCTTATGCCACAGAGCCCAATAGGTTGATGGGAAGAAGGAGAAAACATAAACTGATCAGGATCAATACTTGGTGGTCTTACATATATTAACTTATTTAATACTATGCAATCCCTGCAAGTTAAGTGTTACTATCCAGTGAGGAAGGGAAACAAGGATCAAAGAGATTTAAGAGCTCTCTTAGGAATACACAATTGGCAGAGCAAAAATTCAAACCCAGATCTGGCTGACTCTCAAATGCAAGCTTTTTTTTTTTTTTAAACATGCATTACTGCCTCTTGCTAACCATAGGGCTCATACCTGAGAGGACTAGCTAATGATTTAACCAAATTGTAATTCCCTGGAGAAATGCCAACAAGGGCTAAAACTGGGCAACCCCATCATGCAAGGTGGTACAATCCACTGGCTGGGGTTGGAGCATAGGTAGTATATGGTAGCATTCTGGATGCAGCTGATCATTTGCCACGGAGGAGGGTGTTGGAACATATTTCTATTGTGAATGTAAGCTGTACACAATTTGCACAGCTGTATATGGCACTGTTTCCTGGACAAAAGGTTTAGAAATGTGGGCAGCACTTAGCTTTCCATAGATGGGTGTAGGCAAGAGTTAGCATGGAATCCGGGACCCAGCCAGGCCTGCTGGGCTGAGAGCTGGACTCCACTACCAACAAGTAAGAAAGTGCTAGTTAGGAAAGAGAATCAAAATGTCTTCATACACACTAAGTAAACACATGTAATATAAGGACCCAACATTTCAAAGTCCGTCAATCATTGCTAGAGATAGGCAGAATGTTTAATTACTTGGGACTGCAACTCTGTAGATGGGACAATGGCCAAAATAAATGACCTGCTAAAGCTTCTTGGATATGGTGACGTCTGAGCTTAGTCTTGAAGGACATATGTGAGTTAGCTGTGAAAGGTCAGGAAGGACACTTCAGTAAAAGTGAGCGGTATGTGCCAAGGCAGAGAAACAAAAAGAAGGTACTCCCCATTCCAAGAATATGTATTTCAGTGTGGTTAAAAGAAGTAGCACTGAGATATGACCCTGAAAAGGAGACAGGAACCAGATCACGGAGGGCCTTTTATGCTATGCTAAAGAATTCCAACCTTATCCAAGGGCGAGAAGAGTCCACGAAGTGTTTTATTTATTTATTTATTATTTATTTTTTTTTTTTTGCGGTACACGGGCCTCTCACTGTTGTGGCCTCTCCCATTGCGGAGCACAGGCTCCAGACGCACAGGCTCAGTGGCCATGGCTCACGGGCCCAGCTGCTCTGCGGCATGTGGGATCTTCCTGGACTGGGGCACGAACCCGTGTCCCCTGCATCAGCAGGCAGACTCTCAACCACTGCGCCACCAGGGAAGCCCCACAAAGTGTTTTAAATAGAGGAATACCATAAGCAGATCTGTAGTTTAGGTAGACACCGTGGCCATAGAAAACAGATTGTTGGAGGCAAAGGAGGGGGACAGAGATTGGGACAGAAAGATCAGTTGGAAACTTGCAGAAATCCAGCCCCCAAATGGAGCAAGGCAGGAGGTTATGGGTAAGGAAGAAGGAAAAGGACAAAAGAATCTGTAAGTAATAGTCCCATAGAACTTGGTGATTTACAGGATGTGGGGTGGGGAGGGAGAATAGAAGTCAAGGATGAAGCCCTTATTTCTGGGAGTATGAGAGGGTGGTACATTCAAGCAAATGAGGAATAAAGGAGGAGGAGCAGGTTGGGAATTAGAAGAAGGGATGTGCTAAGTTTAGACTGGGGTACATCCCCCAATCTGAGATTCCTTGGGGACATCCAGTGAAGACATGCCATGGGACGTCATGCGTATGAGTCTGTTGCCCAGGAGAGAGGTGTGGGATTTGTATTCCCCGGATTGAGTTGGGACTCATCCAAGCATGAGCCATGGTTGAAGCCACAGGGGTAGTGAGATCATTCAGAAAGAGCAAGCAAATTGAGAAGATCGCCAAGGACATGACCCTGGGGAATATCAGTGTGTGCAGTATGGGCAGAGAAGGAGAATTCTGGCGAGTTAGATATAGAAGAATGATCAGAGAAAGAGCAGAAAGGCCACGGAAGTGGAGTGTAATGTAATGCAAGGGAAGTGAGAGAGCCAAGGAAGGCATGTGCAACATAATTAGATGCTACGGAGAAGGCAAGTCGTATAAGGACTAAATAATTTTAAGTGAAGTTGATGACAATAGAAGCCAGATGATAGGGAATTAAATATGAGGTGTAGACAGGGAGTGTAGACTATTCTCCAACTTGAGTCTGAGGACATTTATTAAATATAAAATAAGTATGTAAATTCCCACATGATAGTAACTATTCCTTTTTCAGCCAACATTTGCCCCTTGCAAGTTCTCTGTCTGTTCCACCAGGACCCCAGATATTCCCAGCTCAGAGGCTTCAATTCCTGGGAGCTCTTTGAAGGAAGAGTCCATGTGAGGGGAAAGTGTAAGAAAGGTTGTCTCTAAAAGGTTGAATGTTTTCTGCCCCCCTCCCCCAAGATGGAAGAAAATGGAGCTTGTTTCTATAATAGTAGCAATGAAATACGTTTGTTGTCATTAAAACCTGAGGTAGATTTACCTGTCATTCCAACAATTCTCATAGCTATGAGGGAAAGATATTATCATGCATGTTCCTGCTTCCTCATCTACCAAATTCAAGTGGGAAAATAGATTTCCAAAGTTATAATTTAATGTTAGTAACTAGGTAAAATAAAAAGTTGACTTCTACTTCTATCAAAAACAATCATATTTATGTTTAAGAAGTGAAAAACTATTTGTAAGAAAGTTCTTTAATAAATAAAAAATTTAGAGCTACTTTTAAAGATTATTTAGTTATGAAGCTTCAACTATTGATTTTGGAAAAAGATTATTATTCTTTTTCTCTGACCATGATTATCCTTGGCTAATCTAAAGAAATAGATTAAGAACCAGAAACAATTGCCCGTCCCCCTCCCTATCCTTATACATCCATCAGTGTTGTAGGGAATGTAGCTTAGGGAGAGATTCTCCTCTTGGGCAAAGTGTCAACCTACCAGAGTCTTGGTTTCTTCATCTTTAAATGGAGAGAATTATCTTTACCTTATGAGATTGTTATGAGAATTAGAAAATTAACACAGTGCCCGGCACATAGGTGTTTCATAGATGGCAGCTCTACTAAATGCTCATGTTGAGATTAATTGCTCACAATAAAGTGAAAATCTTAGCTTTATAATGGAGTGATCAAATTTAGCATCACTAATCACAGAACAGCCTGACATTATGTGCTTTCTGAAGGAATATGGAATACTCAGCATCACCGTTGAAATATTCTTGCAAAATACCATATTTAACTTGAATCGAATCAGGTTTCTTGTCTTAGCTTCTAGGTTAGAGGAAACACAGGTAATTGAGGAAGCAGTTAAATGACACCACAAATAAACCATGAGACAAATTCAGAATGTGGATATTTTAATGACAACTGATATGGTAGCTCCAAAAAGTGTGTCATGATACAAAGTTTGTGTGGGGACTTTTGTAGAGTAGAAGAGACAAAAGTGACCTAACAATCAAACAAAATGTAGGAGCCCTCATGGATCCTAATTTTTAAAAAATCCATAACGTATAATTTGGGATCAGTTTGGAAAATTTTTAATATAGACTAGTCATTAGATGAAGATTATTTTCTGGATGAAATGGTGATATTGAGGTTATGTAGACTAATGCTTTTATTTTTAGGGGATGCAGGTTGGAATATTTAGGGGTAAAGAGTCATAATGTTTATGAATTATTTTCAGCAAAAAATAAACACATATATGTATAGATAGAGGTATAAAATAAATACAGCAAGATGTTAATTATTGAGTCTAGATGGTGCATATATTAGTGCTCATACAATTCTTTCAACTTTTCTGTGTGCTCGAAAATTTGATAATAAATATTCAGAAGAGAAATGGAAAAGAAATTACTTAGTAAGACGATGACAGCCAAACTGACTTAATCAAAAGCAGCAAATTTAGCAACAGAATCTCAGCATACTATCCATAGCATGGAAGAAAAGTTTTTGTATATTTTTATATGAACATGGAATGCTAAAAATAAAATATAGATAAAATATAAACAGTTTATTATATACTCTAAGCAATTTCATAAATTATTTAAATAAAAATACATTCAGGAAGCTAAGGGTTTATCTGGCACTGACTTGAACTTCTTGAATTTGCTCATACTGAGAACTAACCAGGTGATAATAACTATTGCTCCCTCTTTTGGAGAGGAATATAGATCTGTCTCACTTTTATTTTTTTCTCTTTTGGGTTCTGACCATTGTAGCAAGGGTGGGCAGAAATTTTTTATCCATCCCTCCATCCATTTATCCATCATTCATTTATTCTAGTCACTGAGTTCTAGGGATATGGAGATGGAGAAGCCCACAGCATAGTGTGAAAAACAAGCATTTGCATGGATAATCACAATGCAACATTATAGGGGGATTAGGAAAGGCTATAAAAAGTGCTTTAGGATATTAAGGAAGGGAATATCCAACTCTGGCAAGGAAAGTTTGAGAAAGTTGAATTTGAAAAGTTAGTTAATAGGAGAAAGCAAGGGACAAATCAAATGCACTTCTATTTTAGAACTCCATTTGAATTTATCTACAGACTTTTAATTTATATCTATTAAAAAGTTTTGGTTCTTGTACCATTTCACAGAAAACATAAGACTTAGTGAAAATTTCTAGAGCTCCTTCTCTATATAGCCCTCTTCTTTCTAGTACCTTGCCTTGAAAATTCTAGCTGCCATAGCAGCCCTGAATTCTGATCTACATTTCCTGTTGCCCAGGGAGACTGATGCTTTCTGTTTGGCTCCACTTCTGTGAGCAGAAGTTTAAAAAATACTCCCATGCAGAAACCTAGGATGAATGTGGAGCTCACCTTATGTGTTTCCCTGCTCTCAGAATTAGAGTTCTGTACTCTGCTGTGCAATGCCTGAAAACAGTTGCTTCATGTATTTGTCCTATTTTAGAGTTGCTTACAGTGGGACAGCGAGAATGAGACCCATTAATTCATCATGGTTGAACTCCATGACTATTTAAAAGGTCACAGGAGAGTATTGTCAAGCCCATGTTATAAGGTACAGAGAAGATGTGTATATATCTAATATATATATACATACATATTATATGCATGTCACTGTATCACTGCATATCAATAAATATCTATATAGAGTGATATATACAAAAAATATATGTATATACCATGAGTTATTTTACATTTCCCTCAATGCATTCTTTCAGAAAGATGTTTTAAAAGGGCCCTATTTATTCTTCACTCAATTTAAACCAGTTTGTAGACATAAAAGACCGACTTACCAATTTGGGAGAATTTGTCAGTGAGGCCTCCAGGACTATGGATAACATCTAAACCCCCAGTGGCATTGTAGTTAAGCCTTCTTCACCCTCTGCCTCATTTCCTGTTACTTCATATCCCATCCCAACCCCTGTACCATTTAATGCCCCTAGAAATCTACCTGTGATTTCCTAAATATATCATACTCTTTCACACCTCCATGCCTTGCATATGCCATTGTCTCTGCTTGGTATGTCCTTCATTTCTCCTTTTTTTAAAATTTTTTTAAAGGTAACTGTTTCACCTTTTCTTCAAAGGCTGTTTATTTTCCACCAGACAAACTAATTATCCTTCCTTATTGCTGCCATAGCTTTAAATTCTTTCCTCTAATATGTCATTTATCTCAGTGTCTTGAAATTATATCTTTATGTATCCATCTCCCTACATCCCATCCCCATTAGACCATAAAATTAGAGTCGGATCATGTCTTATTAATTGGTGTACATTCCCATCACATTCGCAGTACCTGGAACCTAGTAGATTCTCCATGAATGTTTGCTAATTAGGTGAATTAATAAATATACATATGGTGAAATGAAAATAGATGTTGCTACTTTCTAATGATAATACTCCTAACCCCTGGACAGTAGGATCTAAAGACCAAGTCACATGCTTCCCAAGCTGTCCAACATTCACTCTTTTGTCTCCGGGTTGCAGATCTGAATTGTATCATTTCTCAAAGACCATTAAGAAGCCTTCAGAGAGAGCACGAGAAATTACCGCCAGTGCCGCTTTGCAATAATGTCCTTTTGTTCTCAGATAGTCTCCAGTTGACAGTTATCAAGGTTGTTCTAATTTGTGTCAAACGGGCCATCTACAGGGAACATTTTGGAATAGGGAAGGTTCAAGAGACAGAAAAAAAAGTAATGAATATAAAGTGTAAATGCCATAGTAAAGTAATAGAGACATATAATAACATCAAGGGAAATTTGACCTTCTGGCCAGAAACTCGATCGTGAACCAATTGGAGAACTTTAGAAAATTGGATCAGCCTCAATAGTCACAGAGTAAACATGGGAAGTGCAATCCAGTCTTATTAAACATAATGCACACTTAATGCATAATTTTATTGCAGCCAATTTCATGCTACTGCTTTAAGTGAAGCTGGGTTTACTTCCATTGCACCAGTCCACTACCATTAGTGCCCCTTAAGAGAACAGCAAGGCCAGTAAACTGCTACTGAGCTGATCTCTTCCTCAGCCCATACTTTCTGCTCCATAAATTCACCCTGCTCCCACTGCTTGTACTGAGATCTTGTCTCCGTTCAGAACATGGCTTTTGAAACACTACACTATTTTGGCAAGTTGTTTGCATATGGGAATGTTAGAGCATTTCCATTTTATGCCAGCATGGAAAGCAGTGAACCTTTGTCATGGTAGAATGTTTGTTGAATCCTAGACCCAAGACCTAGGGTCCCTATTATCTGTACATTCAGTCTGGGACAAAGGTAGCCTCTGCTCTGTGATAAGAAGGGAAATGTGATTATGAACAAAAAAAAAAAAAAGAGAGAGAGAGAATAAAACCCACAATATGCCTCCTCTTCACATCTTGAGGCAAATTTTTTTCCTGTCAATGTTAATTTTGGAAAATATGTCATCAAATTTTTATGTTTGTCTTGCTCTGGGGTCTGGTCTTCATATGTCTAAGTATAATGGGATGAGGTGAGATGCTAAGGAGAGATTATAAAATCCAAAGCCTGATTACTGATTTTGGGGTCCCAGTTCTGTTGTTACCTGTGTGTGCACTCAGGAGATCATGACACCTCTCTCAGCCTTTCTTCATCTCTAAAATGAAGTCCATAGTCATCTTGCGAGCAGTAGTTGAGGGCAGTCTGCAAAAGTACCTTGTAAGCTTAAAAGTGGTTTGCACATGTTATTGGAATGAAAGAAAAAATATCAAATGTGATAAGTTATGAGCAAACAAAATCCTGAAAAGCCACGCATCTTCCTGTAACCTAATAGACATTAGATTTCTAAAGATACCTAAAAGTGTATTGGATGCCTTTTAATTCTTCCACAGAATTATGAATTCACCGCTCCAAAAACAAAATCTACATAAAATTTTTGTGTGGAAACAAAATTTCTGAAAATATTTTCCATCTGCTATGAGGTGAGAAAGCAGATAGTACCAAAGTCTATGAACATAGGCCACAGCAGCAGAAGAGCTTCAGAGATTTCCGGGGCTCTTTAAATCTTGTACAAAGCTTAGCTTTCCCCTTGAACAGCTCACTCACCACAGGACTCCCTTGAACGTGCCTCTCTGCAGGAGCCGTGGAGAGCTCTGGCACTGGGGTTTGTAGAGGCCTCGTAAGAAGTACTCTCAAGGAGGCCATGGGAGATCCAGAAAGAACAAGACTCATCTGCATTCTGAATTCTGGATTCATCTGTATTTCAAAGAACATCTACAGAGGAAGGCAACTGCTTCCGGATAGTTAAACATGAAGGCCAGTCAGAGTTTTCTACAATTTCCAAAATCTACCTAGTGTTGTAAAGGGAACAGTGTTCAGTTGTGCATCATGCTATGGCTGTTCAAAAACAACAAGCGAAGCCGCTCCAACATAGCAGAGGATTGGGGCTGTGCCACTGGGGAAACTGAGGCTGGTTTGGGGAAGGGCAGAGGCAGCATAGGCTACAAATTCCCTTTGCTTCTGAGATCACCAACATTCTTATATTGTTTTGTTTGCTTTTTAAATTCTTTATAGGTGTACTCTGTCCATTTCCAAATGGAATTGGAGGTTCATTGATTTGTTCACCAATAAACATCAGCAGAACCCAGGATACTGTTAGCTGGTCCTGTGCTAGGCCCCCAGGATACAGAGAGGATTCTTCACTGAAGGATTTATCATCTATCAAAGAAAGAATCCAGACCTGAAAGTAGCATAATAGAAGAAAGGGTGCAATGAAGACCACAGAGAGAGAGATGAAATTCAAGGTTAGAGAAGTTCAGAGGAGAGATTGGTCATCCCAGCTGAAAAGGTATTTATTTTGCACTATATCAAAATTAGTTATTATTACTCTATTATTATTATTAATATTATTATTATATAATCTTTAAAAATCCTTTCCAGATTTAAAGCATAATGTTTTAAAAATCTGGGCAACACACATCACCTGCTGTAGGGCACATCAAGTTATCTACCAAATGTATGGCACCCATAGCATGATGTACAAAAGCTCAATGTTTAGTATGTTAGGGATGAAGTTGTAATTGGTGAGTACAGTTTAAGATGACCCCTAACATTAAGTGATGGGTTGAAAGGACCATGTGAATCTGGCATTTCAATGAATCTAATCTTTATTGAAGAGGTGGCCAGCTTACCTTCAGGTCATTTTTTCTGCATTCTTGGACATCATTGTCCTTCTTTACTACCGTATGGTTACTCAATGTTTAACATTTGCTACCTTACTTCTCTCTCTCCTCCTCCGTTCCCTCCTCTTTATTCTCTTTCTTCTTCTCCTCTTCTTCCTTTTTCTCCCCCTCCTCCTTCTTTACATCTTTAAATTGAGATATAATTCAAATATCACCATTCACCATTTAAAGTGTACAACTCACTGGTTTTTAGTATATTCTTAAAGTTGTACAACCATCACCACTATCTAAATCCTTCACCCTCTGAAAAGAAACCCCATAATTCTCAGCCATGACTTCCTTGCCTCCCACAAACTCCTCTTTGTGCTTCCCTAACCCCAGTCCTAAGCAACCACTAGAAACATTTGTTTCTATGGGTTTGCCTTTTCCAGATATTTCATGTAAATGGAATCGTACAATATGTGGTCTTTTATGCTGCCTCCTTTCATTTAGCATAATGTTTTCAGTGTTCATCCATGTCATAACACGTATCCTTTGATGGTTGAGTAATATTCCTTTGTATGAATATACCACCATTTTGGTTATCCATTCATCAATTGATTGACATTTGGGTCGTTTCCACTTCAGGTTATTATGAATAATGCTACTATAAATATTTGTAGACAGGTTTTCCTGTGGACATAATGTTTTTATTTCTCTTTGTTATATACATAAGAGTGGAATTACTAGGTCATATGGCAAGTCTATGTTTAACATTTTGAGGAACTGTCAGATTGTTTCCCAAAACAGCTACACCATTTTCCATTCCCACCAGCCATATGTGTAAGTTATAATTTCTGTTCATCTTGGTCAACGTGTGCTCTTGTTTGTCATTTACATTATAGCCGCCCTAGTGGGTATGACGTGGTATCTCATTGTGGGTTTTATTTGCATTTCCCTAATGGCTAATGATACTGAGTAATCTTTCATGAGCTTATAGGCCATTTGTATATCTTATTTGGAGAAAAGTTCTTTGCCCTCTTTTGATTATTGAGTGGTAAGAATTCTCAATATATTCCAGATAAAAGTTTCTTATCAAATATATCATTTGTAAATATTTTCTTCCATTCTTTGTGTTGTCTTTTCACTTTCTTGATGTCCTTTGAAGCACTAATGTTTTTACTTTCAGTGAAGTCCAGTTTTTCTATTTTTTGCTTTAGTCAGTGTGCTTTTGGTGGCATACCTAAAAAAAAGGCTTTGCTTAACCCAAGGACACCAAGATTTACTTTAATGTTCTCTCCTAAGAGTTTTATAGTTTTAAGCTTCTACATTTAGGTCTCTGATCCATTTTGAGTTGATTTTTGTATATGGTCTGAGGTAGAGGCCAACTTCATTTTCTGCCTGTGGATATCCAAATGTCCCAACATCATTTGTTGAAAAGACTACTGTCTCCCCATTGAATGGTCTTTGAACCTTTGTCAAAAATTCACTTCACTTCTTGATCAATACAAGACACCCACAGTGGAGACTTGAGAGAAAACTACCACATTATTCTAGACAAGGGAATAAAAGAAGTCTAGGCACCTAGATAACCCTGATAATTGTGTGTTGCTGTAAGACTGGAGGAAAAATGATTAATGCAGGAGTAATAAGCAAAAGAAAATATGGCAATATTATGTGAGTCCAATTGTTTTTCCCATCCTTCTCTACTAATACTAAGTGTGTGCTACAGGCTAGAGGTTGGCAAAGATCTTAGAGATCTGATAGCAATATACAGAGTTAATGTTTCTGATGAGAAAGAATGCTTGGAGTTTTTTGGGGGGGTGTACGTGCAAATCTGGGAGCAGTACACATTTCAGAGACATTGAATAAGGACACAGGAAGGAAGGAAACCTCTCTCTCTCCGTCAGCATCCATGGGTGGACAATATGGGCATTCACAGACTCAGATGGCATAGGTATCCGTATGTAATTCACAGACCTAATGCTTTTTGTTTTTTTTTTTTTTACGTGTTTTTATATGTTTATTTGACATGTTTATTTGGCATGATGATTGCAACAAACATATCCTTTGTTTTTTTGGGTTTTTTTCAGCCATAGTTTATTCTTGAAAAGATGATTAAGGAAGGTAAGATTATAATTTCTTATCTTAACAAAAAGAAATATCTTTGCCAAAAATAAAACTGCTACATTACCATTTTTAGATAATTCTACATTATAAAAGGAATGAGAATTATTTCATATTCTTTGTGTAATTTTACTTTTCTGGTCGCACACTACTGGAGAGGTACTATAATATGAAAAACTAGTTCTCCCTCAATAGAGTAGAGCAATGGTAAAGAATATTGCTCAAGAGTGATCATCTCAAAAACATGACTTTGATACCTACGTTTACATTTACATTTGAGTTAGGGTTATGGTTAATGATTGGGCACCTTTACGTGCTAAAAGAAATATATTTTGCATCTTATGTAAAAGACCTAGTTCTTAAACATAATTAATTTAAGTAGTGCTTTGAAAAACATGCAATACAATACAAATAACCTATAAAAATTAGTTTCGTTGAAAGAAATGTGTAATTTTTAAATATAGGGGGAAACCGAAAAATACTAACTCCTTTAGTCAAAGAAAATATGAGTCTTGGCATTTCTCATTTGGTACCTTTTATAAGTACTTCAATTCTTTTCATTTCATTGATATATTTATCTCTGTTTAATTTTTTGTCATTATTTTTTACTGTGAAAAAAATTTTTTTTTATTTCAATTTTATTTTATTTATTTTTATACAGCAGGTTGCTATCTATTTTATACACATCAGTGTATACATGTCAATCCCAATCTCCCAATTCATTACACCACCACACCCACCCCCCACACCCAGCTTTCCCCCCTTGGTGTCCATACGTTTGTTCTCTACATCTGGGTCTCTATTTCTGCCTTGCAAAACAGTTCATCTGCACAATTTTTCAAGATTCCACATATGTGCATTAATATACGATACTTGTTTTTCTCTTTCTGACTTACTTCACTGTGTATGACAGTCTCTAGGTCCATCCACATCTCTACAAATGACCCAGTTTCATTCCCTTTTATGGCTGAGTAACATTCCATTGTATATATGTACCACATCTTCTTTATCCATTCATCTGTTGATAGGCATTTAGGTTGCTTCCATGACGTGGCTATTGTAAAGAGTGCTGCAATGAACATTGAGGTGCATGTGTCTTTTTGAATTATGGTTTTCTCGGGGTATATGCCCAGTAGTGGGATTGCTGGGTCATATGCTAATTCTATTTTAGTTTTTTTAAGGAACCTCCATACTGTTTTCCATAGTGGCTGAATCAATTTACATTCCCACCAACAGTGCAGGAGGATTCCCTTTTCTCCACATCCTCTCCAACATTTGTTGCTTGTAGATTTTCTGATGATGCCCATTCTAACCGGTGTGAGCTGACACCTCATTGTAGTTTTGATTTGCATTTCTCTAATAATTAGTAATGTTGAGCATCTTTTCATGTGCCTCTTGGCCATCTGGATGTCTTCTGTGGAGAAATGTCTATTTAGGTCTTCTGTCCATTTTTGGATTGGATTGTTTGTTTGTTTGATATTGAGCTAGATGAGCTGTTTATTTTGGAGATTAATCCTTTGTCCATTGATTCACTTGCAAATATTTTCTCCCATTCTGAGAGTTGTCTTTTCGTCTTGTGTATAGTTTCCTTTGCTTTGCAAAAGTTTTTACATTTCATTAGGTCTCATTTGTTTATTTTTGTTTTTATTTTCATTACTCTAGGAGGTGGGTCAAAAAAAATCTTGCTGTGACTTATGTCAAAGAGTGTTCTTCCTATGTTTTCCTCTAAGAGTTTTATAGTGTCTGGCCTTACATTTAGGTCCTTAATCCATTTTTGAGTTTATTTTTGTGTACGATGTTAGGGAGTGTTCTAATTTCATTCTTTTACATGTAGCTGACCTGTTTTCCCAGCACCATTTATTGAAGAGACTGTCTTTTCTCCATCATATGTTCCTTGTCTCCTTTGTTGTAGATTAATTGACCATAGGTGTGTGTGTTTATTTCTGACTTTCTATCCTGTTCCATTGATCTATATTTCTGTTTTTGTGTCAGTACCATACTGTCTTGATTACTGTAGCTTTGTAGTATAGTCTGAAGTCAGGGAGTCTGATTCCTCCAGCTCCATTTTTTCCCCTCAGGTTTCCTTTTGGTATTCCAGGTCTTTTGTGTCTCCATACAAATTTTAAGATATTTTGTTATACTTCTGTAAAAATAAATTGCCATTGGTAGTTTAATAGGGATTGCACTGAATCTGTAGCTTGCTTCCGGTAGTATAGACATTTTCATAATATTGATTCTTCCAATTCAAGAACATGGTATATCTCTCCATCTGTTTGTATCATCTTTAATTTGTTTCATCAGTGTCTTATAGTTTTCTGAGTACAGGTCTTTTACAGGTAGGTTTATTCCTAGGTATTTTATTCTTTTTGTTGCAATGGTGAATGGGATTGTTTCCTTAACTTCTCTTTTGGATCTTTCATTGTTAGTGTATAGGAATGCAAGAAATCTCTGTGCATTCATTTTATCTCCTGAAACTTTACCAAATTAATTGATTAGCTCAAGTAGTTTTCTGGTGGCATCTTTAGGATTCTGTGTGTATAATATCATGTCATCTGAAAACAGTGACAGCTTTACTTCTTCTTTTCCAATTTGTATTCCTTTTATTTATTTTTCATCTCTGTTTGCCGTGTCTAGGACTTCCAAAACTATGTTGAATAATAGTGGCAAGAGTGGACATCCTTGTCTTCTTTCTGATCTTAGAGGAAATGCTTTCAGTTTTTCAACATTGAGAATGATGTTTGCTGTGGTTTTGTCATATATTGCCTTTATTATATTGAGGTCAGTTCCCTCTATGCCCACTTTCTGGAGAGTTTTTTTTTTATTATAAATGGGTGTTGAATTTTGTCAAAAGCTTTTTCTGCATCTATTGAGATGATCATATGGTTTTTATCCTTCAATTTGTTAATATGGTATATCACATTGATTGATTTGCGTATAGTGAAGAATCCTTGCATCCCTGGGATAAATCCCACTTGATCATGTTGTATGGTTCTTTTCATATGTTGTTGGATTCTGTTTACTAGTATTTTGTGGAGGATTTTTGCATCTATATTCATCAGTGATATTGGTCTGTAATTTTCTTTTTTTGTAGTATCTTTGTCTGATTTTGGTATAAGGGTGATGGTGGCCTCATAGAATGAGTTTGGGAGTGTTCCTTCCTCTGCAGTTCTTTGGAAGAGTTTGAGAAGGATAGGTGTTAGCTCTTCTCTAAATGTTTGATAGAATTCACCCATGAATCCATCTGGTCCTGGAATTTTGTTTGTTGGAAGATTTTTAATCACAGTCTCAATTTCAGTGCTTGTGATTGGTCTGTTTATATTTTCTTTTTCTTCCTGGTTCAGTCTCAGAAGGTTGTGCTTTTCTAAGAATTTGTCCATTTCTAGCAGGTTCTCCATTTTATTGGCATAGAGTTGCTTGTAGTAATCTCTTATGATGCTTTGTATTTCTGCAGTGTCAGTTGTTACTTCTCCTTTTTCATTTCCAACTTTATTGATTTGAGTCCTCTCTCTCTTTTTCTTGATGAGTCTGGCTAAAGGTTTATCAATTTTGTTTATCTTCTCAAAGAACCAGCTTTTAGTTTTATTGATCTTTGCTATTGCTTTCTTTGTTTCTCTTTCATTTATTTCTACTCTGATCTTTATGATTTCTTTCCTTCTACTAACTTTGGGTTTTGTTTGTTTTTCTTTCTCTAGTTCCTTTAGGTATAAGATTAGCCTGTTTATTTGAGATTTTTCTTGTTTCTTTAGGTAGGATTGTATTGCCATAAAATTCCCTCTTAGAACTGCTTTTGCAGCATCCCATATGTTTTGGATCATTGTGTTTTTGTTATCATTTGTCTCTAGGTATTTTTTGATTTCCTCTTTGATTTCTTCAGTGATCTCTTGGTTATTTAGTAACGTATTGTTTAGCCTCCATGTGTTTGTGTTTTTTACATTTTTTTCCCCTGTAATTGATTTCTAATGTCATAAGGTTGTGCTTGGAAAAGATGTTTGGTGATTTCAATTTTCTTAACTTTACCAAGTCTTGATTTGTGACCCAAGATGTGATCTATCCTGGAGAATGTTCCACGTGCACTTGAGAAGAAAGTGTAATATGCTGTTTTTGGATGGAATGTCCTATAAATATCAGTTAAATCTATCTGGTCTATTGTGTCATTTAAGCTAGTGTTTCCTTATTAATTTTCTGTCTGGATGATTTGTCCCTTTATATAAGTGAGGTGTTAAAGTCCCCTACTATTATTGTGTTACTGTCAATTTTCTCTTTTATGGCTGTGAGCATTTGCCTTATATATTGAGGTGCTCCTATGTTGGGTTCATGTATATTTATAATTGTTATATCTTCTTCTTGGATTGATCATTATATAGTGTCCTTCCTTGTCTCTTATAACATTCTTTATTTTAAAGTCTATTTTATCTGATATGAGTATTGCTACTCCAGCTTTCTTTTGATTTCCATTTGCATGGAATATCTTTTTCCATCCCCTCACTTTCAGTCTGTATGTGTCCCTAGGTCTGAAGTGGGTCTCTTGTAGACAGCACATAGATGGGTCTTGTTTTTGTATCCATTCAGTGAGCCTGTGTCTTCTGGTTGGAGCATTTAATCCCTTCACAGTTAAGGTAATTTTTGATATGTATGTTCCTATTACCATTTTCTTAATTGTTTTGGGTGTGTTTTTGTAGGTCCTTTTCTTCTCTTATGTTTCCCACTTAGGGAAGTGCCTTTAGCATTTGTTGTAGAGCTGGTTTTGTGGTGCTGAATTCTCTTAGCTTTTGCTTGTCTGTAAAGCTTTTGATTTCTCCACTGAATCTGAATGAGGTCCTTGCTGGGTAGAGTAATCTTGGTTGTAGGTTCTTCCTTTTCATCACTTTAAATATATCCTGCCACTCCCTTATGGCTTGTAGATTTTCTGCTGAGAAATCAGCTTTTAACCTTATGGAAGTTCCCTTGTATGTTATTTGGCGTTTTCCCCTTGTTGTTTTTAATAATGTTTCTTTGTCTTTAATTTCTGTTAGTTTGATTACTATGTGTCTTGATGTGTTTCTCCTTGGGTTTATCCTGCCTTGGACTCTCTGCACTTCCTGGACTTGGGTGGCTATTTCCTTTCCCATGTTAGGGAACTTTTCAATGATAATCTCTTTAAATATTTTTTCGTGTCCTTTCTCTCTCTCTTCTCCTTCTGGGACCCCTATAATGCAAATGTTGGTGCGTTTAATGTTGTCACAGAGGTCTCTTTGCCTGTCTTCATTTCTTTTCATTGTTTTTTCTTTATTTTGTTCCACAGCAGTGATTTCCACCATTCTGTCTTCCATTCTTCTGCCTCAGTTATTCTGCTATTGATTCCTTCTAGTGTATTTTTCATATCATTTATTGTATTGTTCATCTCTGTTTGTTCTTTAATTCTTCTAGGTCTTTGCTAAACATTTCTTGCATCTTCTTGATCTTTGCCTCCATGCTTTTTCTGAGGTCCTGGATCATCTTCACTATCATTATTCTGAATTCTTTTTCTGGGAGGTTCCCTATCTCTGCTTCATTTAGTTGTTTTTCTGGAGTTTTATCTGGTTCCTTCATCTGGTTCATAGTCCTCTGCCTTTTCATTTTGTCTGTCTATGAAGGTGGTTGTCGTTCCACAGGCTGCAGGACTGTAGTTCTTCTTGCTTCTGCTGTCTGCCCTAACATATCCTTTTTAAATTAATTATCTATCTTTCTATATTCTTGTCCAAAGATTAACTATCAAGGGGGTATGGGCAAGACTCCTCTTGTTCTGCCTAACAGACATTCCTGGGACTGCTGGAAGCAGCCTTCTGGAAGTGCAAAGTTTGTGTGTGTGTGGCTGACAGTAGTTTAAAGACATGCATATGTTGCTCTTGAACTTTGGAAAAGCTGATTTCAAATGAAGACTTGCCATAATTCCACAACCTGCCTCTCAGAGTGGGGAAAGTGGGAAGAGAAAGTGAAGCAAATCTTAAACAGGCAGTTCTGACTGTAAATCTATGGGGCAGCCCATGTGGGAGAGATTTTAAGAGCAAAGATGGCTGTAACAAAGAAAGAAAGAAAAAACAGCATGTAACAGAAGACAGTAGGAGAAGGCATGGTAGAGAAAAGTTAGGATGTATCAAAACTGTTGTAAAGTATGAGGGCTCTAGAAAAGGTGAATCAAACATTGTTAGAGTGGGGGGTCCCCTGGTGGCGCAGTGGTTGAGAGTCCGCCTGCCGATGCAGGGGACATGGGTTCATGCCCCGGTCCAGGAAGATCCCACATGCCGCAGAGCGGCTAGGCCCGTGAGCCATGGCCGCCGAGCCTGCGCGTCCGGAGCCTGGGCTCCGCAACGGGAGAGGCCACAGCAGTGAGAGGCCCACGTGTAGCAAAAAAAAAAAAAAAAAAAAAAAAAACCATGGTTAGAGGGAATCAAAACCCAGCCATGGTTTCCATTATGTTTCATATCATGTATTTTCTTTTACATCTTTACCTCCCACTTATGCATCATTCATCAACCTTATGGTTCTGGCCCCTCCACCTTCTCTAAAAATTTTCTATCCAATATCACCAGGGACCACTTAAATTCTAAACCTTATAGGCATCTTTTAGTGTTTACCATCTTCTGATCATCTTCTCTAGAGTACTGAAGAGCTCAACCAGTTCTTCCTTTTTGATATTCTCTCCTCTCTTGGCCCTTCGCTTTCCTCCTCCTTTCCTAATTTCTAGTTTATTTCCATCTACCAATCTTATTTTTTATTGGAGTATAATTGCTTTATGATGTGTTAGTTTCTGCTGTACAGTGAAGTGAATCAGCTATATGTATACATATATCCCCTCCCTCTTGGACCTGTTTCCACCCCCATCCCACCCATCTAGGTCATCACAGAGCACTGAGCTGAGCTCCCTGTGGTATACACTAGGTTCCCACTAACTATCTATTTTACACATGGTACTGTATTTATGTTAAACTTAATCTCCCAATTCGTCCCACCCTCCCCTTCCCTGCCATGTCCACATGTTTGCTGTCTACATCTGCCTTTCTATTCCTGCCCTGCAAATAGGTTCATCTATACCATTTTTCTAGATTCCACATATATGTGTTAGTAAATGATATTTCTTTTTCTCTTTCTCACTTACTTCACTTTGTATGACATACTCTTGGTCCATCCATATCTCTGCAAATGACCCAATTTCATTTCTTTTTATGGCTGAGTAATATTCTATTATATATATGTACCACATCTCCTTTATCCATTCATCTGTCAATGGACATTTCGGTTGTTTCCATGTCCTGGCTATTGTAGATAGTGCTGCCAGGAGCACTGGGTAAATATGTCTTTTTGAATTATGGTTTTCTCTGGGTATATGCCTAGCAGTGGGATTGCTGGGTCATATGGTAGTTCTATTTTTAGTTTTTTAAGGAACCTCCATACTGTTCTCCACAGTGGCTGTATCAATTTACATTCCCACCAACAGTGCAAGAGGGTTCCCTTTTCTACACACCCTCTCCAGCATTTATTGTTTGTAGATTTTTGATGATGGCCATTCTGACGGGTGTGACGTGATACCTCATTGTAGTTTTGATTTGCATTTCTCTAATAATTAATGCTGTTGAGCATCTTTTCATGTGCCTCTTAGCCATCTGTTTGTCTTCTTTGCTGAAATGTCTAGGTCTTCCACCCATTTTAAAATAATTAATTAATTAATTTTTGACTACGTTGGGTCTTCGTTGCTGTGCGTGAGCTTTCTCTAATTGTGGCGAGCAGGGGTTATTCTTCATTGCGGTGCGTGGGCTTCTCACTGCGGTGGCTTCTCTTGTTGTGGAGCACAGGCTCTAGGTGCACGGGCTTCAGTAGTTGTGGCACATGGGCTCAGTAGTTGTAGCTCGCAGGCTCTAGAGCGCAGGCTCAGTAGTTGTGGTGCATGGGCTTAGTTGCTCCGTGGCATGTGTGATCTTCCTGGACCAGAGATTGAACCCGGGGTGCCTGCATTGGCAGGCGGATTCTTAACCACTGTGCCACCAGGAAAGTCCCCACCCATTTTTTGATTGGGTTGTTTGTTTTTTTGATATTGACCTGCATGAGCTATTTGTATATTTTGGAGATTAATCCTTTGTCTGTTACTTTGTTTGCAAATATTTTCTCCCATTCTGTGGGTTGTCTTTTTGTCTTGTTTATGGTTTCCTTTGCTGTGCAAAAGCTTTTAAGTTTAATTAGGTCCCATTTGCTTATTTTTGTTTTTATTTTCATTACTCTAGGAGGTGAGTCAAAAAGATCTTGCTGTAATTTATGTCAGTGAGTGTCTTTCCTGTGTTTTCCTCTAAGAGTTTTATAGTGTCCGGTCTTACATTTAGGTCTTTAATCCATTTTGAGTTTATTTTTGTGTATGGTGTTAGGTAGTGTTCTAATTTCATTCTTTTACATGTAGTTGTCCAGTTTCCCCAGCATCATTTATTGAAGAGACTGTCTTGTCTCCATTGTATATTCTTGCCTCCTTTGTCATAGATTAGGTGACCATAGGTATGTGGGTTTATCTCTGGGCTTTCTGTCCTGTTCCATTGATCTATATTTCTGTTTTTGTGTCAGTACCATACTGTCTTGATTACTGTAACTTTGTAGTATAGTCTGAAGTCAGGGAGTCTGATTCCTCTAGCTCTGTTTTTCTTTCTCAAGATTGCTTTGGCTATTCAGGGTCTTTTGTGTTTCCATACAAATTGTGTGATTTTTTTGTTCTAATTCTGTGAAAAATGCCATTGGTAATTTGATAGGATTGCATTGAACCTGTAGATTGCTTTGGGTAGTATAGTTATTTTCACAATATTGATTTTTCCAATCCAGGGGCATGGTATATCTCTCCATCTGTTTGTGTCATCAGCATGCCCTGAAGTTCACTCACACTCTAAGTGTTTTGTATAATTTGTCCAATAATGAACTAATTATTTTTCTCAAAAAATTATCATCCTCCTCCAGCATAGATAGCTGCTATAAATGCCAAAGTAATCTCTCACACTCAGCTTCTCCCTTCTGCATTCACTAGGTACATTCTCTGTGACATCTTTCTCCATCCCTCTCTAATACCTTTAATGACTCCCCATCATTCACAAGTTCAAGCCTGACTATAAGGCTTCATTTCTGTTTCTGGGTCTTTAGACCAAGTTTTTTGGTTCCCAGGGTTCCAGGCCCCATCATGGATGTTGGCTTTGGGAATTTCTTTATGATCTCCCTACTCTGGTCCTGGTTGCTTGACCCTACTTCTTGGATTATGAATAAAACCATTGCCCCTTCACTCCATCTTTGCATATGAAATATTGTCCAATGTTCTCAAGTCATACTGCTGTCATTTGACACAGGTGACTTTGTCAATATCCGATTTATCTTTACACACACATAAACACACATATTGCACCATTCAGTTGACCTGAACACCCATTATTTACTCAAATGCGTGCTTTTGTTCATGTTAAACATGCATGCATGTGCTTGTGCATGCACATATACAGCGACATGGATCATGATGAGTTAGCTCTAACAGGTGTGTAAAAGCCTTTGAAGTTATAGTGAACAAGAAGCTGAATATGAATCGATAGTGAGATGAATTTGTCAAAAAAATGTGCATGCTATCTTGGTTTGAATGGAGGGAGGTAAAGCATACATTCATCTAACAATAGTATTGATTGTCTATGCTGGATGTTCCAGATGTGATATAGTTCCTGCCTTTTTGAAGTTTAATGTCTATAGGGAAAATATACATTAAACAATTGTATCCATAGAAATGAGTATAAAATTATAAATTGTGATAAATTCTGTAAGGGAGAAGAACAGAGTGCAGGTATGATGGAAAGCTAATTTAGATTAGGAGGTGAGAGTAGCCTCTCTGGGGAAGTGAATGAGAATTGAAGGGCAGAGCCAGGAGATGTGTGAGAGGAAGAGAATTCCAGGCAGAAGGAACCAGATGACAAAGGCCAGGTTAAGGAGCTGAATATTATCATAGGTTTAATGGGCAGTCATTGAAGCTGGGTTTTAGTGGATAGACATCATCTCTTTCACAGTGGTTATACCACCACAGTGTGGAATAGACTCTTTATTCTATTTTGCAAAGTTAATGTTATTATAGATAGATTATAACTTTTAAAAAACAGTGTTGCAGATGAGAAGAGCCCCTGAAAGCCAGGAGGAAGGCAGCAGTGATTAATCTGGAGAAGACAAGATGCCAAGAAGAAGAAAGGAAAGAAAAATAGTATTTATTGAGCATTTATTATATGGTAGTCACTGTGTTAGGAACTGTCACATATATTATCTCATCTGATCCTTACCACAACCCTGAAAGGTAGACATTAGTTCCATTTTACAGATGGAGAAATTGAGGTTGGGTAAGATTTAATTGTTTGCACAGTTAATAAGTGGTAGAACCAGCTTTCAAACTTAATTTTACTTGATGTTGGTGCTCTTCTACAACACCATTTTCACAGGATAATTATTTTCAGATCTCCAAAGGGCTGTCAAAAGAGTCAGAAAGATAAGGTTCCTAGGTTCCCATAACAGACTAAGGCAGCACGTGCAGCTGAGGGTAGAAAGGGTTCAGTTGAAGCAGCATCAATGGAAACAGTGGAGTTAGGAGCCCCATCAGTGAGGAAGTTAGGTGAGGCAAATAGACCTGGAAAGCCAAGGGTTAGCAGAGGAATGCAACCGAGCGTCTGGAAGATGCAAAGGAGAGTCTGAGAGTGGGGGGAACCTATTCGGTGAGTCCAAAGCTGTGGCAGCCATATGTGCACTCCTCGGACCACCCCTAAAGAACAAGCTGGGCAGTGAGCCGTGAGGTATACAGCCTTGGAGCCACACTCTTCCTGGGCATTCTTCTCTGGCTGGTTACCAAACACAGTAGCCATACTAGGGCCTGACCACTTTTGCCCAGGGCGAGATTCCTCGAGCAGGCATTCTTTGCTCTGGAGCCTCTCAGTGGATTCTCTAAAACTTTGTCAGATGGGCATTGAAGTCTAAAGCTGTCCCTGCCCAATCCATCTGCTTCCCGGAAGACCTGAACTGACACAGAAGCAAAAAGTAGAGGGGGGCTTCCCTGGTGGCTCAGTGGTTGAGAGTCCGCCTACCGATGCAGGGAACACGGGTTCGTGCCCCGGTCCAGGAAGATCCCACATGCCGCAGAGCGGCTGGGCCCGTGAGCCATGGCCGCTGAGCCTGCACGTCCGGAGCCTGTGCTCCACAACGGAAAAGGCCACAGCAGTGAGAGGCCCACGTACCGCAAAAAGAAAAAAAAAAAAAAGTAGAGGGAGACTAGGAGTCAGGCTGCTGGCTTGGACCATGATATTAATAACAAAGTTTTATATAGCACTTATTATGTGCCAGGCACTGTCCTAGAACCTTTATGTCTATTTACACAAATAATACATTTAATCCTCAAGACACTGTGAGTGAGGACTACTATTATTATCACTTTTAGATGGGGATTCTCAGAAAAATACATAAACTACTCTAAGATCTCACAACTAGTAACTTGAAGATCCAGAATTTGTACCTGCGCAGTCTGACATAGAATTAAAGTTTATAACCCCTGAGTTCTCTTTGAGCAACCCACTTCAAGGCAGTTGTAGATAAACTTGAAAGACACAGGATGAAGACCTTGTAAAGTATTTGCATTGGTGTGGGGTGGCCTTCCTGATCTCTCTCTCCCCCCTCACTCTTCTACACTTTGTTCCCCCCACAATGGGCTTCCTTCCTTTTCCAGATTTCTCTGGGCCCTTTGTCTTCAGGGCCTTCACAAGAGCTATTGCCTTGGCCTGGTACCCTCCTCCTCACATTTGTCTAACTTCACTGGTCCAAAATCTGCCGATCCTCCAGGTCTCAGATTATCACCATGGCCTTGAGGAAATCTATCGTAACCACCAGCCTGTGTTCAATCACCCATTACACTCATTCATGGCGTCTGGTACTTTTCTTCCAGAACTCTTATTACAACTTCAATGATGTAATTAATTTGGTAATGACTTGTTTGATGGTCATGAATACATTGACTGGATGTGGCTCTACCCCAGCAGCTTGGGTCTCAGCCACAAAGGAGAGAGGGTAGACAGAGGCTTATAGTAGATGCACATCCTACTCAGGAGAAGAACATATGTTTGAAAAGTAGGTCAGGATGGCATGGACAGGCATTGCGTGTACCATCACCAGAGGTTGTGAAGAGGATAGTTGACACCTGGTGGGAATTTGGGAGAGGAGAAGCCACATTGCAGGTCTGATTACAGAGCCCATTGTAAACCTTCTGTCTCTGAGCATCCCCGAGTGAACTCTCTGATGTTGTACGTCCACAGGTGACCTTCCGTCACCCAGAGGATGTGTATTTGATCCTCATAAAATAGGGCAGCACAATGTGGTGAAACATCTAGAGGCAGAACATGGTGCGTTTTCTCTGGTTTGGATTTGGTTTTTATTCCTGCACTGCTGAAAGCCAGGCCCCTCCTTCCCCACACCACCCACCCTGTTTCCTTAGCTGAGAAACGAAGAGATAGACTAGATGATCCCCAAGGTCCTTTAATTCTGAGAATTATAGGCTATATTTCTTAGGATGACTGTTCCACCCTTTCAGAGTCCAACCCTTTTTAATGTCATAGGCCTTTTTCCTGCCTTATCAGTGATTGACACAAGGAAAAAATGATCCTTGCCTAATACAGCTATAGCTTGAAAGAATTGTAATGAAAAAAATTATTTCCTATAAGACTTTGAATTTCCTAAAGCTCTTACATAAATAAATTGTTTATCTAATTTCTCTCAAGAATGATGTGACACGGATGTTATTATTTCCACTTTACGAATGATGAAACTAAGGTTCAAGGAGGAATGTAATATGCCCAGTGTCTCAGTGCTGGAAGCATTTCTGAGGCTTGAACCAGCTCTGAAGCTCAGCAATGTTGTCATTATTGTATATTATCAAGTAGGGTCAAGGAACAAAATTTAAGTAGTATTTGTACACAGTGAACGTGCACATAAACTTGGTCACTGGCTTTGTATATGTAATCATAACTGAGAACTGAAAACGAATTATTTCATTTAGTGAATTGTTTCACTGAAGATCAGTTCATTAAGGAAATATTTGTGGAAGTATTTAGCAAGTGAAAAAATCATATATTCTTGCTATGAGTGTACTTAATAAAGGAAAAAACCCAAGGACACCTGTTTCATTCATTTTTTTCAGGCTAAACATTCCAAGTATCTCAGCTTTTACAAGTGGTAACCAAGTAATACATCTAAGTAGTGGGGAAGAAAAAGAAATTTTGGGAAAAAATTATTTTGGTATCATTCTTTCAAAGAGTTACTGTTTGAAGGCAGATTTTTAAAAAATTCTGAAAAGTACCTTGTTTTTTTCTCTCTTGATAGCTGAATGGGCTTTATGTTGGTGTGGTTTGGGTGGGGAATGTTTTCTCCAGAAAGACAGCATGGTTGGGGGATACAGGCTGGGGTTGAGCAGAGGTGGACTAGGTTCTCATCTCAAGTCATTGGTCTCTGGGAGATTCTGGATGAGCCAGTGTTACCTGTCTGGGCCTTCCATTCCCTAACTGTAAACTGGGAGCAACTTGTCAAATGTTCAGACGTAATGGCCAACATAGACATAGTTACATTAATCCTTGTGTGTAAGACTTTAGACAGCTTCAGTTCTTCCTTATTCATCATCTTATTTATTTTCTCCCCAATTCCTGAGACATAGGTAAGAAAGAGAAGTGCACATCCCCTTGGTAGACAAGGAAACTATTACCCAGGTGAGGTAAATGGACTTGCCCAAAGTTGTAGTGCTAGGATGGTGGGGAGCCTGGACTTGACCTCAGGTCTGACGGTTCTAATCTGGGATGTTTTCTCCTCCACCATGAGGTGCTGACTTGCAGAGGCGAGCCAGCTGAACGAAAGTTCTGTGTTTCCTTTCTAACATGCAGCTCTGGAGAAGGATGTGTAAGGTGACTGAGGCTGGTGAGAAAGGAATTTATGTGGAAGAGGCATCTGTGCATTAATGCGGTGAGTGAGAAGTCGAACTAACATCTAATTTTAGTATGCAGCTAGTGCCGTGTTCCTGTTAATCGTATTCAGTCAGGCTGACTAAGGAGAAAAGAATAAAATAAACATTTCACTTAACCTTTACAATTTGTATATTTTGATGGTCCCACCAGCTTTAGAATACCATTCCCCCTGTAATTGCCAGCCATTGTCTATGCTCCCGACATACTCAACTGCTTCTCTGCTCTCAGTTCTTTCTCTTCTCCTCCTATTTCATCCTTAAGATGTTTCCTTCCCCTGCTTCCTACCTCCTGGCACCCCTCACGCCCACCACCTTCAGTCCTGAGTCCGTTTGTTCTCTCTTCTTCTCCTCTACTTGGAGACATGAAGCTGGTGCAAGTGGAGTTGGAACAGAGGTCACTCAGAGGTGACCTATTAGATGTTCTGCACACAAGGATCTCCAGGAAGAGGAGGGGCATGAAACCCCATAAACCACAGAAGCAGGAACTTGACAACCTCTTCAAGGCACAGGAAACAAAGGAGGAGGAAAAGAAAACAAGCAAGTGAAAGAGTAAAGTAAAAGAATCTTTTTATCTTGACATTCTCATCCTACCTAGGAAAAAATCACCACCAGGAAAACATTATGAAGTGAAGGCTATGGAATGGAAGTACTCTTTGTGTTATTGTGTTCAACGTGGTAACTATGAATGCAAGAATTCAACAATAATAATACAAGGGATTGGGGTGGATGAGGCAGTGGAGTTTAATACAGAGGGATTATCATGGTACAACTCCTCAATGGGAGTTGGAAGTTATTTTCAGGTTGATCTGAATCAGAAAGTTATATATCCCAACAAAATGTGAGCAGGGTGCAAATCTCTCTTACCATAGCCAGCTGGCCAGAACTCAAAGCCTCTAGAATAGATTTGTGCTGGTCTGTCCAATATAGTAGCCACTAGCCACATGTGCCCTTTGAACACATGCAATTTGACGAGACCAGATCCAATTGTTCTGCAAGGCTGAAACACACACCAGATTTTCAAAACATAGTATATAACAGAAAAAAATAAAAAAGAATGTGAAAGATCTCATTAATGACTTTTTAAGCTTGATTACATGCTGAAATAATGTTTGATGATTTTTAATATATATGTAAAATTAATTGTTTACTCTTTTTAATGTGGCTACTAGAAAATTTGAGAATACATATATGATTCATATTTGTCGGTCTCATTCTATTTCTATAAGACGGCCCTGGATTAGAGTTCCAGAGTTGCAATTAGGAGCAAACAGAAAGGGAAATCCTTTCCAGAATAATGATCAGTATGCCCAGTCTAGGCAACACTGGAGAGTATGTGAGGCAGAAAATTGTCTTAAGAGTGTTGTTGATAAAATCTAGGTACTCCAAGTGAACTTTGAACAACTGTGGGTAGAGCTAGAGAAAACAGGCCGATGTTGGCAGCGTGTGGTAACAGAAACACAACTTCTTGGAGAAGGCAATGCATGGAGCGAGTGGAATTAGAATCCCTCCAGGAGGGGAAGCCAGGCCAGATCAGCCAGAGACTTTTTATTTTCACTATATTTCCCTGAAGTTGTTTTTGGTTTTAGTGAGGAAGAATGGAAAGTTCTTAGGAGGAACATATTGTTACCTACATATTATTATATAAGACATTGTGCATATTTGCATACAACTGGTTACACTTAATGGCAAATTGCAGTTAGTTTTGCACAGAGCGTGAATTTTGTAATGCCCAATAAATCCTTTTGTGGGCTTCGTTAAGGTCCATTTTAGGAACTGCTTTAGGTATTCTTGTGGCTCTCCATCTCAATTTGTTTTTAGTCTTTTTTTTTTTTTTTTTTTGGCATGCAGGATCTTAGTTCCCCAACCAGGGATCAAACCTGTGGCCCCTGCAGTGGAAGTGTGGATTCTTAACCACTGGACTGCCAGGGAGGTCCTTCCATCTCAATTTGGAACTACCTCAGACAAAATTCCAGCGACCAGAGGATCCAAAAAAAAAAAAAACAAGTGATCCTTCATAATGAATGTGACTTCAACCAGGCACATCTTAGCAGGAGATGCTTCAAGTCCTATTATTAACATTCCTGTTCACTGAAATCCAGTGTTTCAAAACCCACTGTAAAAAGGAGTCCTAACTTAAGATCTTTGTAAACCCAGTGATCCAAGAGGAAATGCACCCATCAAGCCATCAGTGTAACCATGTATGTGTGGGTCACTTCCACAGGAGGAATTTAATGACAATTTCAACTGTTCCTTCTGTATCCTAAGGCCACTCTTCCCAGCGACTGTGGCTGTGGACCAAGCTGGGTCCCTTTGGGTTTTCTGTTAAAAATATAATATTGGTTTCTGAAACAATCAAGAAATCTAATACCAGAAACTATTTTTTTCCCTTTGTCTTTAGTCTTCTTTGGCTCTAAATTGCAACATAAGAATAGAAGAGGTGGCTGTTTTTAAACCTGAGAGATAATAGGTAACTGAGAGTCTTTGCTTGTCTAACATAAACACAAACGAAAGGGAAGCCGCTGCAGGATGAAAGCCAAAAGCCAGATTTTAACCCTCTAGTGGGAGATACAACAAAAAAGACTGAAGTTTTTTGCATTCTCTTTATAGAGATACCCAAGTCAAGAAGTCTTCTCTATTCCTTCTAGGTTTAGAAATACTCCAGGGAGAAGCTAGTCCCATCTTTAAACACTCACGGTAAGCACGTGTCTTACAGCTGCCTGCTTCAGGCTTATCAACAGCCTTGCCTCCTGGGTTGACCATTAAGGACATCTGCAACTTACTGTTTCTCTTCTTTGTTCTGTTTTTCAACAGTACAGGTACCAATATATATAGTTCTTGATTACTCTCATCAGCATAGGTTGCCAAGCTTTATAAATTTTTCCATTTAGTAGTTTTTCACAGAATCAATATCATGTTCTGACCTTAGTATTCAAGATTCTAATTGTATCATGGACAATCAAGCTCCCATTCTGTTCCTTAAAAGTTATAAGATCTTGGACAGGTTATATAATCAGTCCGAGACTTAGTTTTCCTCATCTATAAAATAAGGATAATGATTTTTCCCTCATCTGGAGATTGAGTGAGATGTGATCTACAACAGCTATGCTCTCTGTGTCACATAGTAAGGAGGCAAATCATGGTTGCTGAATAGCTGCTTCTTAAACGTGGTTCTAAAAGGCTATTTTAAGAGACAGCTGCAAGCAACCTCAATTTTCTCCCACAATGATGCGTGGTGATCAACAATGCAATTCTGTTACTGCCAATCATTACAGCAGGAAGAGGTGGAAACGCTTGGAGCAGGGAAACAAGCTGAAGAAGGTTTGGGGCTCTTCCATTTAAGTTAATAATCAAAGAATAATTGTTGAAAAGGTCCCAGTTCTCAATGGGTGTGGTCTTACCCCAGAACCTCATTTCACAAGATGTTGGCTACTATTGTGATCCAGGTTAAACGCAGATCATGTTACCATATCTTGATATTGCTCAATTCATTCCTCATCCACTCATCAAAAAATGTATTGTGCTCCTAACAGGTGACAAGTACTGTTCTAGTTATTGGAAATACAGGTGTAAGCCAAGTAGGCAGTGTCCTGGCCCCCACAGAGCGTCCACTCTGGAAGGAAACTGGCATTTTAAAAAATCACCAAAAATAAATTCACAGAGAGGATCTATGTTAAGAACAGCACAGAAAGCATATTGCCTTGGAACTTCATAACAGTAACCCACCATGGCAGCACAGATCACATCATGTTATATGGAAATGAGCCCATAAGGCCCCGGGGAGCCAGGAGCAGAGGTGAGACTGGGCTTTTCTGGCTCCACCACCCACTACAGGGAGCATGCTGGGGCCGAGGATGCAAAATAAATAAATCTTCAGTTTCCTCATTGTAAAAACGGGACGATTCCTCACTCTTGGGATGCTGAGAATTAAAGCAGCTATAGAAGAAAAGTGCTTAGAACAATACCTGACACTCAGGGTTCATTTAAAAAGACACGGTAGCGACCTTCAAGATGGCAGAGGAGTAAGACGTGGAGATCAGCTTCCTCCCCACAAATACATCTACATGTGGAACAACTCCTACAGAACACCTACTGAACGCTGGCAGAAGACCCCAGACCTCCCAAAAGGCAAGAAACTCCCCACGTACCTGGGTAGGGCAAAAGAAAAAAGAAAAAACAGAGACAAAAGAATAGGGGCGGGACCTGCACCTCTGGGAGGGAGCTGTGAAGGAGGAAAGGTTTCCACACACTAGGAAGCCCCTTCGCGGGCGGAGACAGGGGTGGGGGTGGGGGGGAAGCTGGCTCTGGCTCTGGCAAAAGAAAAAAGAAAAAACAGAGACAAAAGAATAGGGGCGGGACCTGCACCTCTGGGAGGGAGCTGTGAAGGAGGAAAGGTTTCCACACACTAGGAAGCCCCTTCGCGGGCGGAGACGCGGGGGTGTGGGGGGGGAGCTTCAGAGCCAGAGCTCTTCAGAGCTCTCCTCCGGGGCTGGGGGGAAGATTTGGAGCCCCGGAGAAGAGCGCAGCAACAGGGGTGCAGAGGGCAAAGTGGAGAGATTCCTGCACAGAGGATCAGTGCCGACCAGCACTCACAAGCCTGAGAGGCTTGTGTGCTCACCCGCTGAGACGGGCGGGGGCTGGGAGCTGAGGCTCCAGCTTTGGAGGTCAGATCCCAGGGAGAGGCCTGGGGTTGGCTGCGTGAACACAGCCTGAGGGGGCTAGTGTGCCGTGGCTAGCCAGGAGGGGGTCCGGGAAAAAGTCTGGAACTGCCTAAGAGGCAAGAGACCATTGTTTCAGGGTGCGTGAGGAGAAGGGATTAAGAGCACTGCCTAAACGAGCTCCAGAGACGGGCGCGAGCTGCGGCTATCAGCGCAGACACCAGAGACGTGCATGAGATGCTACGGCTGCTGCTGCAGCCACCAAGAAGCCTGTGTGTGAGCACAGGTCACTCTCCACACCTCCCGTCACGAGAGCCTGTGCAACCCACCACTGCCAGGGTCCCGTGATCCAGGGACAACTTCCCCGGGAGAACACACGACGCACCTCAGGCTGTTGCAACGTCATGTCGGCCTCTGCCACCACAGGTTCGTGCCTCATTCCATACCCCTCCCTCCCCCCGGCCTGAGTGAGCCAGAGCTCCCGAATCAGCTCCCGAACCCTGTCCTGTCTGAGTGAAGAACAGACACCCTCAGGCAACCTACACGCAGAGGCGGTTCCAAATCCAAAGCTGAACCCCAGGAGCTGTGAGAACAAAGAAGAGAAAGGGAAATCTCTCCCAGCAGCCTCAGGAGCAGCGGATTAAAGCTCCACAATCAACTTGATGTACGCTGCATCTCTGGAATACCTAAATAGACAATGAATCATCCCAAAATTGAGGTGGTGGACTTCGGGAGCAACTGTGGACTTGGGGTTTGCTTTCTGCATCTAATTTGTTTCTGGTTTTATGTTTATCTTAGTTTAGTATTTAGAGTTTATTGTCATTGGTATATTTGTTTATTGATTTGATTGCTCTCTTCCTTTTTTTTCATATATAGATATATATATTGTTTTCCTTTTTCTCTTTTTGTGAGTGTGTATGTGTATGCTTCTTTGTGTGATTTTGTCTGTATAGCTTTGCTTTTACAATTTCTCCTAGGGTTCTGTCTGTCCATTTTGTTTGTTTGTTTGGTTGGTTTTCTTAGTATAGATTTTAGCGCTTGTTATCATTGATGGATTGGTTTTTTGGTTTGGTTGCTCTCTTCTTTCTTTCTTTTTTTATTTTTAATTTTTAAATAATTTTTATATTTTATTTTAATAAATTTATTTCATCTTTCTTTCTTTCTTTCTTTCTTTCTTTTTTTCTCCCTTTTCTTCTGAGCTGTATGGTTGACAGGGTCTTGTTGCTCCGGCCAGATGTCAGGCCTGTGCCTCTGAGGTAGGAGAGCCGAGTTCAAGACATTGGTCCACCAGAGACCTCCTGACTCCACATAATATCAAATGGCAAAAGCTCTCCCAGAGATCTCCATCTCAACACTAAGACCCAGCTCCACTCAACGACCAGCAGGCTACAGTGCTGGACACCCTATGCCAAACAACTAGCAAGACCAGAACACAACCCCACCCATAAGCAGAGAGGCTTCCAGAAAATCTTAATAAGGTCACAGACACCCCAAAACACGCCACTGAACGTGGCCCTGCCCACCAAAAAGACAAGATCCAGCCTCATCCACCAGAACACAGGCACCAGTCCCCTCCACCAGGAAGCCTACACAACCCACTGACCCAAGCTTAGACACTGGGAACAGCAACCAAAAACAATGGGAACTACGAGCCTGCAGCCTGCGAAAAGGAGACCCCAAACACAGTAAGTTAAGCAAAATGAGAAGACAGAGAAACATACAGCAGATGAAGGAGCAAGGTAAAAGCCCATCAGACCAAACAAATGAAGAGGAAATAGGCAGTCTACCTGAAAAAGAATTCAGAGTAATGATAGTAAAGATGATCCAAAATCTTGGATATAGAATGGAGAAAATAAAAGAAACGTTTAACAAAGACCCAAAAGAACTAGAGAACAAACAAAAAATGATCAACAGCACAATAAATAATATTAAAAATTCTCTAGAAGGAATCAACAGCAGAATAACTGAGGCAGAAGATGGATAAGTGACCTGGAAGATAATATAGTGGAAATAACTATATTGAGGACAGTCTCAGAGACCTCTGGGACAACATTAAACACACCAACATTCGAATTATAGGGGTCCCAGAAGAAGAAGAGAGAAAGGGACTGAGAAAATATTTGAAGAGATTAGAGTTGAAAACTTCCCTAATATAGGAAAGGAAATAGTCAATCAAGTCCAGCAAGCACAGAGAGTCCCATACAGGATAAATCCAAGGAGAAACATGCCAAGACATATTAATCAAACTATCAAAAGTTAAATACAAAGAAAAAATATTAAAGCAGCAAGGGAAAAGCAACAAATAACATACAAGGGAATCCCCATAAGGTTGACAGCTGATCTTTCAGCAGAAACTGCAAGCCAGAAGGGAGTGACAGGACATATTTAAAGTGATGAAAGAGAAAAAGCAACAATCAAGATTACTCTACCCGGCAAGGATCTCATTCAAATTTGATGGAGAAATTGCAATCATTACAGACAAACAAAAGTTAAGAGAATTCAGCACCACCAAACCAGCTTTATGAGAAATGCTAAAGGAACTTCTCTAGGCAGGAAACACAAGAGAAGGAAAAGACCTATAAAAACAAACCCAAAACAATTAAGAAAATGGTAATAGGAACATACATATTGATAATTACCTTAAATGTAAATGGATTAAATGCTCCAACCAAAAGACATAGACTGGCTAAATGGATACAAAAACAAGACCCGTATATATGCTGTCTACAAGAGACCCACTTCAGACCTAGGGACACATACAGACTGAAAGTGAGGGGATGGGAAAAGATATTCCAAGCAAATGGAAATCAAAAGAAAGCTGGAGTAGCAATTCTCATATCATACAAAATAGACTTTAAAATAAAGTCTATTACAAGAGACAAAGAAGGATACTACATAATGATCAAGGGATCAATCCAAGAAGAAGATATAACAATTGTAAATATTTATGCAACCAACATAGGAGCACCTCAATACATAAGGCAAATGCTAACAGCCATAAAAGGGGAAATTGACAGTAACACAATCATAGTAAGGGACTTTAACACCCCACTTTCACCAATGGACAGATCATCCAAAATGAAAATAAATAAGGAAACACAAGCTTTAAATGACACATTAAACAAGATGGACTTAATTGATATTTATAGGACATTCGATCCAAAAACAAGAGAATACCCTTTATTCTCAAGTGCTCATGGAACATTCTCCGGGATAGATTATATCTTGGGTCACAAATCAAGCCTTGGTAAATTTAAGAAAATTGAAATCACATCAAGTATCTTTTCCGACCACAACGTTATGAGACTAGATGTCAGTTACAGGGAAAAAACTGTAAAGATACAAACACATGGAGCCTAAACAATACACCACTAAATAACCAAGAGGTCACTGAGGAAATCAAAAAATACCTAGAAACAAATGACAATTAAGATACTATGACCCAAAACCTATGGGATGCAGCAAAAGTAGTTCTAAGAGGGAAGTTTATAACAAAACAATCCTACCTCAAGAAACAAGAAAAATCTCAAATAAACAACCTAAACTTACACGTAAAACAATTAGAGAAAGAAGAACAATAAAACCCCCAAAGTTAGCAGAAGGAAAATATCATAAGTTCAGATCAGAAATAAATGAAAAAGAAATGAAAGAAACAGTAACAAAGATCAATAAAACTAAAAGCTGGTTCTTTGAGAAGATAAACAAAATTGATAAACCATTAGCCAGACTCATCAAGAAAAAAAGGGAGAAGACTTAACAGAATTAGAAATGAAAAAGGAGAAGTAACAACTGACACTGCAGAAATACAAAGCATCATAAGAGACTACTACAAACAACTCTGTGCCAATAAAATGGACAACCTGGAAGAAATGGACAAATTCTTAGAAAAGCCCAACCTTCTGAGACTGAACCAGGAAAAAATAGAAAATATAAACAAACCAATCACAGGCACTGAAATTGAGACTGTGATTAAAAATCTTCCAACAAACAAAAGCCCAGGACCAGATGCCTTCACAGGTGAATTCTATCAAACATTTAGAGAACAGGTAACACCTATCCTTCTCAAACTCTTCCAAAATATAGCAGAGGGAGGAACATCCCCAAACTCATTCTACGAGGTCACCATCACCCTGATACCAAAACCAGACAAAGATGTCACAAAAAATGAAAACTACTAGCCAATATCACTGATGAATGTAGATGCAAAAATCCTCAGCGAAATAGTAGCAAACAGAATCCAACAGCACATTAAAAGGATCATACACCATGATCAAGTGGGGTTTATCCCAGGAATGCAAGGATTCCTCAGTATATGCAAATCAATCAGTGTGATATACCATATTAACAAACTGAAGTAGAAAAACCATATGATCATCTCAATAGATGCAGAAAAAGCTTTTGACAAAATTCAACATCTATGATAAAAACCCTCCAAAAAGTAGGCATAGAGGGGACTTACCTCAACATAATAAAGGCCATATATGACAAACCCACAGCCAACATCATTCTCAATGGTGAAAAACTGAAGCCATTTCCACTAAGATCAGGAACAAGACAAGGGTGTCCACTCTCTCCACTATTATTCAACATAGTTTTGGAAGTTTTAGCCACAGCAATCAGAGAAGAAAAGGATATAAAAAGAATCCAAACCAGAAAAGAAGAAGTAAAGCTGTCACTCTTTGCAGATGACATTGCACTATACATAGAGAATCCTAAAGATGCCACCAGAAAACTACTAGAGGTAATCAATGAATTTGGTAAAGTAGCAAGACACAAAATTAATGCACATAAATCTCTTGCATTCCTATACACTAATGATGAAAAAACTGAAAGAGAAATTAAGGAAACACTCCTATTTACCATTGAAACAAAAAGAATAACATACCTAGGAATAAACCTACTAAGGAGGCAAAAGACCTGTATGCAGGAAACTATAAGACACTGATGAAAGAAATTAAAAGTCATACAGACAGATGGAGGGATATACCATTTCTTTCATTGGAAGAATCAATATTGTGAAAATGACTATACTACCCAAAGCAATCTACAGATTCAAGGCAATCCCTATCAAACTACCAATGGCATTTTTCACAGAACTAGAACAAAACATTTCACAATTTGTATGGAAACATAAAAGACCCCGAATAGCCAAACAATCTTGAGAAAGAAAAATGGACCTGGAGGAATCAAGCTCCTGGACTTCAGACTATACTACAAAGCTACAATAATCAAGACAGTATGGTACTGGCACAAAATCAGAAATATAGATCAATGGAACAGGACAGAAAGCCCAGAGATAAACCCACGCACATATGGTCACCTTATCTTTGATAAAGGAGGCAAGAATATACAATGGAGAAAAGACAGCCTCTTCAATAAATGGTGCTGGGAAAATGTCACAGCTACATGTAAAAGAATGAAATTAGAACACTCCCTAACACCATACACAAAAATAAACTCAAAATGGATTAGAGACCTAAATGTAAGGCCAGACACTCTAAAACTGTTAGAGGAAAACATAGGCAGAATGATCTATGACATAAATCACAGCAAGATCCTTTTTGACCCACCTCCTAGAGAAATGGAAATAAAAACGAAAATAAACAATTGGGACCTAATGAAACTTAAAAGCTTTTGCACAGCAAAGGCAAACATAAACAAGACCAAAAGACAACCCTCAGAATGGGAGAAAATATTTGCAAATGAAGCAGCTGACAAAGGATTAATCTCCAAACTTTACAAGCAGCTCAATATCAAGAAAACAAACAACCGAATCCAAGATGGGCAGAAGACCTAAATAGACGTTTCTCTAAAGAAGATATACAGATTGCCAACAAACACATGAAAGGATGCTCAACATCACTAATTATTAAAGAAATGGAAATGAAAACTGCAATGAGATATCACCTCACACCAGTCAGAATGGCCATCATTAAAAAATCTACAAACAATAAATGCTGGAGAGGGTGTGGAGAAAAGGGAACCCTCTTTCACTGTTGGTGGGAATGTAAATTGATACAGCCACTATGGAGAACAGTATAGACGTTCCTCAAAAAAGTAAAAGTAGAACTACCATATAACCCAGCAATCTCACTACTGGGCATATACCCTGGGAAAATCATAATAGAAAAAGAGTCATGTACCAAAATGTTCATTGCAGCTCTATTTACAATAACCAGGACACGGAAGCAACATAAGTGTCCATCGACAGATGAATGGATAAAGAAGATGTGGCACTTGTATACAATGGGATATTACTCAGCCATAAAAAGAAACGAAATTGAGTTATTTGTAGTGAGTTGGATGGACCTAGAATCTGTCACACAGTGTAGTAAGTCAGAAAGAGTCAAACAAATACCATATGGTAACACATATATATGGAATCTAAAAAAAAAAAAAAAAAAGGTCATGAAGAACCTAGGGGCAAGACGGGAATAAAGACACAGACCTACTAGAGAATGGACTTGAGGATATGGGGAGGGAGAAGGGTAAGCTGTGACAAAGTGAGAGAGTGCCATGGACATATATACACTACCTAACATAAAATAGATAGCTAGTGGGAAGCAGCTGCATAGCACAGGGAGATTAGCTCCATGCTTTGTTCCCACCTAGAGGGGTGGGATAGGAGATGCAAGAGGGAGGGGATATGGGGATGTATGTATATTTATAGATGATTCACTTTGTTGTAAAGCAGAAACTGACACACCATTGTAAAGCAATTATACTCCAATAAAGATGTCAAAAAAAAAAAAAGAAATGTAGAACTTGAACAGGCTTATTAAAAAAACCAAAAAACAAAAAACCACCTGGTGGCTGCTGTCAAAAAGTACCTAGAAGACGAATAATCATATAATGGTGTCCTAAAATTCCTAGGCAAAGGTGCTAGTCACTTCCAGAAGAGAGATTGACTGTAGCAGAGTGCACAGGAGCCTAGATGAGTTTCGAACATGAAATAGGAGTGTCATATGGGACCTGGGTGTGATGACATGAGGAAGTAGCACGCCCCACACATGAAAGAGCATGGCTTGTGGTGGAGGGTAGACTGTAATTGCTTCTTATGGTTGGAATACGAGTGCCCTGGAGGAGGGGTGAGAGATGGGCTGGCTGAGCCCAGAGAGTAATCCCCTTTTCCATGGCTGTCAGGAGCTCCGGAAGGTGATGAGAGGACAGAAGAGCCGGAGAAAACCTCCCAGACCCAGGCGCAGACGCGGTGGGCCATTTGGACCTCCATCATCTGAGAGGTGAAACCCCAATCGTCTGCCAAGTTGCCTCTTCAGGCTCTGGTCTCTCCCCACAGTGGACTGTTTGCCTGTCTGGAATGAGATAATTTGTCAGACACCAGCTGCTGATCATGCTTGCCTCATGGGCACATTTATTATGATGTTACAACGCGCATGAAGAATCTTTACCATCTCTCAAGTGAAAATTATTAAATTTTTTTTTTTTTTGCAGAAATTTTCATACCTTCCCTCTGCCAGAGACAGCATCGGTCGTAGCCTGTCGAGGGAGCAGACTGAGGGGGGGATCCTTGTCATAATGTACAAAACAGCAAGCAGAGGACCCCAGGGTGTGGGGCTGGGGAAGGAGGACCCTCCAGAGCTTTGTGAGTAGCCCGGGAGTTTGGGAGCGAGGAAGTTTGGGCTGTGCGTTTCTGAGAGAGTGCAGAGGATGCGCTGTCTGGCTGCTAATTATGTACCAGGAGGCAAGAAAAGGTGTAGGTCTGTCTTTCCAGTTCAGAGGGAGAAAAAAAGATGTGGTGTCTCGCGTCTAAGAAACGAACAGGCTGACCTTTTCAGAGCATCTGAAAGAAAAAACCAGATGTATTCCTCAAGAGTCACTGTGACGGAAGGCTTGCATTGTGCACTCACATAAAGGCAGAGCTAACCAGAAAACAGCAGCTGATGATCTGAAGCCAGGCTGTGCTATTGTCCGGCACACAAATGTTCTACAAGGACCCAGACCACCATGCGGTTCTCTGTCCACAGACTATGGAGGTTGGAGGCGGGGCTGGGGAGTAAGGGCTTTTTTCCCTGATTTTCTTTCTTCCCCTCCTGAAACCTTTTCCTTCCAATCCCTCTCCAACCACTCACATTCAACTGCTAGCAATTCTTCCCACTGACCCTCTTCGCTCTCCAAAGGGGGTGTGGGTCTCTGAAGGTTTTTCTCTTTGTACCTGACAATCCCATGTTGCAGGCAGGCTCCAAGGGAGGAGGTGAGGAGGTCTCAGCTCCCTGGGGACAGTGACTGGGAACGGAGTGGCTGTGATTTATTTTCCATCGAGTAAAGTCATAGCCAGGCAAATGTGGCTGGGAGGCAGACAGGAGAATCCCCCCCAGCCTCATCAAGGGCTGCTTCCCTATTGTCCTTGGGGAGGCTCGGGTGAAGGCGGGTGGTGTGGGAGGGAGGAGAGGGGAGGGGGGAGGAGCAGCAGGATGAAAAAGAGGAGGCAGCTGAGGGAGGTGAAGTGCGATCCCATGTCCATTCCAGGTCAGGTCTTTTAGGTTTGCTCCATCAGCCTTCACCATCCTCAGCTTGACTGGAAACACGGCAGCCTCCCTACAAACTGTAAAGTCCTTGAAGGGAGACCCTTGCCTTATCCTCCTTCTTGCCTTTCCATTGCCTTCCCTCTTATATTGGCTCCAAGCAGGTTCCCAGTGAATGTCTACTAAATGGCATTAACTCTGTGCCCCCAGATCTTTGGATCAGGTTCTTCCTTGTCATTCACAGAATATCTCCTCCCAGCAGCAGCTCCATTGACTAACTAATGTGAAGAGGCTCCTGTCCCAGAAATTCTTTATCACTTCGTTCTGCTGGAGTTTTTCATTCGGGGCGGGGCATGTCTGTAGACATTTACTAAACAACATTTATTGGCCAGCAGGCAAAAAGAAGTTCATCTAACAAAATGAAATCATAGCTCTCTGTCCTTTTAAGTGGTCTGACTACACTTTTCATAATCCACTTGAGGCAGACTCAACAGTATTCCAGAAGCAGGATCTTATTACCTCTATAATTGAGATCAGAAATCCTACTACCTAATGGCTGGACACTGGAACACTTTGGGTCGAGCCTCAGGTGCTGTCCCTAAAGTAACAGGTTATATATGCCCTGTTTTATATTTCCCATTGCACTTTGCATTGAAAATAATTCTGATCATACATATGTTTGTTTCTTGTCTCTTTCTCCCACTGGACTCTAAATTCCAATGTAAAGACAGCAACAACAATGATGAATATTTATGGACTGTTTAGTGTGTGTCCGGTACTATTTTAAAAGCTTCCCGTGTATTATCTTATTCAACTTTTCGTTTTATGAAACTGTATTCCCAGTGTCGAGAAGAGTGGTTGGCACATTTGGAATTTAATCAATACTTCTCGAACCAGTAGAAGGAAGGAATGCTAGACTCTTCCAAGATTGCAACAACTAACAATCAAAGCAAAGTCCTAGAAAGAAAGAAAGATGTTATAAGGATGTGACCAAGTCAAAGGAATATCCTAATGCATCCTCGAAAGTACAGGTAAACCTTGTTTTGTGTGATAAATTTCATGGCCCCTGGATTTTTCAGGATATAATCTTATTTAAAAAGCATCAAGGAGTTAGTTATTTTAAGAGAATTCAGTTGTGGAGTCTTTTGTTAAGCAAAGACACGTTTTGTAATGAAAATAAATCTTCCCCCTCCTCCAAAATAGTAATCACTAGCAAGAACATCACAGATTCACATTCTTCAAAGTGCTTTGCTACCTACATACACATATATTTACACATAGGGTTTTAGCATCACCAGAGAACTCAGGCATCTATTCAGTGACAGTTCCTTTAAATACTAAGAAGCAAGTACAATAGTCCATTGAACAGATAAGGAAACTGAGGTTTAGGGCAGTGACGTAATTAGTCCAGAGAAAGTCCCTTTGACAACTTCTGCCTCTGAAGGGTCGTCTCAGGCATGTTGTCATTTTGAATCTTGACCCGGGATAATTCAAACTTAGAATTAGCCTCACTGGTTAGGTTGTTTCCTGATCAGAGATGCCTGTTTCACACCCAGATTTAATAATTTATTTTAAAAAATGCTTATTGAAGTCCTTTTATGTGGCTGGCATTGCTCTGGGAACTGGGAAATCTGAAAGGAAGCAAAATAGAAAAAAATTCGTGCTCTCAAAGACTTCTCTGGTAACTCACTGTCCAAAATGATAGTCACTAGCCATATGTGGCTATTTGAATTAAATTAATACATGTTTAAAAAATTAAAAATTCAGTTCATCATTTTCACTAGCAAATTTCAAGTTCTCAAATACTTGAGTTTTAAGTCAAGTATTAGTTGCTACATACGACTAGGGGCTCAGGTATGGGAAGGCACAGTTATAGAATGCTGCAGAAAGTTCTATTAGATAGTGCCACTATCTAAGGGACAACAGACAGACAATAAACAGATATCAATACATACAGTAATGTGTCTGGTGGTGGTGAGGGCTGTGGAGCTGATTAAAGCAGCGTTAGAAGACAAACAGAGATGGGCAAGGAAGTGCTCATTTATACGGTGTAGGAAGGGAAGATCTCTGAACAAGGGCCTGAATGGAGATGAATCAGACCCCATGGGCAGCTGGGGGGTAGAACATTCCAAGTAAGGAAGTGCTTTAGTACACTGCCCAACAGGTAGGATGCTTGTGAGGCCTGTCTGGTGGGAGTGGGTGCATGAGGAATGATTGGGGATGAAATTAGAATGGAACGCTGGACCAGATCACACAGGGCCTTGCAAGTCATGATAGACCTCGGATCTCCTTGAGGGTTGAGTGCCAGTGATTTGGAGATTTGTCTTTACCTTCCCTTTCCTCTTTTCCTCTCAAACTTGCCCTCATTCTCTTTCTCCCTGCACACCTCTGTGACTTATAACAACTAATGTCTTTGTAAGAATAACAACTGGGAGAGTCATGCTTGGTTGACATTTTCACCTTCTGGCAGAGAGATACTGTGGGTAATAAACAGTAGTCATCAGGGTAATCCACGCGAGTCCTAGACTTTACTATTCACCAAATCAAGGTGCTACACCATTTTTCTTCTTAATGCATCTAACTCCTTTATTGAGCATGTACTGTGTAACCAGTGGTTTGCCCAGGAATGAGGGGTTTCCCAGGACACCGCACTTTTCATGCTAAAACCAGCAAAGTCCCAGGTCAATCGTGGTCTACTTGGGGTGGACATTGTGACTATAAAAACACAGTGCCATATATACACTAATATGTATAAAATGGATAACTAATAAGAACCTGCTGTATAAAAAAATAAATAAAATAAAATTCAAAAATTCAAAAACAAAAACGCAGTGCCTGCCTTCAAGATGTCACAGCCTGGGAGAGAAAACAGACAATACAGAGCTCTGAGTGCTTTGATGGAAAAGAACACAGGTGCTTTGGCAAGTCGTACACTTGCAAGGCCTCAGTGCAGTGAGGGAGGACCTTGGCTTTAATTCTTTTTTTTTTCCCCTCTCTTTTTTTAAATTGAAGTGTAACTGATTTACAATGTTGTGTTAATTTTTGCTGTACAGCAAAATGATTCAGTTATACATATATATACATTCTTTTTAAAAAATTCTTTTCCATCATGGTTTATCATAGGATACTGAATATAGTTACCTGTGCTATACAGTAGGACCTTGTTGTTTATCCATTCTATATGTAATAGCTTACATCTGCTCACCCCAACCTCCCAGTGCATCCCTCCCCCAACCCCCTCCCCTTTGGCAACCACCAGTCTGTTCTCTATGTCCATGAGTCTCTTTCTGTTTTGTAGATAGGTCCATTTGTTCCATATTTTAGATTCCACATATAAGTGATATCATATGTTATTTGTCTTTCTCTTTCTGACTTACTTCACTTAGTATGATAATCTCTAGTTGCATCCATGTTACTACCAATGGCATTATCTCATTCTTTTTTATGGCTGAGTAGTATTCCATTGTATATATGTACCACATCTTCTTTATCCATTCATCTGCTGTTGGACATTTATGTTGTTTCCATGTCTCGGCTATTGTGAATAGTGCTGCTATGAACATAGGGGTGCATGTATCTTTTTGAATTATAGTTTTGTCTAGATATATTTGGCTTTAATTCTTGAAGCTGACTAAAGATGTCTACCTTGCTGCCTCAACTCCAATGTCTTTCTGGGCTCTCTGCAGAGATTTCATTAACAGGTAGAATGATGTGCACCCACGTGGCCGACTGTTTTCCACTGTGCCTTCCCCATCAGAAGACCAGATCGCCACCTGACCTCAGAGATGCCACCAGCTCCCAGATGCTCCATTCCTATTGCTTTGTTTGATTAGGAAGTCCTAGAAGGGGAAGGAGTGACTACATTTTTGTCCACGGGGGTATCAATATTTGGGCAAAAAAGGCTGTTGATCACATCTGTCATTCTTTGCTGGCATCAAGAGAACTCGAGGGCATCTTCAAGAATGTATATTCATCTAAATATGTGGGATAGAGGAGTCAGGCGGAAAGGCTTTTCCGAGGCATGCTGCATCTTGCTCGGTGAGTGCGCATTTCTCAATTCTTTCTCTGAAGCAGACGTTAAAACCTGCAGCACAGTCATTTAGAATTTCAAAGGTTTATTCTTCAGGGGGTGGGCCACAAAAGACACCACCATTATTCACATAATGCTGGGATGTTGGGGAAGAGCCACACACCATTAACGAAGTCTGTGCGGCAAACCTTTATGGAGAAAGGCAAGAGCTATTCTGCCAGGATAAAGAAGATGCCTCATTACAGTTGCTTTAAGAAAAGATTATTATCACTATTGCTTTTTAAAATGCGCTCCTACCTAGGTTGGGAGAGCTTAAGAGGGGAAAAGCCAATTTTTAAAAGTAGTGATAGATCACTAAAGAGTCACAAAACACTCAACATTCAGTGCACATCTCCCCCCCCCCACCCCATTCTCCTCTCAGAGTTGAGGATGTCAATCTGCTTTTAGAAAAAAATCCAACACCCCCATCAAGAGACCCTTCCTTTCTTCAGACAGACACCTCTCAGTACTGCTCTGCCTGGTTTTAAATGGTGCCAGAATCCTAGCCAATGGTTCTAAGGACCAAATAAGATGAAGCTTCTCACACAGAAAGCTGCTGGTCCTTCAACATTATCTTGCTTGGCTTCACCTGTCGTCTCCCTTTCCTTTGTTTTGGAATCACAGGAGGCGAATGCCACAGATCTGAGTTGGAAAACCAGGAGCCCCGGCTGCAGAACAGCCAGCAGACAACATTGTCTCTGAACTGCTATTGTTTCTATTTTAGGAGCACATTGAGTGATTAGCTTGGGTAACAGTAACATCGCATTACCTTGCACAGGCTGGAAATGTCTTTCAATAAGGAGGCAACACGGAGGCCATGTGATACAATCCCGTAGACAGAGCCAAGTGGAATACATCAAAGAGACCCTTGATGCAGATGTTTCATGCAGAAGAAAATTAGGTCAGAGACCACTTCAATTTCAGCTTCTGCCAGCCTCGTTTGAGAGCTTCCAGTGAATTCGTAATGAATAGCTTCTAGGGCACTTTTCTCTCACTCAGTCACAGGCTGCCACAGCCAGATGAGCGTTCCATGTGGAATCTTCTCTCATTATTTAAAACTGCTACTTTGTGTTCTGAAATTCCAGAACCCTTCCAATGCACCACCACTCTGGCCTGAAACAAAAAGACTTGGAAAAGACAGAGAGACAATCATCTGTATCATATTCTCTCTCTCTGTCTCTCTCCTATGCATCATATACATACATGTTTTTTAATACATCCCAAGCCTCTTTTTCATCTGTCTGTGCAGGTACATAAACCTTTGCTGAGGAATATTGGAGATGTCAGGCTTTTTAAAATCTTACTGAACTTTGAAGAAGCTGAGTGGCCTATAGATGACCAAAATGCTTTGTCGGCTTCTTGCAGGGAGCGTGCATGCATGAGTGAGTGCGGCATGCATGTATAAAAAAAAAAAAAAAAAAAAAAAAAGCTTTTCTCTGAAAAGAGCAGAGAAGGGCAGTGTGACCTCCATGAAAGTGAATGATGCATCTTTTCCCTGCCCACCCCCAGCCCCATCGCACACGTTATTTATTATATTGGAGGGTGAGATTCTGGAGCACCCTGGGATCTTCCTGTTTCAGATGCTTTTTCTGCCTACCCTTTGCAGGGTTCACACTGACAGATCCTTGCTGATTGGACTGGGGGTGTGTGGAGGGATGACTTCAATTCATGGCAGGAGAAGAATCATTAGGTTCTGAATGCATTTAGAAGAGAGGGGCAGAGAGACAGACACGGAGGATCACAGAGGCTGCTCAAAGCTGGTGACGCTCCTATTTCCCATGGGAAAGGAAAGGAAGTGGCGGCCCCAGCTCCAGCTCCCCATGACACAATTGCTTTGTCTTTGCAACCTCCAAAGCACCAGGGCATTCATTCAGGGTTTTTCTCAATTCTAGGGTTTGCACAGCGGTGGCAGAAAGCCTCGGAAAAGCCCTCAAAGGTCTGCTTCTGCTCCGTCAAGGATGGAAAGGCACCATGAAGATGTTGCCTCTCTGGTCCTGTCATTTACAATGCTTTCTCTGCCTTAAAAAGGCACTAGTCTTTCTGCCATGCTTCCCCAACTTGGTCTCCTCCCTGCCAGCGCTGTCCTGTGATCTCTTTCTTTCGATTTCACAGAGATGCACACACACACACACACACACATACGCGCGCGCGAGTGCTCACATGGATACATGCTTACACTCACACTCAGTTAAAATTTCTGAGGAGGACGGAAGTGCAGCGGAGGCAGTTACAGTGAAATAAAAAGATGACCTGATAGAAAAGGAGAACTAGTTTAAGCTCCACCTATGTGTGAACTTGGACCAGTAGCTCTCTCCTCTGGGCTCAGGGTCCATATCTGGAAAATGTGGGTACCGATGCCTCCATCCCTCGCAGCTTTGATGCTGACTCAGTAAATGATCTTTCTCATGTGTTATAAGCAATAGACGTCATCTGGAAATGTTTGGCTGTGGTTGTAGCCCCAGATCTCCCTACTGAGATGCTAACAAAGACCTATGATGCTCATAGACTAGCAGCAAGGAATATGGGCTTGGTCATGCAGCAGTGAGACGGCGTGATTCCTTCCAGACACACTGCAATGGGGCAGCTCAACACAGCAGAAATAACATTGCCTTTGGAATCAGCTAGACTTGAGTTTGAATTTCGGCTCCGTCACTTCCTGGCTGTGTGACCTCAGGCGAGTCACTTAGGTTCTCTGATCCTGAGTTGCTTCCACAGTAATACTGGGATGATACTCACTATGAAAGGTTGTTACAAGATTAACTGAAATATATGAAATATATGTGCCTGATGCATGGTAGGTACTCAGCAAATATTAGTGTTATTTTTATTATTGCTATTAAAATTAATAATGGAGACATTCATGCATATATGCAGAAATGGCGCGTATGACTTAATGTAGTCAAAAATTAACACTTTTTTTGAATTGATTTTTCTTGCTCCGTGTGGAGAATCTAGACACATATATAGACACGCACAACATACCACATGTGTGCACACATGAATACACACATATGAAATTCAGTTTATAAAGGCAGTAGCAACCAATACTTATTTCAAATGCTTATTCGAGATTCTGGCAAATAAGTGCTCAGTAAGTGCTAATTACATTTATTTTTATTTACAACAATATCTTTTGGTGTGAGTTCCCAAGTTATCATGTACCCCTTGCCCATTCTCTTCTCTGAAAACGCCTCTTCTTAAGAGGCAACTTGGTGCAGAGAAAATCTGTATAAGTAGGGGTCAAGAGCCATCAGTATGATGCTGAGTTCTTGATCACAAAATCATAGCACTTCAGAGTTTGGCAGGTGAGAAACTGAAACACAAAGAGATTACATGACTTCACCAAGGTCATAGAGGAAACAGTTCTCATGGAGTCCTCCCCTATGTCCTTCACCATCATAAAGTTTAACAGAGGCCCCAAGCATGAAAATGCTTGGCAGCAACCAGGTGCTTTCCACCTGCCAGTGCCCCCTTCCCCAGCACCTGCCAGCTTTCCTACCGCAGCCCTGGCTGAAGGCCATCATCACTGCAGTGACTGCAGAGCTGTCTGCCACCAATGGCACCACTGTCCAACAGAGCACTGCCTGCCCAGAACTGGATTTTGTCCCTGTCAAGTTATGGGCCATGGAAGACAGCACAGCCTTGGGAAGGATATCCATGGCCCAGCACGCTGAGCAGCCTGAGCCAGTACCAAGACAGAGAGTCAAATATTGGTCTGCCAGACTCTGGCTCTGTGTGCTGTTATGTGACCATGGGCATTTCCAAAAGCTAGAGAGGCCAAATCAGGGGAAGAGAAACATCCATTTGTTCTGTTCTGCACCTATTCATTTGCTCACTTGCTTACTCATTTTTCTTATTCATTCATTTAGTTATTCTTTATTGAAACAGGGCTTCTACGATTTCATTATTTAGTGAAAGAGATTACATGGATAGAGATACAAACCAATTACAATACAATATGGCGAGTGTTGTAATAGCGAAATACTGTGACCGCACAGGAGAGGGAGGTGTTCAGTTTTCCTGCTTTACAAACACTAGTGGAAGTAGAGGTTGTGTAATAATCAGGGTTGGATCATAGAAATAAAACAGCTGATAAATAAATGTCTATACACACATCTCTACAGACATACACACATATGCATTATACATATGCCTATATTCTAAGAGATTTGGCCTTATACGATTGTGGTAGTTGGTTTAACAGTCTATACATGGCTGTTGTCTGTACCAGGGTTTGGGAAACTTTTTCTGCCAGATAGTAAATATTTTAGGCTTTGCAAGATACATGGTCTCTGTAGCAACTACTCAGCTCTGCCAGTGTAACACAGAAGTAGCCCTTAACAATTCATAAACAAATAGGCATAGCTATGTTCCAATAAAACTTTACATGCAAAAACAAGACAGGGGCCGGATTTGTCCTGTGGGCCATAGTTTGCCAACCCCTGGTCTTTGAGAGTAGATGTGGAGGCCAGAGTCAGTAGGATGGACACTGGGGAAGGAAGATGGATGTGAAGGGGAGGAGAGCAGGGCAAACTGGAGCCCATTGACCTGGGACTTGTGTCAGTCTCTCATCAGTGATGTATGTGTCTTGCAGGAGAAGTGGTGCCTTTCATTCTGGAGCTAAACCTACATGTGACCCAGGAATTGGAAAAACTGATAGAAAGTTCATTGGGAACTGGAGTTGCTGCTGGTTTGGCTGCTGCCCCGTGACAACAAGGTAAGTCAGCAGATAAATAACAATAGTGCCTGGTGCTTTTAAGTTGGTTGACCTTCTGAGTGTAAAATGCATATGGCTTCTGCTTCAATTCAACCATCCAAAACTCATGCAAAATGACACTTAGGACCCACTCTAACTTGGAACAATGTAGGGAAGGAAATTCCACGAAATTCATTCTTATCTAGCTAAGTGATTCAATCAAGTCCACACAGATGAGAACATTTCAGAAGAGTTAACACTGAAACCGGATGTTAAGCGTGGGTGAGGATTTTCCAGGTGGAGGGCATCTGTAGAATCCTCAGACAGTGCATTTTGTGAGTGATCTGTTTTCAAGTGACCCCAATACGGAGCTCAAAAGGAAAAAGAAACAACCGTTTTTTGCCTGCTAAACATTTGAAAAATTTATTTTCCTAATTTTTCACTAATTAACCATTTCCATCAGAATCCAGATGTGAGCAGTAAATGCTCACAGACTTGACTCAAGTCCACACCCCCAACTCCCGCATCCCTTGCAGAATGAGGATCAGTCTGCCTGTCCATCCCCAGCAGGCAAATCCACTCCTGGGACAAGGTGGCTGATCTGTCCATGTAGCTCTGGGCATCTAATGAGAGTATTCACATTTAGCATCGTTTTAGCAGACAATTCCCATAAAGCTCTATTTTGAGTCACAGCACTGAATGTTTCCCCCTTTTTTAGTAACTTGTTCTTTCTTCCTGGGTTTTTTCTTCATTAATACTGTCAGATTTTACTAGGTGTTCTGGAACCAAGAGTTATATTTAATGCCTTATTCTTTCCAGTTCTTTCACTATATTGACATTACCTCCACAGTACTTCTGGCCACCATCCACTCATCCATTCTCTACCCATACGTCCATCCTTCCATCTGACTTTGCATTTATTTGTCCATCCATTCATCTCCTTTTCTTTTTTGGCTACAATCCCATTTCAGTCCTCTATCACCTTTTGCTTACATGATTATAAGATCCAGTATATTTATTTTCCTGAAAGGCTGAGTCAATGAATAGGATGTAGAGCAACATAGGCTTAGATTTGAAGTGGTGTCTGTCCTTTGCTAACTGTACAACCTTAAGCACATAATTGAAACTAAGTCTGTTACTATTCATATCTCAGAGTTGTTGTAAGCGTTCATTGAGATAAGGTGTATGTAGTAGGTGATAGAATACCAGGCACATAAGAGGTACACAGTAAGTGTTACTTTACCCCCTTCTCCCTATTTCTGCCACTACCTTCTACCTTTTTTCAGATATCTTCTTCATAAATGCAACCAATTGTTACCTAACATCCCGGCCTTTGCTGAAGCCATACTGCTTTCTAAAACTGTATCCTTAATTCCTAACTTACTATTGAGATTCACCACTATTTGTCTCTGGGTCTTTGATCATGGAAACTCTTCTCATCAAATGATCCATTGTCGTATGTTTTTCTTTGTAAGAAATGTATCTGATTTCTTGGATCTCCCCATTCCCCAGATAAAATGCTACCTCTTCCCGTAACCCTTCCAGAATCCCCCAAATTTAAACTTTTACTTCCCCTGCATTACTATAAGACTTTATTTGATGGGAAGGGGAAAGGGAACTGCGTTTTTGAGCACTCTAGTGAGTGTTGATACTTGCATCATATATTTTTTACAACCTTATAAAGTAGTTATTATCTTCATTTTTCAGCAGAACTTTCCCAAGGTCATTCAGCTAGTGAGGACCAGAGCAAAAATTCGAACCCACATCCATCTGATTCCAGATGTCCTTTTCATTTCACTCTGCCTTACCTTCCATTTTCTACACAATAATAGTGATAATTACATTTTGACATTTATGAAATATTTTAAAAAATGATTGGTTCCATTAATGAATTATATTAAAGGATAGGGATAGTATTTTATTTTTTCTTATATCACCTTAAATGTTCTGGTTTAACAATTTAAACATACCATTAAGGATGTGGTAAGTGTTCAATTAAATAACCTTCAATGAGCATATAGAACTTTCACTAGAGTTCTTACTCTTGGGGGGTTTTTCCCCAATTTCAAATGTGGTAAATGACCAAAAATCCTTCAACCATCATATTCTCAGGGTATGGCCAATTTCAGCTTTCTTTATTTTTAGTAAGGCCGTCTAAAACAAAGAGAGAATTATTATTATTTTTATTTGGTTAAGTTCTTATCACAATGGGCTATTTTGTGAAAATCCTTGGGCCGATCCCTGCAGCCAGCAGTCAGCCAGCCCACTTGTTTATCTCTCCATGGCGTTAGTAACCCTGTAAAAGTTAACTTTGTTTTATTTATAGGTTGGAAGAGACTTCACCCATGAGGAGTACTGAATAAATAGACTTTCGCCATCATTCTCCAAAGAGGTTGGGAAGGAACCACTCATGAGGAAAGCCTGGAGGGGACAAATTGTCAGAATGAAGTATGGTCCTTTGTTCAGAATCAGAAGAGTTACCCACTGGAATCATAAAATACCAGATGAAGCTCACTTCAGTAAACATGGGTGAGCAAATGGAAAGAAGAAAGACATGGTGACAGTGAAAATGCCCAAGATGTAGTCTCTCCAGGTTAAATGAAGGCAAGTTCATTTGGGATCCCAGAGGTTATACTTTTGCCAAAGCATGCTTTGTGTTAGCACAGAAAAGAGTTAGAGCTTTATTCTTTCTTCCTTCCTTCCTTTCTTTCTTTTTCTTTCTTTCTTTCTCTCTTTCTTTCTTTCTTTCTTTCTTTCTTTCTTTCTTTCTTTTTTAATAGAATGAGATTGATTGGGCAATGTAGAATAAGCTGCCTGTGTTTATGTCTAGTTATTTGTACTTGAGTGTAAGAAGAGCAACTCAAAGTTATTTAATTAGGGGATTACAAAGACCAACCCATCATTAAATATATTATGAATTGAATAAATATCAATTAAATAATCATGTTATATCTTAAGTCTGCTAGCTCTTTGGAGAGGAATGAGATAGTTATGCTCTTTGATAAGCCCCCAAAATCTGTGCTGTCCTCATAAAAGGAGCATGCTGCTGATTCACCATGAGCTTTGAGATCTTTTCCAAGAGAAAGAATGGGTTTTTGTTGCACAGTCCACATGGACTTGCCTGGTGCCTCTGCTGATTAATGGCATTTATTCCCCAGAGAGCTGCCTGAGGCTGAAGGCAGAGATATGACATTGAGACAGAGCTAACCTAACTGGCTCTTATGGGGATCAATCTCATGCCTGATTTTTTGCTACAGTGTTCTAAGCATTTCAGTTAACTGGGTGTGTCTCCCCTTACAAATAAGTCTCAGCCAGTCCATAAAGGGGAAGATGGCATTCTCAGATATCAGGTTTCAGGCACTGTACCTTTAGGATGAGTGGAGGTTTGCTTTCAAAGCTGGGTGTGGGACCTTCTAAAGAGAAGCCCTGCATGATCATAAACTATTCATGTAAGTTATCATGTTTCTGGTACTAGCTACTTTCTAGTTCCCTTCCCTTGTCTCATCACCACCTGTCTCATCTTGACAACTCTGATCTCAGATCTGCCTTCCATTTATTTTTATTATATTCACCCTCTCATCCTGGAAATGACACCCAGTCTTGTCGATTTGATACCTGACCTTGACTTACCCTGACTCCACTTTCCCTACTTGTACTAGAGGTGGGTGTTGGCATCAGCCACATTTGTCAGTATCTCTTCTTGATTCCGTCCCCTGCCCCATTTTTGGCTTTGCTCTTTTTGTGAAAACACCGGTAACTCCCAGACATCTCACTCCATGGTGCAAAGCCAAAGGCAGGACAGGGGACCGAAAAGGCTCCCACAGATGAAGTCTGAAGTGTTGTAAGCCTGAGGGAACATACTCCATCATCCTTGACACCCAAGCCACAAAAGGGGTAGTGCAGTTTCATATATCCAGATAACTCTTAACTAAAGAGGTAGTTGCACCCATTTCAGACTGTACCTCAATGTGTCTGTGTCTTGAGAAAAACCAACTATGTCATTGTGCATCACCCAAAGTGATATAATAGAATATCAAGTGTTTTGGAGTCAGGCAGACTTGGGTTTGAATCCCAATTCTACTCTTTGCTCACTGTGTCATCTCAATTCAGCATCTTAACTTCTCCATGCCTCAGTGTTTTCATCTATAAAATGGGAATACCTACTTTATACTGTCATTGTGAGAAATAAAAGAGGTAGTGTACATAAAATACAGAATGTTGCCTATGGTATTTAATAAGTAGGGTTTATTATTATTATTTTTATTATAGCCATGATAAGGTCCTAATGCCTAAATTCTGGCAAGAATGGAGAAATTTTTAAATATTCAGGCAGCTCATTTACTGAGAGATGGTCCACAGGTTTCTTCAGGCACTAGGCTGGTTGTTCAGTGTTGTAAGTCACCAGCTGGCTTCCTGCCTGAACTTTTAATCTTGTCCCCATCTCAATTTAAAGAGGGTGAGAAAGCAGAGACATCAATCGTTTCCTTGTCAAGGACAACAGCCCCTTCCTTCTTCCTTAGTTCTCTCCTGGGGCCCCATCCACCCAGTGCCAAGGGAGGGCGCTGCCACTGAATACAAATCACCACGTGGTGGGGAGGCTTTGTGCCTCCATGGGAGCCTGGAGCAACTTCACTGTCTCTGTGTAAGGCTGTGATGAGCCCCATCCAGTCCTCCCACTCCTCCTGGGGTTAATCACCCCACCGTGTTCCACAGTCTCCCTGGGTAGTGATGTAACCACGAGCATGGCAGTTACCCAAGGTACTGGGACACAGACTTTATTGATTTGTTCTTCTAATGCATTAGGAGGAAACAGGAAACCTCAGGAAGGTCACAAACGACAATTGTGCATTGACTGGCACAGACATTGACTTCATTCAGGAAAGAACAACTCAAGTGGCCTTGCTATCAGAGAGGAAAGGAGACCATAGATGCATGACTCAAAAATGAAGACGATAAGCATGGGCTGGATCCAAAGGAATCAGAAAGAACTGAAGCATGTAATGCTCAAGCTCCAACTTGAGGGAAAGTCTTTGTTAATTGACTGGCAAGGCCAGATACTCAATCAATGTTGCTTAACAGTGGGATGAAGAAATAAACCAGGCAAGAGTGATCCCCTTAGGTCTTTGCCCTATTAAGTCCCTAAGCAGCTCTCTAGTGTTCTCCTACTTGATCCTGTGGTTACATGTCCTTCCATCCCACCTTCATGATCTTTAAAGCTGAGCACTTCAGACAGCTTCCCATGCATCCTCGCTCTTCTCCCTAGCTTCCTCCCCTCCATGATCCACCTTGGAATCATTAATCATTAAAAACTCACAGCATGATTGAAATCACCCTAGACTTTCTGCACCCTCTTTCTTTCCAGACCTGTGTTCTGAATGTTTGGGGTCTGTCTCCCATATGTCTGGGCCAGCCTTGTCTTCCCTGATGATTAAAAGAGTTGAAATCTTCCTTTGAGGGTTCTGATTATTTCAATTTTATCAACCAATTCTTGTTTGCTGGTGAGAAATTATTCCAAAATGTCTAACTCCCCATGTTAGTCCTTTATCTTCTAAGAAATGAAACCTTCTACAAAATCAAGCCTTTCCAGATGTTTGGTCTTTAATCATTTCAGGAGATTCTGGATAGGATGCTAAGGTCCCTTCTAATCCCATGAGTTTAGATAACTAAAGCCAAATCATTGGTCCAAGACTCGGTGGAATATTTACATTTTTCTAGAAACATTTCCATATTGATTACTAGAAATGGAAAAGTGACAGAGTACCAAGGAGAGATGGGCCTTCAGAATGTACTTTTGTTTTGGCTTTTGTGGGCTCTGTATTGACATTTAGTCTCTAATCCTGGTTTGAGCAGCCGTATGAAATACCATCTTGGCATCAGGAGAAGCAACAGAGAAGTGGTATCTCTAACAAAAAACATTATGCTAGAGTTTACTCATAATCAGTGTGGAGACTGAGTAAGGACAGCCCAAGGCTTCTGTGGAGGTCAGATTCTAGCAAAGGGATATTGCTTGTCCCAACTCTGCCAGTCACTCTCTCTGTAACTTAGGTACAAGACATAAATTTTGTGGGCCACAGTAGACTCATGTTTCAAAGGGATTACTAAAAAATTAATTTGGAGTTGCTTTGAAGATTAAATGAGACAGTGGATTGTAAATAGCTTAGCACATAGTAAATACTCAATAAACATGTGTTTTTTCCCTAAGGGTCCATAAGAAATCTAGTCATTGGAATGCAGTTTCACTCTTAGGATAAAATAGCTAACATTTATCAACCACTAACTATATGCCAGGTAATGTGACAAACAATTTGAAAGTAATATTTTATTTACCTAGATACAAGTTTTATACTTATTTTTCAAATAAGGAAAGTCAGGCTCAGAGGGATTAAATAACTTTCCTTACATTATACAGCTAATCACTAATAAAACCAAGATTCACATCTTAGACTTTCTCAGTCCAGAACCCATTCTCTCAATCACTTTGTTGTAAGCACATTTTATTTATTTATTTATTTATTTATTTTGTGGTACATGGGCCTCTCACTGTTGTGGCCTCTCCCGTTGCGGAGCACAGGCTCCGGACGCGCAGGCTCAGCGGCCATAGCTCACGGGCCCAGCCACTCCGTGGCATGTGGGATCTTCCCGGACCGGGACACGAACCCACGTCCCCTGCATCAGCAGGCGGACTCTTAACGACTGCGCCACCAGGGAAGCCCCGTAAGGACATTTTAGAATGAGAAATCAAAGGTATGACTTTAATAAGCTAAAAAAGAAAAAAAAAAATCCAGTGAACTGTAGAGTCCCTGGGGAAATAGAGGCTGGAGAGTAGAGGTGGAAAAGCACTAAAATAATAGATTCCAGTATCGATCTAGTGAGCTGGGCTAAGGAGAAGGAAATTAGTAGGATTTGTAAAGTTGTTATTAGTATTTGCCAAAGATGTTTGCCATCTCCCATGTTCTTCTTGGAAATGTTGCCTTTTGAATATATTTCTGGAAAACAAGATCACAAAAAAAAACCCCATTCTTCTTTCCTTCTTATTCAATCTTTTCAGCATTGGGTGCCATATTAGGTACTGAGAGTACAGAGATATGGAAAATGGGGCAAGATTTTTTTCTTTTAACATCTTTATTGGAGTAAAATTGCTTTACAGTGGTGTGTTAGTTTCCGCTGTATAATAAAGTGAATCAGCTATATATATACATATATCCCCATATCTCCTCCCTCTTGCATCTCCCTCCCACCCTCCCTATCCCACCCCTCTAGGTGGTCACAGAGCACTAAGCTGATCTCCCTGTGCTAAGCGGCTGTCTCACACTAGCTATCTGTTTTACATTTGATAGTGTATATATGTCAATGCTACTCTCTCAGTTCGTCCCAGCTTACCCTTTCCCCTCCCCATGTCCTCAAGTCCATTCTCTACTTATGACTCTTTATTCCTGTCCTGCCACTAGGTTGATCAGAACCTTTTTTTTCATATATATGTGTTATAATATGGTATTTGTTTTTCTCTTTCTGACTTATCCATTCTGTATGACAGACTCTAGGTCCATCCACCTCACTACAAATAACTCAGTTTCGTTTCTTTTTATGACTGAGTAATATTCCATTGTATATATGTGCCACATCTTCTTTATCCATTCATCTGTTGATGGACACTTAGGTTGCTTCGATGTCCTGGCTATTGTAAATAGTGCTGCAATGAACACTGTGGTACATGACTCTTTTTGAATTATGGTTTTCTCAGGGTATATGCCCAGTAATGGGATTGCTGGGTCATATGTTAGTTCTATTTTTAGTTGTTTTTTTTTTTAATTTATTTATTTATTTTTAGCTGTGTTGGGTCTTTGTTTCTGTGCGAGGGCTTTCTGTAGTTGCGGCAAGTGGGGGCCACTCTTCATCGCGGAGTGCGGGCCACTCACTGTCACGGCCTCTCTTGTTGTGGAGCACAAGCTCCAGACATGCAGGCTCAGTAGTTGTGGCTCACGGGCCTAGTTGCTCCGCTGCATGTGGGATCTTCCCAGACCAGGGCTCGAACCCGTGTCCCCTGCATTGGCACTCAGACTCTGAACCACTGTGCCACCAGGGAAGCCCTATTTTTAGTTTTGGAGGATCCTCCATACTGTTCTCCATAGTGGCTGTATCAATTTACATTCCCACCAACAGTGTAAGAGAGTTCCCTTTTCTCCACACCCTCTTCAGCATTTATTGTTTGTAGATTTTTGTTTGTTTGTTTGTTTGTAGATTTTTTTGATGATGGCCATTCTGACTGGTGTGAGGTGATACCTCACTGTAGTTTTGGTTTGCATTTCTCTAATAATTAGTGATGTTGAGCATCCTTTCATGTGTTTGTTGGCAATCTGTATATCTTCTTTGGAGAAATGTCTGTTTAGGTCTTCTGCCCATTTTTGTATTGGATTGTTTGCTTTTTTGATATTGAGCTGCATGTGCTGCTGCTTGTATATTTTGGAGATTAATCCTTTGTCAGCTGCTTCGTTTGCAAATATTTTCTCCCATTTTGAGGGTTGTCTTTTTATCTTGTGTATAGTTTCCTTTGCTGTGCAAAAGCTTTTAAGTTTCATTAGGTCCCAATTATTTATTTTTGTTTTTATTTCCATTTCTCTAGGAGGTGTGTCATAAAGGATCTAGCTGTGATTTATGTCAAAGAGTGTTCTGCCTATGTTTACCTCTAAGAGTTTTATAGTGTCTGGCCTTATATTTAGGTCTTTAATCCATTTTGAGTTTGTATGATGTTAGGGAGTGTTCTAATTTCATTCTTTTACATGTAGCTGACCTGTTTTCCCAGCACCACTTATTGAAGAGGCTGTGTGTTCTCCATTGTATATTCTTGCCTCCTTTATCAAAGGTAAGGTGACCATATGTGCATGGGTTTATCTCTGGGCTTTCTGTCCTGTTCCATTGATCTATATTTCTGTTTTTGTGCCAGTACCATACTGTCTTGATTACTGCAGCTTTGTACTATAGTCTGAAGTCAGGGAGCCTGATTCCTCCAGCTCCGTTTTTCTTTCTCAAGTTTGCTTTGGCTACTCAGGGTCTTTTGTTTTTACATACAAATTGTGGAAATTTTTGTTCTAGTTCTGTGAAAAATGCCATTGGTAGTTTGATAGGGATTGCATTGAATCTGTAGATTGTTTTGGGTAGTATAGTCATTTTCACAATATTGATTTTTCCAATCCAAGAACATGGTATATCTCTCCATCTGTTTGTATCATCTTTAATTTCTTTCATCAGTGTCTTTTAATTTTCTGCATACAGGTCTTTTGTCTCCTTAGGTAGGTTTAATCCTAGGTATTTTATTCTTTTTTTTGCAATGATAACTGGAAGTGTTTCCTTAATTTCTCTTTCAGATTTTTCATCATTAGTGTATAGGAATGCAAGAGATTTCTGTGCATTAATTTTGTATCCTGCTACTTTACCAGATTCACTGATTAGCTCTAGTAGTTTTCTGGTAGCATCTTTAGGATTCTCTATGTATAGTATCATGTCATCTACAAACAGTGACAGCTTTATTTCTTCTCTGATTTGTATGCCTTTTATTTCTTTTTCTTCTCTGATTGCTGTGGCTAAAACTTCCAAAACTATGTTGAATAACAATGGTGAGAGTGGGCATCCTTGTCTTGTTCCTGATTTTAGAGGAAATGTTTTCAGTGTTTCACCATTGAGAACGATGTTGGCTGTGGGTTTGTCATATATGGCCTTTATTATGTTGAGGTAAGTTCCCTCTATCCCTACTTTCTGGAGAGTTTTTATCATAAATCGGTATTGAAATTTGTCAAAAGCTTTCTCTGCATCAATTGAGATTATCATATGCTTTTTATACTTCAGTTTGTTACTATGGTTTATCACATTGATTGATTTGTGTATACTGAAGAAACCTTGCATTCCTGGGATAAACCCCACTTGATTGTGGTGTGTGATCCTTTTAATGTGCTGTTGGATTCTGTTTGCTAGTATTTTGTTGATGATTTTTGCATCTATGTTCATCAGTGATATTGGCCTGTAATTTTCTTTCTTTGTGACATCTTTGTCTGGTTTGGTATCAGGGTGATGGTGGCCTCCTAGAATGAGTTTGGGAGTGTTCCTCCCTCTGCTACATTTTGGAAGAGTTTGAGAAGGATAGGCGTTAGCTCTTTTCTAAATGTTTGATAGAATTCGCCTGTGCAGCCTTCTGGTCCTGGGCTTTTGTTTGTTGGAAGATTTTTAATCCCAGTTTCAAGTTCAATGCTTGTGATTGGTCTGTTCATATTTTCTATTTCTTCCTGGTTCAGTATCAGAAGGTTGTGCTTTTCTAGGAATTTGCCCATTTCTTCCAGGTTGTCCATTTCATTGGCCTATCGTTGCTTGTAGTAATCCCTCATGATTCTTTGTATTTCTGCAGTGTCAGTTGTTACTTCTCTTTTTTCATTTCTAATTCTGTTGATTTGAGTCTTCCCCCTTTCTTTCTTGATGAGTCTAATGGTTTTTCAATTTTGTTTATCTTCTCAAAGAACCAACTTATAGTTTTATTGATCTTTGCTACTGTTTCCTTCATTTCTTTTTCATTTATTTCTGATCTTATCTTTTTTTTTTTTTTTTTTTTGCAGTACGCGGGCCTCTCACTGTAGTGGCCTCTCCTGTTGTGGAGTACAGGCTCCGGACACGCAGGCTCAGCGGCCATGGCTCACGGGCCCAGCCGCTCTGCAGCATGTGGGATCTTCCCAGACCGGGGCACGAACCTGTGTCCCCTACATCGACAGGCGGACTCTCAACCACTGCGCCACCAGGGAAGCCCTCTGATCTGATCTTTATGATTTCTTTCCTTCTGCTAACTTTGGGGGTTTTTTTTGTTCTTCTTTCTCTAATTGCTTTAGGTATAAGAGTAGGTTGTGTATCTGAGATTTTTCTTGTTTCTTGAGGTAGGATTGTTTTGCTACAAACTTCCCTCTTAGAACTGCTTTTGCTGCATCCCATAGGTTTTGGGTCATTGTGTTTTCATTGTCATTTGTTTCTAGGTATTTTTTGATTTCCTCAGTGATCTCTTCATTATTTAGTAGTATATTGTTTAGGCTCCATGTGTTTGTATTTTTTACAGTTTTTTTCCTGTAATTGATATCTAGCCTCATAGCAGTGTGTCGGAAAAGATACTTGATATGATTTCAGTTTTCTTAAATTTACCAAGGCTTGATTTGTGACCCAAGACATGATCTATCCTGGAGACTGTTCCATGAGCACTTTAAAAGAAATTGTATTCTGTTGTTTTGGATGGAATGTCCTATAAATATCAATTAAGTCCTTCTTGTTTAATGTGTGATTTAAAGCTTGTGTTTCCTTATTTATTTTCATTTTGGATGATCTGTCCATTGGTGAAAGTGGGGTGTTAAAGTCCCTTACTATGATTGTGTTACTGTCGATTTCCCCTTTTATGGCTGTTAGCATTTGCCTTATGCATTGAGGTGCTCCTATGTTGGGTGCATAAATATTTACAGTTTTTATATCTTCTTCTTGGATTGATCCCTTGATCATTATGTAGTGTCCTTCTTTGTCTCTTGTAATAGACTTTATTTTAAAGTCTATTTTGTCTGATATAAAAATTGCTACTCCAGCTTTCTTTTGATTTCCGTTTGCTTGGAATATCTTTTTCCATCCCCTCACTTTCAGTCTGTATGTGTCCCTAGGTCTGAAGTGGGTCTCTTGTAGACAGCATATATACGGGTCTTGTTTCTGTAACCATTCAGCCAGTCTATGTCTTTTGGTTGGAGCATTTAATCCATTTATGTTTAAGGTAATTATCGATATGTATGTTCCTATTACCATTTTCTTAATTGTTTTGGGTTTGTTTTTATAGGTCTTTTCCTTCTCTTGTGTTTCCCGCGTAGAGAAGTTCCTTTAGCATTTCTCGTAAAGCTGGTTTGGTGGTGCTGAATTCTCTTAACTTTTGTTTGTCTGTAAAGGTTTTAATTTCTCCATCGAATCTGAATGAGATCCTTGCCAGTTAGAATAATCTTGGTTGTAGGTTTTTCCCTTTCATCACTTTAAATATGTCCTGCCAGTCCCTTCTGGCTTGCAGAGTTTCTGCTGAGAGATCAGCTCTTAGCCTTATGGGGATTCCCTTGTATATTATTTGTTACTTTTCCTTTGCTGCTTTTAATATTTTTTCTTTGTACTTAATTCTTGATAGTTTGATTAATATGTGTCTTGGCATGTTTCCCCTTGGATTTATCCTGTATGGGATTCTCTGTGCTTCCTGGAGTTGATTGACTAGTTCCTTTCCCATGTTAGGGAAGTTTTCAACTCTAATCTCCTCAAATATTTTCTCAGACCCTTCGTTTTTCACCTCTTTTTCTGGGACCTCTAAAATTCAAATGTTGGTGCATTTAATGTCCAAGAAGTCTCTGAGAATGTCCTCAAATCTTTTCATTCTTTTTTCTTTATTCTGCTCTGTGGTAGTTATTTCCACTGTTTTATCTTCCATGTCACTTATCTGTTCTTCTACCTCCGTTATTCTGCTATTGATTCCTTCTAGGGAATTTTAAATTTCATTTATTGTGCTGTTCATCACTGTTTGTTTGCTCTTTAGCTCTTCTAGGTCCTTGTTAAATGTTTCTTGTATTTCCTCCATTCTATTTCCAAGATTTTGAATCATCTTTACTCTCATTACTGTGAATTGTTTTTTGGGTTGACTGCCTGTTTCCTCTTCATTTGTTTGGTCTGGTGGGTTTTTACCTTGCTCCTTCATCTGCTGTGTATTTCTCTGTCTTCTCATTTTGTTTAACTTACTGTGTTTGGGGTCTCCTTTTCTCAGGCTGCAGGTTCGTAGTTCCCATTGTTTTTGGTGTCTGCCCCCAGTGGCTAAGGTTGATTCAGTGTGTTGTGTAAGTTTCCTGGTGGAGGGAACTGGTACCTGTGTTCTGGTGGTTGGGGCTGGATCTTGACTTTCTGGTGGACAGGGCTGCATCCATTGGTGCATTTTGGGGTGCCTATGAACTTAGTATGATTTTAGGCATCCCTTCTGCTAATGGGTGGGGTTGTGTTCCTGTCTTGCTAGTTGTTTGGCATGGGGTGTCCAGCACTGTAGCTTGCTGTTCGTCGACTGGAGCTGGGTGTTAGCATTGAGATGGAGATCTCTGGGAGAGCTCTCGCCCATTGATCTTATGTTGGGCTGGGAGGTCTCTGGTGGTTCCACATCCTGAACTCAGCTCTCCCACCTCAGAGGCTCAGGCCTGACACCAGGCTGGAGCACCAAGGCCCTGTCAGCCACGTGGCTCACGAGCAAACTGCAAGCTGTGCAGGCCTGCCTCTGAGTTGGGAATTAGTTACCAAATCTTGTTTACCCCAAGTTATTGAATTTTTTTCAATTTTCTCACATTGCCTGCTGGTCTTGGAGGGTCTCCTGGAGAGGCCAGGGGGTGGGGGCGACTGTGGCTCTCTTGGGGTCATAAAAGCTGGTGGCGGAAGCAGGGACCTACATCAACTCTGGCTGGAGGCAGAGACAGATATTTTGGGTCCGTGGCACCGAGACCTGGCCCCACTCAACATTCAGGGAAAATTTTTATATTTGATATGTTTGAATTATAGGTGCAATACATTGGATGTGGCAAGATGATCTGAGGCAAGATTTGGATGAGCTTTGAATCTACACTGAGAAATCTTGACTTGGGCAACACCCTTACACATGGAGTTATTTAGGAGGGGAATGCTGTAAGTGCTGCAATTTCTAAAACTCACTTTGGACCAGTGATGTTGCTAAAGTTTGTCACTTGGTGATGCCAAGATGTTCATAGATGTGATGAGGTGAATACCCTAAACTTGCAGCTGAAAGTTGTGTTTTATGTGCCTATGAGTTTTTTCCTGAGGAGAGTGTCCATAGCTTTATTCTCAAAGAGTAAGTGACACAGTACGATCAAATACCATTTGAGTTGACTCAGAGGAAGAAAAATTAGAGGAAAATATGTGAAAGTTGGTGAAGAAGATAGTCAAGAGATGAGGATGAGCTGAGGTAGTGGCCATGGGGACGAATCCAGCCGATATAATGGCTGGTTAGCAGCTAGGAATGGTAACTGGAATTGACAATCAATCAGATGGATGGTGATAGAGAGGAAAGATTAATTTACCAAGAGAGGAAATATAAGTGAGGGTATAAGCTTGGTGGGGAGGGGGTTGGGGAGTAATACATTTAGTATTGGTATTGGTATTGATTGCTCTTTGTTTTGCAAGTATCATATTGCTATTTTCTCTATGAAGCTTAGAACTTGCATCAGGAAGTGTAATTTAACTCATTGACATACCAGGCAAGTAAGGGAGAACATGCTGATTTGAGATTTGTACTTCAAACACATAAAGGATTGTTTTTAATAAAGCTTGGACATATACCTAAAATTGAGGGGCATGGCCTCATCTCCTATTTCCAGCCCTCCCACCCCTCCATAGTCTCAGAGACAAAGATAGGAATTCACAATGACCTAGGGTATGTTTATACAATGCTAGATGCTTCCATAAATTTGTAAGTATTGGCATAATCCAGATCTCTTCCAAACTGGGTATAGGAAAACTCTAGTTATTGCCTGAATTTCCCCTTTTTATAAAGGTATTTGGCATTGGGTAGATACAGTGAAAGTCATATAAATGCCTTGACCATACAAAGGGTGAAATCTTAGAAGAAGATCATGTGCCAGGACTTTATCTCATTGTAAATATTAACAATTTAACAACATATTCTTATGGTATCAACCCTATAGGTAGATATTCTTATCCTTGTTTCAGAAATGAGGAAAATGAGAGTGAGAAACTAAGAAACTTCCCCAAGTTTGTCAAAGTAGGAAGTGGCAGAAGCCTCCCAATCCCCACTCCAAACGTTATTGGACCACATCTGGACCCAGTGATCCCATTCTTTCCCAGTGTCCCCATATCCCCTGTATGCCTGTATGCCTCTTCCTTTCACTCTGCACTCAGCTTCGATTCCAGAATTTGCAGCTCTAATCAGGTTCTTGCATACTCTCACATTCCTAGCCCGCCACACCTCCCATCATCCTCAACCAGCAAAACGCAGCCCAGAAATCCCAGTCTGCCCAGTTTGTTCTTATACCAGAGTCAGTGATGATGGGCTGGAGAAAAACACTCAACCATGCTGACTGCTCTTACCTTCAATCTGTGACCTTGTCTGGCAACCTTGCCACAGTTGTTTAGTCAATTGCTCTTTCATTTATTCAAGACAACCATGGTCTCGAGTCTTCCCATTTCTCAGATTTCCTACCCTTGTCCCCTTCTCCTTACCTTCTGATGAAGACTTTGCTTCTTGTTCGACTGAAGAAGTAGTCACAATCTGAAGATGAATATACCTATTCTTGTGACCAAATTTAACCAATGTATCTGCGTCTTAACTTAGAGACTCTGCTTTCCTCCTATTTATATATTTACTCATAAGAATTGTTCATGCTCCTACTAAGACCAACACCTCCACTTGTGTACAGGACCTCATCCCTTTCCTCCCCTCCTACCTTGTTCCTGCAGTGGTCTTTCCTCTGTTCTCATGACCACTTTTTCCCCTCACTACTGATCATTGCCATGAGCAGGCAAACATGCTCCACCATTGCCTATCTTATAAAAACAAAACTCGCCCTCCACCCACATTCCCTGCCAACTCTCGCCATGTGTTTTCCTGTCTCTTTTAAAGCAAAACTCCTGTAAAGGACTGTCCATCCATACTTGCTCTCTCCACTTCCTCACCTCTAATTCCCTTTTTAACCTGTGCTAATCAGGCTTTGGCTCCCAGTCCTTCAAAAGCAATTTCGAAAAACCACACTTGTCAATGTCACCAAAAAACAACATGTTGTCAAATTCAATGATGAATTCTCAGCACTACTTTTAAACTCTTAGGAGCTCTGACAAAGTGGTTTACTTCTTCCTTCTTCAAACACTGTTCTCTCGGCTTCTAGGGTAGTGTGTTCTGGATTTTCTTTTCCTTCACTGGTCACCCCTTCTTAGTATTTTTCTGACTTCTCCATCCCTGCTCTAACCTCTAATCCAAAGATTTGGGGTGGTGCTCTGTTGTTTTCTCTTCTCCACCTGCATTTACTTCTGAATGATCCCTTATAATCTGATAACTCCCAAATTTCGATCTCTTGTCCTAACCTCTTCCATGAGATCTGAGGTAGCAAACTACGCATTGAATATTTAGAGTGTCTAAGATAGATGTTATAATTAACATGACCAAATCAAAACTCTTGATTCTCTCTTTCCCCCTCGAAATAATCTGATCCTTCTAAGTCTTTATCAAAATTTAGAAATCATTCTTGATTTCTCCTTTCCCCTCGCTTCCTATATCCAAAACATCAGCAAATTTTGCTGGCTTTACCTTAATATTATCACTTCCTTCCAATGCCACCTAGTCTAACTCACTATTATCTCTTGCTTAGACTACAGAAGCCTACAAATCAATCTCATTGCCTGTTCTCTCCCCAGCAGTAAGTGTTCTTTTTTTTTAAAATCAGTTGTGTTTTGTACTCCTAAAAGTACTTCAATTAATTTTCATTTTACTGAGAATAAAATTCAGGCTACTTAATGGCTTATCAGGCATTACTTGATCTAGCCACTGCTTACGTTTCTGACCTTATTTTCTACCACTGTTTCCGTTGATCAATTGTGCTATATTTATGCTGGCTTTCCTTTAACACACTAAACTCATTACTGCCCCAGGGCCTTTGCACTTCTTAATCCCTGAACTGAGAATGCTCTCGGTCCAGATATTTGCAGAACTCCTGCCATTGTGAAGTATAGAGCATCTTAAAAGCACAGAATATCAGAGTTAGGAGAGTCTAAGGGATTGTCAAAACCCATCCCTGCATTTTCCAGCTGAGAAAAGTGAAGCCTAGGAAGATTGAGAGCTGCTCAAATCCACACAGTAAGTGACCAAGCTGAGACCACCTCTCTTGACCAATGCTTTCCTTTAAATTTTGTTGGATGAGCTAATTACTCAGTGTATGGCATTCTCATTTTTTTTGGCTTCAAATCAACTGTGATTAGTTTTAAACCACAATGCAATTTGTCCACCAGAATAACATGCTTCTGACTTCTTTTGACATATTCTTTCCTGGGGCAGTTGGCTCCACTGGGTGAGCTGGGGTAGAGAAAAGAGGATGGGAATGCAGGGGTGATGATATTTTAATTATTTAGAAGTATTGGGTTGGCCCAAAAGTTTGTTCAGGTTTTTCCATAACATATTATGGAAAAACCCAAACGAACTTTTGGGCCAACCCAATATTTGGCATTTCTCTGTGAGATCAAAGTGCCTCACCCAGGTGTTAACTCAGTGCTCCTGCTAGCCTTCTGAAGCAACTTACAGAAACCAGTGCACAGATGAGAAAACTGCGTATGTTATCTCCTGTGTGTATTACTCACATCAGAGTTACTTTTCTAAAATATAAAACTGGCTGTTTCATTCATCTGCTTAAAATCTTTGCATGGCCCCCTTTGCCCTTAGGGTAAATTCCAGTCTCTGTAACCGGGCTCCCCAGCCCTTCACAGCCCATGCTTTCATCATTAACCGCATCCCCTTTCACTCCCTTTCATAGACCCACTGCTATCGCCCAGCGGCTCTGCATGCTTCAGCCACATGTGTCATGCTCACCATCTTTCACCTCTCCAAGCCTTTGCCCATGCCGTTTCTGCTCTGCACAACCTTATATACCTGTTGTTTGGTAAAGGAAGCAGGTGTTTCCACTTCTGAGCATCCTGTGAGGCCTTTCTTAGGCGGTGTCATTTGCTTCTCCAGGATCTTGAGTATCGTATGCTTGACCCTAGCATTTATCAGTGTGTGGTGATAGGATAGTAACTGAGAGCATGCTGGATGAACGAGTGAATGAGTGAAAGTGTCTAGCATGCTGGCAAGCAGTGAGAACAGCCTCCCCAAAGAATATTTTAATGGATTCTTATCTGCCGCCTCCTTGACCACGCCTCTTTCAATCCCACTTATGTTTCACAGACTTTACGATAATCTCTCCCCAGAGTTAGAGAGACCAATTACTCTTGCAAGGCTCCTTCTGGCAGGCACTGCCCCTGGCTCTCTAAAGGGCCTCTTGAGCCATCTATGAGGTCCCAAATGTGAACACATGCTATGGGATTTCACATTCATTTGTTGATTGCAGGGCACTCACTGCTAGTGGTCTGCAAGATGATTTCTAGGTTGTCTGTGGATGCTGTGAATTTATTTATATATGATTTAGGAGGAACTCCTTTTACATTTATGAAAACAAACTACACTGTTTCTGTTTAAAAAATTATTTAGGTTTAAAAAGTGAATCGATTTAAAGAGAAATATTAAAATGTATATAAACTGACATATGGCAAAAATAGTGAAGTGGTGCCTGAATGACTAATGTGTTTTATTCATTTAAGCATTCATCTGTGTATTCAGACATCAGATGTTTATGGCACATCATTTGCCAGGCCCTGTCCTGTGTAAGGGGTATATAGATGGTGAGTGGTTTTGGTCTTGGTCCCCGTGTCCTTTAAATTTTAGACTCTTCCTGGACACTGCATATTCCCCTTCTGGATGCTGAGAACAATTTGTTAATATCCACATTGATGTGGGGTGACCAGATTGGGTGGAAGAAGAAAAAGAAAAATATAAACACATACACCTGTAAATAGACATATGTGTGTGTACATGTGAGTGTGGGCTGGACTTACTGTTCTGTTTCTAATCAATGGAATATGTCTGGGGTCTATGCACACTCACCCACACACAACCCCTCAAATGTGAGAAGTGGAGAGCCATACTTCATGGGAAAATAACTTGCCGGGAGTGGAGCTGTAAAGTAGACAGTGAGTGATGGGAAGAGGATAGACAATAGCATCAGGTCAGAAGTAAAACTTCACCCCTCTGAGATTCAGTTTTCCTCTGTAAAATGAGAGGATTGGACTGGATCAGTGACAGAAAATACATTTCCCTGATTGAGCATACGTTACTGGAGGGCTTTGGTGAGAAGGCTTCTGAGGGCAGATCCTGCTTGAGTGGGAATGTAAGTGAGAATGTGCCTGAGTGATGAGTGCTGTCTAGCACAGGTATGGGAAGGGAATCAGATGACTATTTACATGGACATGGGTGTAAGAGGGGAGAATGGAAACAGCTGGCCACACTGCACTGAGAGGTTTTGAGCTGGATTACTTTGAAGAGAACTTCAAGGTCTGGCCTTCTATGGTTTGGCAAAAGCCAACTCCATATTTTTCTTAACAGTAAGTAGTGAGTGGCAAAGATGCTGGTGATGCTGGTGATGGTGTGGAACCGCTTCAGTTTATCTCTGTGGAACTTTTGGTATTCAGCCTCCAAGATGGCACCCAGTGATCCCCACCCCCTGGTAGGTCATTACCTCCCCTTGAGTGTGGGTTAGACTTGAGTTGCTTCTAACAAATAGAGTAGAAGTGGTGTGATGCCATTTCTGAGATTAAGTTATAAAAAGACTGTGCTTCTCCCTTGAGTCACTCGTTCTCTCCTTCTCTCCCTGCCCCCCACCACCCCTCTCTCTATCTCAGAAACCAGCTGTCATGTTGTGAGCCACTCAAAGAAGAGGTCCCTGTGGCAGGGAACTCATGTCTCCAGCAAACAACCAAGGTGGACCTGAATCTGCCAAGGGCCATCAGTGAGCTTGGAAATGGATCCTTCCTGAGATGAGTCTTTTTTTGTTTTTCTGAGATGAGTCTTGAGATGACTGCAGCTTCAGCAGACACCTTGATTGTAGCATTTTGGGAGATCCTAAGGCAAAGACACCTAGATAAGCTGAACCTGGATTCTTGACCCACAGAAACTGTGAGATAATAACTGTTGCTTTAAGCTGCAAAGTTTTCGGGCAATATATTATGTTGCAATAGATAACTAATACAGAATTCTAAGTCTGGCAATCACAAAGGTCAGCCCTCATGAGTAGCATGCAGGTCTAAGTTTCACATTCTATACAGTAAGAACCATGGGCTCAGATCTCGATATGGCCACAAAAACATCCTCTGCACATATAGGCACCTGGGGACCAGGGTCACACTTTATCCTAGCTCCAAACTTGTATTCCAACTTTCTACTGGATATTGTCAAAAGGATGTACCACTGGCACCTCCTATATAACATCTCTGAAATTCTCCTCTACTGTTCCCTATTTTCTGTTCAAGCCCTAAATTTTAGGATCATCAGTGATTCCCCCTTTGCCCTCACTCACTGTATCTTTTTTTTTTTTTTGGCAGTGTTGGTTCTCCGTTCCTGGGCTCCCTCTAGTTGGGGCTAGCACTCTTCATTGTGGTGCATGGGCTTCTCATTGCGGTGGCTTCTCTTGTTGTGGAACACGGGCTATAGGCACGAAAGCATCAGTAGTTGTGACTCGTGGGCTCTAGAGCGCAGGCTCAGTAGTTGTGCTGCACGGGTTTAGTTGCTCCGCAGCATGTGGGATCTGCCCGGACCAGGGCTCAAACCCGTGTCCCCTGCATTGGCAGGTAGATTCTTAACCACTGCGCCACCAGGGAAGCCCCTCACTCACTGTATCTTATCTCTAGGATTCCCCCAACTGCCACTGTCCAAGTTCACTACTAGGATCTCACATCTGATTGGCAAAAGCCTTCTACCTACAGGTATTCATTGCTTTCCAAAAGTTCACTTTACACCACTTCACTTTTACTGAAGACCTACACTAGCACCTGTTTTCGCTAACCAAAAAGGTGAAAATTGGAAATTGCCTTCAGCGTTTGTCTTGCAGTGAGCCTTTATAAATGCAGTGCACGCCCGCTCAGGGGGGGTGGCGCCGCCAAGCGCCTTCCCCGGGAACTACGCTCAGCATCTCAGCATCCAGCCTCCAGAGCTTTGAACTGCGCGAGCATCTGTGCTTTATCTGGATTCATTTTGTGCATCCGTGACCAAGATGTGTTCCATGGTAATTGTTTCTTTGCTTTACACCATTTCAGCTTACGAATCGTTTCATAGGAATGCCATATTTTCAGATAGTGGGGAAAGCCTGTGTCTTCTTGCTTGTCTCCAGACTTCCTTCTGTGCTGCAACTGTTACAAAGCCTTGCCCTTTTATCACTGAATGTTTAATATTTAGTGTGGAAAGGAGCAAGTGAAAATAAAACTATCCCTTATCCTATCATCATAAAACCTGACAATTTTTGTATGCCCTTCTAGCCTCTGTCCATGTGCAAAAGTGCATTTCACTTGAGGGTAATGATTATATATATATAATGATTATATATATATATGTAATGATTATATATATATATAATTTTTGTGTTTTATTTTCCGCACTTCATTAAATGATAAATATTGGGCCTCCCTGGTGGCGCAATGGTTGAGAGTCCGCCTGCCAATGCAGGGGACGTGGGTTCGTGCCCTGGTCCGGGAAGATCCCACATGCTGCGGAGCGGCTGGGCCCGTGAGCCATGGCTGCTGAGCCTGCACGTCCGGAGCCTGTGCACCACAATGGGAGAGGCCACAACAGTGAGAGGCCCGTGTACCGAAAAAAAATAAAAAAGATAAGTATTTTCCCAGCTTGCTACCTTATCTTTGAAATTATCACTTTTATTGGTACTTATTATTCCAAGGAGGGGATATACCTTAAGATACTTAACTATTTCTCTGTTGGACATTAGAGTTGTTTCTAATATTTGTTGTTATAAGTAACACTGGATTAATCTTCCTGAGTAAAATTGTTTGCTTCTCTTCAATAAATTCAGTATAGGAAATTTTCAGGAAGAGACTTCCTTGGTCAACTATTCTGAAGAATTTTTGGTACAGGATAAAAGTCCCTGATTGCTTTCTAGAAGGTTGACTCTAGGTGACAAGAGTGTTAAATGACATCTTTTTATTAAAAAAAAAATTTTAATATACAACACAAGTTTTAAAAAATCCACATGGCAAGTAACTCATTTGAGAGCACCAGAAAGTCCACATAGTAATATAGATAAATAAGAGGGTCTAGGAGGAAGAGAGGATTAGAGTCATTTAAAATTCAAGTTATTAAGACTGGAATTTTTTTCCTTCCCTATTCTAATAATCAAACAAATAACCCTCACTCTCTCTGTTTATTGACTTCTAGGAATGTAGGGGCCAATAATTTCCATACGAACTTTGTAAACTTTTGTCCTACTATAGTGCTGTGCCCTTCCCTACAGGGTGAGGAATCTGCTGGGTATGGAGCCCATAACCCTCTCCTGGATCAAATCTGGGCACCTGGGATGCCAGAGTCCCTGCCAGAATGACCCTGGGCCTGATGTTCACTATCACAGATGACGATACATTTCACGTTTTTTTCTAAAGCTTCCTCCATCTCCGTTTCTTCCTTTTCCATGTGTTTCTCTTCCTCCTCTTCTTTCTTCTTCTTCTTCCTTTTATTAGCAAGTTTTGCACACTGAGGTAGCATTAATATAGAAGTCAAGAGTAGGGCCTGTGGAATCAGACTGCCTGGGCTCAGTTCAGCTTTTATACACTCAAGGAGCATGAACGTAAACACGATTACCTCTCCGTTCCTTGGTTTCCTCATCTGCAAAATGAAGGTCATATTAATACATCCTTGTGGAGTTGTGATGGTGGTTAATAAGTCAATATACATGCAACAATTAGAACAGTGTTGGCACATAGTAAGTGCTCGATAACTACCAGCCTCTATAACCAAATTCTTCCAGATTATTTCCTTAGAACAGATTCTCAGAAATAGAATTACAGAGACACAGGAAAGAGTACCTCTTATTCTCATTCTACGTATAACAGCCCCCACATTTTTGCACTGATTTCCACTGGATGGAGGTGATATTTCCAAGGGCTCTGCCTCAGTGAGGGCTGAAGATGAAGGCATGGAGGATAAACGATTCACTGTGGGCATAATGCTGCCTCAGTCCTGGGCAGCCAGGCCTGCATCTGAGGAAAACGCAGCCGGGCTCGCCGATGTTGTGAAATTGGCTACGCAAGGGTGTCAGGCAACAAGCTGATACTGGAAAGAAGTTGAGGAGAAATATGATTGCCTCGGGATAGGGGCTGCTCTTGTCAGGAAAATTCCTAGGAACATGAAGAGAGACGTGCTTAAACGCTTCTGTGAGTCATATCCAGGAATTTGTAGAACAAAAGGGCGATCACGCCATGGCCAAGCAGGGCTCCTGACAGAGAGCTTTTATGGAAGGACCAAGGAGGGCCAGAGAACACAGAACAGACCAAGTCATTACCACCCTGGTGATTCCTGACCCACATTCACAGGAGCTGGTTCCCCTTTCTTCTCTTATGAGGGACATTAATAGTTCAGTTCTTTTCAGTAGACAGAGAGGTTCTGGGTATCTGAGGAGCTTGAGAATGACTGACAGAGAGGTCTGCAAGAAGCTCGGCGCATGCTGACAAGACCTGACTTCCCAAAATAACTTACTCACCAGTTCCTTGTTGCCAGTAATTTAGCAGCACTTGGGGTGTTTTCATGGTTGCCTTGAAAGTCAGGGGCACTGCGGATGCTGTTGTTACTGACAATGATGAAAAAAGGTGAGGGGTGACAATGATGGTCATGATAATAATGAAAGAGGAATGAATACTGACCGGGTGCACCAACGCTGGGTGCTTTTACATGCTTTATTTTAATTTATTCTCACGACCTGCCGCCCCCCACCCCCCACCCCCCGCCAGAGTTGGAGATAATTATTCCCATTGCACAGAAGTGCCTCACGGGGGTTAAGTTCCTTGCCCATGGTCACACAGCTGCTCAGTGGCCACCAGGGGGTTAAATTCCTGTCCTCACTTCAAGTCCTGGGCTCTTTCCTCTACATTACATGCAGTAGATGGAAATGACACACACACACACAACTTACCTTGGGAAAAGACCCCTATGCAACCATTCCGAAGAGCACTGGAATTTTTGTAATTATAACCATCCTGTACTGTGTCTTCTGTTACAACAAAGCCCATCGAGCATGTTTTAATTGCCAGGGCTTTAGAATAGAAACAAGTTCCAGATTTGTGATAACAGTCTTGAGATGTAGGGACTAGAGCAGACTGATCACAGTGGGTTAGACCATTGGAACGGCCAACAGCCTTCACCCAGAGATCCTAGTGACTTGGATCCCTATGTGGGGCGGCTGTTAGATTTCTCAGCAGACCAGTTTTCCCAGTTGATTATCTTTCCTGAGCAGCCAGAGAGCCCTTTTGGTTTCACCCTGAGGTGAACACCTGAGGCTGCCCAGCTTGTCAGAGTGCCCAGCAAATTTGTTGACCTGATTAACCTATACTAATTATCTTCTGAAGCTATTCGGTGGGCAGAAGGGACTAGACAGACAGCCCTGTTGGCTCGGCCTTCACAGTTCATTTCCACAGGGCTTTCCCCTTTGGGTCCCTGGACATGAGCTAAGTTCATCCCCTCATATTTCTTTCCTTTCTCAGCTTGTCTTCTCCCCTGCCCTCTGTCATACACATGCCAGGGTCACCGATTTCCTTGTATAAAAAGATGCAAAGTGGAGAAGGGAAAGAAAGTTGAATTGCTCATCTCCAGGACCAGCTAAGCGGTGTAATGCATATTTAATATGAATGCCTTGCAAAGCAGTAGCTATGTCTCTCAAGAATTATGGAGTTTTTCAGGCAAACAAGAGAAGGGAATTTCCCAAAATGCTCTTCACTGGGAAGCGAAGAATGTCAACTTTTCCCTGAATCGGCACAGCCTGGTGGAGTGGTGGTAAGAACATAGTTTGTATAGTTTCTAACCTGGTTTGAATCTTGGTCTTACACTTTCCTCGTCTTCTGAACTTGAGCTGATTTTTAAACTTCTCTGAGCCTTGGCTTCCTCATCTTTCAAGTGGGAATAATAATACCTAGTCTTAGGGTTGTTATAAGGATGGAATGAGAAAATGTGGATAAGAAGCTTAGCATGGTGTCTGGCATAGAGAAACATCCAGTAACTGGGAGCTATGGTGATGTTGCGTATTGTTACCGGGGGCGTCAAAGCTAAGGGAAAGCTCAAGAAACATACGACCATATAGGCCTGGTACCATGAAACAAGGGGGAGTCAGGAGCCCAGGAGGCATGGCATGAAGGGATTCCTAAGGGGATCCTCTTGAGAAGGCTTCTACCACAAAGGAAATGGACTGGGTCTTGCTTTCAGGAGATGGTGTATGACAGGATGGTTTGCTTTAGCCCTAAGAGACTGGGAACAAGAGCTTCTTTTCATAAACCACGATGCCCCTTGAGCCTTATGACCTCATTCTTTTCTTGAAGTAAGGCTCAAAGAGCAGCTATCAAATGATACCCATCCACTTGAAAACACTGATCTGTCTCAGCAGGTTGCAGACAGGGGAAGGTCACATCATGTTCTAGGCCAATGTTATTGAGGTCTGCTTTTCTGCTTTTTCATAATAATTCCGTTTTGCTCCTGCAGGGGGACCTAGTACCAAATTACCTGTTACTTACATTTTTAAAAAAGGAAAAATATAATGATACTAAATAAGATTTGGAAAAAGAAAATGAGTCATGATCATTATGGACTTTTAAAATGTTTGCTTCTTTCACCTACAATTTTATCATGTCTTTTGTATCTTCTCATAGCCTTCATGGCTATCACCGTAGACTGCTCCATAGTATTCCTGTCCCCTCTTGTTTGACCATTAGGTTGTTTCACTTTTTTTTCTCATTCAGGTCAGTGCTGCAAAGAGTAGTATCCTCTATCCATGCATTTTATTCTTTTAAATGATTTTTGGGAGATAAATTCCTACCTAGTTTGGAGTGATTCATAGGTCTTTTTTTCTTTATTAATTTTTTAATTGAGGTATAGTTGGTGTGCAATATTATATAAGTTTCACATGCACAACGTAGTGATTCACAATTTTTAAAGGTTATATTCCATTTACAGTTATTATAACATGTTGGCTATATTCCCTGTGTGTACAATATATCCTTGCAGCTTATTTATTTTATGCATAGAAGTTTATATCTCTTAATTCCCTGCCCCATCTTGCTCCTCCCCCCTTCCCTCTCCCCACTGGTAACCACTAGTTTGTTCTCTAGATCTGTGAGTCTGTTTCTTTTCTTTTTTTTAAGATTTTTTTTTGATGTGGACCATTTTTTAAAGCCTTTATTGAGTTTGTTACAGTATTGCTTCTGTTTTATGTTTTGGTTTTTCGGCCACCAGGCATGTGGGATGTTAGCTCCCTGACCAGGGATCGAACCCGTACCCCCTGCATGGGAAGGCGAAGTCTTAACCACTGGACTGCCAGGGAAGTCCTAGTCTGTTTCTTCTTTTGTTATATTCACTAGTTTGTTTTATTTTTTAGATTGCCCATTCTTGATACGTATTACCAAATTTCTCTCCAGAAGGCCTGTACTAATTTATTGCCCTTAGAACATATACTTACAGAACTGCCAGGCTTGGATGTTATTTATTTATTTTTAATTTGCTAATTCTTTGCCTGATGGCTTGTGCACATAGCCATGGGTCCAAGGCTTATTAACTCTTTGTGTTTCCCCTCAAGATGGCCTGTTTTTACAGCCAAACCTAAGTTGAGAATCCTAAGCATGACTGTGACAGGTCAGCACTGGATGTCCTGAGGAGCCTTACTTCTCATTCCACCCTGGCCCTGGAAATCTGATCATCTTACCCTGGCGTCCTGCTCTCAGTCCACTCTCCAAGCACTCTGCTGGGCACTAAGGGAAGAAAGAAGGAGCAGGGTAGGGGTACACAGATCAGTGGGGGAGACCAACAAGGGAGGCACAGTATGGGGTATGGGGCAGGGGAGTTCCCAGGACCCAGGTGGGGAGCTCAGGGATTGCTTCCCAGAGATAAAGCTTAGGCTGACATTGGAAGGATGAATAAGAGCGTATCAGGTCAACAGAAAGGAAAAAGTCCTCCCGTCTGCCGTTATCACCATCTCCCCTGGTCTCTCCACCTCTGCACCTTCTCCCAATACTTGAGTCACACTGAACTGCTCACACTTCTATGCCCAGAGTTTGCTCAGACTGTTCCCTGCCTTGGAAGCTCTTCATCCCTATCCGCTTGCTCAAGTCTTACTTATTCTTCAAAGCACACGTGAAATTCACTTCTCTCTAGCTTCCCTGTCCCAGTCTAGAGGCGGAGGTAACCCCAAAGGAAGCTTTCTCTTGCTCCGTGTAACGTCCCACAAAACTTAGCATAACGACAGCCGTGACTTTCATCACATGTCTTGCTCTTCCACTGAACTGTGAATTTGGACTCTGTGTGACTCCTCTTAGCGTTGCCTTGCTGAGCTCAGGGCCTGACTCAGGGGGTGCTGGGTGACCGCTGAGCCATGATGAACTCATTGAAAGATCACTTCTTGAAATGCAAACCCTAAACCCCACTGCTGGAACTCAGTAGCTTCTCAATAAATAAATACACACTGAAGACATTTAAATATTCCTGTTCCATTTCCATTAGGTCTCCCTTCAGGAAATCACTGTTTTTTTCCCAGTGGCCTTTGCGGGGATGTCCACCTCCTATTCCATGTGGTTTTCTCTCCTGCCCAAGAAACCTGAGCCTTCCTGAAGATCGTAGTCGACTTTACCAGCCCCACCCACCAGCAGGCAGGCCAAAGCTTGTCTCCTGTGTAACACAGAGCCCTTTTTTCTCCTTGTGAGAAAACCAAACCTCCTCTGCTATCTGAGATGAATAACCCCTGCTAAAATAGAACCCACTGAGTCTTCCAGCCAAGGAGGCGGCCGGCTGGCAGAGTTGGGGAGGTGAGCACATTTTGAAGCATAAAATTTCCCAGGATTAGAGCATTTCATTAGGAGACTTCTGGATGTGTTTTTCCCTCTAAAGACTTCAATGAGAGTCCAGAGAATTTACCAACTACAGTGAAACATTCTTTACCACCAGGAGCTCAGTTGCCCATTAATTGTAAACAAGTTTGTGTGTTGATCTAACAAATGCCTATTTATTTTTTTCGGTTCATCCTGTTTCATTTTTAATTAAAATCGTTGCATTGATTTGTTTTTAAAATAATAATGAAGACTCTGACTTTGTAGGTTGAGAAATAAATTATCATTTGAAGGATTGGAGTGGTTCTTCTTTTGATTTTAATAAAGATTAGAAGAAGAAAAAGAAGCACAAAGGAATGAATGCAGCTCCCCCAATATAATGAGTTAGACGGCTCCCTCCCCCACCTTGATCAAACAAAAGAACAAATGTATTAGACAAAGAGTATAGATTTGACAAACCATCTATGCTCTCGGAAAGGATTTTTGAGGGGATTTGGAAAGTTGTAGCCTGCCCATGTTCTGTTATTACTACATATATTAAAGCCAGTATGCTTTAATATTGTTTTTGTGTGTGCTTTGCTTCCTGGCAAAAGTCTTTCTTTAAGAAAAGCAATTTGGAGACACCCTAGTCCTGGTTAATCTGTTCCCCTTTTCATACACAGACCATTGTCTGGATGTGCTTCCCAAGAGGCTCAGCCTTTATGTCCCAGGCCCCCGCTCCCAAGTCGGCAGCGTGTACAAAGGGAACAGCACATCTTGGGAAGAGCCTGCTGGATTTCCATTTGACACTGGAGCTGTTTTGCTTTGTGCAAACCTCAATGCAAAATGTGCTGATTCCCAAGGAAAAACAAAAAACAAAGTGAGGAACAAATGTGGTGATTTGTCAGTTTGCCACCCAGACCCTCTACCCCAAAGGGGAAGAGTTTGGGAAATTCCTGCTGTCTTCATGGGTGACCACGGGGCTCCGAGGGCTCAGTAAATGATTCATCCCTCTGGGGGTGCTAAGGGTCTGGCCACATCTCTAGAATAGGAACTTCTGGAACTGTCCCTTTGTCCCTGTATCCGCTGTGACTTTCCACCCAGATGCAAGAGACAGGGCCAGCTTATCTGTACTCCAATCAGTCAACTCTGACGACACACCCCAGGAGTTTCAACTGGGCTTACTTGATGGTTGCCCTTTTCATACTGATATTAAATTACTACGTCTTCACTGTTTGTTTGTTTCTTTGAATTTATAAATATGGCCTTGGCCAAACACACACACACACACACACACTCCTCCGATGACTCTGGATCTCCCTCTCTGTTTCCTTCCCTTTCTTTCTTCTTCTAAGTGTCTTAAGACTGCTGTCTACTTCCTCTCTCTCCAACTCCACCCCCCACTTACTCCTCAAGTCATGGAGTGTGAGTACCTTTCACCCCCATCTGTGATCCCATCCTGGCTGAGGTCACTAGCACCTGCCATGCTATTAAGGTCTTGTTTGTTTCTTTACTATCTCTTCTTCCAGACCATGAGCACTTTCAGAATTGGGGGGTGTCATACTTTATTCATCTCTGTGTTCATAGCGTCATGGTGCTCAGGACCTGTTTGACTCAAGGAGCTTATTCCAGAACTATCACATTGTCATAGCTTTTCTTCTTGAATTATGGAAAGAAATAAGAGGTTCTGAGCATTTTGTCTTGTACCAGGCATGATGCTGGAAATAGTCACATACATTTTCTCCATCATCTTTACTCCAAAAAGGCATTTTTGCAGGGAGCACAATTCAGGCTCTGAGAGACTATAGACTACACAGCTAGTAAGTAGGAGATGGCAAATCTAGGGGCCTGTGTTTTAAAGGCATTTCTGTTCTCTGGGCTGGTTTGGATTGTGGTCCAAATGTTGCAGGCATTGAGAGCGCTCCATACAAATGGAAGACTCACCTGAGGTAAACGTGGGCTCCCCCAAAGCTCAGGAAGTGGGAAGCACTCTCCAAGCTGCCCTCCTGGCTAGAGAGATTGATGCTCTTCTTAGGAAGTTCGTGAGTCTCATATTGGAGAAGAAGCAGCAAATATTTAATATATAGTGAGATTTATGCTCTGCTATGGTAATAACTTGTGTTAAATTTATCTTCAGAGTAATCCTACGTGGAAGGTACTATTATTCGTACTATTATTCTATTGATGAGAACACTGAGACACAGAGAGGTTAGGTAACTTACTCAAGGTCATATAGCTGGTAAATAGTAGAATTAGAATTTAAATCCAGACAGGCATCATTGCAAAGTCTAGTATTGTATCCCAGAGGTAATTTTCTTCTTTCTAAAAGTCCTGGAGTTTCCACATTTGCCTGGGGGTGAGAATATCTTGAATTCTTATCATGGATTCTCTAAATTAAACATGTTGAGTTGTTTCATTCTTTGACATGCTGCCATCGTATTGACAGTTTACCATCTCGTTTGCTCTTTGGGGAACATCCTCCACTTCATCGGTCTTCCTCTTAACAGCAAGAAACCCCAAACGGAGTAAGGTATCCTAGGAGGCATCTGCTGTAGCATAATTCCCTAATGGGTCAGTTTTTGTGGCCATGTCACATATATTAATTTATGCTATTTATGCTATTCTTCCTACTAGATACCTCCTGAGTCTTTCTTGCAGTGAGCTGCTGGCAGTCTCCTATGCTTCTTTGATGGATAATTTGGGAAGAAGTTCCGGAAGTGCCTTAAATTTATCCTTGATAAATTTCACGCTATAAGATTCGTTTAACCCATTTTTGCAAGTGCTTTCTTCAAGTCAGCTACCAGTTTGGCACCAAGAGATTTTGCAAGGGTATAGGATTTAGAATCAGAGAACCTTGAAATCAGAGTCTAGCTTGTCACTTATGAGTTATTTGACCTTGTGTAATTCCCATTAACTACTCTTGCCTCAGTTTTCCCATCTGTAAATTAGAGCTAATGGTATTGACTCTAGAGAACTGGGAAACTCATTGAGAGAAGGACTTTTAAAACTGTATTCCTATTATCATGATGTTCATAAATATTTCTGTTACCGACCTGCCTCTTTGGACTCTTTAATCAGTAGAAACTGATTAGAGGCCAGATGAGAGATTCAGGCAAGTCTTTATTGGAACTCAGGCTACAGCATGAGGGAAGCAAGAACAAGAAACAGGTGCCCTTGCTTGCTCTACGAGGAGGGTGGGGCTGGTTCCTTAAATAGGGTGAGAGTAGGGGCTGATTGGTGGATGAGACGGAGGGGTGCCTGAGGTAGTCTGCTCACCCCCTCGGTGGTGCCGTGTGCAGGAGCCATGCGTAGTACCCTGCTTTTGCTCTTGTCCCCTTTCATCCTGGAGACTCCTCGTTGGGTCACCTTTTCGTGACCCCCCCAGTACTTTTCTGTTTTGAGTTCCCAACTCCGGCTGGTAGAAGGGCCAGTTGAGAGAGGAGCTGGGCTGAACCAAGTCCCCCCCCAGAGACCGCCTCACGGTAAGACCATCTCTTTGTTTCTCGTTTGTGACTTTAGTTTGAGTTTCTGTAGTTGGTACATGTTGAGTCTCGGTCAGTGAATTTAAAAGGATCTATGTTTTATGTGGTTTTGTCTATCCAACTTCTCCTGCAAGTCTCTGCTGCAATCGTGGGCATGGGTCGAGCACAGAAGCCTTGAAATGCAAACACAGCCCACACTGCCTGAGACTCTGGCCTTGGGTTACTTACTAGGACTTTAAAGAAGAGAGAGAAAAGAAGAGGAGCTTGCATTTCTCTCCCTGTGCCTTTAAAATGTAACTGTTCTGTGTGGGCTCTCAGGAACTTATCTGATCACTGTAGTCCCTGCAGCTGAGGGAGAAAAGAGGAGGCCTTTTTAAACTACAGCAGGAAAACGATGAGCTCTCTGGCTCTGTCTTTATGTAAAAAGTTAATTTGCAAGTGAGCTCTATTTAACTGGCTTAAAGGAAATTAAACACTTGTATAAATTCTCAGAAATATAGAAGAAATTGGCCAAATGAATTTATTAAATTAATATCTGCTATTAAAGCTAGCTTGAACTTGTGAGTTGGATTAATACAGACATGCTTTAGAGTCATCAGTATTAGATATCATACTCTTATTGTACCTAGGGTTACTGCAAGTCAGTAAGTGCATATTGTTTCTGTTATTTATCAACAAGGAAAATGACATGAAACTTTTAAGTAAATGTAACAGAAATAAGAGCTTTCAGGTAAACACTATAGGAATAATTATGTTTGGGGAATGTCTATCAAAGTAGTCTCTCCAGATTTTGGTTACTTGAAACTTTTAGTTTTGCTAAATTAAATGAAATGATAGGAATTTATTGACTATTCAGGTCATTTCAAGTAAGATAAAATACTGGAACATTAATTGCCAAACAGCTTTAAGTTTACCTACTTTTGTCTTATGAGAAACTGAAGATGTTTGGGTTTATTAGACACATGTCTTATACCACACTGAGGAAAGAGGCTACTCCCTTAAAGGAATTTCAGATGGGCATTTGAGGAGAAATTTCTAATCTAGGATCATCCCTGTGTTGATTAATAATCTAGGTCAGGGACTCTCACCACCTGCTCAGCCTCTGCGAGTGGCCCTTGTGCCTTCCAGAGGGCTTTTCCAGTGCTTCAACCTGAATTTCCCATACAGATGGGCCCGAGGCGTGGGGTACACTAAACTAAACTGCACAAAACAGCACTTGCTTCACATGCCCTGGGATCACCCCCCACCCCCCTTCCGGAGGTATAACTACACCAGATATCCTACCTCTTAACTAGGCAAAGTATGTTACCAGCCCAGGTTCTTGGACTCTTTAAATCAATAGAAATTGATGAGGCCAGGAGAGAAATTTAGGCAAGGCTTTACTGGGACAGGTGCTGCAGCTTGAGGGAGTGAGAACAAGAAACAGGTGACTTTGCTTGCTCCCCGAGGGAGGACGGGGCTGGTTTCTTAAAGGGGAAGGTAGGGGTGCATCTGTAGGTTGATGGGTTGGGCTGGAGGGAAGGCTTGGGTGGTCTGACCACTCCCTTGGTGGTGCTGTGTGCAGGGATCACGCGCAGTACCTTTTTGCACCCAGAACCTCCAAAATGGCAGTTTGTTTGTGGCCCTTTTGTACTTATTGTTCATAATTGCCCTGACTGCTCATGCATGTAGTTATTTTTGGTCCCTCATAGTTTCTTTGTATTCTGTTGCTGGAGGAGAAGTCTGTCCAGGTGCAAACACTCTGGTAGAAGATCCCAGGCCCCAGCCTATCTCATTTCAAGCCTTGTTAACTATCCAAGAGCCTATCTGAAAGTCAGGAAAACAAATTATGACAACGTACACTTTCTTAGCTTTGACTTTTGTTCATATGCATTACGTTAATGTTACTAATGGAACCATTTTCTGCAGGGTCTCCAGCAATTTGCTTTTATTTCTTAGAAATGTTTAGTAATTGTTTACTGAGAAACTAGCAATGCAATCTAAAATACCTATCCCTAGAAGTGCTTCTAGTGAGCTTTAGTATTTGCATAAAACTTCAGTAATACGGTCACCTGTGCAAAGTGTTACTAGGGGGTCATCACCTTCTGGAGATACAACCCTGGGCTGGGGCACACCAGGCAAAGAGTCTGATTTTATGTGGCCTCTGTCTCTGGCATAGTCAGGGGCAAGGGTGATTTCTGCTTTTCAAGCTTCTTCTGGGGGCTCAGCTGCCAGCCCTTAGTTGGAAATATGAGAGAATAAAACAACAGGAAAAATAACTTTCATTCCTGATCCAGATCACAATTGCACCTCGATAATACTGATCTCTGTAATCATTGGAACTACCACATTTTGGAGCCTTTTGCTAGCCTTGACTTTCAAAGTCATCCCAGTCTTCCAGCATTTTACAGACTTCTCAGACACTTCCATAACAGGCTCTGATCACTTTTATCTGCCAGAGCCTTGCAGACTTGGCAGACTTCTGGACTTGCCCTTTGCCTGTGCTGACACCAGATACCTGCCTAACCCTCAAGTCTCCCACAATCCTCTGGCCTACAGTGTGAGCTGTAAATCAAATTCTGCTGTTAGCAGTGAGGAGAGAGCTGTGAACTATATTCTTGAAAGGCTCTACTAGGTCTTCAAGAGGAGGAAAGTTTGTAATAAAATATTTTTCCTATGCTCAGGCAACAGAAGCCTACACAGCTGATTTAAATTGAATTGGAAGCTGATGGGGCAGGCAGTAAACCTAGTGGTTAGGACAATGGACTTTGGAATGAGACAGACCTGGGTTTGAATCCTAGCTCTTTGAATTATTGGCATAATGTGGGGGCAAGATATTGTCTTCCTAAGTCTCAGTTTTATCATCTGTAAAATGGAGACAGTAATGCCTATCTCATAGGGTAATTGTATTCCATGAAATAATGTATAATGTGTTTATCATAGTGCCTTGTGCATAATAAACACTTCATAAGTACTAGTTTCTATTTTGTAATTTTACGTGGCACCCCGTTTGCAAAATTCAGCCCAGCCCAGCCCATCTGACCATACTGGTCCATACTCTTGCTACTGTATCAAGTGGCTTCAGTTTATGCCCTCAGACCTATCAGTTGGTTCACAAGATCTCTCTTCGGTTACAGACTGTGTACTGGATTTTTTATTTCAATGACTATATTTTTCATTTCTAGAAGTTCTAGTTCATTCTTTTAAAAGTAGCTATTTTTTCTGGGTGTCTCATTTTGGGGGGAGCTATTTGGTATACCTTTAAACTATTTAATATACTTTATAGTATCTATGCAATGGATTATCTGAGTTCTTTAGGGCTTAATTCTACCATTTTTGTTTGTGCCGACACTCACAATAGATCAATTTTTGGATATGTTTCTACTTTGGATTGAGAGTTATCTTGAGAAGGTCTTTATTTGTGGAAATCATGTTCATTTTTGATTGCAGATATTTGCCCATAAGAGTGGTGATATTTTCTTCTTATAGATGCTTCAGGGGTATTGGAAGTCTAGAACCTATTTTGTGTAATATTCCACCTCGGTGGTTTCAGGATCATATGAGTGAAATCAGTTAGGGCTTTAGATACACATGTGGTGCAAGTTGGTGGTTACAGACTTTTCCTAACTGCCAACTGTTTGAGGGAGACAAGGTTTCTTGTCATCTCTTTGGGGGTAGGCTGATTATTTCTGGTTTATCCTTTTATTGTATGTGTTATTCTTCATAGATCCTGTTGTTCTGCAAGTGACTAAGTTCTGACTCTCCCCACCTTGCGTAAGCACAAGATCTCATGTCTTATTACAGCATGGGCATTAAAACTAAAGCCCTGAGATTACTGAGAGTGACCGTGCCTGACCCTGGTCACTCCAGGGTAGCTGAAGTATCAGCACACATGCCTACATCCTTGCTTTTGAGTTTCTTCTTCATTTCTGACCTCTGAGGATTTCTCTTTCTTATGATCTCAAATCATGTATCTAAATGAATGTTTGTTCATTTTATCTAGCATTTATAAAATTTGTGGAAGAAATTTTTTCAGAATATCTAGTGTGCATAATGTTGGAACCACAAGTCTTGTAATGGAAGAATTTCTCCCATTGTTCGAGACATCCCATCCTTAATGCTTTCTTTACTGTGAATGTCTCTACTACAAAGCTGGTGCTCATGGGAGCTGCCTGGCCCTGGGATTGTTTTTTAACAACTTGAGGGGTCTCTTTCAAGCCTCTGTGGGTTAACTATTTCCTGCCCATTAGGCATGAGTAATCTTTAAAGTGGTCTTTGTCATTTTGACTGAAACTGTAAGGTATTAAGCAATATCCTAGATGATTTCCATTCCTCTCAATTTGTATGTTTCTGCTCTTGGCAACATTTCCCCCAAGAGAATAAGAGAAGTATCTGATTATATATGCATGTATTTCCTATGAAACCTTTACAGTATTGAAATCTGAAGAGCAGAGAGAGACCTGCATTTTCTGGGCCACATGAACCGTGGAAGGGAGACCCACTCTTACTGCTTTGGGTAACGACAACTAATTTCCCTTCAAGAAATGATTGGTCATCTCCATAGCTCAAGCCCACTAGGTCTTACCTCACCAAAACCAAAAAATGGGAATAATTTGCCTGAGTGGGAAGTAAACACACATCAGTTCAAATACACACTGCCACCTTCCTCCACCACTTTTTATACCGAAATGAGCTTCAGATCTTCTCAATAAAAGTCATCAGGTCTGTACAATCCAGACAGCCTCTCTTTGGCCTGGGAGATGTGTCTGTTTTGTTTCATATCACCTCATTCTGCAGTAAATTGTGACTTCTGGGGCACAGGGGCAGCGCAATTACTGAGCTACTCTTTAAAGGGCTTAGGCTTCAAGAGTGAAGGAGCAAAATGTTTCCTGATTGGCAAGAAGCCACAGGATTATTTTATTTTAACTAAAGATATATGAGGCATGGAGGAAAGCACGTCAGCTTCGGAATCAGTCAGAAATGAATTCCAGTCCCAGTTCTGTAACTCATGAACGGTGTGATACTTGACAAGCTACTAAGCCTCTTAGAATCAATTTGCAAGGCATAGGCAGCTAATATTTGTGGAAGGTCCAACTTAGGGGCAGCATAATATTGTAGAGAAGATCTTAGAACCATCCAGGTGTAGGTTCAGATTTGGCCTCTGCCATTTTCTTTTGTCTAAAATGGGGACCACAGTACCTCCTGCACAAAGTTGTTGTAACGATTAAAGTCAATGAGAAAATCTCTGTTAAGCAGTTGGTCCATGATGTGAGTTCCTTTCTTTGGTTAGACAGTCCTTGGCTCAGTACATACCAGTTCTGGTCCCTTGCTCCAGACTGAGGGGCTGAGCGATTCGACTCAGTTCTACGCTTACAGTGCCCTCTATGCGGGAGGAGGCCACTTGTTCAGTTTTTCGCTCAAGTTAAGATGCCCCTTTCATTCTCCTTGCTTCAGTTTTTTTCCAGAGGGTTATTGGAAGCTGGGAATGGCTGCAGGCCAGTAGGCCACTTCCTGCCGACCACCTGGCCCTCCCACAGAGCTTTCTATCTTACAACCTCTGGGCCCAGGCAAAAGGCCACTGGCTTAGGCCTGGCCTTAGATTCCTGAGAGGCCTCTGGAATTTTCTGGAGACAGACTGGGCTGTGTCAGCAGCCCACAGCCTGGAACAGAGTGGACAGAGGTATATGGCAGGCTGTTCCTTTGAGCCTTCTCCCTCCCTGAGGCTTGTGGTTTTAAAGCTTTAATTGCTGAGATCAGAGCCACTCTGTTTTAATGCACTGCCAAGAAGGGCCATCCCAGCCTAGTGCAGGTGATGGCGGCTCCTCCCAGAGGCCCTCAGCCTGGCCTAGAGAAGTGGTGGCTGCAGGTCCCCTGGAGCCTCCTGTGGGGCTTGCGTTTCCCTTCCTATTAAATCCTCTCTGTGCTCAGAAGGCCGCTCCACCTGCCCATCTCTCCAGCTTTGCCTCTGGTGTCTTTAAAAGCTTCAGTGTTTCCTCAGATTAAGAGACCCAGCTGCTCGAGGCCCTTTGTTCAGTGTCTCTGGGATGACCTTTCAGATGATTCGTCCCCACTTGCAGGGGCTGAGCTTTGCTGGTATTTAGACTCCGAGCTTCCTTGGCTAATCGGAATTTATTATCCTCTTTGTGAGGGGACTATGAGGTTCTTTCTCTCCAGGGAGGGCTGTCTTCTGGGTGAGTGATACGTGGGCTGGCCCTGGCTTCCTAATCCTGGCAAGCCCCGTTTCCAGGTTGTGTCTCCATGGGCCCCAGAGACTCTGTGTGTGTGTGTGTGTGTGTGTGTGTGTGTGCATGCGCGTGCGCACACACGCTCACTTGGTCATGGAAAATAAGGACTTTCAGATCTCAGGATTGTTCTGGGATAAAGGAATCAGATTAGAGTTGAAGGAACATGGAGTCTTCTTGGCTTCACTTTAACAGCTTTGCTAGAGCTGTTTAATTATTCTTGCAGATCTGAGTAAGTCTTGTTGATGGAATTTTTATTGTAGTAAAATATACCATTGTAGTCATTTTTAAGTGGACAGTTCAATGTCATTAAGTACCTTCACATTGTGTAGTCATCACCTCCATCTGTCTCCAGAACTTTTCCGTCTTCCCAAAGGGAAACTCTGTACCCATTAAGCACTAACTCCCCATTCCCCACTCCTCCAGCCCCAGAAAATCACAATTCTACCTTCTGTCCTATGAATTTGATAACTTGAGTTATATAAGTGGAATCATACAGCATTTGTTGAATACTATTCCATTGTACAGGTATGCACATATTGTTTATCCAGTCACCCATTGATAGACATTTGGGTTGTTTTCACCTTTTGGCTATTGTGAATAATGTTGCAAAGACCATTTGTGTACAAATATCTGTTCAGGTCAACTACTTTCCGTTCTTTTGGGTATATACCTAGAAGTGGACTTGCTGGAGCATATGGTAATTTTATGCTTAATTTTTTGAGGAGTTGCCATGAGGTTTTCCACAGCGGCTGTACCATTACTTCCTGTCTTGTTTTTTATAGTAGCTATCCTACTGGGTATGTGGTGTATGTTCATTGAACTTTGCGGGTGATAAAAACGAGAACTGCCATGTTGATCATTTATTAAATTCATACTATGTACTAAATATTTAACACAAATCATCTCACTGAATCTTCAAGACAATCCTGTGTGGTTTGCTGTTATTTCTATTTTACAGAAGGGCAAACGGAAACTCAGAAAAGTTATGTAACTTGCTCAAAATCAACCAACTGAAAATGAGCAGAGCAGGGAGTCCAATGCAGGGGTCAGGGTCCCATGTCCATGCTCTTTCCACTAGACAGCTTGTCTTCTAACCACATAGTCGTGCTTAGAGGAAAACTTAGGATTCCCCCACTGCCAGTGCACAGCTAATTACAGAAGGCTTCAAAATGTAAAGCAAAGACTTCCCATAAATGTGGGGAATTGGGATGTTGGCAGGTTTTCTGGGAAAATGTCTCCCCCTCCCACCCACACAGTGAAAATATAGTCACCCAGGGAACGTTCTAAGCCTGCCTTGAACCCTTACTAGGTGTGACATTGCTGTTCTAGATCCTAAGGCCCTTCCTTCAGGGAGCACACCATCTAGTTGGGGAAACACCTTCTAGGGTAATCATGGTACAGGGCACTGTGAGCTGGGGCAGAGGAGGTAACTACAGAACAGTGTGCAGGGTGTAGTGACTAGGGAATACAGAGAGGGTCTTAGGAGCACAGATGATGAGAATAATCGACTCCATCCTTTAGCATGAGGACCAGGAAAGGATTCGTATCAGAATCATCACTGGAATTGAATGCTGAAGGCTGAGCTACAACATGATAATTGGAAGCATGGTGACAACAGAGGGCAAAGGTATTTTGTGCATAAGAACAAAGGCTCAGAGGATGGAGAGAATGTGGTCTATGTGAAGTGGTGCAAATCTATAGCATAAGAGACGTATTAAGGAGTGGCAGAAATAGGATTGGAAATATAGATCCAGGCTATCTCACTGAAGAGCCTTATCTAACATAAATGTTTCTATTGCTCTTGTAGTTGGTGGAGAGGCATGGAAAATCTGTTTTAAGCATGACAGTGACCTGGTCAAATTTGTGTTTTAGAAAATCACTTTTACACCACCTGAGGTGAGTTGGAAGGTGAGATCTGAGGCTAGCAGTAGGGAGACTAAAGCATAATAATAGCTTACATAAATTAACTGCTTGCTATGTGACTGCACTGTACAAAAACTTTACATGCATTACTCATTCAGTTTCCATAACAACTCTGTGAAAAATGTATTATCCCATTTTACAGATGGGGAAACTGAGGTTAAATAACTTGTATAAGGTCACATTGCACTAAGGGTGTGGCTATCATCTTAATCAGAGCTGTCTTAGTTCACAGCCCAAGGAAGAAATGGCCCCTGAAATTAGGGCTGCCATTTAGGAAGAAAAAGCTGACTGATACCCAAGATATTTAGAAGGTGGAAATAACTGAAAATGATACTGACTAGATTTTCTAGGGAAGAAAGGAGAATGAGGTGTCAGTGAAGAGTCTTTGGTGTCTAGTTTGGAGGACTGTGTGTTTGGCTATGACTTCTACTCAGAGGAGAAGCATAGGAGGGTGGAGGAAAAAGATGGTGGGCTCTTTTCTGGATGGGTTGTAAAGCCCATAGAAATCAAATGTTGATCAAAGATATCTTTTGAAATATGAATTTATGTCATTATCATTAGTGATGAATCTTTCCTTGAGATGCCAGTGACAGTTGCACACATATGTAATATACAAATAAATTAGTAAGTATATGGTTATTGGAGGTGCATTCAATTTTTTTTACTGATATAGGTGAATGATAAAAATGTTTGGGAATTGGGTGTATGGGATTAACAGATGCATACTACCATACATAAAATAGATAAACAACAAGGATTTACTGTATAACACAGGGAACTATATTCGATATCATGTAATAAACTACAATGGAAAATAATTTTAAAAAAGAATATAGATATATACACACATATATGTATAACCAAATCACTTTGCTGTACACCTGAAACTAATAAAATACTGTAAATCAACTATACTGCAATTAAAATTTTAAAAAAACCTAAAGAAGTTTGGAAACTACTAATTTTAAAATAGATTCATAGAAATCAAGATTAAAAGTATATTCAATACCAAAGCATTGCCTAAAACATGCAGACAATATTTTTGTGATGTATGGTTTTCTTGACCACCGGGTCCCACTTATAAAAAGTCTGTGTTCTATTATTTGTTAGCATATTTATTAGTTACATATATTCAACACTGGTGAATCTATTCCACCCTCTTAGTCCTCACTCCTAATATGTTATTTCAATCCGTGGTCACATTTTATTAATTTTAATTTATCTTGTTTTAGAATTAACCCTGCAAAACTATTCTCTGTAGAGTCTCTGGACAATGTCATTTCATTGTTTAAAATCCGTCAGTGGCTCCATATTGCCTGTATGGCACTCAAAGTCTTGGTCACCTGTGTCTTTTCCTTTTCTCTCAGTGTCAGCTACAATGAGATATTTATGGAGATACAAGCAAGCCCTGCCACTTTCCAGTGCTGTGTTTTTCACTCCCAATATACCCATATTCTTTCTTTCTTATTGATCTAGAAACCACCTATTTATCCATCCAAACCTTGTTCTTGTCTCCTCTAAGAACTCCCCTCCAGACACCAGCAGAGGTGTTATTTCCCCTATGTCTACAATATACCAAATACATACCTGCTTAACACTGTAATAAACTTATGGGTTACCAGGGGATAAGGGGGGGAGGGATAAACTGGGAGATTGGGATCTGACATATACACACTACTATATATAAAATAGGTAACTAATAAGAACCTGTTGTATAGCACAAGGAACTCTACTCAATACTCTGTAATGGCCTATATGGGAAAAGAATCTAAAAAAATGGATATATGTATATAACTGATTCACTTTGCTGTACACCTGAAACTAACACAACATCGTAAATCAACTATACTCCAGTAAAAATTAAAAAATACATTTGATGTGTCTGTTTCATGCCATAGACTGTGAGCTCCTTAAGGGTAAGGACTTGATTTGTATAGCTGTGTAGTCTCTCACAATCCCTTATAATATACCAAATACAAGAAAGGCTTCAACAGGTGTTGGTGAGCTAAATGAATGAATGATTATTTATTGTCAAAATTACATAAGTTAAAATGTATAAAGCCCTTAAAGAGTGCCCAAACCATAATTGGTGTTATGTAAGTATTTGCTACTACTATTTTTCTCCTGTGTAATTTCTTTCAATGTTTCTTTCTAATTGGTTTTGTCATCCAAGTAGATCAAAGGAAAGAAACATGGCTTCACATTACTTCATAAAACCTCCTCTAAGCACTTAGTTAACTTCTCACACATTCATCAAGCATTTGTGATCCCCACTGTCCAAGTTTCTGCTGATTTTCTTCCTAACCATGTGTGGTGGAGCCCTCTGAGTACATTCTAATACCCCACCCGTCTGTAGCATAGATGTATTTACTTCCTTTTCCCCACCAACATTCTCCAGTCCCTCTCACTTTTCTAGCTTTTGCAATGGTGCTTTCCATCTCTCTTGAATCTCGGGGATTCTTTGCAATAACATTAATCTTCATTGCAAAAGACTGCCACATTCTTTTGGTATGGATTTATCTTTGCGGATTTTGCCCCAGATAAATAAATAAAATGGAACACCACACTTCTGGAACTGAACATGGAAGTTTGTTTTTCTTTTGTGAGGCTGAACATTTATTTATTTATTATTATTATTTTTTAAAATATGGAACGCTTCACGAATTTGCATGTCATCCTTGTGCAGGGGCCATGCTAATCTTCTCTGTATCGTTCCAATTTTAGTATATGTGCTGCTGAAGCGAGCATGAGGCTGAACATTTATTGATGAATCCATATTGTACTGACGGCAACTTCTTCAATAATTTCATAGTTGTATATAGCAGTTGGTAATAGTGCATGCATGTGGGCAGGGAGAACTATGCAAATATCAATAATAATTATGCTTGGTATATGCAGATTCCACTAGGTATTCTCAGAAATTAATCTTCCAAATTACTTTTGCACAATTCAGGAAAATTGAAATGTGCATTTAAATAATTGTAGAAAAAATTTCAAGCAATCTCCTCTCATTTAAGTCATCCAGTTAAGGTACTGTTACAAACAAAAGGATCGTAGATATGTCAGACACAGCAGCCATACTGTCAAAACAGAATTATAGAGATCATGAGAGTTATGCTTTCTTTGTAGACAGTTTACCAGGGATGATGTTGTTTGGATTATTTTGTTTGGTTGGACAATTTATTACTAATATTCCTCAAAAGTCATTACTAAAGAGCATTATTGTTTCACTTGTTCATGTGCTCATTTATTCTTCATGTGTGAATATCTCCATTTATCAACCCATCCACCCATCAAGTTCATGTTTATTAAGCATAACTCTGCATCAGGGCCTGAGCTAAGTTAAATTATAGGAGTAGAAAAACCTTTTGACTTGGGCTTCCAGGCTAATGTGGGCCACAAATTTACTTAGCTTGGGGTCTTTAAATTTCCTCCATGAGTTTAATATCAACTGTAACTTTGTATGAAAGCTAGATTTTTTTGGGGGGAGGCAATAATTAGTGCATTACATAGATAAAGTACTTTTAGTGTCTTCTTTTGCTTTCATGTAGTTTTAAGTAATCAAATTATGGCCAGGGATTTAAATGCTGAAGATGACCCTAGGTTTCTCTGACTTCCTTGAATACTTGAAATAAGGTTCTCAGGGAGAAATATCATTGAATTAGTGGGCAAAGGATAGAAAGATACTCTAGCCCTGTGCTCAAGAAGCTGCTATCTCCTAGACATGTGGGACAAAGAACAATAAGCCAGTTATTAATCCTTGTGATTAGAGCACTGTAACCACAGGCCAGGGACATTTTGAGGAGAGAGGGGTCTCTTCCTTTCGGGGGTGATGGAGATGTTTTCAGGAGGTTCTTGAGTTGTGGCATGGGAATGGGTTTCACAAAGAAGGTGGTGACGACAGCTTTGGAAGAGGGCTGCTCCAAAGCTTTCAGTCTTGGCTCAACAGTTATGACTGAGGTCTTAATGGTTAGCCTCATCTGTAAAATGGGGATGGGGACACCAACCTCAAAGATTTTGGGGAGGATTTAGCTTATGTTTGCCAAGTGCTTATTAAGTTATATTAAGCAGGGAATCCTAGTAGAGGAGATGATCTAGGGCAAAGAAGGCACAGAAGCAGGAGGAAGAAAGACATATTTGGAGACTGGTGGTAAGGCCAGTTTGCCTAAAACTTGGGGTTCTTCTGTAGAGAACTAGAGGCAGTAACTGCAAATTTGCCGTTTGTCTGTTTAGTGACCTTGAATTGGTGACTTAACTGTCTGGATTTTTAATTGCTTATCTCTAAAACGGGTCAAGAAAACATGCTGCCCCCAGTGGTGGGAGGGAAGATGCAGAAATGTTGTCTGCAAGGAAAGCCTTTGTGTTTCTCTTCTGACTGATGTTCTCTATTTATCTGACTGTTTCTTACCAGTTGCTTCCCAGGGTTTGTTTTTTTTTTTAAGACCAACATTGAAACTATTCCTTCAGTCAATCTCATCACTGACTCATTTGGTGGAAACAATTTTCTCATCCTAATTGGTGAGATCTGGGTTCTTAGATCAGACAATTTATTGCTGTGTTTTCCTACATTTTGGAGTGCTGGTTAGTTTTTCTTCTCTGGTCTCCCATGACTACATCTGTGATCCTACAAATGGCACACTGATTACAGAAGTCAAAGCAGGTAGAACGGTAGAGACTTCTTGTGAGAAACACAGAGAGCGAGGACAGCATCTTTCTCATCTCCCAATTATTCATTCAACAATCACCAAGTACCTGCTAGGTGGCTGGTGCTGTGTAGGAGCCAAAAGAAAGCTCAGAGAGATCATATGTACCTTCAAGGGACTTGCCAGTTGTGGGGACGGTGGTTAATGACACCAATAGCCAATTTTGTAATGAAGAAGTTCAGTTGCTCCAGAAGCATTGAGGCAGAATGACCAATTCGGCCTGCTGGGAGAGCTGGGAAGGCCTCACAGAGGAGGTGATGTTAGACTGAACCACAGACATGAGAAAGAAAAGAGATGAAGGGCCTTCCAGGCAGATGAATTATTACTTCAGAGGAAGGTCAGGCCATAGAAAGGTATAAAGCTCTAAGGGTTTCAGAGAAGGGAAACATAGCATTTCATAAAGGGGACAAAAGAGACACTTCAAGGAAGAAGCAGTATTTAAAATGGGCCATGACGTTGCAGAAGGCACGGAGGGGGCTACCGAAAGCATTTCCAATTGCGGGAATAGCATGAACAAGGGTGTGGAAGTGGGAAAGTTCACAGGGGCGTTTAGGAAACATGGAGAGCTCAAGTATGCTTAGAATGTAGGCTGGGTGTAGTTAAGACTGGAAAGGTCAGGTGCAGTTGGATGATGGAGAGCACCCAGTGTTTTGTTTTTTTTTTGTTTTTGCGGTACGCGGGCCTCTCACTGTTGTGGCTTCTCCCGTTGCGGAGCACAGGCTCCGGACGCGCAGGCTCAGCGGCCATGGCCCACGGGCCCAGCCTTTCCGCAGCATGTGGGATCTTCCCAGGCCGCGGCACGAACCCACGTCCCCTACATCGGCAGGCGGACTCTCAGCCACTGCCCCACCAGGGAAGCCCGAGAGCGCCCAGTGTTGATGAGAGGGCTGGGGCCTAATTCTGTTGTATGGTAGGAGTCACCAAAACTTTGATTTGGGGAGATGAAAGCCCATTCAGTTTAATTCCACCAATATTTTCTGAGCTTTTGCTCTGAACCAGGTATTTTGATAGGATCTAAAGACACAACATGAATCAGGCATGTTTCCTGACCTCTTGAATCTCCCATTAAACTATATCTATGTATGTCTATACCTGCTATTACACCTGTGACTATATCTCCATCCATCTCAGTCTGCGTCTGTATCCAGATCTACAGCTATGGAGAGATTAACCCGATGGTGGTGTGTAGAATGGTTTGAAGCAGAGGAGGTGAGATGGGGGTGGTGAGTAAGCATCAGACATTCAAGTGAGAAGGCCCTGCACTAGTCCGGATGGGAAGGCGTGAACATGAGGACCATGCAGCGTAGCAAGAAGAGCCCTGTCTTTGGAGCCCAAGGAACTTGGACTTGAATCCAGGCTATATTGTGAACTCTCATTCAGAATTTCTCCAAGTAACTTCCTCAGCCTCATTCTTTTCATCTATAAAACAAGATCATGCCATTTACCTTTGAGGAGGGATGAGAAGATTAAAGATGATGTAGTGAACACGTGGCACTGGCTAGCATCAGGGGTTGGCAGTGATCATATCTGTGGTAGAGGGGCTGCAGTGGCTTTGGAGCGCGACTCCCACTCAGAAAGAAGTGGATATGTTATCCCAGGAATAGAGGCAGATTTGGTGGCTCCCAGCAGGGAATAACGATGTGGCTTTGACTCAGCCCACCCTTGGACCTCTATGTTCACCTTCCCAGGTAAGGAGCACAGATATTCCTTGCTTGGCTGGCAGAGCCAGGCTCAGCGTGGGAGGCCCTTTCACGGGCTGCTCTTCCCATGTCCCCAGTGAACCCACTGACTCCAGAGCCTCTGTGAGGCTCTGGCAGTGAACGGGGCTGCAGGTCGCTCCATCTCCAGCAAACATTTACAGTGGCTCAGTGCCTGTTGCTTCTGCTCTGACACACAGGAAACTGAGAGCCGGGCCTGCGAGTGGTAGCCAAGAGCATATGCTGCCAGCGTGGCAGGCAGGAGCTGCAGAGGCCCCGAGCAAGAGTGAGGGTTGCTTCTAGCTGCGGGGAGTCTCCTCCGCTGTCAGCCTCTCAGCTGTGGCTGCAGCTTCTCCGGGGAGTTCAACTGAAGTCTTGAAGGAGCGGGACTGTCTCTCGGTTCCTGGCTCTTCCTGGCTGATGTCAGGTGGCTTCCAGGGGTGACAGTGCCCCTGTGAACCAGAGGGAAGCTGCGACAGAGTGAGGAAACATGGCAGAATATTTCCAAAGGCAGATCCTCCTGGGGGTTCTTGTGTGTCCAGGACTGAGACTCACCTCTGTGATCATTAGCATTTGTTAGCAGTTGGGTGCTAGTAGAGGTTGAACAGTCAGCTCTCTGGAGGTAGAAAGGAGAGAGGGAGGAAGGGGGAGAGGGGGCGAGAGAGAGGCAAGGAGGGAGGGAGGGAAGAAAAGGAAAGCTCTTTTCCAAGGTATAAAACCTTCCACCACAGGAAGTGTTAAGGTATCAACAGGATCCCGCTGAAGGTAAAGTTGAAAAAAGATGCTCAGTAGCTCATCATTATATGGTATTTTCACCATTGATACATGAGATACAAATAGCCTCAAAAGCAGAGAGAAATAGTAATCAGGAAGTGAGGAATTTGGAGTACTTACTATCTTTGTTCTTAATGTAATTTATTTCCTTATAATTTTATATAATTTAATTTTTAATAATGGCTCAGTTTAACAACTGGCTCACAAAATTCCTGATTTTTTTTTTTTTTTTTAAAGAGCTTCTCTGTTTTACCTTCTCTGGAGAATAACTCTCCAGTCTCATGCTTTCACTTGAGAAGAAAAATTGCCTGGCTGATTGGTGAATTGTAGGGGATCTGGGGATCGGATTTTTTAATTTATTGAGGTAAAATTCACGTAACATAAAATGAGCCATTTTAAAGTGAACGATTCAGTGGCATTTAGTACATTCCCAAGGTTGCGCAACCACGACCTCTATCTAGTCCCAAAACATTTCAGTCAAAATAAAACCCTCGTATTTGTTTCCTTGGGCTGCCATCACAAAGTATCAGGAGTCCGGGTGTCTTAAATGACAAAAAGTTACTTTCTCAAGGTTCTGGAAGTTAGAAGTCTGAGAAGAGGGTGTCAGCAGGATTGGTCTCTGCTGAGGGCTGTGAGGGAAGAGTCTGCTCCAGGCCTCTCTCCTTAGCTGTAGACGGCCATGTTCTTCCTGTGTCTTCTCATGCTCTTTCCCTCTGTCCGTATCTGTGTCCAAATTTCCTTTTCCCATCCATAATGACACCTGGCATATCGGATGAGGGTCCACCTTAATAACCTCATTTTAACTTAATTACCTCTTTATAGACCCTCTCTCCAAATACAGTTACATTCTGCCCTACTGGAGGCTCGGACTTCAATATATGAATTTGAGGGGGTCACAATTCACCCCATAACAACTCTATGCCCATTAAGCAGTTTCTCTCTGTACCATGCCCTGCCCCTCCCAACCCCCAGGCCCTGGCAACCAATAATCTGCATTCTGTCTCTCAAATTTAACATATTCTGGATATTTCATATAAATGAAATCATACAATATGTGACCTTTTGTGTCTGGCTTCTTTCACTCAGGGTAACGTTCTCATTTCCATGGGAGTGGGGGGCTCACAGGAATATCATTACTCATATGTATTCTGGTTTTAAAAAAATGAGAACCAGTGGTCTAAAAAGCTACCAAGAACAACTGCTCCAAAGTTCAGGGATTCTCTTGGCGTCCACAAAACTGACTGATGTTTGGCAGATAATCTTACTTCCTTTTTATGAAACTAGAGGCAAGAAGACTGGTCAAGAGATCACTGAAATAGCTGAGGCAAGACAGTTTTAAGGCATGGACTAGGGAAAGGACAGTGCGAACGAAGAGAAGATTGATCAAAGTGATCAGAAAATGCAAATCATTCCCCGAAGCTTAAGTATTACATATTTGAAAGTATAGGAAAGTATAAAGACAACTAAATATCACTTGTGATGTTACAACTCAGTGATAAATACTGTAAACATTTTGACATACCTATGTTTTTATCAAGGAAAAACAAATACAAACAAAAGTGCACGAGTGATGTAATTTTAGAAAGTGAACCTACCCATGTATCCACCATCCAGATCATGATGTGTAACATTGCCAGTACCCTAGAACCCTCTCCCATGCCTCTCCTACCAAAGGTAATAATTACTAGGTGTGGCCTATTTTTGAGCTTTCTATAAAGAGAATCATTTTATGTTGTTTTTCCTTTTTTGGCATTTTTTCCTCACATTCCATGAAGTTGATCTATGTAGTTATGTGAAATACTTGTGCTTTCATTTTCCTCCTATTGTATAAATACACCACAGATCATTAACTGATCTTATGATTGATGGGCATTTGAGATATTATAGGATTCTTGCCAGAAACGTTCTTGTTTTTGTCTTTTGTGCTCGTGTGTACACCACATACTGACACATCTGTATCTGGTAGGATAAGTCCACCTGAGTTTTTCTCCTTGTGTTGAGTACACATCTAGGCGTGGCATTGCTGGTCATAAAGTTTGTATGTTCAGGGTTGGGAAATCCCTGTCAAAGAGTTTTCCACAGCTGTTGTACCACTTTACACCCTTACCAGCAGTATATGAGGGTTCAGGTTATTCCACATCCTCACTAATAGTTGATAATGTCAGTTAACTTCACCATGCTGGTTGATTAGTGGTACAAAATCAGATTTTTAGTTTCCATTTCCCTTATGATTTATGATGGTGAGTTTTTCATATGCTTTTTCACCATTTGAAATCTTCTTTTGAGAAGTTCCTGATTGTCTTTTGCCTAGTTTTTTTTTTTTTAAATAGGGTGCTTTCTTTTTCTTATTATTTGGTTAAAATTCTTTATATATTCTAGATATGCGTCCTTTATCATAGGTATATGACAAGATTTACATATCATATATCTTGTATATATCTTTTATATCTACAGAGATTGATTGTAAATATGTTTCCCATTCTGAAACTTGTCTTTTCATGAGCAGAAGTTATAAATTGTACTATAGTCCAGTTCATCAATTTTTTCTTTTATGTGTCCAGTTTTAAAAATTTACCTATCCCATGAAAATAGTCCACATTATTGTCTAAAAGTTTTATTGCTTCAGCTTTCATATTAAGCCTATGATCTGTCTAGAATTGATCATTATGGTACAAGGTAGAAGTCAAGTTTCGTTATCCTTATGAATGTCCAGTTGATCCAGCACCATTTATGGAGCAGACCATATTTTTCCTTGGCTATGGCACCTTTGTGTCATAAATCAAGAGATTGTATATGTGTGGTACTGTTTCTAAACTTTTTACTCTATTCCCTTCATCTATTTTTCTACCCTTAATACTAATAATATATTGTCTTATAGCTCTATAAAGAAGTCTTGATATCTAGTAGAATAAATCCTTTAAAGTTTTTCTTCAAGATTATTATTGCTAGTCCCAGCTATCTCCATTTCCAATGAAACTTTAGATTGATTTTGTCAATTTCTTCAAGACTTGCTGGGACTTCACTAAAAACTAATTTGTTTTTGTTTTTTGTTTTAAAACTTATGAGCACGTTTTGAATTTTAGCAAATGTTTCTTCTGCATAATATTGACATAATGATATGGTTATTATCCTGACAGTGAACTGTACATATTGGTGTTTGAAAATTATACCGACCTTCCATTCCATTCATCAAACCCAGTTTGATCATGATGCACTAGTCTTTATATAAATTTGCTAATTTTTGTTTGGTGTTTTTGCATATATGCTCATAAGAGAAATAGGCCTGTAATTTTACTTTCTTATAATGTTTTTATCAGATTTTGTGTCAGAATTATGCTGGACTCATAATGACTTGGAAGTATTTCCTCTATTTTCTAGTCTCTGAATTTTTAAAATATAAGATTGTGTTCTTCCTTAAATCTTTGTAAAAATACACAGATGAAGTCACTTGGGTCTGGAGAAGTCCCTACAGGAAGGACTTTTTTACACATTCAATTTTTTAATAGATGTATAGGCTATTCAGTTTTTTTTTTAATTTATTGCAATATAGTTGATTTACAATGTTGTGTTAGTTTCAGGTGTACGGCAAAGTGAATCAGTTATATACTGATATCCATATATCCATATATCCATATATATACATATATCCACTCTCTTTTTTTTTTAGATACTTTTCCTATATAGGTCATTACAAGGTTTTGAGTAGAGTTCCCTGTGCTACACAGCAGGTTCTTATTAGTTACCTATTTTATATATAGCAGTGTGTATATGTCAATCCCAATCTCCCAATTTATCTCCCCCCTCTCCCCAACTGGTTAAAAAATACTTTTCTTTATGCATATCCAATGGATTTAGTTGGAATTGGTTTTCCTGCCCATGTTGAAGAGTTTTCTCTTGCTAAGGAAATTATCCCATTTACAGTTATATTCATAATTGTCCTGTTTTGTCTTACTACTGTTATCTTGATTTATATTTTATATTCTAGTAATTTTTTTCTATACTATGCATATATGTAGAATATCTTTTACTCTATTTTTATCTAATAATTTAGAAGTTTTAGAGCAAAATTCACACGACACTTCTGAAATTTCTGTCTGGGATTGGACCATTCTGGGTTATGTTCACAGATTGCTGGGGTGTAAGTTCACTTTTCTCTAATGTTAGGCATATTTATGTAGAAACACTTGAACATCTGTGTCCATTTTTTAAAATTACTTTTGATGACTGAAGCTATATTATCTAATTTTCAAAGTCAAAAATAAAATAGTATTTCTTAAATTTCTACTCTCTCAAAAAAGGAAATTAACACACTTTAACTTCTCCCTCCCCCCTGCCATATTTTTTTCAGTTTAGTTGATATAACCTAGAATTTTTGACCCAGATTATTATTCCAATTCAGATATGATTTTTAACAATTATTCAACATTTCTAATTCTTATTTACTCTGCAAACACTTTATGGTACTTTTATGGTTAAAGTTAGACAATACAGATAAACATCCTTAACTTTCTATTATTTAAAAATATAAAGAAGGGGTAATAATTTTGTCATACTGGTGTGAGATAGGAATCAAATTTAAATGTTTTCCCATTTAGTTAGTTTATATAACATTGATCAATTTGGGTCACGACCTTTGTCATGTATATTTTATATGTGCTTTCCTTTGCCTAAATATTATATTGCACTATATCACAGTAAAGTTAACTAAATAATACTAAATTATACTAAAACTAAAACTAGGTTCCTGTGAGCCTCTGGTCACAACATTCTCATCAGCTGATCAATACATAACCTTGCTTTATGTGTATTTCTGTTTAAAGGCATACACACACACTTTTCACACACACACACACACACGATTCATTAACATTAAACTTACCTTGTGCTGGGGAACACCAGACAGCACCTCAACACTACACTTGGGGGCCATTTTAAACAGTGAAATCACCAACAAAAAGCACACAGAAAAATGAAAATGTGGCACTAAGTGTACTGCAAAAGGACACGTTTACAGTATGAGAACTGAAAAAAGAAGGCAGAGCATTGCCTTATTTGACCTCAGCTGGGGACATGCACGTCAGACAACTCAAATTTTTTGCCACCCTCTGAGTGACTGTGAAAAGCACCTGGGGGTTACTAATAATTTTAGTGAGCTGGGGAATTTGTAAATAGAGGATCTGCAAATAATGAGGGTTGACTGTGTGTGTCTGTATATGTATGATATATATATATATACATATATGTAAACTATTGGTAGGCTGGTCTTGTCACGTTAAAATAATTCTTGGCTCTTTTTGAGGGTTTATTTTCAGAAATATTCTTCTCTGACTCATCTCAGTTTTTTTATTCCGTGGGTTTTTTTTTTTTAATGTTTCTCTTCTTTCACTTTACATGTACACTCAGACTAATCATCTCACTTTGGTTTGTGTCCATCTCTTCCCTAGGGCATATGTTTACTTTTCCCAGCTATTAGGAGTCTTTGGCATGGATGGGTCTAGAGATCAGGGATAATGGCTTGCCTTTGGTTCCCCTTCTGCCTTTTGTATGGGTACAGTCCTTCCCTATGTCTGTCACTGGTGGGCAAGTTGATGGGCACGATTCCCTGTGTATTTCTCAGTTATTAATAGTTTTTCACCTATTGCAATGATTCCCAACTATAGCCATTAGACCAATGCACACTTGAGATGAAGTGTTCACTGGCCTACTGTGAATGGAGAAAAATGCCAGCATTGTATTGAGAATAAAGTTACTTAAGGGACAATTCTTTATTTGAAATTATTTTTCTATGCTTTGGGAATTAAACTCCTTTTGTTCTTATTTTTTTAATGTTTTTACTTAAAATAAAGCAAATTACAACCCAATATGATTCAAAAAATTTTATTTGAAATTTTATTAATGTATGAAATCCAGAAGTCCAGACACAGTACACTCTGTTCTAGTAGTGTTATCTCTTCCTTCCCCAACCATCTTTCTCCTTGCAAAGATAGATAGATAGATACATAGGTAGATATAATAGGTCCTGGCATATCATTATTATTACTATCTAAACACTTGATGTATATGAACTTCTTTAATCTATGTAATACCTCTGCTAAGTAGGTAGGTACTATTATTATCCCCATTTTACAGATGGAAGAATTAAGGCACAGAGGGACTCAGTTTGTGGTGGATTCAGGATTCGAACATGGGTGGTTTAGTTTGAGGCCACTCTCCTAAGCACCACACTGAGTTCCCTCTCTACCTGCCTCACACCTAGACCATGGTTCCCACCTGCATTGTTGGGCTCTTCCTGTTCCCACTTCTGACTTTAGTGCTTTACTTGTAGGGATTGCATTTCCCAGCACACACTGCTGCTATCACTCCTGCCCACCTCTCCTTTCCTGCCCTGTTCCTGACACACTCCTGCTTCCTTGGATGGACAGAGATGGCCAAGACTGGAGGTTGAAGGAACACAGAGGAAGAAATATAGCGTTGCCTGATTCTTAGTACAGAGGAAAGAGAGGCTATTTCCTGTTTTGCTGGAGATTCTGACTTTCTCATTCCAAATAAGACTATGGAGGAGACACAAAGTATCTTCCTATTTTTAGACTTTTTTTTTCTTTTTCTTTTTGCTGAAAGCAATCTGGTCTGTGCCATACACTTAAACCTGGATATATTTTCCTTAATCCATCCCTTTGTGTCTTACACATTCAATATCTTTCGTATTTTGAGACATTATTCCTCAGCTTCAGCTTTTAAGGCTGTTTGGAGTTTCGTTTTGTTTTTCATCTTTATGATGAGTATATTGGCAGAAGCTATGTTAGTCACCATTTTAAATTCCAAGCAGGTTCTCCCTAACTAACTTTTTTTCTGTATGCTTTAGTAATGTTTTTCCAAAAGTAAGTTCTTCTCCTGAAGCTTGAGTGGTATGTTTTCCTCCTTTTATTTTGCAGCATCTTTTCACTGCTTTCATTTTGGTTCTCTCTCTGTTCACTCAAGTAGAAAGAGGACACATTGAACACAAGACTGATGTTTTCTCATAAACAGGATGGGTGGGTCCTTCTTGATTTTCCCTCATCTATTTTTCCCTTCATCACTTGACTTTTAGAAACCCTGCCTCAGATCCTTGACTAGAGGGCTGGCTATTTTTCTAGTTCTCTGTATGGCTTCCTGAGCAGGGGAGGTGGGGATGTTGGCCTGGGCCGCCCCTTAGGGGACTTGTCTCGTGTTTGATGCTTCTGCCACACCCACGACTCAGTGTTTGTCTCCCTCTTTCCCTCTCTTAGCCGTTACAGAGGCACATGTGCTGGTCCTGCCTCCTGCTTTGTGCCATTGCCCATGACCATGAGGAAGCCTCACTATCTTACTGTTCTCCTTGGTAGCACCTCTGCAAACCCACTTTGGAATGCAGTCAATCTGCAGCTGTAGATGGGGCTCCTGGTGCAGTGTTTCCTCGCTATGCTATCGCCTGACTGTGCCCTCAAGCCTCCTCCCTCTAATCAAGAGAGCTTCGGGGCTTCCTTGGTGGCGCAGTGGTTGAGAGTCCGCCTGCCGATGTAGGGGACACGGGTTCGTGCCCCGGTCCGGGAAGATCCCACATGCCGCGGAGCGGCTGGGCCCGTGAGCCATGGCCTCTGAGCCTGCGCGTCCGGAGCCTGTGCTCCGCAATGGGAGAGGCCACAACAGTGAGAGGCCTGCATACCACAAAAAAAAAAAGAGAGCTTCGGCCAGAGTTTCTCACTGAGCCTCGTAACTTCCCTTGCTCTGGCCCAGCTCTACTCTTCCTATGAGAAATCCCTCGAAGATTGAGGAATATAGTCAATAACTTTACTAAGTTCTCAATGCCAGTGCAGAATTGTTGGTATTTTTGTATTCCTTTGGTCATGGCAGTGGGGTTTGGAAAGGGCCTTTCAGAGACCTGTGCCCAAATCACCATCTTCCACTGACATCTTTAATATTTATTTTCTGGGGGGCGGGATTCTGCCAGGTACTTTCTCACTTACATGGTCTTATTTAATCCACCAGATATCCCTTTAAAGTGTTTTATCATCGACCCCATTTTGCAGGAAAGTAAAGTGAGGTTCAAAAGGGCACGTTGATTTGTTTGTACAGCTATTAGAACTGAACCCAGTAGGAAGTAGAGCCCACTTTTTCTAGTAAAGTGGGATGCTTTTTTACCACCCTGCTTTGCCTCCAGTTAATTATCATGCTTAGGAGAGGCACGCAGAAGCACAAGTACAGTCTTTGACTGCATATGGTCTTGTTACTTTCTTGCTGTGTGACCTTGGGCCAGTTATTCAAGTTTCTGCTTCAGTAAAATGGGCATAATAACATATGTCCTTTTAGAATTTGGAGAGACAGTGCATGTTAGGGCTTTCAAACTCAGATGCCTTTGGGAACATGGCAGGTGGCATAAATATGTGAGGTGGCCTCATGTAAGATTATCAGGATTGACGGGGACTATGAACCCTGAAGAGGGCCTATTCTGAAGACATCAAAGTCTATTTGTTAAAAGTCATTAGGCTGACTGTATGGCCACCAGAGAGGTTAAAATGAAAAAGAAAAATAGAAAAATGTCAAAGATGGGGGGAAATTGAAATTCTCGTAAGTGGCTGGTGGGAATGTAAATTGTATAAACTCTTTGGAAAACACACGCATTCTTTGACCCAGCGTTTCAACTCGTTGAGTGCACACACAAACCAAATGAGTACAGATGCCCACCAAAATCTATATGTTCAAGAATGTGCAAAACAGCACTATTAATAATAGCCCCAAAGTGGAAACTATTGTCACTATGACAGTGGATCAATACATTCTGGAATGTGAGCACAATGGAATAATACAGAGCAATGAGAATGAAGAAACTACAACTATAGGTGACGATACGGACACATCTTATGATCATAAGCTTAAGCAACAGAAGCTACATAAGGAAGAATACATAGTGTATGATTTCAAAGGTTGAAAAGTAGGAAAAATGAATCCATGCTGTAGGAACCAGGATAGTATTTAACGACTGGCAAGGAGTTTGAGAGGGGTTTCTGGGGTACTTCTGCTGTTCTGGTTCCTGATCTTTTTACTGCTGTTCACTTTATGAAAATCACTGAGCTCCACACTCTGGATCTATTGTTTGTGTGATTTATTCTTTAAGCCACTTCTATTCTGAAAGAAGCTTTACTGATATAAAATCTATTGAAGGATTTCAATCAAAAGGTGAAAATGACCAGGCTAAAGTATAAAGTGTGTTTTGAATGTGAGAGTGAGAGGCAGGGGACAGGGAGACCAGTAAGGAAGCTTGTAAGAATCAGTGAAAATAACAGAGAACTGAACCCACACACTGACAACCTACTATGTACTAAACCAGTGATCTGAAAGCATCAGTTATTCTCATATCATCTGTAACATTTTACTCAATACTGTTTTCTTTAGTTTCCTTTTCAAATAAAGGGGATTGTCCATCAAAATTTTTAGGTGCTAGGTATTTTTTCAAATACACATTAAATAAGTAAGAGATTGTCTCTATTTTAGATTATGACAAACTAGCTTTTATGGACTGATTCTCCTGTTGAAAATAACTAGTAACCTGGATAAAAATATTTCAAAATCAGCCCTTGAAGGTCCAGGATCCTAAAGAAAAGAAGAACATGGAGACATTCTGTGATGATTTTCCCCTTGAGGGACATACCAATTCACAGGTGGCAGGTCTGAGAGTGAGAAGCCGATCAGAACTTTCCACAGTCTCTCAGGCTGAGGAGACAGACAGTGTAAGTTTGGGGCCTTGCAAACAATGTGGATTTTCAGCTGGGACTGCTGAAGGACTAGAGGCATAAGAGTAAACCAGAAATAAATCCACCCTCTCAGTGACTGAAACCAGCATCGAATCAGCTTAATGTCTGATTGCAATTCCCAGTAGCCTACCTAACATTAGTTTAGACGCTGATTATTCCTTTTCCTGGATCCCTGCAGCTCTGCTTTCTCCAGAGGCAGAAGTGTGGTGAGAAAAATAACCACAGTGATACCTACCGTTTATTAAGCACTTGCTATGTATCATTCTTACTCCTACGCTGTGAAAGAGATAACATTATAGTCCCAATTATCTATTAAGAAAACTGAGTCTCAGAGTTAAGTAACTTGCCCAAGGTCACAGAACTAGTAAATGATAGAAATCAGATGTGACTCATTTGTGTCTATAGAGCCTGTGTGCGTTCATTGTGTCAGCAACCTTTTGTTAGTTTCTAGCTGGCCTTATGTATACCACGGGCAGTGCTGCCTTAGTGACAGTGCAGTGGCACCTGGGTCTCATGGACATTGCATGTGCCCAGCTGGCAGGTCCAAGAGCTTCCTCTTTTAGGCAACAAGAGTCAACAAGAGTCAAACGTAAGTTCCTGGGACTGGGTCATAATTCCAAGCTCCCCCACCCTCCGACTCTTTTTTTTTTTTTTTTTGCGGTATGCGGGCCTCTCACTGTTGTGGCCTCTCCCGTTGTGGAGCACAGGCTCCGGACGCGCAGGCTCAGCGACCATGGCTCACGGGCCCAGCCGCTCCGCGGCAGGCGGGATCTTCCCAGACCGGGGCACGAACCCGTGACCCCTGCATCGGCAGGCGGACTCTCAACCACTGCGCCACCAGGGAAGCCCTCACCCTCCGACTCTTGGTCCAGGTTCTTTATGAGGTTTCTTGGTCCCTGGAGCTTTACCTCATCCCACTTCCATCCGTTGTTTCCTCCTACTATGGGGCTATGTTGCCAGCAATCTTTACATACAACCTGACATTTCCCTGCTTTTCAATAGACTGTTATCTTTTCTGAGTCCGTCCTGTTAATTTTTATGACATTTATTTCAATAAAATTTAGTTCATCTGATTCCATTATTCAGACTAAGCTCTAGGCCAATGATAGCAAACTGTTTTTACTTCTGATGTTCTCTCCAGTCAGTTGATAGCGGCTGCCTGGAGCATGATGGCAGCAGGACTGTGAGGCACAGTCACATGGAGAGGTAGAGCGTGCGTGGCTTGATGAATGATGTCTGCTGTGAGCACTGGTTGTGAGGGAGGGCGAGTGGTAGCTTTACACCACGAGTTGGTCTCTATTACTGTATGCTCTGGCCACTGGTCACCTTCCCAACTACCCCAATTTTGTTTCTAGAAGAATGAGCTGAGTTTTTATTTTGAAATTCCCTTCTAGTGCAGTTCCATAAGGAAGGATGCCCCACTGGTCACGTTGAGGTCCTTTTTTTTTTTAGCGGTATGTGGGCCTCTCACTGTTGTGGCCTCTCCCTCTGCGGAGCACAGGCTCTGGATGCACAGGCCCAGCGGCCATGGCTCACGGGCCCAGCCGCTCCGCGGCATGTGGGATCCTCCCAGACCGGGGCACGAACCCGTTTCCCCTGCATCGGCAGGCGGACTCTCAACCACTGCGCCACCAGGGAAGCCCTGAGGTCCTTTTAAACTCATTTCAGGTGATGTTTATAAAGGTTCAGCTGCTTGCTAGGAAATATCAGAGCAGAGACATAAACCTAGGCTCCTAGGAGCAAATTCTCCACTCTTTCTGCTGTCCTCAGATGTCTCTCCATAGACCTTTCTACAGCTGATTATGGTTTATGAACCAAGAATTTATACACTCGATCTGATAAGATTTTTTTTTCTGAGCTGTGACTATTTTTACACGAGAAGCCTAGCAAGGTTATAAAAAAGAAATCACGTTTAGTTACACATTTAATGAATCACCTTCTTTATTGAAAAGAATCAGGTTACATGGAATCAGGATGGTCCCTGAACACCAAGACCATATCTTTTGCATAAAAAAGAAATGTGTGAAAGAGGAGAACTGACTTACGTCACTCACTGGGCAGTGGTTGTGGGCACCTTGGAGCAGGTTTTTCTTCTTTTTTGCCTTCGAGGTGCTTCTACACCTGTCTCCCTTGTTGCCTTCAAGTCCCTCTCTAACAAATTCCCCCATCCCTTTGGTTTTACTTTCTCTGCAACATCTATTTCTTATTGTCTCTCAGTGAGGAGTTTCAGTCAAATTAACCAGTTCTAGTCCCAGAATTTCCAGAAAAGTAGCTTCGTGTCTATAAACTGATTTCTACCTTTGAGCCAGGAAAATGTAGCTGTTCACTTACCTATATACCACGTGGTATTATATATGTTAGTCCATGGGAAAATGAAGAGGTTTGTGCAGGGACAGTATTATAAGCCAGTTAAAAATGCTGAAACCTTGGAAAGATGGAACTTGAAAGGAAGCAGAGAGGTCATATAACCTACCCACTCACTTTAAATGAGAGCACAGAGGGACTCAGAGAGCTGGGCAGAATGTTAATGATCCCCCAGTGTTAGGGCTGAATAGTGTCCTCCCACAGTTCATGTGTTCACGAACTAACAGCAAGACCTTACCTCCAGATACAGCCAGAGTATGGTTATATTTGGAGATAAGGTCTTTCAAGAGGTAATTAAGTTAAAATGCAGTCTTGAGGATGGGCCCTAATCCAATTTGACTGGTGGTCCTTACGAAGGAAAGACCATGTGGGGACACTGCAAGAAGAGAGGCTTCAGGAGAAACCAAACCTGTTGACATCTTGACTTTGGACTCTCTAGCCTCCAGAACTGTGGGAAAATAAATTTCTCTTGTTTGTCACCTAGTCTGTGGTTTTTGTTATGGCAGCCCTAGCAAATGAATACACCCATTTAGTAAGTGGCAGGAACGGGATTCAAACCCAGGTCCCTGAATCAAATTCTACGTCTTTTCCCTGTCTATTCTGTCTGTAATGATCCCTAACACTGTTCATGACAGAATATACAACACAAATCTGCCTTTCCTTTTAGATTTATGGATTGACTGCTATGTCAGGATTAGGTTGAACTATGAGTAACATAAAACAGGGAGAGGGAGAAGAACAAAAAATGTTCATTACTTGAAAATGATACTCTCATCTTTAGAAAATACAAGGAATCTACATATAAACTTTTAGAACTAATAAAAGATTTAGCAAATGTATCTGGATAAAAGATCAATATTAAAAAATCTCATTCTGATCCACTAGAAATAATCAAATATAAAAAATAATATAAAATAGCAATTAGGTATCAAGGAAACATATTGCTGAATTCTAATTACTAATACTTTCTAAAGATTTTTACATCTACATTCAGGAGGGATATTGGTCTGTAGTTTTCTTTTTTGGTATGATTGGATTTCCTATATTGGTAATTTGTGTCTTCTTTTTTCCTTTGTTTAATCTTGTTAGAGGTTTGTCGATTTTATTGATCTTTTTAAAAAAAATCAGCTATTTGTTTCACTGTTTTTTCTGTTTTTTTGTTTTCATTCATATCTGCTCTTATCTTTATTATTTCCTTCCTTCTGCTTGCTCTGTGTTTATTTTGTTCTTCTTTTCCTTGGTTATTGAAGTAGGAGCTTAAATAATTGGTTTAAGACATTTTTTCTTTCCTAATGTAAGTGTTTAGTGGTGTAAATTTTCCTCTCAGCACTGCTTTATCTGTGTTACATAAATTTTAATACATCATAGTTTCATTTTCATGCAGTTCAATGTATTTTATTTTCCTTGAGACTTCCTCTTTGACCCATGGGTTATTTAGAAGTGTGTTGTTTAGTTTTCAAGTGCTTGGATATTTTCTCTTAAGTTTCTATTGATTTCTTATTTGATTCCAATGTATTCAGGGAACACACTCTGTACAATTTCAATTCTTTAAGATTTTTTGGGGTTTGTTTTATGCCCCAGGACATGGGCTATCTTGGTGAATGTTCCATGTGTGCTTGAAGAAAATATGTTCTGTACTGTTGTCAGTTGAATGTTTTATGTATGTCAGTTAGACCCTGTTGTTGATTGTGTTGTTCAGTTCTGTATCCTTGCTGATTTACTGTTAGTTTTATCAATTTCTGAGAGTGGGGTTGAAGTCCCCAACTTTAACTGAGGATTTGTTCTTTGGCTCCATCAGATTTTGCTTCACATATTTGAGGCTCAGTTGCTTGATGCGCACAGGTTTAGGATTGTTTTCTTCCTAGTGAACTGACTCTTTTATCTCTGTATAATGTCCCTATTTGTCTCTAGCAATGTTTTTGCTCTAAAGTATACTCTACCTGATGTTAATATGGCACTTCATGTGTTTTTTAAAATTAATGTTTGCATGATATAATGTTTTCTACCCTTCTATTTTCATTCAACTTATGTCATTGTATTTGAAGTGAGTTTCTTTTAGAAACCACACGGTTGGATCATGGTTCTTTTTCTTTCTTTTTGGTTTGTGTTTTTGTTTTAATTCACTGCACCAATGTCTGTATTTTAATTTGTGTATTTAGACCATATATATTTAAGGTAACTATTGGTATATTAGGGCTTAAGTATGCCATTTTATTGTGTATTTTCTGTTTGTTTCTTCTTTCTGGTTCCCTTGTTTCTGTGGGTTACTTAAACATTTTTTTATGATTCTATCTTGATTTATTCATATAATTTGAATATATCATTGTAACATTTTCTCATGTAGGTATTGGAATTGGAATTTACATACATAAATTATCAAAAACTGCTGGTATCATTTTATCACTTTGAAGTGTAGAAAACTTATTTCCATTTGTAATACTCTTTATACATTAAGGATATTAGTTGCTAAATAGATGGGATTTATTTTTCTTATTTGTGAGTTTGAACTTGAGGTGTTATATACCGAAAAAAAATTTAAGTTCTCTGGTATCACTTCTCTTCCTTTATAGTTTTTCTGGTTGTTTAATGATCAAAATGTCCCCTTATAACTTTCTCTCTGTTAAATATTTCTGTAAGTTTAGAATTTTCTTGTCAATCTTGATATATAACACACACACACACATACACACACACACATATATACATATACACTCATCATCTTTGGGATTTTGAGAAGGATGGTATTAACCTTATAACTTAATGTGCAAGAATTAAAATCTTAACAGTATTGGGAAACACGTACCCTCTTCCCTGGATGGATGGATGGATAGATAGAGAGATAGATAGATAGATGATATTGATATAGATACTATCTCTTGGTAAGATTTTGTCATTTTGCATTATGGAGACACTACAAATTTCTCCTTAAGATAACTTCTAAGCATTTTATATTTTATGATGTTCTTATGCATATCATCTTTTTATCTATTATAACTTTTCACTGGCTGTCAGGAAAAAAAGCTGTTGATTTTGAATAATTATCTTGATTCTAAACTCTCTTTTTCACTTAGTGTTTCAGGATATGTTCTTGAGGTTTCTAGACTTATAATTTGATACATTCTTAATAGTATGGAAATAGTTTAAATATAACTAGTTTATGAATTCGATGCTTTCAAAGAGAAGCAGCATATAAAAGAAAAAACATACATTTTTAAATTCATGCAGATCTTGATCCGAATTGCTTTTCTGCCATGGACTGTCTTTATGGCACTTCTCTGAACTTCTCAGTGTCCTTAGCTGTTAAAAATAGTTTATGTTATAGGGTAGTAGTTGTGACAATTAAATAAGGTAATGAATGTAAAGTACCTAACATAGTATTGATAAAGAGTGAATATGCAGTAAACTTTTATTATTTCTCTATTATTCAACATTTACCTTCATACCTTTCGCTTGTGCTCTATTATAAAGAATCCTGGAATTGAAAGGTAGGAACATTATGTATTTGTCCCTTTTCCTGGACCATAGGCTCCTAGAAGGTGGGATTATGTCAGGAATGGCAAATAATATCACCTGACACAACTCTGACCGATTGTAATTTTCTGCTTAGGGATCAAGGTTGAGAAGGATGAGTGTTGGACTGATTAGTGTTGTCTGCCACTAGTGTGTATTGGGAAGGTGATAGGACATGTACCATATACATCATGGCTCTATGCTTTGTCTGATTCACCTCTAGCAAATGAAAAGCACAGAGACAGTCCCTAAGAATGAATGAATGATTCTTCTACATTTTGTCATGAAACAAATAATAAAAATAAACTCATATATGATCAGTGTTAAAACTAGAGGCTAACCTTCAAATTTAACAGACTATTTTCACATATGGACTTTATGAAAAACAGTGTCTTAAAAAGAATGTGAATTCTGATATCAAACAAGTTTGTGTTCAAACTTCACTGCTTTCTAGCTGTGTGTCCTTCATAAAAAATAACTCTTTGAACTTTAGTTTCTTCTTATTAAGAGAATAATGTTCAAATTCCCCTAGTTTTCCTTTATCTGAGAATGTCTTGATTTCTCTTCATTCCTGGAAGATACTTTCTTTAGGTATAGGATCCTGGATTGAAAGTCCCTATCTCTCAGCCCATGTACCATTTCCTCTGGCCACCATGATTTCTGATCATTAATCTACCCTTATGCAATTTTTTTTTTTTTTTTTACTTAAAGTTAAGGCGCTATTTTTCTCTTGTTGCTTGAAAGATTTTTTTCTTTGACTTTAGTTTTCAGAAATTTGATGATGGTGATGAATGTTGGGATGCATCTCTTTGGTTTTATCTTGTTTGGGGCTCACTCATCTTGGAACTATAGGTTTTTGACAGACATTTAAAGTTCTCTCTCTTTAATCCTTTTCTCCCTTCTGCTACTCTCTACTTTTCCAGCTTCTTGATTGTCCTGTCTGCTAGTTCAAGGCCAAAGTAAGCCCAAAGAGTTTATTCCAGTCCCTTCCTGTCCCTTCCACTTCCCTTTTGGTTAGTTCTTGAGATTGATGAGCTACTGTTTGAGAAGCTACAACAGCTATTTTTAGATTTTTGAAATTGTGTTTATGGTTGCCACCCATATATAGACACAGAGCCCTGAGTGGATCTTTGCTAGTAGTGTAGAGGCTCTAGAAAACTCTTAGCTTATCCAGAAAGTCTTTGGCGAGCTGACATGCATGACATGTAGAATCCATCACACCCTCTGGTTGCTATGCTTCTAAAGAGCTTGCACAGACCTTCTTCTCTACAGAAATCTGGTATTTCTGGCTGCTGCAGTGCAGTGCAGTTGGACTGTTGAATACCAAGCTCCAAGACTGCATCAAGGACTGAGAATCAAAGAAGGAAGGGTTTTCTACTAGGATTGCCACACATCTGTGCCACTTTACTTGCCAATCAGTGCAGAAATCATCTCCATATTCTACACTTATGAGATGTTAGAGGAACCTCTATATCTAACCCAACCATCTCTTTTCACAAAGGGGATAATGACTCTCAAATGAGGGGAAATGACATATTTCAGGTCACCTGATATGAAAATGGAAGGGGGACAGCACCCTGGGCTCCAAACTCCACCTCTGGAACTCTTCCATTGCACCATGACATGTACCTAACAGCCTCACCCTGATGAGTTCTTATCCCCGAAATGTGAAGCATATATGGCAAAGCTAAGACGCCCCAAGATGGAGGTTGGCAGATCTGGTCAGTGCTAGCTAAGACGAGCCAGCACAGAACTGGTGCTTACTTCACGTGTATGAGCCATATCACAGCCACCCTGGCCAACGAATGGGGATCAACACATCCCTTAGGCACCATACAGTGGAGAGGACATAGGCAAGTTCCATCCATTCGGTCACATGCTTGACAGCATGTGATGATAACTAATCTATGCATGGTCCAACATTCCAAGAGTTGGAATCTGTCCAGGACTGAGGCTCAAGAGTCCTGAGTCCTCATCTCAACTCTGCTACTTACATGCTTTGAGGCCTCAGGCAATACACTTCTCTTTTTGGGTTCTCAGAGTCTCCATCTGATGTAGGCAGAATAATGCCCACTGCCCACCCACCGCCTCCCCCCCCCACAAGGTGTCCACATCCTAATCACCAGAACCTGTGAATAGTTATCTTATCCAACAAAAGGAATTCTGCCGATGTGATTAAGTGATTGGAGATATACAGCTGGACCTGGTATAAGCATATGGGCCCTTGAAAACAGAAAACCTTCAGAATGACCATCATCAAAAAGTCTACAAATGGGCTTCCCTGGTGGCGCAGTGGTTGAGAGTCCGCCTGCCGATGCAGGGGACACAGGTTCGTGCCCCGGTCTGGGGAGATCCCACATGCTGCGGAGCGGCTGGGCCCGTGAGCCATGGCCGTTGAGCCTGCGCGTCCGGAGCCTGTGCTCCGCAACGGGAGAGGCCGCAACAGTGAGAGGCCCACATACTGCAAAAAAAAAAGTCTACAAATAATAAATGCTGGAGAGGGTGTGGAGGAAAGGGAACCCACATACACTGTTGGTGGGAATGTCAATTGGTGCAGCCACTATGAAAAGCAGTATGGAGTTTCCTTAAACTAAAAATAGAGGTACCATGTGATCCTGCAATCCCACTCCTGGGCATATATCCTGAAAAGATGAAAACTCTAATTCAAAAAGATATATGCACCCCAATGTTCATAGCAGCACTATTTACAATAGCCAAGACATGGAAACAACCCAAGTGCCCATTAACAGATAATTGGCTTAAGAAGATGTGGTATATATACAATGGAATATTACTCAGCCATAAAAATGAATGAAATAAGGCCATTTGCAGCAACATGGATGAACCTAGAGAATATCATACTAAGTGAAGTAAGTCAGAGAAAGACAAATATCATATGATATCACTTATATGTGGAATCTAAAAAATGACACAAATGAATCTATATACAAAACAGAAATAGACTCACAGACATAGAAAACAAACTTATAGTTACCAAAGGGGAAAGTGGGGGAGGGATAAATTAGGAGCACGGGATTAACAGATACAAACTACTATACAAAAAATAGATAAGCAACAAGGATTTACTGTATAGCACAGGGAACTAAACCCAATATCTTGTATTAACCAATAATGGAAAATAATCTGAAAAATATATATATAACTGAATCACTGTGTTGTACACCTGAAACTAACACAATATTGTAAATCAACTATACTTCAATTTTAAAAAACAAAACAAAAATAAGCAAGCAAACAAAAAACAAGAGAACCTTTCCTGGCTGTGGTAAGAGGGATCTGTGACTATGGAAGAACGGTCAAAGAGATGTGGTATTGCTGGCTTTGAAAGAGGAAGGGAGCCACAGGCCAAGAAAGGTGAATGGCCTCTAGAAGCTGGAAAACACAAGTAGATAATTCTCTAGAGCCTCTGGTAAGGAATGCAGCCCTGTCAACGTCTTTATATTAGCCCATTGACACTCATGTTGGACTTCTGAATAAATTTGTATTGTTTTAAACCACTAAGTTTGTGATAATTTGTTACAGCCGCAATAGAAAACTCATGTACCATCTTCAAGCCTGGAAGTCATAAAGAATCAGCTATTTTAAAAGTCAGTTCCTTTTGGAACCTGTCCTCCAACTCACTGGCACTGTCATAGTTGTGGCTTCACTCTCTCTCACCTGGACGATTACAGCACTCTTCTCCCCAGCCCCCATCTCCTTCCTTCAGCCTCACCCCCGTGTGTACTGTCCACACCGGTACCAGAAAGATCAGCCTTGAACATGTTTCTGATCTCACCACAACCTTCTTTAAATCCTTCACTAATTTATCATCTTCTGGACTGCTGGTTTTTAATGTTGTCTGTATTTAGGGAGGGCATGGTGTCAGGGATGCATCGAAGAATATGTAAATATGAAGATACCTGTCTCAGTAACGTTTGTATGTGCATAGACACACAGAAACTTATATGTAATTAACAGACTTGTGGACGCCTTGAAGCTCGTCTGTGGACTCTTGTGTAAGACGTTTTGGTCACAAAGGTATATATAAATTCCTTCATCTGAAATGATAAGGATTTTGCCTACCTCTTCATAGTATCCTTTTTAACACCCATCATGCCCTCTGCCACATCAAACTCCTTTTAGTTGCCCAAATGTGCCAAGCCGATTTTGGCTTCCATGTTGTTCATCTGCTAGAATAGTTCTCCCCCTCCACTCTCATGGCCTGCCAGGCAAATAGCTTTTTCATTTTTGCAGACCCCTCTTAAAAGTCTGTTCTTTTCCTGACCGACTTCTTACTCTTTCCCCACACACCCCACAGGTATGACCAGCCACACCTTCCTCCATATCCTTCACAGCCTTCTGCCCACAGTCTATCAGCCAGTCAACCCCTTCAGTGTGCTCTTCTGTTCAAGCATCTTACCTCTTCTTAACCAGATGGTGCATCCCAGGTTGGGGAGGGCAGGGTACAGGAGCCGCACCTTACCCCCTGGACAGTCTAGGACCAATCAGGGCTCACAGTAAGAGCCTGAGTGGATGACTGGTTATGAAATCAACACCTACATCAGGGCATTTCTTTAATTCATCCAACCCCTTCTCTTTGCAATGTCATGTTTACAGGCCACCCAGCTTTGCTAAGTTTCCTGAGTGTTTGTCTTGCTGAGCAAAGCCATTTAATTTCAGTGTGAGGCTGGGGCACATGGGAATCCATTGGTTGTTATTTGCATTTGATTCATTCAGAGTAACTAATCTCCATCTTGACCAATACTGTGCAGTTTTGTTCTTGATTCATGGCTCCTTCTCACCAGGGATTATCTCCCCATTGACCACAGTGTCTATTTTCTGCCAGGAGCAGATCTATTATCTGGAACACCACAGTGTGCTCTAGATGATAAAATCATCCTGTGTTAACTGTGTCAATTTCATTTGAGGAACTGAAAATGTGGCATAAAGAACACTGAACTGGAGGTCAAAAGATCTGGATTCTGGTTCAGATGGCCACCCACTTCCCCTCAGACACGTCACACATATTCTCCTAGACTTAATCTCATCTGTACAGGGGAAGAATTTGGACTCAAACAGTATAGGGACTCTCTGGGTTGAAATTACATCATGTGTAAAGTCATATATCTAACCCTCACTGTATGTTTACTACTCTATGTGTTATTCCTACTAGTGATTAGGAAAACAAGAGTTCTGAAAGTGGTGTGACTTTTCCAAAATTATTCAGAACACTGGAGGGAGGATAATTTAAATTTCTGCACGCAATTCATTTGTTCATGTGATCAGTCAACATGTATTTTGGGAGTGTCTGTTATATGACTGGCACCATGCCAGGGGCAGATAATCCAAAAAAGAATAGGAAGAGACCCTTGCCTTCTAGTGGCTAACAGTATAATGTGGGGATTGGTCATATGAACAAATACCCTGCAGTGTGATAAATGTTATATTAGAGGGAAGCTCCAAGTGCTTTGGGAGGGGAGGAGGAGGAACTGACTGGCTGGGTGAGAAGCAGGTAGAGTCCACTGTTTACAAAACCCTTTCACATGCATCATCTCTTGATCAGGTAGAGAAGAGGTTTTGTTAGTTTCTTCTCCTAAGTTTCCTTGCACATGAAAAAAAAAAAGTGACTTCCTGAAGTCCATGAGGCTGGTGATGAGCAGATCCAAGGAATGCAGAAGGGATGCCTGGTGTGATTGCACTGAAAACTGCCTCTTTTTGGTCAGCAGCCCCAACCCTTAGACAAATTGTGACAAGACAGAAATTCATCTAGAAATTCATGCCTTGAGAGATGGGACCAGGTCTTATTTATCTTTGTATTGTGGAATTCTAGTGGGACCCCAGTGGTCTCTACCAGAAGAATTTGGGTGGGTCAAGGCATTTGTAATGGGCTGGTAACAGTTTGCACAAGCACTTTGAAGGAAGGACAGAGAAAAATAAGCGTGGATGAGAAAGGCTATTAGGAGAGCATAAATTCTGTCCCAGAGGTTGGCCCTCCAACACTTCCTCATGGACGATTGCTAGAGCCCACCACAAGCAGAAGATGAAAGAGCTATTTTCAGTTAGAACTTCATGGGACTCCTGTTGGTCCTAGGTTACAAGGTGTGGCCAAAGATGCCTGTGAAGTGGGGGACTTGTCCTCACTTTTATGTGGAAAGCAGTGGCTTTGACATGCTGAAGGCTGCAGAGAACACTGGCCCCTTATATAATTCAAGAGACATTCGCACATCACAAAGGAGATGGTGCTATTCAGGAGTGGTTATGTCCAAGTCTTGTGGGGTCACTCAGTGGTTGCCACTAGAAGAAAAGATACTTCTTTCACAAGGTAGCAGGTGGAGGAGGCCTTGTCAAGGCATTTCACTGATCTGGGCCAAAATAAGACACATTCATGAGCCCCTGTGAGACCCTATCTGAGTTGTCCAGAAGGAATCATGGCAGAATCTTTGGCAACTAGAGGTGAGTGACACATGGGTTTCATTTGCATCTTCAGCATCTACCGTTGACCTGCCACATAGCAGGAACTCAATGTCTGCCCATCTGAATGGAGCTATTATATCTTTTCACCATGGCTCCTCCTCTCACTCCATTAATAGGCAACCACACTAGCCTCCCAGGGGCCTTGCCCTTTCATAGGTGGTTCTGCACTTCATTTTCTTCTCCTCTATCAGGTATTAGAACTCCCACCTCTCTTTGTATTTCAGTTTAGAACTTTGAATTCCAAAGGCATTGGAAGCTCAGTAGTTAATTTTGAATAAAGTAAATGCATGATGGTAAGTCAGTCTGACTTGCTACAGAGTTGAAATATGCTGTGTGCCACTGGCACAGATTGACTTTATCATCTTCATGTCTTCAACATTCTTCTTTGCTTCCTAAATCCGCAAACATAGAATACATGTACAGTTGTCTGAAGCAGAAGCCCTTTGAACTTCTGAACAATCACCTAGAGAAGGTCACTGAACATAAGGGTACCCAAGGGGCTTGATGACTTAGTGTCATTCATTCAACAAGCATTTATCAAGCCTCGGTAGAATCCCTGCTTCTGGGAGTTCTTCAGGGGCTTTGTACCTGTGGTGCCTTCTCCTGGCACTAGTAGATGCTTAGGTTCCTGACTTCCCTTATTCACAAGTAGCCAAGCTTTTGTAAAGTTCTTCAGATCTTTTCCGAGCCCTAAACTTTCCCTTTGTACTAAACCTGTGCATACCATGAACCACCTTTTATATTAGACACTGACCTTCAGAAAGTGTTTCAGTTCCACTTTTGATTTTGGTTCAAGAATTGTTTTACTTTTCCCCTCCCCCATTTGAGGTTCTAGGGATTAAAGAGGAAAGAACAGCCGCTTAAAGAAAGTTGGACTTCTTTCATCAACCAGCTGTTCCTAGTTGGTTCTTATCTAATAAATCTAATAGCTCATATAAATAATTATTGATTAAATTGGCTCTGAGCGATGACTATGAGAGCAACCATGACCCGAGACAGAGGCATCAAAATCTGGAGTCAGGAAACCCGGGTTTGAATTCTGGTTCTGTCACTTAACAGCTTAGTGGCTTTGAGCAATTTATGTGAACTTTTCCTGCCTTGTTTTCCTCAACTGAAAACCAAAGGAGACAATCAAAGTATACTCCTCACAAGGAGGTTTTGAGGATTAAGTGAGTTCATACATGGAAAGTTATTAGTAAAGTACCTGCATGGTAGTAACTCCTATATCTGCTAGCTATAGTAGTAGAGTAGTACTAGTAAAAGAAGATGTAGAAATAGGAGTGAAAATCAAACATTTGTACACTGATAATACGGAAAAAATTATATAGCTCATATCAGATACAAACTAAACTTTCTTCTGCCTAAGAGAATTCATTGTGGTGTGGCAATTTCTCCACAGATGAAAATGTCAAAACTAGCCATCTCCCTTCACTGAGTTTCTATATCCTCCAAGCCATCTTCCGAGGACTAATTCAAATTTCCATGTACCTTAGTATTAGGAGAGTGGTATGATGGAGAACAGGACTCTGGCCACTGGAAAGTGGTAAATTGGCATTTTAAAATCAATTTTGTGTAAAATTAGTATCAGCATGCCACTGAAGATCTCCCCTCTCTAGGTGTTCTGATAAGATCATTTTCTGGGCTTCCAAGACCCTAGACCATGATGAATTTGTGAAAATGATGCTCCTCTGGGGGTTCATTGCCAGCCTTGCCTTGGGACCATTGCTTCTGCTTCATCACATGCTATGCCCCTCATTGCATTTAGACTTCAATAGGCCATGCTTTAATCCTAGTGGAATCTCTAAGCTCTCCAAACAATGAAACAATACTTTTCTGTGGTAAGCGTGCTCCAGAAAGCAGGACTGGAAGCTCCAGAAGATAGAGACCGCGTATGTCTTACAGACCTAGCACAGTGCCAGACAAGTAGTGGGTACTCAATATTTGTCATATAATTTCATGCACTCCCAGTGATTTTAACATGGCCTCCCAGGAAGAATTGGCTTATCCTCCTTTTATAACTAATATGAGCAAAATGTACTTAAACAATCTACACATTCTAATACACTGCACATAACTCTATTCTGAAAACCCATTTAAACTCCCAGGATGCTTAAAAAAAGGGAGGGGGCACTTCTTTGAACGTATCCCATTTCTAACACTTTCAAATCATTTTCATCTACCACTAGTGGTGGAGAAAGTCATGAAATATCTCATTCCACAAAGGCAATTTAAACGAAAGAAAGGCCAGATAGTACATTCCAAATGAGAGAGATTCTGATGTCTATTGTGAGGAGAAGGTCATCTCAAGGTCAGAAGACAGTCTACAGAATTGCCAAAAATGAGAGACACTTCCTGTACTTTAGGGATTATGGCCAAAGTCTGACCCGTTTGAGATCCCCTTAGAAGTCTGGGGCCTCTGGTTGAGCTGATCAAGGGCAGTGTTCATGTAAAAGATGCCATTTTTCCAACATGAAACCACAAAGGTACCCAGATTCTTAGACTCAGACTCCACTTGGGAAAACCAGCCAGAGAAACTACCAGTAGCATTAAATGAGTTTTCTATTTTATTAATTTCTGCTTTTATCCTTTTTAATTCATTTATTACACATATTTGAAAACTTTTTTATTTGAATGTGTTTTATTGCTTTTTCCACACTGCTTAAATTTAAAAGTTTCCATTTTGATTTCTCTTTAAACAAAAATTATATAGAAATATGAGTGTGCACATGTATATTTATATTTGGACACTTGTTTTTGTTTATTTTTGTACATCTACCTCTTAATTGTTAACTTCTAATTTTATTGAATAATAGTGAATTTTGCTTATAAAGTTAACTTTTTGGAATTCATTGAAATTTCATTTGTGGCTTTGTTGATGGACGAATTTTATGACTGTAGCACGTGTGTTTCAAAATAATGCAGAGTATCTCTTTATAAGTTACAAAGTTTTCTAAATATTATATCAAGCCTATTTTGATGTATTACTACTAAAATTCATCATATCTGTAGTTTTTTGTCTACTTGATTTAGTTTCTGGAGGGGTTTGTTCAAGTTTTCAATAGCAATTTTTTATCTTTCAGTTGCCTCATAATTCTTCCAATTTGGGCCTCAACTGTTTTGTAGCTACATTTTAGGTGCATAACAATTATTTTTTCTTGGCTGAATTTATCAGTATGAAGTGAACATCTGTTTCTTTCAATGATTTTTACCTTGAGTTTTATTTTATATGATATGAATGCAATTATATCCGCTTTGTGTTTGGTAACCATTTCTAAACTAGTATTTTCCACCGCTTTATTTTCAGGGGAAATTTTGTTTTGCCTGTTTCTTGAAAACAAGTGGCTAGATTTTTCAAATACAACATAAGAGTCTGTCTCTTATAGATGAGTTCAACCCATTCGTATCCGTGGTGCTTATTAAGCATGGATTTGTTTCTGTTTTGTACTTTATGCTCTCAATTCACCATTATTTCTAACTGCTTTTCCCTCTCCAATTCTTGCCTTCCTTTATCTTTATCAAGTGTTCTTTACTCCTGTTTTTTAAAAAATATGTTCTATTTGTTTGAATATGTTCATTTACTTGTCTTCTGGTAGTTAACGTTAGATTCCTAATAGCATTATTGATATAAATTTACGTACCCTAAATTTTATCCATTTAATGTGTACAATTCAATGGTTTTTACTATATTTGTAAAGTTATGCAACCATCACCTGATAATTTAATTGTAGAATATTTGTACTACCACAGAAAGAAACCTTGTTCCCAATAGCAATCAGTCTCTCCCCTTTCCTAGCCCTAGGCAACCATTAATCTACCTTTTCTTTCTCTGTAGATTTGCCTACTCTGAGTATTTAATATAATAAATATCCAGTATAATGTTGAATAGAAATGACAAGAGTGGCCACCCTTGTCTCATTCCTGATCTTAGGGATAAAGGATGGAGTCTCTTACCATTAAGTATGCTGTTAGCTGCTGGCTTTTCACAGATACTCTATTAGATTGAGGAGGTTCTTTTCTATTCTTAGTTTTCTGAGCATTTTCATCATGAAAGGGTGTTAGATTTTTTACAAATGCTTTTTTTCTGCACTTTTGGATATTATTACAAAATGTGTGTCCTTTATTTTATTAATATAGTGTATTCCATTGATTTGGGCGTGTTAAAACAGTCTTGCATTGTTGGGATAAATCTCACTTGGTCGAGGTGTATAATCCTTTTTAAATGGTGCTGTAGTAAGTGTGCTAGTGTGTGTGTGTGTGTGTGTGTGTGTGTGTGTGTGTGTGTATAGAGAGAGAGAGAGAGAGGGAAATTTTGCATGTATATTCTTGAGGGATATTGGTCTGTAGATTTTTGGTGATGTCTCTAGCTAGGTTTGGTGTTAGGCATTAAAATATTTTAAGATATTTTTACACATATTTCTATATATTTTCTATAAACTACTATATGAACATTTATATCCTGCCCTTTTGAAAACAAGATTATTAATGTGATTTTTCTTCCTGTGCTCTCTTAACCCATGTGCCAGTCTACAATCTACATTGAAATAATCAACACATTAGGTTTAGCAGGAAGTTTTATTTCTTTCTTTTACTCATCATTGCTTCATCATGCAGCTCACCTCTCCCTCCTGAATTAGTTTTTCTCCTTCCTGTAAAACAGCCTGTAGTAACCCTTTTTTTTTTTTTTTTTTTTGAGAATGTGGACCATAAGTTTTTCCGAGGCCATATATCAATGAAAGTATCATTTTGCCTTGACTCTAGAGTGAAATTTTGGCTGGTCATAGAATTCTAGACTTGACGTAATTTTCAACTAGAACTTCTAATTTTTTACTTTTTTGTAGCTAAAGCAATGGCTATTGGCAATTTGACTTCTTTTCCTTTATAGCTGAATTTCCTGTCCTTTTTCTGGATTTTTTTTCTGGTTTTCTTTCCCCCTTGATGTTCTACAATTTGTATGGATGATGTTATTTGGTTCTTACTGAGCATTTTAAATCTGTGGAGTCTTACCTTTAGTTCTGGGGTCTTCTGTAATTTCTTTAAATATTCATTTCTTCTGGAACACCTTTTAAATGGATGTTAGAAATTTTTAAATTTATTTCTCATGATTCTTAATCTTTCTCTAACTATCCTAAACTCTGTATTCCTTTTTTTTGCATTTTTTTCAAGTTTTATTAAGATACAGTTGATATATAAGATTCTGTTAGTTTAAGGCATACAACATAATGATTTGATATATGTATATATTGCAAACTGATCACCACAATAAGTTTCATTAACATCCATCATCTCTATCCAACAAGGACCTACTGTATAGCACAGGAAACTATACTCAACATCTTGTAATAACCTATAATGGAAGGGAATGTAAAAAAGATCATGTGTGTGTGTGTGTGTGTGTATATATATATCTGAATCACTTTACTGTACACCTGAAACTAATACAACATTGTAAATCAACTGTATTTCAATAAAAAATTTTTTTAAATCCATCATCTCACATAGTGACACAAATTTTTTTTCTTGTAATGAAAACTTTTAAGATCTACTCTGTTAGCAACTTTCAAATATACAATACCCTATTGTTAACTAGTCACCATGCTGTAAATTACATCCCCAGAACTTAATTTATCTTATAACCAGAAATAAGTACCGGTTTTGACCACCTTCACCCATTTCCCCCACCTTTTAACCCTGCTCTGGCAATCACCAACCTGATCTCTGTTTTTAATTCCACATATCAATGAGATCATACAGCATTTGTCTTTCTCTGTCTCACTTATTTCACTTCCTTATTCCTTTTTGCTGCATTCTAAGAGAATTCCTGGGCTCAGTCTTCCAGCTCACTACTTCCCTTTTCAAATGTGTCCATTCTACCATTCAACTGATATGCTGGTTTTTTCTTTTTTGTTCACTGTCTACATTTCTTATTTTCATGATCTCTAGCTGGTGTTTTATGGATATAAGTCCTTTCACTTCTGACTGTAATTTTAATTTTCCTTATTCTATAGTACCGTTTAGCTTACTCCTATCCCTCCGAGTTGCTGGGTATAGGCTCTGGATTTAAATTTGCTGGTTTTTTCCTTTTTTTTTAAATTGATGTATAGTTGATTTACAATGTTATCCCAATATTTGCTGTACAGCAAAGTGACTCAGTTATCCACATATGTACACTCTTTTTTGTATTCTTTTCCATTATGGTTTATCACAGGATAGTGAATATAGTTTCCTGTGCTATACATTAGGACCTTGTTGTTTATCCATTCTACATGTAATAGTTTGCATCTACCAACCCCAAACTCCCAGTCCCTCCTCCCCCTCCCCCCTTCCTTGGCAAACAAATGTCTGTTCTCTATGGCTATGAGTCTATTTCTGTTTTGTAGATAGCTTCATTTGTGCCATATTTTAGATTCCACATGTAAGTGATATCATATGGTATTTGTCTTTCCCTTTCTGACTTACTTCACTTAGTATGATAATCTCTAGTTGCATCCATGTTGCTGCAAATGGCATTATTTTGTTCTTTTTTATGGCTGGGTAGTATTCCATTGTATATATTGTACCACATCTTCTTTATCCATTCATCTGTTGATGGACATTTAGGTTGTTTCCATGTTTTGGTTATTGTGAATAGTGCTGCTATGAACATAGGGGTGCATGTATCTTTTTGAATTATAGTTTTGTCCAGGTATACTCCCAGGAGTGGTTTTGCTGGATCATATGGTAATTCTATTTTCAGTTTTCTGAGGAACCTCCATACTGTTTTCCATAATGGCTGTACAATAAGTTTGCTGGGCTTCCCTGGTGGCGCAGTGGTTGAGAGTCCACCTGCCGATGCAGGGGACACGGGTTCGTGCCCCGGTCCGGGAAGATCCCACATACCACGGAGCGGCTGGGCCCGTGAGCCATGGCCGCTGAGCCTGCGCGTCCAGAGCCTGTGCTCCGCAACGGGAGAGGCCACAACAGTGAGAGGCCCGCGTACCGCAAAAAAATAAATAAATAAATAAATAAATAAGTTTACTGTTTTTCTATCATGGTGATGACATTCCTCGATTATTGGTGAGAGTGGATCGTGCATCCCTCTTTGCAGCTGAGTTTCTCTGTTTGGCTCTGCTCTGTGTGTTCACACAGACTATCTGAGAGGAGGAGTAGGACACGCTTCCTGGATTGATCTTGCCCTTTGCAGTGAGGTTTGGGGAGGGGTGAGACCCGTCTCTGGAACACTTTGTGTGATTGTCTTCTGGGTGTGGAAACTCTCCTTCCTCCCGGGTGCTGTCAGCCACCTGTGGTCCTGCCTAATTTTCCAATCCAAATTCCCACAACATCACTTCTTCATGGAAGCAGACAACCCTGTAGTGGCCAGCTGCCCTGGGGGAGGGAATGGGCGTCAGACTGATGTGCTGGACACACCAGGTCCATCACCCTGGTCTTCTCCTCTCCTTTGTTTCTACCCCGTCTGCACAAATAGAAAACTGTCAATAGGACTTCACTTGTGCCTTTTGGATTATAGTGTCCATTTTTACACCAGTCCCACCTACTTCCTGCTTTCAAAGGATCCTTCATTGCTTCTGGACCCACTGAGGGCTTCACATCTTGGTTTGGGGCCTCATTTTGAATTGATTTTTTTCTTTTATACTTTTTCTATAATTTTTAGGGATCTGTTATGGGAGGCGAGGTGGTAGCAAAGTTGAGACTGTCATCTTGTAATCAAAATGAGTGGCACTTTATTAGAACACAGACTTCTGTGGCCATCACCATCCTCCTTGTTCAGTTGAATTCTCCGATTCAGAGAAAGAGACAGAGGGAGAGAGAGAGAAAGAAAGATAACTTGGAGAGTGGTTTGCAACTCATTTGAGGAAGGGGCATCACTTAAGGAGCTCAGGGCTGTTTATCCTATTTCCACGTCCTATAATGACAGGTGCCACCTGCAGCAAAGGAACAAAGAGGGTATTCTTCAGAAGGATGGGATAGAATCAGAAGCTCAGCTATAGACAAACCCCAGCTGGCTTCTTTTTACCCTGTCAATAAAAGGCCCTGTGCTTGCACTGTGGCTCCATTATCCCTCCAGCATCAAAGCCAGGACAGGCTCCTCCTATCTCAGATGCTGACTGCAGCTCTTCAGCTGAGCTCTGCTTCCTGGTGTAGATGCAGCTGCACACACTCCACATGTTCTTTGAGTGTCTTCTTATTCTTTCTTCAGGCTCACCAAGGGCAGCAAGACATTTCTTCCAAATGAGTTGTTTCAAAGCTGACACGGTGTCAGAACTTCAGCTTGCCACATTATTAATCTTTTCCTTTAACCTCTATCTTGATTTTTTATTTTCCTTTCTTCAATATGCCAAAATAGCCACCAGTAAACGTTCATTGAGGAGATGTTATGTACAAATCCCCCGGGATGAAGAGGTCAGGAAATCCCTGGTATTCCCAGTGAGTCACCACAGTATCCCTGGAGGAGGGGAATCCACAAATGAAGTGGAATCTTCAGCGTTATCTGTTGAAAACCCTCTCCCCCTCTTCTGGTTACAGCAACCCTCCTCCTTTTGGGGAACTGCTCCTCCCTGTGTGTGACTCTGTGTGATTTTGGAGAGACCAGCAATCCTAACTTTTGCTATAGTTACGCTACCCAGGCTTGCTCAAATATATCCTCCATAGTGGGGACCAGGGTTTGGTCCTGGAGGTGGTCACATGACTCAGACTGGTCAGTCTGAATTCTTCCTGGGGATTAACAAAGCAGTGAGAAAGAAGATCTTCCTTCAGAGTTCCTTCAGCTGGGATGATGGAAGCCTGAAGCTACCTCAATACACACCACCTTCCTTCCCACCACTTTATGTGGAAGATGCTCCTCCACATTTAAAACAAAAGATGAGGCCAGTGTCAGGGAAGAAGAGATGAGAGAGGGGCAATAGATAGGGATGGAAAGGGGAAGGGGCAGCGGGAGGGGGAGAAAGAGAGTTCTGATGACACTATGTGAGGTCCTACATCCACTCAAATCTCTTGCCTGGCCCCCTCCCTCCCCACCCACTCTCTATTTAATTAGACCTTACTTCCCAAACATTCCACAGCTGCCTTCTGTGAGTCTTTGAACCACATGGTTTATAATACGGGGAAAGCCTTTTCAGCTCCTTCTCTTCTTTTGTTCCTGGGAAATGTCTAATCCTCCACAAAGCCCAAATATTCCCAATTCCTCCTCATAGAGTTGGTCTCTGGCCACCTTCCCCCTCCCCCTCCAGACCAATTTGAACAGACTTCTAGAATAGCATTTAATTCCTTTTCATAATTATTTGTTTGTACTACTTTTTCCTCCACCAGACTTTGAGTTCCTTGAAGGTGGGAACTGCGTCCGGTCATGTCTGAGTTCCCGGAGCCTCAGAAGAGTCTGGGCAGAGAGCACAGTGCCTCAGTCACTGAGTGCTCCCTGGAATTGACTTTCCCTTGAGAGGAATGGGAGGTGCATGTGTAGGTTAGGAAGGAAGGTGGTTCTTTTAGAAAGAGGGCTCACTCGTGCCAGCAAAGCATCCACCTTTGTCTCCTGAATCTTTTCTTTGCCAGAGGTTCTCTGACCCACAGAATGAGTGAAAACAGAACCCCTCTTCTGGGGGAAATGGCTGTCTTTGGGCATCAGGAAGGGGTTTAGGGAGGTCTTGTATGCCATCTGAGAAGCAGGGGGCCACTGAAGGATTTTAATCAAGGGTATCTAAATTACGGCCAGGTAATTTAGAAAGACCACCAGATGGCCATGTGGGGACCAGGCTGGGGACAGATTGAGGCTGAAGACAGCAAAGCCAGGAAGGAACCAGCAGGGAGGCTTGGGTCCAGGAGAGAGCTGGTAAGGACTTGGAAGGTGCTGTGGGGATAGAGAGGAGGGGATGCTGGCCTTCGTAATTGTTCCTTCTCTCTTGATCCCCTCAGCTGAGCAGCTGAGACTTCCTCCCTGGTGGCCTTCATCCCTGGCATCTCTCATTCTTCTCTGTCTTGTCTGCAAGCCCCAGAATGCCTCTAAATAAGGAGAGAACGCTGCTTTCTCCTTGCCCAATATAATCCTTGGGATTCACATCTTTGTCAGCACTTCTGCTTCCAGCTCCCATCGGCTTGGTTAATGTTTCTTTTATGAAGCGAGGACACCTGATTTCTGTCAGTGCAGGGCTTAAGACTGCCTCGTCAGCACTGTCTTCCTGGCCGCCCATATCAAATAGACAGAGGAAGAAAGCAACCAAACCGGTGATCGTATTCCAAGGCAATGATGCCAGGGCTGCATGCTGCTTGTGAGAGTGGAGCTAGACAGAACTAAGGGGTCCCACGGAGGGAGGATGATAGAGTTACAGCCAGTCGGGCTGCCAGTTCAGCTGGTGTGGGAAAAGCAGAGGACCAGCTGCTGGTCATTTGGCCATCTAGACAAGCGCCTTCCTTGGTCTGGTCTCAGTTTCTCATCTGTAAGGGGTCAGTGATCAAGGAAGGTCTCTTCCAAGCTCTCCTAATCCGGACTAAGGGATGCAAAGGGTCTCTTCATTGTCACAACCTGTGGCAGTCCCAAGAGCTAAAGCAATCCTCACTCTACTTGGAACATTCTCTGTCTCTCTCTCTCATTCATTTATCAAATAAATCGTTCATTCAGCAAATACCACTAAGCCCCTACTCTGTGCCAGGCCCTGAGCTCAGAGCTATGGATACAGAGGTAAGTAAGAGACACTTTGACTCTTAAGGAGATTATAATTTAGAGAGAGATCCAGAAATATAAGCAGATAATCACCATAAAGTGACAAAGTCAGGAGCAAAGGGAAGAGGGTTACAAAGACCAGAGTTATTAACAAAGGATTCTGTTTTGTTCATCCTTCAAGTATCTGGCACTTTTCCTGGAATACAGATTAGGTCCTCAATAAATGAATGAAGTGACATGTCACCTGGGCCTATAGTATGAGTAAGCGTTTCCCAGGTAGAGAAGGTAAGGGAAGAGCATTCCAAACAGAGGGAACTATATGGGTTGAGACCTGAATGCATGAAAGAGACTGGCCATCCTTGGAAATAAACAAGCAGTTCTATGTGCCTGACCTGCAGGGCGCTGTAAAGACCTGTTAGGAGAAGAGGTTGGCAAATCAGATAGAAGGAGCATTGTAGAAAGTCTTCAAGACTGAGAACTTGGTCTTGGTTTGTGGCAATGAGGAACCATTAAATGTGCATGATAACAACTTCTGGAAGATTCTTCTGGGCTTGCTGTGGGTGGGTTGGGGCATCTGCCCTGGGTAGGGAGGCTGGTGAGACGGCCTCCTCCAAGCTAGTGCTACTCTTGGCTCAAAGCCCACAGGAATGAACAGGGCATCTCTAAATCTGGGTTCGTCTCCATCTTAACAGACTAGGTTGAGTCATTGACTCATGGAGACCCTGATGAGGGAGAAGTAGATTATTTGGGGGGCACATTGACCTAAGCAATAACCCTCCAGATTAAATATATCAATAGCAGGAACTCAACTGACACCCTGTCAGAGACCAAAGGAAAAAAGAAAGCACTAACCAGTTGAAATTCCCTGACTCACCCTTCCCCAACCTCTCCTAACCTAGACCTGATTGATCGACCGGAACCATGATATCTCTTTCATTGCCATGTTAAATGTAAAAATTCATGTAGCATTTTGGCTAAAGACAAATCCAAGTGACCAGATACTACCAACCTCATAGAGAAGCACTGACTTGTTTAATCTCCTTGGTGTTTGGTGTGGGGAGCTGAGGACCAGAGAGAGGGGAGGCTCTGGCTGAGGTTCCTAAGTAAGTTAGTATTGTACCTGCAGTGGGATCAGAACCTGGGCCCGGCTGCCAGGCAACTGGTTTCCCCAGAGTGACACAGGACTTCTGGTCACGTGCACCAAAGAAAGAGTTAAACCAATTGTATCTTCCTAAGCACAGGTTGTCAGTCTTTCAGAGACGATGAAGCCAGAATTTCCCTGGAGACTCAGCCTACCAAGGCTTCACCATTATGCTGACTCATTTCCTATAAGTAGGGTCACTTCCCTGTTTGAAAACCTTGCATGCCCACAGGGGAAGTTCCGATTGCTTAGAGTGGCATCCGAGGCCTTTCATATTTGTGTCCTTCCTTACTCTCCAGCCTTATCTCTCACTCTAACCCAGATGCACTCTGGGCAGCACACCAATGGTCCTCAATCCTGGCAACATTTTACCATCACCTGGGGAGATTTTTTTAAAAAGTACTGTGGTTCAGACTGTATGTACCTCCAGAGATTTGGGGAGTGGGCCCCAAGGCATCTGTATGATTTCAGTCAACCCGTGAGCAGCCAGGGTGGAGAACCACTGTTCACCCAAGCTAGTTACTTTCTGTTGTCCAAATCTGCCTTGCCATCTCTGAGGCTTCAAGCAAGGATTCCTTACTCTGCCTTGTCCCCACTTCTTCACCTGGCTCTCCCACTAAACCACCAAGGTAGATCTCTCCTTTTGCTATGGACCTTTGCACACACTTTGCACATCTCCACCACAGCATTTATATTCCTTTTGTGTCTTTCATGCACCCTAAGGATACTGTGGACTCCACAAGGAAGATGCTGTTCTATTTATCTGTTTCTTCATTATCAAAATTATAGCACCTGACATATAGTAGGTGCTTAGTAAACAATTGTGGTCTGATAAGAGTTTCTGAACCCCAGAATGACCTCTGTTCAGAAAGCCACCCCCATTCCTAGGGTGTTGAGTCTCATGGGGCTGAGTTTCTGAAGATCTCCAGGGTGCTGTGTCCCAGCAATTGGTCTTTTACATCTTCTGTCTCCAAGGAAGGGAAATAATCAAAGAACTTCTACTCACTTGCTACTAAAAATGTAAGGGTTCTCTCACCTTTATGTGGCTGGGCAACCCTAAAACTAAAAAAAAAGGGAGATGAGATTATGTAGACACAGAGAGACCTTGGTTGGAAATGTATTCCCCTTACTAACTGTATGACAAGTTACAGAAAGTGTCTAAGCCTCTATGAAATAATATATAAAGAGCTCAGTACACTGCCTGCTGTTTAAGGGTTCTCTAGAGCAACAGAAGATAGACTGGTTGATAGATAGATTGATAGATATAGATTTTTAAAAAGGAATTGGCTCACGTGATTACAGAGGCTGAGAAGTCTCAAGATCTGCAGTTGGCAAACTGGACACCCAGGAAAGCCAGTGGTGTCAGTTCCAGTCTGAAAGCAAGCAGGCTTGAGACTCAAGAAGCACTGATGTTTCAGTTTGAGTTCAAAGGTAGGAAAAGAACTATGTCCCAGCTCATACAGTCAGGCGGGAGGAGATCCTACTTACTCAGCCTTCTCTTTTTTTCTTCTTTTTAAAACAATTTTATTGGAGTGTAGTTGATTTACAGTGTTGTGTTAATTTCAGGTGTACAGGAAAGTGAATCAGTTATACATATACATATATCCACTCTTTTTTAGATTCTTTTCCCAGATAGGCCATTACAGAAGACTGAAAAGAGTTTCCTGTGCTAAGCCTTTTTGTTCTGTTCAGGTCTCCAGTTGATTGGATGAGGCCCACCCACATTAGGGAGGGCAATCTGCTTTACTCAGTCTTTGACTCAAATGTTAATCTCATTCAAAACACCCTCACAGACACAGAGAATTGTTTGACCAAATGTCTAGGCACCTTGTGGACGAGTCCAATTGACACATAAAATTAACCATCATACCTGTTATACAGTAAATTCTCCATATGTGTGAATTCGTTTTTTTCCAGAAGATGTGGTTTCAGGTACGTTCCATCCTACTGTCCCCTCTTAAGTTCAGTCTCTGCAATCTTTCGCACCATCCCTCCCATCTCCCCTCTCTCTTTCCCTCCCTCTTTGTCTCTCCCCTGACCCTTTTCTTTTTTTCTGTCTCCTTCTCACTTTCTTACTCTGTCTCCCAACTGGTTCACTCAGGATTTCTCACGGGAAAAGGTGTGAGTTCCTCTGGCACTCTTTCTTTCCATCTGTGTCTTTTGAGAACACGATGAGCACGGCCAGCAGGATTAAAGCAAGTTGGGAGAAGAGTCTGATACCCACTTTGGCCACAATCTAGCACCTGAGCAGCAAGGGCAGGCTCTCTCTGTGCTGGAGGGAAAGGCAGGGAAGGAGAGAAGTGAGGCCTCTGACATACATACTGCACAGTGTGTTTTTATTACCGCATAATCCATGCTTGTGCCACTTGTTCGCATACTGCCAGTTAATGGAAACCTCATGTTCTCCTGCTCTGGCCCGCCTGGTGGTTAACTCTTGCAGGGCCAGGTATGCACCCAGGCCAAAGGAAATCCTTTCCAGAAGGAAGCCGGGTTATCAGACAGGCAGGCGCTGCCTCACATGTTGAAGGAAGTCACCATGGAGTGCGGTTAATGATAAAGGCAGGAATGTGGCAGGCGGGCACTCGTCTGGACCTGTCTGAGGAGCTGCTGGTGAAATTCCACAGGGCATTCAGTTTATTCATTGCTGGAAGCCTGGCTACCTCCGGGTTCATGCAACTGGCTGCTCCCCACTTGCTGCTCACTCTCTTGGAGCTTTGATTCATCTGGGAGAAAGGACTAAGGAGTCTGCACACACCAGGCACAAAATGAATGCATGGGAGGATGGCTCTGTGTTGCAATACAGCGTATGCTGTGAGTTTGTGCAAGGGGTGTGGTGTTTCTCTTTCCAAGGAGAGAGCCTCTAACTCCGCCTGGGGTGCCGGGAGTGGTGTTCAGAGAAGGGGATATATGATCTTGAAGGTCTTGATGAACAAAAGAGATGTTTTCAAAATCAGGCAAATAAAGAGAGAGGCCAATTCTATGCCTCTGATGCTGAGAAAGAAATGTGTGTAGGGTCTGGAGGTCTTTCCTCATGCAGAAAAGGAGGCAGGGATGCTGAAGTGGTTAAAGGCTGGCCCTGGAGTCACATTGCCTTCCAATCCCAACCTTCTTGACAGCTTTTGACCCAGTTTTATAACCTCTGCTTTTGTTTCCTCGTCTTTAAACTGGGGACCCTAATAGTGTCTTCCTCAGAGACTGCTCTGAAGAGTAAACGACGAAATTCTTCCAGCACTTAGCCTAGTTCCTGGCATTTTAGATGCCTGGTTACATGTTGGCTATCATTAGCATCAGGAAACAAAGGACAGTTTGGAATGGTCAGAACACATGTTGTCTGGGGACAATGGAAAGACCCAAGGTTAGTCCAGGACCAGATGGTGGAGGAACTGGAGGCTGTACTAAGAATTTAGACTTGATCTTGTGGGTCATGGGAAATCTCTGAAGGTTAATTCATTCAAATACTGTCCTCCAGTTGGTTTCCCTTCCTGGAAGATCCTTTCCAGGAAGTCTTCTTTATTTTCTCTCCAGGGATACAAACAGTTCTGGGTAACTAATACCCATCACCCTCTAAAGAGAAGCATCAGCCCCTGTAGCTCAGCCTATACTCACCACACTGTCATCAGACCTCGTTCTGACACTTTAGCTCCAGGGCATCAGATTCAAGGCCTGCACCTGAGTTTTCCTTCTCATCATTGCCGGAGAAAGAACCAGGTCTGGCTCTCCCCAAAATTCTAGGCCCCAAAGCAAAGTTTGTGAAACAGTGTCTCCTTGTCTTAGTTGGGACTAGTTGCTTGGCAGGTGAAAAACCCTGGAAATTTGCCACAAAGTGGAGATGTGACCTGCAAGTAACGCTGATGGGATTTGAGTAGCAGTTCACCAGTGGAGGCTGCCGGCCTTTTTGGGGGGTTATCAGGGTAACGGATCTTGGCATTCTGCTCGCACCATCTTTACAAACGTCACTTTCACTTTATTGTACATTAACCCCAATCTCTTCACAAGCTCCAAAATAAAACGTCTTTGCGAACAACCGAGGTCCATCTGCTGCACTGGTAAAAATACCCTAGCATGAAAATACTCAAGCATTAGATAAATCCATGCTCAGAGATATTACGGTGGATCCACCTGAAAATGCCTGCCTTTGATTGGGAGAAATCAGTCTCCCTTTCTCCCTTAGGTGGGAGATTGATTCCCCCCACCCTGACTCCCATGGTAACAAAAGAACCCCAAATTCCCAAGACTGATCAGATTTCAAACATTGCATATGCTATTGTCATTATGATCCCATGTATAGCCGTTACTATGTACCCTAAAAGGAACTCAGCCTATCAGCTGCTGATAGGTTGATTCTCTAGTTGGGAATGAATGAATGAACCAATGAGCGATTAGCAGATAAAGGTTCTGTATCCCCATTTAGTGCACATACATTTTATTCATGTCTGTTTCTATTCCTTGATCAATTACTCTCTGTTGAGAGAAAATTTTGCCAGGTTTTTGCTAACAATCTCTATGTTGGGTCTTACCTCCTCCTCTAAAAGAGCAACCCCCAACAGCGAGTATTTAAATGAATCCACTTCTGCTACCATCCTGCACAGCCCATCTATCACAGCAATTTGTGCAAATGCCACTCTAGCATCCAGCTCTATGTATCAGGTATTTTGAGATTGCACAGTTCCTGAGGCCTCTGTAAAGCAAACCTTTCATGAATAAATCAGGAAATACCCTGATGCATGCTTTATGTAGAGGAAGATATTCTATTTAGGTCACGCAGGGAAGTTCTGCCAAGGTTGCTAAAATGAACAAATCCCCCGAGTGCAGTCTACCTCTACGCAATTCCAAAACACAAGCAAGTATCTTCCAGGCCCCCGTGGCTGTGCTCTGTAGACACTGAGGACTCCGGGTCTATAAAGTATTAGTTTGATCACGTGAGGCTCCAAACACTTTCAAGTCAGGAGCCAGGCAAGGAGTTCTGCTAGTCCACGGGAAGAACTTAGCAAATGCAAAATTTGTCTACTGTGGTGCCTGGGGCAATGGGACTTCTGCAAGCAAAGGAGGAAGGAACTAGAAAAATTACAGTGAGCTTGCTGTCCTGGGTTTTTTTTGAATCCACTTAAGAAAGTCCCTGACTTTGTTTGAGTCCAAAGCATTGCAGTTGACTCTTGTGAGCCTCTCCCAGAACACAGGATGTGGCCTAGTGCGCCCTCCCCTTTAGCAATGGAAATTCTCCTGATAAGAATAAGGATTTCCAGATTGCCAGCCAACATCGAATTAGAGAGGGTTATCTGGGGTAGAAGAATGCGGAACAAAATGTTGAGTGATTCCCTTCCTTTTAATTAGGGCAGGCAGGCCCACCCCCTTTGCCCAGAAAAAGCTGTATGAGATTAGAAGACCAAGTTTGAAGAAGAGACGGAGCATTGACTTGGATTCTGGGTGGTTAGAACGTGGAGAAGTCACAATGTCATTAAGAAGGTGGGCAGGATGTCTGGACAGGGTCTAAGCTCATAGGACCTTGTTTGGATAAGGTCTGATGTTTGCTTTCTGGGTTCCCAAATTTGTCTTGGACAGTACAGTTAACACCAGTCAGACACTTAGGGACTGATTCCTTCTAACAAAAGTCAAAGGAAACAAAACAAAATTTTTCATGTTAAGAATGTTGCTAGCAGCATATCAGCCCACACCCCTATTCTTTCGGAAGTCAAAAGATATTCCAGAGGTTACCTGTGAGTAGATTCTGAGCAAAGGAACTTTGTTCTTATTGATGTCCCTAATCTGAGAAGTTGCATTTTCTGCAGCACTGCCCCTTTGATTGTGTTGAATACATATCCTCTTAAGTACTTTCTCTTTCCAGTACTGTCTTCCAAACATCTGTCTTTGGTTGAAGCTTTTTTCCTTAGATTCAGTGATGCCCAGCTTTAGAAAGTTGGACTATGCTGAGGACAATCTTTAAGGATCTCATGTGGTGCCCCCAAATCTCTTTAGCTTCCATTGCCATTTGTTGCCAAGGTAGAGATTGTACATATAGTTGATCACAGTCATTTACAGCTTGATGTCCTAATATTTACCTCTGAAAGTGTCACTGATTTCCAAGGTCTTAGGAATGCTGCTTTCATCCTGTTAAACCACTCACATGATTCTGAAGTTTGAGTCTAACCTCATTCCTAATAAACTGAGTGAACTCGGGCAAGTTTCTTCATAAAATGTCGACTGAAATATACACTTTCCCTCTTGTAGAGAGAGGGACCATTTGAGAGAATTTATATCAATGCACCGTGTGAACTATAAATTGCTATACAAATAGGAAGTGATTTTGCTGAAGAGTTTTCAAATAATGTGTCTGGGTTCTCCTTTTGTTTCCTACCACTTTCTGCAGTCTGACATATAGTTGGAAATCAGTAAAAGTTTGTTGCTTGGTGGTTACCTTATAAATGGGAGCCTGAGTATGGGAACTAGTTTCTAAGGAAGAGGAAACGGGAGAGAGCTTAGAAGAGAATGTACTTGCTTTACTCATTATAAAAGTCAAGTAAGCTCAAAAGATAAAATTTAGAAAATGCATGAAAATAGCAAGAAGAAAATTAAAATACTTCATATTTGCAACCTGTTAGCATTTTGCTGGGCCTGAAGCCTTTCTCTCTGACTTGCACATATGCTCGTGTGTCCTCAAAATAGTACTGTCCCTTTAAGTGCGGACTACAGCTCAGACCTGGAAATGTATTTTCTCAGCAGGCAAAGGGATAGGAGATTAGTTCCCCAGCAAATCTATTAGTTCATTAATTAATAGAAATCTGAGAAATGTCAGTGAGGGCCTGTGAAACCTCATTCTCTCTTGGTTTTACTCTTTAAGGTAATAAAAGTAATAATAGCTAATATTTATTCAGTGCTTACTATATGCCAGGCATTGGTCTAAGCCCTTTATACACATTAACTTATTTTATCTTCATGACTACCCTAAATGGCAGGTACTACAGGTCCATAATCCCTTACCTACAATTCCACAGTCCGAAAAGCAATGAAAATGGGAATTTTCGGGCAAGTTTGATACAAACTCCTCTGGCAGCAAAACCGTATCTGATCTAACATGAGGCTTTTCATGGCCTTTATTTATCCCACTTATGAACAGTCAAGTTTCACTGAAACAACATGAATGTGTTTGATGATAGAGTGTTGTTCCAGAACCTTCTGAGGGTTTCCTGAAGTAGACAGTATACACATTTTGTTACTGTTATAAAATATGAAAAATTCTACATTCTAAATCATATTCCAATCCAAAGATTTCAAGTCTATGATTATGAATTGTGTATTATCATCTTCATATCACAGATGAAAAAACTGAATCATAGCGGGTCAGGATTGCCCAAGCTAGGTCAGGATTCCCAACCCAGATGGACTGGCTTTAGAGTCTGCATTAAAACTCTTCACATTTGTATACTTCTCAAAAGCTTTACAGTCCTTTCCAGCACACTAACTTTATAAGTTAAACTTAAGAGATCTCATTCTATTTTATAGTCAAGACAAGTGCGATTTAGGGAAGTTACATGACTTGCCCAAGGTCCCACCACTAATGCAGCAGAATTAGGACTCAAGCGCAAGTCTGCTGGTTCTAATCTGAGTGCCCTCATTGCTGCCCTGGGAATTACCTGGATAGCCACCAAACTCATGCCATAACACAGCCTTGCTTTCTCACTTACGCCAGCATGGCTACTCAGGCAGGCTGCACAAAGACCCTTCTACCTCATTCAAGCCACCCATGATCAGAAAATGTGTGAGAAAGCTTGGAGCCATCAAAGGTAACTATCCACACATCACCCCAGGTCAGAAGCCTGAGTCGCTGTCCCAGACCCTGTGGGCTCCCAGAAGCCAGAGTTCACTCTCTGCTTCTGGGTTCCAGTGGTCCATCCCATGCACAGCACTTGGGCCAGAGTGAATGCCCCGACATCTGGCCGGGCATCTGGGATGAGGCTCCTGCACTGTGACTCAAACTGTGGCGGGATGGAGGAGTCCTCAGACACTGGGGATTGCACGATGGGTGGTATAAACCAAACTCCTTACAGATGAGTCTGGATGGAGGGGCCTTTGCCACCAGGGCACCCGGGTGTTTCTCATCCCAGGACTCCCCTGTTGCCCCATAGAGCTCCTGAGATCCCTCCCTCCAGCTCGGGCTTCCTATGGGAAGTGTGGTCCCAGCTGCAGCATCTCTGGCCAGATTCCACCATTGTCTGAGCCTCCCCTGGTACTCAGCACATTACAGCCCATCGTGTCTCTGCTCCTCCATCAGCATCCACACTTGCTCCCCTACACACCCAAGTCACATAGTGCACCCTGTGGGCTTCAGATGCACCCTGTTTGCCCTCATGGGAAACTCCACCCACCTGGACCAGCCACTCCAGAAATCAAAGAATGGATTCTAAAGCTAACAGGCTATCTCTCTAGAGCAAGGTCAACACAGTAATGAAAAGGGCACCAGAACATAAGTCCAGAGATCTGAGACCTAGTTCTGGCTTTGTGGCTTTGGACAAGTCATGACCTCTCTGAACCTCTCTGGGGACATATACTTGTCCTATAAATTACACATGAATATCGTGTGGATCCAGAAGAAGTTGCATGTAAAGAAGTCCAGAGACACAATGGTATTGTTGTGAAATATAACAACATGAAAATTAGCTGGGGCTCAGGACTTATCTGGTCTCATCTTGTAAATGCCGCTGAACAGTAATTGATGAAAGGGCATTGTCTGGGTGCTAAGTCTAGAATATGGAAGGAAGGGACAGTCCTGCACATCTGTGCTTGACTCAGACACACCTGGGGTGTGGTTACCAGTTTTGGGCCTCATGTTCTAAGACAGAGATAAAGCTGATGAAGCCCAGATCCTTGACAGTGAAATACCTTGACACCCTATTGACACTTTGATAGTAAATCCTAGACTGAGTTCATGCCGTTCCTTCTGCTTGGATTGCTCCACTCAGGACAGAGACAGTGACCCCCCCCCCACCACCAGATGAGCTTAGGACATTGCAGTCTGCCCTTTGGCAAAAGTTCTTTGCCTCTGCTTTGCTCCTAGCACCTGGTTCCATTTCTCCTTGGTCCTGGCTCCTAACCTTGGCTTCACCTCTACCCCAGGCCATATTTGCAGGCAGTGAGGGATGCAGCATCTCTGGTTTTGACCTCTGTGCTGTCTTTTTGTGCCATGGCTTTCCCTAGCCCTCTGTCCATCCATTCATGTTTGCCTTTTCAAGGTAACGAAAGGCATTCCAGCCCTGGGCTGCAGAACAGCATTCCAGCCCTGGGCTGCTGAAGCCCCCACCAGGCCCAGGAGAGAGTGACCGTCCCAAAGTGTTTACCCATAAGCCTCCAGCACTCCAGAAGGTTATTGGCCCTTCCTCCCATCCCCAATCCCCCAGTGGGGTGAGGTGCTGCATCCCTGCGGCTTCCTTCATGGTGGGACCCTAGAAAGGGACTCAGGCCCACAACCATCTCTGCTCCTTCTGTGGAATATCTGGGATACCTACTCCTCTGAGGCAATAATGACTAGCTACAAACTCTTTGTGGGCAGGATTTATGGCACCAGGGTAAGAGAGGAGGTGAGGATGGTGAGGGAGCATTTAGGAGTGCCTTACAGATTTCTGCAACTACCATATCTCCTTCCCGATACTAACCATATTGACCCCTAGTCCTTTGCTTTCGTCCTTTGCCTCCCTCTTTCATTAGACTTTGAGCACCTTGAAGGTCAGCACTGCTCCTCTGAATTACCTGCTTGTAATTCCCCCTTGCTCTTGATAGGAGCTCAGAGGGCTTGCTGATTGAAAGAAGGGCCAACTAAATGAATGAATGAGAGTTAGGCATGGAAATAAATGGTGTATCAGAAGTACCCAACGCAGACCTGCTGGGGAGGCGTTGACAGAATTATCTTATCAGAGCAATTTCATGAAGTTGGGATGTTCTGTCCCCAAATCTGGGCAAGATAAACCTGGAAAACATGAGCTATGTTAAGATATAAAATTCTACCTGCACTGCCGCATTGCCTGAAGTCAGGAGTTCTCATCCCTGGTTGCATATGGCATCACTTGAGGCTTTCAAAAACAATCACTGGGTCCCACTTCAGACTGAGCCTAAATCTGAGGGTGAGGTCCGGGCATTGGCATTTTTACAAGCTCCACAGGTGGTACTCCTGTGCAGCCATAGTTGAGAACCACTGTCTGAGTGACAGCTAAGCACTAGGATTATGTCTGAAATCTTATTCACTCACTGCCAGCTGTGTACCTCAGTTTCCTCATCTGCAAAAGGGGATAACTGTATCTACCTTCAGAGTTTTTAATGAAGATAAAATAATACATGCCTTTGTGATAAGATAAAGCCTCTGTGTACTAGGGCTTGCTACTGTTTCCCTTAGCATTATTCATTTGATTATTTGATATCAATGCCTTAGAATGACAAAGTAGAAAATATGTTCTGTTTACTTTAGTTAATTAAGATTCATCTCATGCCTAAAATGGGTGAGCAATTGTACAAAATACAATACAAAGAGGAATCAGACTCGGGTTCTGGGCCAAGGAAGCCCTATGTACTGAATTACCTACTATATGCGAGGTTCTTTACATACATTATCTCATTAAATACTCCCATTCATCTCATGAAGGGGTTATTACATGTTTACAGATGAGAAAACTGAGGCTTGGGGAGGCTACCTCCAAAGTCTCACAGTTCCAGTGTGGGAGAGCCTGATTTGGACTCAGGCCCCACTGTTTCCCGGTTGGTGGTCCTTCTACTGTATCATCATTGAGTACCTGGCATATATGTGTCGGGCATAGCCTCTCTTCTCTCAGAAAACTTACAGGTCAGAGGGCGGAATGACTTGTGCTGAGCGGGGAAAAATCCTAGTAGGATTTTTGAAGGAAGTGAAAATTCAGTTGGGACTGGGAAAATGAAAAGGATTTCACCAGAAATGTGAAATGGGAGGGTAAGGAATTCCTGGTGGGGGGAGCCACCAGGAGCAAAACCAAAAGGATGAGGGTGCACGCAGATGATTTGGGGTGGGTGCATTTTTACACTTGGTTGCATTAGCTTTCTTCCTCACCTCTTGCGTGACTTTCTTTTTTTTTGCTTGACTTTTTTTTTTTTTTTTTTTTTTTTGCGGTACGCGGGCCTCTCACTGTTGTGGCCTCTCCCGTTACGGAGCACAGGCTCCGGACGCGCAGGCTCAGCAGCCATGGCTCACGGGCCCAGCTGCTCCACGGCATGTGGGATCTTCCCAGACCGGTGCATGAACCCGTGTCCCCTGCATCGGCAGGCGGAGTCCCAACCACTGCGCCACCAGGGAAGCCCTTTGCTTGACTTTTTAAAGAGGGACTTGCCTTCTCTGAAGGGCTCCTGGAGGGATTGGATAGTAGTCTCAGTAACATTTTCCTCTCTGTCTTCTTATCAACAGCAAAAATCTCATGCATTCTGAGCTACTGTCCTATTGATGTCTGTGGGAGTTTTACATGTCAGTCAAATGACAAATATGCGACAGGGCACGAACAAGGGCACTCCAGGGCATGTCAGACACAGCATGTGTGCGTGTATATGCACATGCAAAAGCATGCGTGCATGCACACACACACACACACACACACACAGCGGTGAGGAAGGAGACTGAAGAATTCTGCTGGGTCCAGCTCTTGTTCTTCAAACACTACCGAGGAGGCTTGATTCATTTTTCTTAGCTAACCAGACTCCAGGTCCCATCTGCTCCTTGCAAAGCAACAAGGTCGATGCCAATTTCCATTTTGTCACCCATGTCTGTGGCTGAGCCATCTCTGGTGGCAGGAATGAACGTTCTCCATAGCTTGCAGCTCCGGGGTGGCCACTTCCGGCCTGCCGACAAAATGCAATTGTGCTACATCACAGCCAAGCAAAATACACACTGCTGGTGTCAGTGTCCTTTGCATGGCAAGGCCGCGGAAGGGGAGAGCCTCCTTTGGAGGAAGCTATTCCATCACCCGAGGTCTGCTTGAGCCTGTTGAGAACTGAAGCTCGGGAAGAAAAAAATGCCTAATATATGTAATCTGAACTCCATGGTTTCCTCTGGTGCTTGGCATAGCTGAGGCTGTCACATTTTAGGTCTCCAGTTCTACAGAAACAAAAGGACCATGTGTGTGAAAACCGTGCAGTCCCAGAGATTAGATCAAAATTCTGATTGGAGAACAGGGTTAATCATGGGTTCATCACACTGTGACCTTTGCAGGCAGGGCTGCAACCCAATGAGGTTGCTATTATGCAAAGACCAGATTCAGAAGGCGCCCTATAGGCTTCTGAAGCTCCCAGGGCCTGGATTCCAAGGGGAGGGGGCTTCAAGCTCCAAGCTGATGCCTGCAAGGGAATGGGGGAGGGGTGGGGAATGTCGCAGGAAGTGAGGTTTATAAACTCCGTCTCCATAGAACGTCTGGTCAGTCAAATTTAGCAATGGGAAGGAGAAAAGATCTCTTAGGAAGTTGGCCTGGGGGCTTGCTGCTGCAGAAAAGAAACCTGGTGTCTCCTCTTTGGCTGAAAGGCTCCAGCTCCTCTTGGAAGGGCACAAAGAAACACGACCTTATAATGCAGGGTTAAGAGGCTCACGATCGGAGATCGAGGTAGAAAACTACTTCCGGAAGCTGGCCTGGTGGAGGTGAAAATGAACTCTGCTGCTTTGATAACAATTATCTGAGGGTCACATGACTTTCACTACATACTGAAGCACAGCCCTAGTTTAACCTGGTCCTTTCTGGAACATCAGCATCTGTAATTCTAGAGCCAGGTATGAATCCCAGGCTCCTCAATTTATTAGTGCTGTGATCTTGGGCTAGTCATTTAACCTCACTTGACCAGTTTCTTCATCTGTAAAAGGAACTAATAATAAAAGGGACCATGTTTTGTGAGACAATGCAGGGAAAAGCCTGTTACATGCTAAATACTCATTAGGTATGAGCTAGTAATATTTTTCCCAACCTCTCAGCCAAACTCTCCTTACCCCTCCTGCCCATCTACCTCTCTTGCCCTTACTTTCTTCTTGAACCACAGAGAACTGCTCAGGGTTGCCTGCCCCATTCTCTGGTCAACATATACAGGGACAGGGACACACACACACACAGAAGATGCTGGTCCAAGGTTGCAGGTGTTCTATGCCTTCACATATACTATTTCCTCTGCCTGGCAAGCCCTCTCCTATTCCAGCATGCCTTTGAAACACCGAAACACCTCTCAGACTTCCTCCCCATGACTTTTCCTTGAGGCAAACAGTACCTCCCCTGACACAACAGAGTTCACCAGTCCTGTTGCGTGCTCCTTCTTCTGGACAATGACAATGTCTGTCTATTACTGCATGAACCACACTCTGTGTACTTACCTGTGCGAGTGTCTATCTCTCCCGCTGGATGGTGAAGAGCCTGAGGGTGGGGTCTATATCTATTCTGTATCCCAGGTTCTTTGCATATTGTCTGAAACGTAGGAAGTGCTCATGGAACATTTATTAAATTGAAGTGAATTTAGCTCAGTGGAGCAACTGAGAAGAGAATGGTTTCAATGGAAACGTTCATAGAATATTTTCAGCTGAACAAAATCTTCATCGACTGCTTCATTGAATTCTCACAACAAGCCTCTGAGATCAGGAAGGCTTGAGGTATTATTGTCATTTTTGGAGTTAAAGGGGCTGAGGTTCCTGGTGCAAAAGCTGTGTGTAGGGTCATACCACTAGTAAATTGCACGGGCAGGACTAGAATTAAGGTCCATTTCTAAGGCGTTTTCCTCCACCAAGATTTATTGACCCGAATAGCAATCAGGTCACACTACTGCCTTTTCCATAGCTCTTGGTCCATTCCTCTATCAGGTCATGCACCATGCTGTACATCTTGTTTCTCCCCCAGTAGGCTATAAGTTTTTTTGTTTTTTTAATTTTTATTGGAGTATGGTTGCTTTACAATGTTGTGTTAGCCTCTACTGCACAACAAAGTTAATCAGCCATACACATACCGTTATCCCCTCCCTTTTGGACTTCCTTCCCATTTAGGTCACCACAGTGCATTAGGTAGAGTTCCCTGTGCTATACAGTATGTCCCAATCAGTAGTCTATTTTATACATAGTATCAATAGTGTATATGTGTCAGTCCCAGTCTCCCAATTCCTCTCACCCCACCTCTTTCCCCCTTGGTATCCATACATTTGTTCTCTACATCTGTGTCTCTATTTCTGCTTTGCAGGTAAGATCATCTATACCATTTTTCTAGATTCCACATACATGCATTATTATACGATATTTGCTTTTTCTTTCTGACTACTTCACTCTGTATGAACTCTCTAGGTCCATCCACATGTCTACAAATGACCCAATTTCATTTTTTTTATGGCTGAGTAATATTGTATATATGTACCACATCTTCTTTATCCATTCCTCTGTCGATGGACATTTAGGTTTTTTCCATGTCTTGGCTATTATAAATAGTGCTGCTATGAACATTGGGGTGCATGTGTCTTTTTGAATTATGGTTTTCTCTGGGTATATGCCCAGTAGTGGGATTGCTGTGTCAGGCCGTCAGTTCTTAACCTGCAGTGTCCCATGATGAGCAGGAAAGGTGAAGTTCACGTTGATGAGTAAGGATAAGATGGGACATACACAAGCTAAGTTGTAGATTATGTACAATTCTCCCAGCACCAGGTGAAATTTCACCTATTTTACTCCATTTTAAAAAGTATAAGGGAATTCCCTGAGGTCAAGTGGTTAGGACTCTGTGCTTTCACTGCCAAGGGCCCGTGTTCAATCCCTGGTCGGGGATCTAAGATCCTGCAAGCTGCGCAGCATGCCCCCCAACATAAATAAATAAAAAATAAAATAAAAATTATAAATGAATACAACCCAAAGTAATATTTGTTATAAGGATACACTTAGTTCCTCTTAAGTTAAATTCAAAGCTATATAAATAAAATATTCATTTTAATTTATTAATAACATGATTTGCCACTCACCTTACAATTACTCACGTCAATGTAGCATGGAATTGAAGTTGAGAATTGCTGAACTTTCATACGTATTTGCAGATCCCAGAGCTGTATAGATGGCTGGAGACAAGTGTTGAAACAAGATGGACAAGGGTTTCTGTCATTGTGGAGGCTTTAAACAAAACCCAAATTAACATATTAATAAATAATTGGAAATGCATAACTAATTATAAATATATAATATTTATACAATATGTATGTATAACTTTCGTAGTAATTATAAAGGAAGCTCATGGGGAAGGCAGGGGTAATGGGACCTTCTTTAGGTAGGTGGCCATGGAAGGCACTTAAAAGAGGTGATAAATAAAGTAGTGGTCTCTAGGATGAGGACCACAGCCAAAATGCTGTGCCAGAGATCTATTCAGATATAGAAAAAATATTAACCTCTATTGATATTTTTAAATCTAAAAACAAGAAGTTATATTCTATTTATATCTACTGGTTCCCTCACCCTCTCCACCCCTCCTGCTCTTTCTGCCCACCCCCGCAATTTGTCAGATAACCACATGTCACACACAGTAGGTTGGATTTCTTGAGAGGGAAAATGGAATCCTACAATGTTGAGGGGCTGACAGTGGCACCTCACTTGCTCTTTCCCTTCCCATGGGTAGTAGTGCATTACAGTCCACCAGTGCTGGCTTAAGTGGATTTTCAGGTTATATTATCTAGTTTTAAATAAATGAACACCGACACAATTGACAAGTGGCTTTAGAAGCTTTCTACAAAGAAACCATGGATAGAAAATAATAGTAATAAAGTAAATGCAGGCAACATTAAGAAAACAGCAACTGATCCATCTATTCCTTGTGCAGAACCTTTGTTTGCGTCATTATAGAGTTAAATATAATTATAATGAAGAAACAAACATAACAAAAATTCTCCCCAAAATAGAAATTATTAAGATGACTTGAAATATAGATTTATATCAATTATCTTTTAAAATGCCCTATTCAGTAGTTGGGAGGTGGGGAGGTATTGGTCACAGTGTATAAACTTCCAGTTGTAAGATCAACAAGTTCTAAGGATCTAAGCATGGTGATTATAGCTAATAATACTGTGTTGTATACTTGAATATTGCTTAGAGGGTAAACGTTCTCACCACAAAAAAGAAATGGTAATTATGTGCTGGGATGGAGGTGTTATCTAATGCTATGGTCATAATCATTTTGCAATATATAAGTGTATCAAATCAGTATGTTTCATACTTTAAACTTACATAATGTTATATGTCAATTACATCTCAGTAAGGCTGCGGGGGAGAGAAAATGCCATATTCATAAAATGACATGATTATTTACTTAAAATATCTTTTTAACATTTCCCTTATAGATGTATATTTGTATATATTTCATAATGTACATAATATAGTATAAATTATATACAACTATATATAGTATAAGTACTATTTGTATATAATTTATAAATAAATAAATATACCTATATTGGGAGTTTAGGCTCAATGTTTTTCCCCCATGATAGAGTAACAGAAACATTTGAAGACCATGGATATAAGGGATGAGAAGTAATTAGCCATGTAACAAGTAGGGAAATAAACAATTCAGGCAGTTGGAGTAGTATCTGCAAAGTCCTGTTTGGAGAACTGAGGAAAGGCCAGTGTAGCTGGAGTGTAAACTGTAGAGAAGAAAAAGCAATGTGAGAAAGAGGCAAGGACAAGGTCATGGAGGACCCTGGAGACCATGGTAAAGAGTTTATATTTTATTCTAGTGAAATTGCCATGACCTGTAAGTGTTTAAAGCCATGGAATGATGAAATACGGTATAAGTTTTAAGAAAATTGCTTTAGCTGTTTTTGGATGCTGGAATCATGCTGGGCAGGCATGGAAGTGAAGCAGCCAGTTAGGAGGCTGTCATAGTAATACAAGCAAGAGCTTATGGTGGCCTGAACTAATGTGGTAACCATATAGATAGAGAGAGGTAAACAGATTTTAAAGCCATGTTGGATATAAACTCAATGATACTTGCAGATGGATGGGATAAGAGAGATTTGTGAGTGGGATGGAAAAAATCAATAATTTCCAGGTTTCTTGCTTGAGTAACATAGTGAAAGTTGATGGCATTGGTTAAGGTAGGCAGTGGTTGGGTGCGAGAATCAAGATGTCTATTTCAGGCTTATAAAATTTGATATTTCAGTGAGAAATCCAAGAGAAGATGCTGATTAGATGGTTGAATGTATATGCTGTATAGAGCTCGCAGGAGAAATATCATTGGTTGTCCTTAGATGTTAGTGCCTTCAAGGCAGGATCCACCATTTATAAAGCCTCGGGACTTACCCCTTTATAGGTGTAGGGGCTTAGAAAATGTGTCTTATATCTAGAAGTTTAGGAGAAAGGGAGTAAAGGGAAGAGCACTTGACTAGAATTTGTCGGTCAGGACAGCAGCCATAGTCCCAGCACACACTAGACCTTCCATGACTGGTGGTCCAGTCATTCTCAATTGAGAAAGACCAGTAAGGCCGGTCAAGGTCAATAGTAGAAAAGAAAAAGAATTTAGTCAGCTCTGGAGCCAGCTCTGAGGAATACGAAGACAAAAGTACCTCTCCTCCATGGGCAAGATATATTTCATCAGCCAGAATTTCCACAACATGACATGAAACAGAACAATGAGGGATGGAAGTTATTTTTTATGTCTGCTACAGTGGAGCACTAACTGAAAAAAATTAAGATACATTAGAAAGTTTAACAAAGTTGCTGAAAATAAGATTTTTTAAAAATGCAATTGCCTTCTTACATACCAAAAAAGCATCAATTAAAAATATATATACACAAAGTACTCAATTCATCGTAAGCCAAAACAAAAAAGAATTATCTGAATCAGAAATGTTTAGGATAAAAATAAAGAAAAACTGTAAAACTATACTGAGAAATACAAATTAATATTTGAATAAATGGGGAGGCAGATTGTGTTCCTCTATGAGAAAGTCAAGTATTTTAAGACTATAAATTCTTCCAAGTTAGTGCATGGGACTAAGAAGATGTCAATCAAAATTACAGTGGAATTTTCTTTTGGAACTTGATGAAATCATTCAAAAGTTTATTTTGAAGAATATATGTGTGAGTACAGCAAAGGAAACCATCGACAAAATGAAAAGACAACCTACTGAATGGGAGAAAATGTTTGCTAATGATATGACCAATAAGGGATTAATATCCAAAATATATAAACAGTTCATACAACTCAACATCAAAAAAATAAGCTTATTGAAAAATGGACAGAAGACCTCAATAGACATTTTTCCAGAGAGGATATGCAGATGGCCACAGGCACATGAAAAGATGCTCAACATCACTAATCACGAGGGAAATGCAAATCAAAACTACAATGAGGTACCACCTAACACCTGTCAGAGTGGCTGTCATCAAAAAGAACACAAATAATAAATGTTGGCCAGCATGTGGAGAAAAGGGAACCCTTGTACACTGCTGATGGAAATGTAAATTGGTGCAGCCACTACAAAAAACATAGTTTCTCAAAAAACTGAAAATAGAACTACCATATGACCCAGCAATTCCACTCCGGGGTATATATCTGAAAAAAACAAAAACACTAATTTGAAAAGATACACGCATCCCAATGTCCTGAGCAGCATTATTTACAGTTACCAAGATATGGAAGCAACCTAAGTGTCCATCAACAGATGAATGGCTAAAGAAGATGTGGTATATATATATATATATATATATATATATATATATATATATATACACACACACACACAATGGAATACTTCTCAGCCATAAAAAAGAATGAAAATTTTGCCATTTGGAACAACATGGATGGACTTGGAAGGTATTATGCTAAGTGAAATAAGTCAGAGAAAGACAAATATTGTATGATATCACTTATATGTGGAATCTAAAAAAATACAACAAACTAGTGAATATAAAAAAAAGAAACAGATTTCATGAATATAGAGAACCAAACTAGTGGTTACCAGTGAGGAGAGGGAAGGGAGGAGGAGCAATATAAGTGTAGGGGATTAAGAGGTACAACCTTATTTTATACATTATTTTATTATGTATAAATAAGCTATAAGGATGTATTGTACAACACAGGGAATATAGCCAATATTTTCTAATAACTATAAATGGAGTGTATCCTTTAAAAATTGTGAATCACTATATTGTACACCTGTAACATATAATATTGTATAGCAACTATACTTCAATTAAAAAATATATATGAGAATAACTAGTAAGTGGGTAAGGAAGGATGAGAGGGTAGGAGCAGAGTCTGTGGTCCAAGGCGAACTCAGAGGGGTTAGGTTAAGATAAGCTCTCTTTATACAACGCAGGTAACTACTCTCTCCATCAGTGATCAATACTGCCCATCTTGAAAAGTACCCAAAGCCAGTTCCTCCATTTAATTGTACTTCCACACTCTCTAATGGATTATTTCATTCCAACACCTTTCCCATTGTTTTAACCATTTAAAAAAAAATGGTTGATTCCCTCACTAAACTGTTCTCCTGTTTATTTTCCCACTCTCTAACACAGGGTTGAATATATTTATATATTATATAAATTATTTGATGATATTTTTGTGAACAAATAAATATTCTGAAATCCTAGTGCCTTTCTGCTCTATTATCGGATCAGGATTTTATTCACTCAATATTTATCATGCACTGACTGTGGCAGATACTAGAGAAGCCAGCAACCACTCCATTGATAAGAATCATCAAGTCTAATAGGAGGATAATTTCTAGTACCTCTCAGTATAGATTATCTATTACCAAACACCTGAATACCTGTTTCTCAACCTTATGACGTTTTACAGAGGCCACTTAAGAACAGCCACACATGGTATCCAACCTAATCCCTCTGGAGATCAAAGATACTCAATGTTTAATGTCACAGACATGCCAAAACTTAAAAGAGATTTTCAAGTTTGCTATCTCCCATGTTTTCCAGATTTAAAACAAAAAAGCTTCCTTGTTTTAGTTCACAAAAGTGCTTAATGTCATGAGAGTTTGAAAATTTGAAATAACAAAAAATGTTCTAGTATTTCTTAGCTAGCAACTGGATCAGGGTTTTACTACCAACCCTGGTCTTCTTGCTTAGACACAAGGATGAAGAAACTGTGGCTGTGTATTGCAGTTGGTTCTCCAGGCAGTCAATTTTAAGGCCATAATGGATGGATATTGATTGATGCTCTTTTTTCAAAATCGTTTGAAAATCCTGACACTGCACTGTCTACCTGTGAACTCAAAATGCTTTTGAATGAACCTCAATTAACTGTAAAAGTAGTTTGTCTCTGCTTTGTGCTATACTGATGGGTGAATTCATAATTCCAAAGCAGACATTTTGAGACTGTTGCACATTCCCTAATCCAAATGTTCTTTTTTTTTTTTTAAATGACAGTTGTTCACAATTATGCACCAGACAGTGTGTTGAGTATAGGGGATTTAAGATAAAGAATAGCCCTTGTCTCCCCACTGGTCCCTATTGACTACTCTCCATACAGAGGCCAAAATGAATGTTTGAATGAAAAAATATAATCAAATGTCCCCCTGATCAAACTCTCCAATGGTTTTCCATCAATCATGGTCAGAATGGCCCTACTTGAATTGGCTCCTGCCTACCTCTGTGTCCTCACTCCTGGCATTCTCATTCATTCCGTTCCCATCACACTGACTTTCTACATGCTTAATAAACTCATTGAGCTTCTCCAATCTAGACATTTGCACTACTGTTTTCTCTATCTAGAAATCTTTTCCCCACATTTCCAAATATCTTACTTTCTCGTTTCATACATTTGAGCTCAACATTATCTACTTATAGAGAATTTTCCTGCAAGCATTTCAAATTAACAGCATCACAACTATGCCTTTCTAGCTTTTATCCTTCTTTACTTTTCTTCACAGCACTAGTAACTACCCAAAGGTACTTATTTACTTATTGTCAGTCTCAACCCCTGTACAATGTAAACTTCATGTGAGCATAGATTTATTTGACCTGTCCACAGTTGTAGCCCCACTGCCCCATGCCATAAATGCTCAGTAAATATTTTTGAATGAGTGAATAAAATGAGAGTCTAAACCTTGTTCTTGAGGGAGCTTCTGGTGTATATATACACATACATAGATAACTATTTCTTTTAAAAAATTACAACTGTCTGGTGGATAATATTATCTGTCTTCAAAAAGTGAGGAAACAGACTCAGCAAGGCTAAGTAAGTTTGCCCAGGGTCATCCAGCTAGTAAAGTGATAAAACTCAGATTTAAACCCATAACTGTTTCACTCATAGTGAATTCACTAATTTTTTCTGAATAAGAGATTAATCTTTCAAGTAAGATCATGTAAAATTTGCTTATCTCACATAGCCTTCCTATTTATTTCCTTGTCACACAATTTTTAGTGGTTGCTCATGTATACACATTATATCATATACCAGAAGCAATCTTATGCACAGAAAACATAAACATCATGTCTAGGGAAACATATCAAAAGTCTCCCTAGTAAAAACCTGAAATAGTGAGAAATTGCAAGTAGCCTGAAGGTGCGTAATATCAGAGAACTGGTGTAGTCAACAGTGATACATGCATTATAGTGGCGTATCATGTAGCCCCTGAAAGTTATATTTAAAATTTTTTCAATAACATAGAAAAATGTTCCTGACACATACTTTGGTGGTAAGTGTATATTATAAAATTAAATACAAGATTTGTACTTCTGGCTATGAAGGAGTAGCTTGTATCAGACTAACCCTCCCATGATGAACAACTATGAAAGCTATATAACATACAAAAAGCAGCTGTTTGAAGGAGAGCAACAAAAGCACCCAGCACTTAAGAGACCAAGATTCCAAAGAGAAAGGAAAAGAATTGAGGTAAACTATATGTACTACATGTCACTACTTTTCCCTCTTGGACCATTTGCCAATTTGCAGTGAGGACATAGCATTAAAAAAGAAACTGGAAGAGTAAGTATTATGGCAGTATTAATGAGTTAGAGAAATAAAACTGAAGTTCGAGCCTACCAATGCAGCCAGCAGTTGATGGGACAAGATTCTAGTGGAAAGAGAAAACTGAACACAGCATTCTGAGCACAATTTCTTCTAGAGGTATTTGCCAGTGCCAAAGTAGTGTATACATGTTTGAAACAGCTTCTAAGGAGCTAGAAAGCTAAGTGGAGATTTTATGAGTCTCATGAGTCTGGTGAAATAAAAATTAACTTCAAGGAGAAGGGGCCTTGGTAGACCAGCCACATCCTCAAATCACCATATTCCCTGATTGGACTGAGATAACCTGTCAGTGGTCAAAGAAGAAAAATAATTTCTGGAGGAAAATAAAATCATCCAATGCCTCCTTAATATTTCAAATAAAATGTCTAACATTCAATCCAAAATTTTGAGGTGGGCCAGGAAACAGAATCAAATGACTCAAAGAAAAAAAAGACAATAATAAGAAATTTACAGGTAATCTAGCTATAGATTAGATTTATAGCTGACTTTTCAGTAGAAATGATGGAAGGCAGAAGGCAATGGAAAATTTTAATAGAATGAAAAATAACTTCCTAAAATTTTATGTCCAATAAAAATATCTCTCAAAAATTAAGGTGAAATGAAGATGGTTTCAGATGAAAATATTGGAAGAATTCATCGCCAGCCAAACTATACTAAAAGAAATACTAAAAAGAGTTCCTCAGGAAAAAGAAATGTTATTCCAGATAGAAGCAGGTAACTCAGGAAAAATGAAAATAAACATACATATATGAGTATAGTACAAGGATCAGAATGGAATAAATGGAGCTAAAATTTTGTACAATCTTTCCATTGTTCAGGAAGTTACAAAAGTTAATCAATGATGCATATTGAAATCTGGAGTTAACCAGTAAAAATGAATAAAAGAAAGTATATATATGCAAAAAGAAATAAAATAATTTTTAAAATAATTAGTACATAGGAAATTTTTAAAAATTTTATTTGTTTTTATTTATTTATTTTTGGCTGCATTGGGTCTTCGTTGCTACGTGCGGGATTTCTCTAGTTGCGGCGAGCAGGGGCTACTCTTCGTTGCGGTGCACAGGCTTCTCATTGCAGTGGCTTCTCTTGTTGTGGAGCATGGGCTCTAGGTGCGCAGGCTTCAATAGTTGCGGCTCGTGGGCTCTAGAGCTCAGGCTCAGTAGTTGTGGCACACAGGCTTAGTTGCTCCGCGGCATGTGGGATCTTCCTGGACCAGGGCTCGAACCCGTGTCCCCTGCACTGGCAGGTGGATTCTTAACCACTGAGCCACTGGGGAAGCCCCATAGGAAATTTTTTTAAAGGAAACTAAAGGAACACAAACTAAAGGGGACAAATAGAAGATAGTATATTTAAACTCAAATATATCAGTAGTTATGCTACATATAAGTGTACTAAATATTACAATTAAACACCAAAATTTGTCTCACTACATAGAGAAAATAAGTCAAATAGATGCAAATTATGAGACAAGCCTCAAATATAAACACACAGAAATTTAATATACCTATACTAACAGCAAATAAAGTACTTTTGAAAGCAAGAAGTGTTAATAGAGATAAAGTTGGATATTTCACTAAAAATTTTTGATTCAAATGGAAAATATAACAATTCTAGGGCTTCCCTGGTGGTGCAGTGCTTGAGAGTCCGCCTGCCGATGCAGGGGACACAGGTTCGTGCCCCGGTCCGGGAAGATCCCACATGCCGCGGAGCGGCTGGGCCCGTGAGCCATGGCCACTCAGCCTACGCGTCCGGAGCCTGTGCTCCACAACGGGAGAGGCCACAACAGTGAGAGGACCGCGTACCGCAAAAAAAAAAAAAAAAAAAAAAAAACCAAACAATTCTAAATTTATATGCATCTAATAACATTAGATCAAAAGATATAAAGTGATAACTAACATACTTCTTAGTAACTGTGACAGAAAAAAACCCAGAAAAACAGAGAAGGAAAAAACTCTAGGTCCACATGGGTTTCCACATGAATTTTTCTAATCCATTAAGTAAAAATAACACAAAATTATAAAGTCTTCCAGAGAACAGAAAAAGAAAAACTTATTTTACTAAGTCAGTATATTCTTGATACCAAAACCTGACAAGTACATTATAATAAAATAAAATTATTGGCCACTTTCTCCCATGAGCATAATTGCAAAAACCTTAACTAAAATATTTGTAAATCAAATTCAGTGATGTATAAAAAAAGTAATACATCACGACCAAACTGAGTTCATTTCAGGAATTAAAGATTGGTTTAAGCTTAAAATAAAATCAGAGTAATTAACCTCATTAGCTGCATAAATAAGGAAAAAAATTTCAACTAAAAAGATAAGCATTTGATAAAATTCAATACAATTTCATGATAAGCAATGGATTTGTATCCATAAATATCAAGAAATCAATAGGAAAAAGAGAGACAGCCCAATTTTTTAAATGACTCAAAATTTGAAATGGGTACTACACAAAAGGAGATATTCAAATGGTCAACAATTATAGCATAAATCACTCCACATAATTAGTGTTGTGAATTGAATTGTGTCCCTTGGAAAGATATGCTGAAGTCTTAAACCCTGGAACCTATGAATGTGATCTTATTTGAAAACAGGGTGTTAGTGAAATAGAGCTTTATTCCTCAAAGTTTACTCTCTTGAGATAGGCTGGATATTGCACCAGGGCTCTGTCAAGAACCTGCCACTCAGAAGTAGCCAGGTCTCTGCTTCTTTTATCTGAGAGTAATTTGTCCATGCTTCCCTGACTTTTAAAAAGGTCTCTCAACCAGAGGGAATACTGCTAGGACTTTACCAATACCCTTGAGATGAGATGTCTATCCCCTTACTATCAACAGTTATATACAGAAAAGGCACAGGCTTTGGAGTGAGTCCTATCTGAGTTTAACTATGAGATTGACCACTTGGCAGCTATGCAAGCCTGGGCTTCCTCCAAGCCCCTCTTGACCTTCTGTCCATTCAGTTCAACTTAATTTAATCCATCAAACATTAACTGAGGATCTTGAGGGCATTAAAAAAAATTGCACTTAATCCTGGAGATAAAAAGTTTGAAAAAATAATCTCAATCCTCAAGGCGCTGTAAAATGGAAATACCACACTCTTCTCACAGTTATTTTTTTGTTTTGAGAATTAATGTGATACTATTTAAATGAGTATAGTGCAATTTGTCCATATGTTAAGTGTCAGTGTTATTTCCCTTTTCCTATCTCTTCTACACTGCCAATCTTTCCTTGGCTGTGTGCTTTGAACCAGTTTTCTTACCTCACTGCAATTCTGTTTCTCCACTTACAAAATGGGGAAAACAATAAGACTTTTACTGCATCCTTTAGAATGTATAACTTATGCTGGCAATAACCACTTCAAAACTTAAATAAAGTTGTTCCAGTTATCTATTGCCTTGTGATGAACCCGCCCACCCCCATCAAAAAACAAAACAAAACAAAGTAAAAAAAATCTTAGTGGCTTAAAACAATTACATTTATTTTGCCCACAAATCTGTACTTTGGGCAGAGCTTGGTGGAAACAACTTATCTCTGCACCAGCCAGCATCCAGTGGGGACTGGATCATATGAAGGTTCATACATTCATGTGTCTGGTGGTTCAGGCTGGCTGTTGGTTGGGACCTCAGCTGGGAATGTGGCCGTTTCATGTGTCTGCTTAGTTTTCTCACAGCATGGAGCTGTATTCCATGGGCAAGTATCTCAAGAGGAACAGACAAAGCTGTACTGCAATTTATGACTTAGAAGTTTTATAGTGTCGCTTCTGCCATGTTCTCAGGCTGACCCAGGTTGAGGGGAACATAGACCCTCCTTGTCAGTGGAAGAGTGTCAATGTCACAATGTAAGAAGAGCATGGGTAGTGGAATATTTGATGTCACCATCTATAGAACAATCCGTCTCAGGTTTGAAACAACAGAAGTTGAATTTTTACCCTCACTATATTGCCACTGAAAGTCAGCATGGGAACCCTAGTCACCTTAGTCACTTGGGGATCCAGACTGATGGAGATTCCATTTTTTTTTTTTTTTTTTTTTTTTTTTTTTTTTTTTTCTTTTTGCGGTATGCGGGCCTCTCACTGTTGTGGCCTCTCCCGTTGCGGAGCACAGGCTCCGGATGCGCAGGCCCAGCGGCCATGGCTCACGGGCCCAGCCGCTCCGCGGCATATGGGATCCTCCCAGACCGGGGCACGAACCCGTATCCCCTGCATCGGCAGGCGGACTCTCAACCACTGCGCCACCAGGGAGGCCCGAGATTCCATTTTGATGTATGTTACCACAATTGGTGAGACAGGAAAAAAGAATGTAGCTTGTCTCATAAAGCTTCTATCCCAAAGTGATACTTGTCAATTCATCTCACAGTATATTGACAAAAAAGTCACAAGGCTGAGCCTCAACTTCAAAGAGGATAAGGAAGGGCAATTCTACCACATGCCTGGAAGGAAAGAACTGGATTATTTACAAACAGTCCTAGTGACTAACCTACCCACCGCATAGGGTTGCTATGAGGATTGAGTGGGATAAAGAGCATGAGGTGCTTAGTACAATATTGAATTATTGAACATGTTCAATAAATCACAGCTATAATACTTATAAATATGTAGTTTGTGTAATGGCATGGCATTTTTCTAGCCTTTTCCAACATCATGGATGAGCCCTTGAGTTTCCTACTATTC